>NC_084589.1:12731353-13373353 GCF_033807715.1 Cololabis saira
AAAAGTCTATGAGCCGAATGAGGTGGTTGTGATCGAGATGAGGGTCTCCTTTCTTCTCCAGGGCCATCAAATACGAGAAGCAAGATCCTGGCGAGTTTGATCCAATAACCTTGTTGATATTATCCGTATCATCTGAAACAAGTGAAATGTATCATAATGACTGTACAGTGCATGGATATACAGTACTGCAGAAGAGTCTTAAAGCAACAGTTTTACCTTCATTGAGGGATTTTTTAATATTGTTGAGCTTTCGGGAGAGTCTGGCGAGTTGTTGCTTTCTGTCTGTGTTGTCCTCTTCCTCCATCTGAAGTAAAAGGGTTAAAATGCTTTCAGTCTTTACGAGTTTCTCCTTCAAACATCAGCCACGTTAAACTGCAACAATGCTGCTGTGCACTGCTCTATTCGACTAATACCTACAGCTTTTCTAGATTCACCGCAGATATGCACTGAAGCTTAAACCTTACTCACAACTCTGCTTTAGTAAAGTATGTTTCAGTCTCCTCTCTCAGCAGCTAATATGGAGCATTGTTGTTAACGTTAGCAGGGCTAGCGGGTCCGAGTGCGCCTCCCTCTCTGAAGTTAATCACTATGAAATCGCTCCAAATGCACCTAAAACAAGAAAAGGGATATTTGAAATCCTCTCACCGTGATAAAACCGTCATTAATATCACAAAAAAGGTATTTGTTTGAAAAGATTAGTGATAAAACAACACGAAGGAGTCTAGACTTCAACTGACACTTTTCAAATATGCCACTTCCGCCAAAGACGCGCGCTGATTGGCTAATTTTTTGATGACGCATAAATTGACAACGAAACAATTTATGTTTACACGTGGATGTTCAAGAGTAAAAACATTAAATAACTGATTTTTTCCGTGTTGCGCTGTTGTTTATATGGGTAAAATATTTTTTTAAATGTGACAAATTTCCGTTATTGAGATGCAATAGTAAAACTGGATAACCGCAATGCTCATATCAATCAGTACGTACAATCAGGCTACAGTTGTAGTAAAACAGAAACAATTTATGAACTCAACAGCTCAATGCCATTTTCCGTTGGCATTTCGTGACTATTTTTTGACTCTCACAGTAATACGGGACGAAGTGCGCCCCCTTTCAGCTCACTACGGGGCGTGTACTTTAGTTTATAAATACTATACGGGACGATTAATTTTTTCAAGGGACGGTTGGCAACCCTAGCACTCGAGTAGTAAAAAAAAAATCAGGGGGGATGGTGGATTTTATCATATGGGGACAGATAATTTGTGCTGATTACAAATAATATAATATATTACAAATAATAACACTGACCAAAACACCTGCAGAAATACTGCAGGAATTACATAGCAGCAGTTAAATGCAGCCTTCTGTAAGCTTTAAATATCCACTGGGCTTACATCAAATACATCAAAACACAAAAATAAAAAACAGTTTTCTGAACTTATCAATATGACTCTGTCCTTCACAGGATAAGTAAAATGGATCACTGCAAAAACTCAAAATCTTAACAAGAATATTTGTCTTATTTCTAGTTAAAATGTCTCATTTTAGTAATTAAATCTCATTAAAACAAGACTCATCACTGGAAAAAACAACAATTTTCACTTGTTTCAAGTAGATTTTCACTTGAAATATGTAGAAAAATCTGCCAGTGGAACAAGATTTTTTTGCTTGTAATAAGAAGATAAATCTTTTCGCACTGGCAGATATTTCTACTTATTTCAAGCGAAAATTTACTTGAAACAGATGAAAATTGTCAAATAAGTTATTTTTCTGGTGTTATTTTTCTGGTGATTACTAAATGTTGAAATAGCAGTAATACCACATTCATTGATGAAATGACATAAGGGATGGAAAGGGTGGATGGCAGTTTTACAGGGGGGATGATTTTGACCGTTTTTATTTCAGGGGGGATGTCATCCCCCCTCAACTCGAGTACTGTATGTATGTATGTATGTATGTATGTATGTATGTATGTATGTATGTATGTATGTATGTATGTATGTATGTATGTATGTATGTATGTATGTATGTATGTATGTATGTATGTATGTATGTATGTATGTATGTATGTATGTATGTATGTATGTATGTATGTGTATGTATGTATGAACCATAATACATCCATGGTATGAACATACAAGACGCGTTCAAAGTTTGTCGTATGAAGTCTCTATATTCCGACCGCCCTGAACGCACCGCGGTGACGTCAGTGCTCGTTCTCTCCTCCCAGATCAAAGATGGCAGCCCGGGGACGCCGACCAGCAACGACACACATTTAACACGCTCCCAACTCCCCACGCTGGCGGGGAACGCTGTCACGTCCGTGGATCTGTCGTGACGGCGATGTTATTCGTTAGTGCCCACGTGTCGCATGGAAGAGACTGTTAAAGGCTCACAAGTATCATGTTTTCCAGCCGGCTAAGCTAGCAAGCCACGTCTAGCAAATAGCTGAACTTCTGTGTTTAGACTCTGAAAAAGAAACCTTTTTGCCTGCATGCGGTGTATCTGCACCTTGCTCGGTGAGTATGGTGTGGGAAAAAAACAAGCAATGCAAGCACAGGAGTTAGTTTACACTGCTGGTGTTGCTGAATGACCACTTGTTCATACACTCCAGTAACATGTGATTTAACAGCGACCCGTCAGTGTCTCTGCGGGAACACTGACGTGTCTAAAGCTCGCAATACTGCACATGTATAACAATAATAGCTATAACTAAAAGCTGTAATGTCGTCTCTTTCCCCCGCATCAGCTCAGTTTCATCATGGCCATCGCTCAGTTCCGTCTGTTCAAGATCTGCACATGTTTAGCCAGCATCCTGTCCTTCTTTAGGAGGCTCATCTGCAGGTAAGATCACCTGCACACCTGACACATTCCTACTTTCATGCAGTATGTTTCTTCGTGTGTGTGTGTGTGTGTGTGTGTGTGTGTGTGTGTGTGTGTGTGTGTGTGTGTGTGTGTGTGTGTGTGTGTGTGTGTGTGTGTGTGTGTGTGTGTGTCTTCTGGTCAACGAATTAGCCTGCATATATAAAATACGACGCTGTCTATTTATATCTTCATCATCTGTCATGTCATCAGTGATGACGTGACCCAGGTATTTAGTTTCAGAGCAAGCAGGAAGCAGTTGTCCTGACAGGTAAAAGGATGGAAAAGTGAGGTCCTTATCTCCTTTTACTTTGCAAATAAGAACATAACTATTTTTAGCATTATAATTCACATCAAATTTTACACCATAATTAGAACATATATTGAGAAGCTGTTGAAACCCAGCACTGCTAGGTGACACAATTGCAAGATCATCGGCATACATAAAATGATTAATAAGTTAATTGCCAACCATGCAACCTGTTTTACAGTTTCTTAACTGGTCTGAGAGATCATTCATGTAAATATTAAATATTAAAAAGGCCCCCCCTGTCTAACGCCATTACTTGTCCCAAATGTAGCAGAGACAGCATTTCCCCATTTGATCTGCATGCTATGGTTAGAGTACCAATAGGACAGGATCCTTATAAAAGTGTCAGGCACTCCTCTCTGATGTAACTTTAAAAACAATTTAGAATGATTTATGCGATCAAATGCCTTTGATGCATCTTTGAAACTAATGAGTAAAGTCCTTTATATTTTTCCTCCTACTTTATAGTGGCGGAGGGGTTTGCGTGCCTGAATAATCCCAACGACCTCTGTTGTTATGAGTCTGGTCCTGGTCCAGGTTTCTTCCTCCTAAAGGGGAGTTTTTTCTTGCCACTGTTTGGCTTAAGGCTTTTCTCCCACTAGGAGTTTTTACCTGCCATTGTTTATGTAATAATTGCTCGGGGGTTTATATTCTGGGTCTCTGGAAAGATCCTAGAGACAACATTTGTTGTATTAGATGCTATACAAATAAAATTGAATTGAGTTGTCAATTGCCCCTAGTAGTGTCTCGAAACATACACTGTTTCATGGGGAAGACTAAGAGTTTTCTGGACAAACATGGAAAATAGAAATCGAGGAACGGCATCTCCCTCGTCTAGACGTGGGTTATTTGGGTCTTACCCTGAGGCCAGGTGGCGGAGGGGTGTTAACCCATGGGGCCCAGCCAGCACAGCCCGAACATAGACTTGCCCTCCTCTGAGCTATCCACTTTCAAAAAGGGCTGCGTTGGTCCGATGTGCTGTCTTATGGACAATAGCCGAAGGCGTGGGCCTCGGCATGCTGATACCTGGTTTACCTGGCTTTGGGGACTCCATAGTTCTTCCAGAGGACGCTCACATGGGTAACGAAGGTGTCACCTGGAGGGCTTGATTGGGGAGAACGGCCTCTCTGATGTGAACCAAAGCGGTGTTTTGTTATTGGACTTGTTGATCTTCACTTTCTTTTGAGCAGTTCGCAGCCGAGTGTGAAGGAGCGGATTATGTTAAATGGTGACCTTTCCAGTTTGGGAGTGAGATGCAGACTCGAGTGGGGAAGTTTAAGTATCTTGTAACTCACGGGTCGGGGATGAATGGAGCAGGAGATGAATGGTGGATCGCTGCAGCATCTACGGTACTAACCTGCCTGTACTGGTCTCTTATGGTGAAGAAGGGGGTGATTTTTAAAAGGCAAGGCTTTCAGTTGACCGGTTGATCTGTGTTCCTACCCTCTCCTATGGTCACGAACTGTGGGTAGTGACAGAAAGTATAAGATTGCGGTCACAAGCAGGTGAAATGAGTTTCCTCCGTAGGGTGGCGGGACTCTCCCTTAGAGATACAGTGAAACGTTCAGTCATCTTGGAAGGACTCGCAGCCGAGTCACTGCTGCTCCACATCAATCAACAGGAGTCAGCTGAGGTGGTTTGGGTATCAGATGAAGATGCCTCCCTTTGGAGGTGTTTCAGGCATGTCCAGCAAGGAGGAGCCCTTGCTGCACACCCAGGGCACGCTTGAGGGATTTTCTATATATATTGGCTCACTTGGGAATGCTTCGATATTCCACCAGAAGAATACAGATGAGTGGAACTAGATGGATGCAGCGGGAAAAAAAAACAAAACCCTCTGGATATTTGTGTTCTCCATATTGTAGGCTATTTATTTTCAGGTGCGGATATAGTTTCATGTTTCAGTGTCATTGATGTTTATAGCGACACTATGGTCTTTTTTTGAAACTGCCTTTTCCTCAATTATAATGTGCCTTTACCATTACATAAACTTACGAAATAACATTTTCATGTTTTGAGAAAGGAATAAAATAAATGTCCATCTTATAGCATCATTCTATTAAACCAGATGTTTCGAGAAGTAAATAATGCCATGAAATATGGGTGGGGACTGGTTATCTCCTCACAAACGTCAAACTTCTGAACTTGATGTTGCGTAAATAAGGTTTTCATGTCGTACCAGCAGATATGCCCCAGATATTCCAGTCCACTTTGTTGCAACATGTTATTTCTGGGGAAATGCGTATCAGCCTGTTTCAAGTGCAAAACGCTAATTTGACTGCTGAGGAGCTGACACCTTCCAAATGCAAATAACATTCTTGAAATCAGCTCAAGACCTTTCACTTGCTTTTGAGGCACTTGTGCAATTACATGTGAGTCTCTGAAAAAATGGTTCAACAGAATAGAAAGCTATTATTTTTAAAGCTTTTCTGGAGTTTGACCAGAAATTTCCTTTCCATTCAAATTGAAAATATTTCCTGCATAACAATAAGCTCGGATATAAACGTTCCTATTGTCCCAATAGTACCAGACTTTACTCTGAATTAAACAATTAAGATGATACCAACATGAATTTAGTCAATTTAACTGATGATATCTTGTACTGGAATGATTTAAAAAAGTTAAAGAACTATTCCTAAAAGACAGTGCAGGTGCCAGCAAGTCAGGTTGTGAATGGCGGGCTTAAATAAGGGGAAGTGAGGAGGCTGAGGCAGAAATAAAGTTTAACCCATGTATGGGCTTTATTATATACCATAAGACAGACCACTGACAACAACCTTCACCACCCCGGTTGAGCTCTTTTATACCCTCCCCACATAGATTGGGCAAGACCACTTACCCGCATAGGGATCCAGTTTACACACACATACACATAACACTCATCACTTGGCCAAGAGTATTTAAATAATATATTACATCATCCCCCTTACTATAATTATAATATTTATATTGGCCCACATCCGATCTCTGTGTGGTTCCATCAACACAAATTGCAGATAATTATAGAGTCACACCCCTCTCTTGCTTCCCACACTTGGTATGATCCAGGAAGTATAAATAAGTCTCACCAGCCACAGCACAATCTTTTGTCACACAATACAAGTAAGTGTTTTAATCCACTCCACCTTGCAAACATGTTAGCAGTGCTCAGAGTACCACCAAACACCTGACAGCCAGCCTGCCTGTTTGTGGTACTGTCCCCCCTGCTGATTTATGTACCAGGCTTTGTGCAGGACTGACTTCCATAGCTACCAAGAACTGCATGCCAAGGAATCCTCCTAAATGAGAATATCACAAACATTAATACACATAGCATGACGTTTTATCATATGACATGGAGGGATGGGATACCTCCATCACACAGGTGGTCTCACTCATTACGTCTCGTAACTATGGCAGCTATGGCATCCATCAGGCCCAGGTGTTTACACATCACATCTTCAGTTTTAATCCTGCCTTTCTTGTCCACACGGCCTCAGTTGTTTATATTCTGAACTTCTTATCAGTAACTTGAATGCAAAATGATCTCAAGAAATCCAGGGGAAATGTTGCAGACATTTTTGTACACAGATGCTACCTTTCTGGGAAATTTCAGGACTGCTTTGCATATGTGAAAACTGCCTGATGGGATGTGTTCACATATACAGGTGTATTTGTGCTACATTTAAACATTATATCTCACATATATGTTTAAGTAAAAGTAGAATCAAACTCCCTTTTTAAGTGCAAAGTTGTGGAGATTTGAGTTTAAAAAAAATTTAACTAACAGTGAAGTTGCTGGTAGGACAGTCTTCATCGAGGAAAACGACATTGGTGTTTAGTATCTATTTTTTTGCTTTTGATGTTTTTGATGTGTTTTTTTTTTTTTCTCTCTCTCTTTTTCAATTAATACTTTGAAGGACTGGAAGGGGCCGCAAACTCAGTGGTGATCAAATAACCCTGCCAACGACAGTTGACTTCTCATCGTCTTTACCAAAACAGGTTAGTGCTGCGTTATGAAGTTCTGGGGTCGAGGTTGGTGTTTGAGGAGGAAACTGAAGCTAAATCTGCATTCATGTTTGTTTCTGTCTTACCATCATCATCTTATTGTTCTGTGGTCACCATCCAGAATGCACAGCCAGAAATTGAAGAGTGGAGCTCTTGGGATGAAGACGCTCCAACAAGTATTAAGATCGAAGGCGGCAACGGAAACGTTCCCCCTGCTTCCAACGATGTGGAGGAAGAGCTCGACTACTTCAAAGACATGGCTCCCACCATCAGGAAAACACAGAAGGTTTGCAGACGCAGGAGTCACAAGTCCAAGAAAACAAATGCAAAAGCTTCACACAATTAGAAAACTTTAAAAAGTAAACAATTTACATAAATGTTTTTACATTCACTTAACATGGGTTTTTGGCATTTTGAAAAGGAGTCAACACACATAAGAAGATGGAAAAAGCATTTTTCTGAATAATTCTTGTGTAGCATACTCGTTACTCACATGACTAATCAAAACAGTCATCAGCTGTTTCCAGTGAAGAAGAAACCCGGCCAGTACCAGTTAACATGATCATGTGCCGCTCCAGTCCTCAGGACCCATCTTCATCTTCATTTTAGGAGGCACTTGGTAACTGAGTTCACCACCGGTGTTGCAGGCGTGGTCCTGACCCGTAACAGAGTCAGCCATTTAACGAGTAGAGTGAAGGAACTGATGTACTTTGTTGCAGTAAAACATTTTTTACAGTAATGACAATGGTCTGGGAAAGTGTATCAAAATGAAAGTGAGTCCAGCATCATTTTATAAACCCTCCAGAAAAATGCAGGCAAAAATCCTTGATTGTGCGATGAAATATGCAGGGTATGATTTTTATGCTGTGAAATTGCGGGGAGTTGCGAAATATGCAGGAAGTTGTGAAATATGCGAAAAGTTGCAGAATATGCAGGAAATGTAATAAAGGTGATTCTTCCTGTTCTAACTGGGCTACTACTGAATAAAAGAGATTTTAGTGACTTCCTATAATAAACTAGCATGCTAGAAACAAGCTGCATCACAGACAGTGCAAATTTTAGTTATTTTTTATTGTCTCAATTTAAGCAAGGCTCAAACATTCCTGAGTCACAAAATTGTAAAATTAAATAATTGCTTCCTGCTTTATAAAAGTGAGGTAGAACAGACTCTGTTATGCTACAATACTGCTCCCAAGTATTTCTCTTGAAGCTGGTGAAATCCTGGAATGGCTCCGCCATTGATTACTTTTTCATTCAGGAATTTCCTCATTGTAGGATGGTCGTCTTAGAGAATATATTGACAGCAGTGCAGGTGGTGACCAAGGTCTCACATATCTACAAACAAAATATATGTATTTTTTTACAAATTATTTAACTGTGTTTTCACTTATTTATTTCTCTCTCACTCACACTCTCACGCACACACACAGCTGATGTTATTCACAATTCATAACACAATTCAGTATTAGGACATGTATTGTAAAAGCATTTATTTTAATTGGGCTATTTTTAAACACGCACACGTTAAAACCCTTTCCCATTCAATTTAACACATACCGTCAACTTTCTCTTGTGCTCCAACACACAGTTGCACGGGGGTGCAGAATAGGGTCTAATTTTAGGTCTGAGGTGTGGTTTTTCTCTGCTTTCCTCTCTGAAGATCGTGCTGAAGAAGAGGGAGCCTTTGAACTACCTGGTGCCTGACGGCTCAGCGGGGTTCTCCAGCAGGCTGGCAGCCTCTCAGGACATGATGGCCTTCAGTCCACCTTCAGTGAGTCACGCTTTCACACACACTCATATCACGCTGCTTTTCTCCCCACCCGCTTCTACCATGCCCTTACTGCCTAGAACATTTACAGCCAACCAGTATGTTTTTCCTGCAGAGCAGGCTGAAATTAAATGCAGTTCAAATACATCATGTTTCTTATAATAAGACTTGGACTCAACTTTATTGATCCCCTTTGGGATGACTCGCTCTGGGAAATTCAGTCTCCAGCAGCTTATACAGCAAGCAACAACACATGATTAAATATAGAAGTGAACAGTGGATAATTTACCAAGTTAATTAGTAAGATTAAATTAAAACTATTGCACTGTGGTTGACAGGTTATTGCACATATGATGACCATTTTGATAGATAAGTATTCCTGTTGAAGAAAAGGAAAAAACAGCAACTGTTTATTATTATGAGGTGGTGAGTGGCTACCTGTTACCCCTACCCCCACCCCCCCCCCGAAGTGAGGACTTGCGTTCTTTAGCCTGTTGTCACATAATAATAATGTTGATAATAATTAATAATGACAATAATAATGCCACATAATAAAACTGTATAATTGAAAGCATGGGTTTAACCAGAAACGATCCATTTGCACAGGCTGAACTGGGAGAAATGGAAACCTGGCAGGAAAACACGAACGCCTGGGAGGATGAGTCAGATGCAGCCTGGGAGGCAGAGGAGGTCCTCAGGTAATTTATTAACACATCTGTGTTCCCAGTTTGTCAGCTGAACCCACCAGCTGACTGCTAATGGGACGAGAGCAAGAGAAAATGAAACTCATCAGTATTGATCCCACTTACCCTGCACACTGGCGCTGACATCCTCCAGTGTTCAAGTCATTCAGAATACCAGTCCACTGTTGGTTCATGTCAAGTTTAAATTGGGTCCAGTACAAAGGACACAGGTGTCAGCTTTTTAAATGCATGCAAGCATCTCCAAGCATACATGCTGTAGTATATTTGTTAGCAGTGAACTGAAAGGCATCACTTAACCGAGGCTCGTGCAAACCAACAAACGGAGTGGGTCCAGTTGTAGCATCAGTAGACCGCAGCCTGAGAAAGAAGATTATCAAGTGAGATTTAAGTGCAGTTCATCAGTCAGCGAGGCCCCTAATGACATATGCAGTCTCCTCGACGGCTCTGATATACAAACCGAGGAAAAAAACAAATTACTGTATCAGTTCTTTTACAGACGGAACACTTAGCAGTGCACTTACTTACCACTGGAGTAAAAGCAAAGCAGATAATCCCAGGGTCACTTTCTCTCGTGGGATTATAGGGACATTAGTTTGTTCTTCAACATGTGACATGTAGGAAGATGCATCTTGCATTAAACTAACACTTTATTTAATGGAGATATTATACCAAGTAAGGGCATGGCATATTACTACAGATAAATAAAGATCAATGAAAATCTGAGGAATCATTTCAGAGTTATGAACTAATGCACAAGTCCAAGTCACAAACCCTCAAAATTGGGGCTGGAGTTGAGCACCATTATTTTTGATTCAACTTCATTATTGAAGACCATCATTTGGACATCTGTATTGAAGGTAGATTTTGTAAATGACAAAGACACTTGGCAATAGTGAAGAAAATAATCTGTCTATTCTCAATAAACATTAAATGATAAAAGAAAGCTAGAATACAGCCGAGCATTCCTGTCTCGGGAGCTCCTAGTCCCTCCGTTTACACACACGTGAGGCTTCAGGTTAAAGGATCTTGTCAGTAGCAAGTTTTCTCAGATGTGATGTAAGTGACAAACACAAGACTGCTCTATTTTCTCTAATACACAGGTGTCATTAAAATAAATAAAACGTACCAACTGTATTTTGACTGTTAGCTGGGTTCTATATTGGGTAGAAACCACATGAATTATTGTTCCAACTTTACATCAAAAACTCGTGTTGATTTGTTCTCCTTTAACCTTGTTCCTAACCCACAAGCAGAAACACTTTTGTTTAACTAGAGTGTAGTTACATGTGTTGGCCAGCAGGTGTCAGTGTGCATTGTTATTAAAACCTGAACTGTAGAGAGGGCAGGGTTCTGTTTTCCCCACCAGCAGCAGCTTGTCTGCTCAAATAAATTGCTCTTTGGACATCACTTACAGTTCTGCTTGTTTTGCCTCTTTTTTTTTTCTTTTCATCAGGCAAACGAAGATGGCTGAGAGAGAAAAGCGGTACTTAGAGCAGCAGAGGAAAAAGATAGAGAAAGATGCTCAGAGGATGCTGAAGAAGGAGCAGAAGATTGCTGTCAAGCTCTCTTAACGTTTTCAAAACACTCACTTTTGAACTAAAGGGATTTGAATGGTGGTGGGGGACACTAGATCTGTCATTATTCTATCATTAATGTTATACAAGCAAGGATCATTATCAAACTACTTCTCTGTTATCAGACAGTCCTCCGCCTCCCACTCCTGTCTCCACCAGCAGCCATTTTGGTCTGTTTTCCCACTTCACCTCAGTAAAGTGCACCAGTCTCAAGAGCAGATAACGTATCTGGTGTATTCGCTCTTCATGTGACAAACTATTCAAATTTAGATCTGCGTCATCTTATAGCAAAGGTCAGGGACGGCTTCAGGAGGCATCATTAAGACTCTGAATCTGGTAGGTAGCGTCAGAAAATGTTCTTTATATGTCCTTGGGAACATTTGTAAATAAACGGGTACCTGTGCTGCGTTTTAAAACTCAAATATGGAAAACATTTCCTCTTTTCTTTGTCCTTTAATGGCCTCAAATGACAAAGGAGTGTGTAATTTATTTTAAGCATCACTGTGTACCAGTGGCATCCTCTGATTTTTCTGATTATTGTGTTTTTATATTTATGTCTTTCATAGTCGGAAAATGTCTTTCTTTTCTAATGAATGTTGCTTAATATTTCACATGGTCTCCCTCATTACACTGGAACTCTGCTTTAAAATGAAGACTGGAAGTTAGCAAATGGAGTTTGGATAAATGATCAGAGGAGGCATGTTGGTGGGTTTTTCTGCGTTGATCTCACGGCTACTGGTTTAACATTCTTTCTCCACCGCTTTCCTCTTTTGATGTTGAAGGAATCGATCCACATTGGTGCTTTTATTGCTTTATAATGGAAGGAAATCTCCCTTTTTTATGATTGAAAAGTGTGCAGACACATTAGAATGACGAGTTATCTACTGTAGCCCAATAAGACGGTAAAAATAAATCTTTGCTTCCTGAACATGTAAAACTTACGATATCACCAGTTTTGTCTTAGGATCTCATTAAGAAACATTGAAATGTTTTCTAAATTTATGAAACATTACTAACGTTTCCACGTAAAGAAACTGAAGTAATTTCGGAAGATGTATTTCTTTCTTCCATTACTTATAAAACTATAGATGATTCAAAACAAGCTGGAGACAAATATTCACTGTCAATTCTAAAAATCACTAAAGCTTTTGAAGTAATTAGATGTTCCTGGCTTATTGTATATCAGATGATTTGCTGAATACTAAGGTACTGATTCATTTAAATGATTAGTGCATGGTCAGTTTTAGAAGTTTAATATAGAAGTGTTCTTTTTCAGGCTATTTGGCAAAATCTGGAATTGTAAATTCTTTGGGTGTTTTATTTCCCACCTTTTTAATGAGATAAAAGCTGCATGTTGCTTTCTTTTTTGTCATTTTGCACATACTTTTTTCCAAGAAAGGAATTGTTACCATTCTTTTTTCCACACTTTTTTCGCTGTCTGTCTTCATGTTTAAAATGGAAGTGGATGAGAGATAAACAAGAACTGTTGTGGAGAAATGAGTCCCAAGGGCTGGACTTGTCAAGCTCTGTCTGAACAGATTTTTAATAAAATCATGGATTCATACCTTCAGAATTGAGTAAATCTTTTATTTTGTAAAACACTACCCTAAATATAAGAATAAAATAACATTTTTCTGTACTTGAGGTCTTTTTGAGTATTTGAAGTCGCTGCCAATTCAAATAAGTTGGTCCAAGTCTGATCTGGATCTGTGAAAGTTACAAAACTCCACTGAATGCTTTCAGAGTAGAATAACCCAGCTATATTTACCTCCACGCTTCCCATCATGCTCCATTTATTCTACTTCAAAAGTCTGCAGCATGAAGCTGCAATATTGATCTCAAGAGGCACACCCTGTGGAGAGGGTCTTAAACCCAGCCGCTCTGAACCTACACTCCTTTGTTTCTGTAGTGATGGAACTGATGGACACAGATTGCCTGCTATCACAAGGGTTTTATCCAGTGATTTTGCTACAACGTCCTCTGTGAACAGACTAACAAACAGGTTTGAACAGGGAACCTCTGCACCACATCTCTGTGGCAACGCAGACGTCTCATTAAAGTTTCAGCAGATTGTTTCAACTTTTGAAAATACTCACATCTTGAAATTCTTGTGATGAATGCATCGTTGCTGACTGCAATTGATGTTCACATTTGAGAGGTTTTAGGCTCAGACATATTAGGGCTGTGGCTGGTTTTAACCGGTGGATGAACCACGTGGGTCCAGCATGATCTTCCCCAGGATGGTAAATTATTGAGTACTCAAGTGTTCATTCTCAACAAAGTGTAACACGACAGATGTTCTAACATCTTTATATATACAGTACAGACCAAAACTTGACACACGTCCCCATGGGTTTGAATGAGAAGTGTGCAAACCTTTGCTCTGTACTGTGTATATATAGTACTTTTTGCTCCTTTAATCAATGTTTTAAAGGTGACCTTGACTGCCCTGAAAGGCGCCTTTAATAAATCTAATGTATATTATAGACAGTACTCTAGATGAGGGGGGATGGCATCCCTCCTGAAA
Organism: Cololabis saira; assembly: GCF_033807715.1. Taxonomy (NCBI): domain Eukaryota; kingdom Metazoa; phylum Chordata; class Actinopteri; order Beloniformes; family Belonidae; genus Cololabis; species Cololabis saira. The sequence continues at coordinate 12,745,089 of NC_084589.1, forward strand.
TAAAAAGTCAAAATCATCCCCCCTGTAAAACTGCCATCCCTCCTTTCCATCCCTTATGTCATTTCATCAATGTGGTTTTACTGCTATTTCAACATTTAGTCATCACCAGAAAAATAACACCAAACATTTTTTTTTCACCTGTTTCAAGTAAATTTTCACTTGAAATAAGTAGGAAAATCTGCCAGTGGGACATTTATCTTATTACAAGCAAAAAAATCTTGTTCCACTGGCAGATTTTTCTACTTATTTTAAGTGAAAATCTACTTGAAACTGGTGAAAATTGTTTTTTCCAGTGATGAGTCTTGATTTAAGTGTAATGAGATTTTTTACTAAAATTAGATATAACTAGAAATAAGACAAATATTCTTAAGATGAGTTTTTGCAGTGATCCATTTTACTTATCCTGTGAAGGTGGGGGAGTGGTTGCAGAAGTGGACTGGAGTCTGGAGGACCAGGTTCAAGCCCCCAGAATGCAACCCAGGTCAACCACCCTGGGCCACTGAGCAAGGCCCTCAACCCCAACCGCTCCCCGGGGGCCGTTTATATGGCAGCCCACTGCTCTCTAGTCTAATTAGGGATGGGTTAAATGTAGAGAAACAAATTCCACCAGCCTGGCTGTGTGGTCATTAATAAAAAATTAATTATGGTCAGAGGCATATTAAGTTCAGAAAACTTTATTTTTGTGTTTTGATGTAAGCCCAGTGGATATTTAAAGCTTACAGAAGGCTGCATTTAACTGCTGCTATGTCATTCCTGCAGCATTTCTGCAGGTGTTTCGGTCAGTGCTATTATTTGTAATATATTATATTAGTAGACTAATATTACAATAACGGCTCAGTCTGCGTTGACAGGAGGCTGACGTCACGGTGACGTCACTCCCATCTGCACTTTCCAAAAACTCAGATTGACCCACTTTCAAAATAAATATTCGCCCTCAGACTGGGGCTAAACCTCGTGGTTATATACTCGTGCGTGGGTGTGAAAGGACCGGCGTATGCGCAGATGTGCGCTACTCCCGTCTACTCATCTAAAACCTGGATTATAGTTCCGCGTTAAATCGACGCAGAGCCTACACCGTAGGAGTTACGCAGCAACGCGTACCTACGCCTACGGGCTCTGCGTCGGTGTAACGCGGAACCATAAATCAGCCTTCATCCGCGTCCACGGGATTACGGCTGCGATGACTCATCTCAGAGTGAGAGGTCGCGGTTACGCAACATCACTCAGCATATGGCGGAGTGGAGATGAAACACACAAGACCTTAAACTCGTGTATATTTAGCTCTTCTCCCCCTTTAATTGTCATTAAATATGGAAAGCTGTGCCGCACTGACCCAGTTCGGCCGTCAGAGAAGCCCGGGCAGCAGCATGTAATCGCTTTGGAGAGATGCAAGTAAAGTGGATGTGATGCTCTTACAGCATCAGCTGCTGCACCCAGGGGACGTCTGGAGACGCAGGCCGGGAAGGCTTTTATGCAAGCTGCAGCCTGGTTGCACACCACATCATTTATGCAAACATGCAGAAGAAAGGCAACCCATCTTTTGACAGGCCTGAGGCAAGGTAAACTTCAAGGTCAGGTAACCCACCGTCCAAAAACAAAAAAAACTATCAATAAAGTCTTCAAAACTCCAACATGCCCAGAATGATCATGCTTTAATAAAGATACAAGGACATTTGATGTAAACCACAAATATTGCACATTGCTCAGGCACACAAGTCAGCTGCTTTGAAGCATCAACTTAGTTCTAGTGATGACACAAGACTGCAACAGGTAAAGCTCTTTTCTCCAGGAAGGCAAGGGGAAAGAAAACAAAACATAAAACTGAACTCACATTAAAGCTTTGGCTGAAGGTTTAAGTTTTTTTAGGTTAGTTTTTTTTTCTTTAAATAGTAAACATTTCAGAATACAAACAAAAGTAGTCTTTGACCTCCTAAATATTAAGAAAAATATAATGTAAGGACAGCACAGGACAATAACATAACCATCTACTTAGATGATATGCTTATAAATAATATGTAAATCAACTTCATAAATAAAGTTCTTGTCACCACTAATCTTCCACTCATGGTAATGTTGCAGTGCAAAATAACAGTGCTGGAACCAACAGCATCAACGTCCAGTGAGAAACAAAACCAGAGCTGAGATACTGCTGAAAAGGATGCCTCAGTGCTTTTAAGTTCAAAGTTGGGTGTATGCATGCGGGTGGAAGGGAATTACACATCTGGCTTGACGTGACGAAGTGAGTGCAATCCCATGATGCAACAGCCCCTGATCAGAGCAGCGATGTTGTACACCGGAGCACTTCCGTCCACCCCGTGCCGCGAGTACAGCCAGGCCACCGTGGGCAACACCGGGACGGCTACCGCCACCAGATCCACGAAGAAACTGCTGCTCCAGTAACGCTTGCACACCACGTCCAGTCCTGGCGACGGACGTGGGTCCTCCTCGCGGACTACAAAGTCCAGCTCCTCCATGAACCGCGGGCCCTCGGAACGCCCAGAGCAGGAAGTGGCAGAGCTGACGGTGGAGTCGGAGCTCCCTGGTGGGGTGTCGGGTAAAGACAAAGCAGTGGAAGTGGGTAGGTTTGGGAATCCCAGGAGGCTGTTGGGGCCTGATAGAGTGGCATCTCCCAGAGAAGCGCCGTGGACCTTCAGGAGCTGAATCAGCAGAGCCTGCAGGTCTGGCGATGTGGCCGTTGGGTCGGTTTGGACTCCTTTATCTTCTGTGCTCTCCTGAGTAGTAGTGGTGCTGGAGGAGGTGGTGACTGTGGCTGCTGAAAGTGCGTTTGGCAGAGATGATGGGGCTGAAATGGACTCGTGCTGCTCCTCCGACAGCGCCGACACCCCAAGGCCGGACTCTCCTGCAACCCCCGGACTGCTGGACATGAAGACTTGATCAAAGATGTCCGCTCTGTTCGCCATCTCATCGTTCAGCAACAGCCCACTGTCTGCCATGGCCTCTGCTCCTTGGTCATCGAGCTCCATCCCTCCCTCCACCTCCCCCCTCACCATCTTCCCCCCATCGCCGTCGGGGCTGTCGCACATGAAGTCCAAGGGGTTCTCATCTTGGAGGTTGGCGCCACTCTGGGCCAGCTCCATGCTCTGCAGCAGGGACTCCAGCTTCCTGTTCTGGATGTTGATATCAATGAAGTACTTCTGAATTCCCTTATCCTTCTCCATCAAGCTGTTTTTCATGGTTTCCACCACCTGACGCAACTGCTTGATCTCTTTCCGGGCTTCTTTAAGGGACAGTTGAGCCTCCACCCGATGGCATTCCTCTTCAATCCAATCCTCCCTCATTCTGCCAAGCTGGGACTTCAGCTCTTCAATTTCTGTCTCTCTAATGAACCAAAACAAAGAAAGGCCAGAATTACTTTATATTTAAATTCAAGTGGAGAGCAACTACTTGATCACTTAGTCAGTCGTCACCCATTTGGTTTATACTTGTTGGCATTACATCACCATCATGACACCAATATTTTCATCCAGTACACCAATAATCAACCCATCTCCAAACGTTGAAAGACCTAGAGCAGGGGTGTCCAAAGTCGGTCCTCGAGGGCCGGTGTCCCGCATATTTTAGATGTCTCCTTGCTTCAACACACACCTGATTCAAATTAACGGTCGTCACCAGCTTGCCATCAAGGTCTGGACAACTCTGTTGGTGACACAGCTACTTTTATCACGGTGTGCTGAAGCAGGGAAACATCTAAAACCTGCAGGACACCGGCCCTCGAGGACCGACTTTGGACACCCCTGACCTAGAGCTATGATCGCCCAAACTTCAGTCCTAACCTGTCATGGACTTTGGTATCAGACTCCATCAGTTTGGTTTTCAGGTGTCTGATGGACACTTCCTTCTGCTGCAGAGGGGTCAGATACTGCTCCGGGTTCGGGGGCCGGACGCCATGGTTGTCCCCACAGGAGTGGTAGAAGCCCAAGCTCACGCTCCTGTTTCGCAGAGCATGAGATGACAGCAGTGAGAAAGGAAATTAGGTGCGTGTCTCATGTACAGTTCATCACTCTTCAACCAGACAATGTGACACAGCAGCAGAAAACAAACCAATTAGATGCTTTAAAAGAAAGTTGACTCCCTGTAGGAGATAATTAGTCTGGCTGAAGGAGTGCTGCCAGGGCAGATGCTCCCTCAAGCCTGGAATTACCGTCTGACAAAAGGATTACTGGCATTCAAGGAAAGCAGTTAAAAGCTGAAACCGCTGGTTCAGTCCGACTACCAGCAGACGAAGCAAGCAAAAACATCCCCTCACTAGAGAAAAGGTCAAATCTAAAGCCTTTTGCATGAACATTGAAATGCCCCCCCGAGCATGGTTGTGTCATGCTCAAAGATAACTGATGAAAGGGTTTTTGTTTATCAGGAATGAGTGGAGGATTTGGACAATATGCAAAGCAGAACCTGAGCCCAACTCAGTTCATCCGAAATATCCTGGCAACCTGAAATACTCGAGGCTTTGATGCAAATGCTCTTCATCCTTGCCAGAAATAGAAACAGCCCGGGAGAAGGTAGCATCAGAGAAGCAAACATGTCACAAGACACGTAGCCAGGCAGAGAAAAAGTGACAAGCGGGACGTCTTAAAGAGAAAAGTGGAGGATTACAATACATTTATGGAAAGTGAACATGGGATAAACATGGTAGATTTTGCCTCTGCTGTGCAATGACTGTGCTTTATATTCCCAAGAAAGGATTTCAAGTAATGTGCATGTATGAATATCATGGTAGTCCCAAATCCTTTCTAAATTTTAGGCTATATAGTTCTTAATCTGAAAAATACATGGCTGCTGTACCTCGTCTAAACCAAGGTGAACCAGTCTGCTTCTCTGTGGACCTCAAACAGTGGGGTGGGCTGTTTGGGCTGCACATTCAGACATTTGCACTACAAAATCCTCATTAATTCCAGCTAAAGCCAAACCATGACCTAGATAATACCAGCCAGCTGCAAAAGAGCGAATGATAAGAGCCTGCGCTTAATCCAACGACACACTCGAGGTAATGCTGCCTCTGCCTGAACCGTATTCCAAATCTCTGCCTTCGAGTCCATCTACTTTCACTTCAAAACAAGTTAAATTTCCAATTAAAGTGGAAACATACAGAAAAACATGGTCTATAGGGATCACAAGTGGACAACGAGTGGAGGATTATATTTTACATTTGCAACCTGTTTTTTTGAAGATTACAAATGATGCATGGCGGAAAGTCCACGGTTGGTACCTTGATGTGGGGCTGGAGTTGCAGCTGCTAGTGTTGGTGGAGCTGCTGGTTCTGGGAGGAGTTCTGTACGGAGCGTAGAGTTCTGCGTCACGGTTGGCCCTCGGGCTCCCACCCGGCTTGAACACTGGCAGCGGTCGGATGTGAATGCCACGACTGGGAAGAATTCAAAACAAGCTGTATGTATATAAAATCACTTTAATGCAAAATGGACCGTTTTAGTTTTGCTTAAAGGAGGTAGACCACCATCTCAACTTTATTGATCACCTATCAAAGCACAAATGAGATAGCCAGATACATACCTGCGTGAAGGAGGTTTTTTCCCAACCGAACTTGCAGCAGGGCCCTCCCTGGTCTTCAGGCTTCCTGAGCTGCTGGAGGAGCTGAAGTCTGCCTCACTGCCTGCAGGAAGTGGAAATCATTCATTCACAATGGGGCTCATTAACAAAAATGTCATCATAAAGCACCTTTCCATGAAGGAAGTGAACAATTTCCGCTGAGTAAAACACATTAGCCATCGATAGCAAACGTTAGCTCTAAAATATTTTAGATCTTTACCACTTTTGTGCTGGCAATTCCCTCCACATGCCTTACGTGTTCATAGCTCAATGTTTCAATGGTTTTGGCCAAAGTAAAACCAGCAGGTTAACACCTTAGTGCCTCAGGAACGACATATATGCCTTTGGCAGTCCCACCCCAGTAATGCAAAAATAAACAAATGAACAAACTCAAAGGTCTCAAAAACCCACTAAAGATTTGGCAAAAATTGATTTAAAGTTTTAAAGAGTCTCTCACTCCACTTTCCCATGTAAAATACACCAGAGACAAACCAATGTTCTTCATTTAAATAGATAAACTTAAAAGCCACAGCTATCTGATGCTGAAACAAAGTTCATATCCACCCAACCTGTTCATGTGACTTTTTAATAACCAATATTTAATATTCAAGTATCTCTCCACTCTAAGACAAAACTAATGTCCAGAACCTAAAATAGCATTCAAGTCCTACAAAAGGTCACTAGCTTAGGATATTTCAGTATCCTCACCGGTGCCCTCCACGGATGCTCTGATGGCAACATCAGTAAATCTCACATCCGAGTGTAGCAATGAGGAATATAAGCACTTGATTTGAGGCAAGTATTTAACTCAAAAGAATGATTCATGTCAACTTTAAACCATAACCATTTCCTCTCCTCACTTCCAAGGAGATGACAGCAAAGGGAAAACGTCCAGATGTGGACGCCTTTGACTGGTCAGCTTCTATTTCGCAACAACGCATTATTAAACGTTGAGACATGAAATACCTCAAATAATCAGGTAATTTTAGAGCCTAAAATAGTAAATATCCCTCTGTTGTCCAATGAAAAATACAGCATGTGTTTTATGGAGCTTATTTTTAAACTCATTTTAGAGATATTTATATGAACGTAGTCAAGAGAGAGTTCTAATGCCGCACTTTGTGATTCATGGAGCAATAAAGAGATGTTTTCCAAACTATGAAAAATATTCCTGGATCTATGCATGCTCCAGTCTTTAATTCTTCCCTTTTTAATATCCAGGTTCAATACTCAAACTTGCAAACTTTAGGAAATTTAGGAAAGCCAATTAGCTCGATGTAGGTAACAGTTTGCCTCCCAAACCCCCCTTTTTAAGGATTTACTGCAGTACCATCCTGTTTTTGCCTCATTTTCCTTTTTAAAGCAGGATGTTAGACTTCTGGAACTACTCCCCAATAATCCATACCATTATTCCGTGTGTAAAACAATCTGCTCAAATGTTGAGGACAGAGTTTCATTAACATGGAAAAACCCAGCACAACAAACCCTTGATGACCTGTTAAAACTGAGGAACGTTAAGCACTAAAACATTGAAGTATTTAATGCAGAAGCCTACCTGAGAAACATGTTTTCCCATCAAACAACACCATAGTAACACGTCCAGTTGTTTCTGTGACGTGCAGAATTACTCAGAAGTTGGTGACCGTGCACCGCCGGCTGAGTCCACAGAGACCACAGTGAGTCAGTGTAGTAACCTTCCACTAATCAGACTAATTGGCCAAAGCTCCCGGACCTCTCCCACGGCCAATCAGCTTTGCTCCAAACTCTGACTCATGATCAAGCACTTTTTTCTTGTTTCCCTCAGATTAAAGAGGGGGGAAATTGAATTTGGGCATAAAGAGTGTGCACTGTTTCTGGTAAATCTTAAGGGAACACAGATGCATGGATTATAATTCACCCCCGTCTGTTTCCAGGGAAACAGCTTTGACCCTGCCACTGTTGGTTCGTGGCTGGGAGCTTGCTGTCTGCTGACATGTGACAAATGCAGTGATACTGTACTTTGGTTTTTAGGGAACATTTGGCCATTTAGGCAGTAAGTATAAAACATGATAGTGTTGTTATTAAATCAGCACTGGTCTGATCTCTGTTTTTTCTGCAGAAAACAAAAGGTTTCTTTCTCCACCGCTTCATTTACCTCTGGCTTTCATGGCTGACCTCAGCTCCCTCTTGTGCCTCTGCATGCTGCGCGCCTCGCCGCTCCACTCCGTCATCACCCTCACCCTCTTCACTTTGGTTTTGCGCTCTGGGAGAATGGGCGACCTGGCACTCTGCTCGGAGCCTGACGGGGTTTTGGAGGGGGACACAGACTGACTAGTGGGGCAGCCGGTGTCATCTATTGTAGACAGGCACACAGACGTAATAGCCGGGAACAAGCAGCTAAAGGCAGGCAGCGAACACAAGCAGTCAATCACAGCTCCAGGTGCTTCACCAGCCGTTTTGATTTATTTTTTATGTGAGTGAAAGATACCAAAACAGCTTACACAACTTACACGCATTGCTCATGCATTTTGCAGTGTTTGTTGACAAAACATATATGCATTAACTGAGCTTGCATGTGTACGGTGTGAACGCCTGCAGACTGTGCTGGTTGTTCTAAGTAGCTGAGATTTTTTATGAGGTATTCATGGCTGTTCAGTTTTCTTTAAATGCTGGCAACTTTATGTGTTTATGATAACGCGCTGAAAGCTTATCCCTGGAATTGAACTGGATTCCTTACCGGAGCAGAAGCTGAGGTCACACTCCTTACCCTCCTCCTCTGACAAAGGAGTATCGGACAGAGGTGATCCTTTGTCCTTTGGCCGGAAAGGATGAAGGACCAAGCGTGGGATGCGGCTGCGAGGGCTTCCTTTCTCTGGTGATTTCTTTTCCTGTTCAAAGCATCATTTGTAAGATTAATCAGAGTCAAAATCAACTTTTACTGCCAATAACTGCATCCAGGAATGCTGAATGCTGTCATTCAGAGGATACGGTAAACTTGAGAATTTAAATTAAAAGCAGACATGTACATGTCTTTAGTACTAAACTATGAACTACTACAAGCAAGGACCAGTCAATATTTTTGGTGCGAACAACAGTGCGACATCAAAGTCATAAATTTGATATTAAATAGCAACATTTTGTATTTAAATTCACACAATTCTGTAGTTTGTACAATGTGTTTGGATTGGTGGCTGATGTCATGTTCATGACTGCAGTTTTTGGGCTTTATAAACGTTTGCCTTCACTTTATTGCAACAAAAATGAATTCCATGTGGTTATTTTTGGAGCATTCAGACATCACGCCACAGTTAAAAGCACTGACGAGACTCACCTCGTATTCTTGGAACGGTCCCATCGCGCTTCAGACTGCCTTCTCCTGCACCGAGAAGAAAACAAGACAAAATTAAAGCTGCAAGCAGCGATGAACGGGCCCTCGCACTCACGGCCACCGCCCCCATAAGCATATCAGAAATGACACCACCCACGACTTCCTATGTCAAACCATTCAAAAGATATAGCAGAAAAAAGGGACAACCAATCAGAAGAAGGGGCGGGGCTAATTCAGGCCAATGAAGGTCAAGGACTCCATACAGAATCTGATGATACCACCCACGACTCTCTATGTCAAACCATTCAAAAGTTATAGCAGAAAATCGGGACAACCAATCTGAAGAAGGGGCGGGGCTAATTTTCACCAATTATGGTCAAGGACTCAATACCGAGTCCCATGACACCACCCACGACTCTTTATGTCAAACCTTTCAAAAGTTAGGGCAGAGAAAAGTTTTCAAGGGGGTGCTGTTGAGCCATTAGGCCACGCCCATTAATGCAAACCATGAAATATAAAATTTATCGCCAGGCCTGGCTTGCATGCAAAATTTGGTGACTTTTGGAGAACTATCAAATATGGACCAATCAGATGAAGGGGGGCACGCTTTTTGGCGTCTAGCGTCGCCACGGTAACACTTTTGAAAGAGAAAAGTAATGCGCGTAGTCGCAAGATGAAGACGCACATTTTGATTTATAACACACCTGGATGCATGTTACGGTTCGGGCCGTATTAATTGCCGAAAGAATGGCATAAATTGCACCAAAATTACACAATTAATTCAAAATGGCCGACTTCCTGTTCGGTTTTGGCCATGGCTCCAAGAGACTTTTCTTTAAGTTGCGACATGATACAGGTGTGTACCGATTTTCGTGCATGTACGTCAAACCGTATTGTGGGGCTTGAGGCACAAAGTTTTCCGGGGGGCGCTGTTGAGCCATTTTGCCACGGCCATTAATGCAAACCATGAAATATCAAATTTATCGCCAGGCCTGGCTTGCATGCAAAATTTGGTGCCTTTTGGGGAACTATCAAATATGGACCAATCAGATGAAGGGGGGTGCGCTTTTTGGCGTCTAGTGTCGCCACGGTAACACTTTTGAAAGAGAAAAGTAATGCGCGTAGTCGCAGGATGGAGACGCACATTTTGATGTATAACACACCTGGGTGCACGTTACGGTTCGGGCCGTATTAATTCTCGAAGGAATGGCTCATATTGCTCCAAAATTACGCGATTAATTCAGAATGTTCAAAATGGCCGACTTCCTGTTCGGTTTCGGCCATGGCGCCAAGAGACTTTTCTTTAAGTTGCAACATGATACAGGTGTGTACCGATTTTTGTTCATGTACGTCAAACCGTATTGTGGGGCTTGAGGCGCAAAGTTTTTTCTGTCTGAACCAACCAGATGAAGGGTGGGCGCGCTTTTTGGCGTCTAGCGTCGCCACGGTAACGCTTTTGAAAGAGAAAAGTAATGCGTGTTGTCGCAGGATGGAGACGCACATTTTGATGTATAACACACTTGGGTGCACGTTACGGTTCGGGCCGTATTAACTGCCGAAGGAATGGCATAAATTGCGCCAAAGTGACACGATTAATTCAAAATGGCTGACTTCCTGTTCGGTTTCGGCCATGTCGCCAAGAGACTTTTCTTTAAGTTGTGTACTGATACAGGTGTGTAGCGATTTTCGTGCATGTACGTCAAACCGTATTGTGGGGCTTGAGGCACAAAGTTTTCCGGGGGGCGCTGTTGAGCCATTTTGCCACGCCCATCAATGTAAACCATTAAATATCAAATTTTTCGCCAGGCCTGACTTGCATGCACAATTTGGTGACTTTTTGGGCACGTTTAGGGGGGCAAAAAGGCCCTCCTTTCGTCAGAAGAAAGAAAGAAAGAAAAAAGAAAAAAGAAAAATTCCTACAGATACAATAGGGCCTTCGCACTGAAGGTGCTCGGGCCCTAAAAAATGAGTTGAGTCATTTCTTTAATGTGGCAGCATGCTGACATGGAACAAACAAGAGTCATCTGTTTGAACTCTGTTAGACCAGCAAATCCCTCCACCATCACCAGCAGCACACACACACACACACACACACACACACACACACACACACACACACACACACACACACACACACACACACACACACACACACACACACACACACACACACACACACACACAATCTGCCTGGTACAGATGGCACAGGAGGCCCGGGGCCGGCCGTGCCCGATACACAACCCTGAATTTATGACCTTATGAAACAGATAAGATCTCTAGATGTAAAAATGAAACAATCTCATTCAGGATTTGTAAGTCATTTGACAATCAAGTTCAAACAACAGCAGAAATTATTAAAAAGAGGGAAAATGGCCTAAAAATCTTCCACTGTGTTTCTGCTAGGCTGGCAGCCCAGTCCCTGTAAGATATTAAAGATTTATTTAGGTGAATGTTTACATTTGCATGCTTTTGTTCTGGAGTTTCTATAACCAGCATTCTCATGGTATTAAGTATTTATTTTAAAATCTCTGTTTATAGTGTCAATGTGCTGCTGCATTTTATAGATCAATGAGGAAAGGCACAGCTGAAGCCGGCTGTTACGCTGTCTTTGCAGGTAAGCTGCATGATGCAAAATGAAAAGTCATGGGAAGATATTTTTAGAAGCTGTCATGAAACTACAATGAAATTGTCAGAGCATCAGACTTTCAAGCTGAAGGAGGATAAGCTTAATAAAATCATTAGAATGTATTTTATGTGTGCTAGGATGGGGCAGTGCATCCCATTTTTTTTATCGTGTTCGTTTTTCTCTGCTAACCTCATATTTAATATGACGGGGAAAAGTAATTGGCTCTTCAGAGTCAACAGGGGGATCATGAATACACAAACCCCACCAAACTAACAAACTGACACTAACAGCCACCACTTCACTGGCTGCAAAAGCATTTATATGATACAAATATATACTACACTAAACTCCACTGCTTTATACAGTATATATACGTAAAAAAAGCAGAATTCAGAGTGTTCGGCTACAGAAAGCCAGAAAACTATGAATAATATGTTTCTCCTGTTTTGCTTTTACATCCAAGTCATCCCAACCAGGCGAGAGGCTCAGTAACAGATGAGACGACTCAAACGCTCGCTATCAGCCGTCCGTGCCAGAACTGTGTGGCTGGCCGCCAACAGCTACAAAGTGCTTCAATCACCGAGTAATAACTGGTGATGGAGCGATATCGTATATCAAAGTAGAAAGAAATTCACGTCAAGTACTGAATTCTCTGGTTTTGTACATGGACATTTTAAAAAAGAGACACATTTTTTATTGATGCTTCAGACCTAAATAATGCATTTCTCCGCTCATGCTCTGATAAACTTTATACAATCATGTCACTTCAGCTCTCTTGTTGGTGGCCTGTGGAGGGCAGTTGCATAACTACATGTTTTTTTGTATTACTTTATTTTTTGTAGGAATGATGTCATTGACCCCCCCCCCCAGGCCTCCCTGCTGCTGTTTTATTTGTGAATCCCAGCTTGTCTTTCTTTCATTCAATGTGCTGTGAACATTTGGCCCAAACAATCTCCACTTCACGTCCTGATATTGCAACGTAATAGGCCTGAATGGTTATGCAGAAAATCCTCTTTTTTTAAATCCACCCAGGCCCCGTGAGTACTGCAGAAATAGACGTGAGAGTCGGGGGACTCAAACTCCACCTCATTTGCAGAAATAGATTTGCTTTCTGGGTGGCCTGCACCAGCTCTGTCACTTTCATTTCTGTTTTCAGACATCAGCAGCGTCCTAATGTTGTGCTGATGCACATCAGCCCGGCTCACCAACATGGCAGAATTTGATTGTGCCCACCAAGGCTGAACAACCACAACGGTGCCATAGCAACACTCCTAGCAACTGAGGGGGAGAAAATGCATGAATGGGTGGAACATGGAAGCAGGGCAGCTTCTCCTGCTCATGCAGAGAAATTATAATATCTATGCTGTGCTGAAGTGATGCGTGTGTTACAAGCTGCTGTTTTTTTCTCACCCTGAATGTACAAACTGTTCCTGAGCCAGCAAGTGCAGGACCACGTGCTTAACCAGACATGATTTCTTCTTCTTTTTGAATAATATTGAGTGGTTGAACTCATTCAACAAACTTGCATACATGTCGCATTGGGAAAAGTGATACTTAATGATCTTATTTCTAGTTTGTGAAAAAAAATGTTTTTTCTTCACTGTTTAGTTGCAGTATACCCAGTTAGGATTAGGAAAAGATCAGACTGTCAAGTAAAACTCTGAGTTAACCTGCCCCTCATACGCTTCTCTGGTAGAACTTTCTTGTAGAAAACAAAAACATGTTTGATGCATGACCGCCATTTGTTCTTTGAGTCATGACAAACCTACAGAGACGTTTGGACCCAGATTATTGTCAACATAAATTCTGGTGCCTGCAGCTGATTAGATTCACTTTTGTCTGTGTTGATATATTCCCGTCTTAAAAGGAATTATGATGTTAGTAACCTTGTCCACATGTCATATCTCAGCGATCATCAATTGCACACACCGGAGACAGTCCACCAGTCCATCACAATCTACATTCGTATCCATCTTTAAGACTATACATGTGTTTTCTTAAACTAACCAAATGTTTTTGTTTTTTTATGTCAGATGAGGCTTGAACTTGGTTGTCTGAAATTGTGTGCTTTTAAAGATTTTGTATTTATGGCGTAATCTTTTTTGGATGACTATTTGGTGTAACACAAAATATGTTTCGGCCACACTAACAATGCAGATATCACAAGTTTCAAGGGCACTGAAAATTTAATAATTCTTTAATATCTGAACATTTGCAAAAGTTTCACATAATGTTCAAACATCATACAATTTAAAAAGGCAGACTAAGTATTTCAATCATATTTGGAGAGCAGAAAGGTCTGCCATGTCTGAGCCTTTACTGTGAACGAATTGTGTTTTGTGCTGGGAACTGACAATTATTTTCTTCACATTTTTTTGTGAGGCTCAATCCTGCAACAGATCTTTTGATTTTAGTCTGCAACTTAACTCCTCACAAAGTTGGGTAGCTACTTGCTGGGGAAGGAACTAAGCATGGTATAAGGTGCAAACCTGAGATTATCAGATCTGTTAGACAATGTACAAACATACTGTCTTCTGGTATAAACTACAATCATTCTGGAAATGTATTCAGAAATAACTTTACAGGAAGGGCACAGTTTTAGTAGATAGATGCTATGACATCAGCGAGTTGCTGGTAAACCAGCCTCTAAACCTCCACTGGAGCACTTTCACTCTTCCACATGGTCCAGAGTTGATGATAATTATTTTAATCCATCTCAGAATATGTGTTTTATAACATTGATCAGACACGTGGACTAATAAGGAGCTGTTTATTCCATTTCAACACTTAACTCACCCAATGACACATTCTGTCTAATGTTTATTCATGAAAATGTGATGTTGCGTCATTTCAGTGAACCCAGATGCGTATTAATTATTAGACAGCTCTGGAAGGTGCCAGATTATCTGTATCTACGTGCCATGTAATAATATGTGAAGTTATTTGTTTGCTTTTATTATTTTAGTCTCAGAGTGCGTCGTCGTATGATCTCACTTTCAGTATGAAGCAATTTGAAATCAATACCAACTCTCTTCAAACAGAGAGCTTCAGTTAACCACTCATATTCATTGTTCAAAATATCCCTACTTTAGTAAACAATTGGTCTCCATCAGTCATATAAAACCTAAAATCCTTCAAAAGTAAATAATTTGAAAGAACTTTGGCGTATGAATGAAAGAACCTGGGGAACGTCATCTGTTGTTTGCTCGCATGCCTTTGTTTGGCTGAGGATTATAACATGATGTTCCCATACTGACAGTCTCTCTATCAGACAGCTTTATATGCCTTTTATATGTACTGTTTTCAGAAATTACTCTTTGTTTTGTTTCATTTAACGCCCCCATGAATGTTTACCTCGAGCGATGCATCCAGTAAAAAAAAGAAATTAAATAGATAAATAAATAAAATAAATACATAATGACATATTCAGCTTCATCCTAATATGACTTTATTTTAAAATATTGAAGATTTTGGCGCATGATTAAATATATATTTTCCATCAAAAGCTTAAAACAAAGATACTCATTCCTGAACTTGTAAACAACCCCCCCTCCTCCTCCTCCCGTCTACTCCCATCCCCAAAACTCTTGCCGTTTTTGCTCTAAGTCTTCGCCTGCTATGAATGTGCTCTTCTTCTTAAAAGATAACATTGTAAAACACCTACCTGGATGTTTGGCTTGTATTTGTTGGGAGAGCAGACGCACAAAGGCTTGCTGGTGCTGCCTGTGCCAGCCTGGGCTGTGCTGGGAGGATGAAGTGGAGGATGTGAGCCGGAGCAGAGCTGAGTGAACACTGACGACACTAACACACCAGCGGGCACAAACACGCACTGACGGAGCACGATGCGCTGCCAACCAAGTGCGTTACATAACGCGCGGGCCATTACTTAACCACTGAATCCCCCACCCATATGGGGACATGCATACATGCATATGGACAGGCGGTACTAGATTTCCATCAACATATATGATCGATAGTCTCTATAGATCCGTGTGATGAAAAAAATACCATATATTTCTCGATATTTGGTCGATCAGGAACGCCCAACCACCTTCAAGATTTCTGGATATATATATATATATATATATATATATATATATATATATATATATACCCCCGACTGATCAAAAGAACAGTCTTCTGCCTGCATTGATGTGCAGAAAATCAAACGCAACTGATCTGGCTTTCATGTGACTCTCCATGGTGCTGAAACCAGGGCGGATGCTGACTCCAAGCTCCCGTGTTTTTAATGTAATTTATCCCCACATTATCAGTTTCCTTTAAACAAATGGTAAAACACAGGCATCCAAATAGCCCCCGGCTGATTTCTGTGAACAGATCACCATACAGTCATTCCGTAGCCTGTAAGGAATCCTCAATTGCTCGCGTTGTCTCACTATGTGAGGATTTTCATCCTCAGGTTGGACCTTAAACTTGATTTTGGGGAAACACTGGATACACAATAAAATTCAGATACACCATCTACGAACAGCCGTTACTGTTGTTGCTGTTTTTTATTTATATAATATTTATTATTGGGCTTACGTCTTGCTTGCGCGCATTCTTTTCCTTCAGTGTCCTCGTTGGTCCGTTACCGCCCCCAGCAGGCCACTAGCGGAAATGCAGCATTTATGTTTATATTCTTCCTTTTTGGGAGGATGGTTTTAAAGTATTTCCATTATAGTCAAGTAAAAAAGTAAAAGATAAAACCACTTAATGTATATACAGATATGCCATGTGAACGTTATTCTATCATTTTATCTCATTCATTTATTCATTCATTCATTCATTCATTCATTCATTCATTCATTTATTCATTCATTCATGTGAAAACAGGTTTTTTTTTTTTTAACACTCAAATTTTATTGATTTTTTGCAGACAAGAAAACACACAAAGAACATTGTCAGTGTCAGTGGTATATACATTCACATGATACATCATCCATGCTTTTCCGGTTTCATTCAGACTCTGTATTGGTGTCCCTGTTGCGAGCCTTGTATGATGTCCATTTGTCCCATTTCTTGTTAAATTGACCTTGCTGGAGTCTCAGTATGTGTGTGAGTTTCTCCATATTGTATATCTCCTCTATAATGTCCAACCAGTTCCTCAGTGTGGGAGGTTCCTCTTTGCACCACTTCCTAGTTATTGCTTTTTTTGCTGCAGCTAACACAATTTTCACCAGATATCTGTCTTCAAATAAAACAACTTCACTCGTGAAAGCACACAGATACAGAACCTTACATGATATTGGTAGTTCATACCCCAGCATATTTTTCATTTCCATCCATACGTCATTCCAGTACCTTCTTATTCTCACACATTCCCAGAAAATATGCGTATGCCCTACATTCAGCTCCCCACACCTTCTCCAGCATGTTTGTTGTTCAGCTGTAAATTTGCTTTTTGTCTTAGGTGTAATAAAAAACCTGGTTATATTTTTCCAGCAGAATTCTTTCCACATTCTGGAGCTGGTGGTGGTTCGCTGGTTGTCACAGATTTTAAACCATTCCTCTTCAGTCAGTTCTATTTTACTTTCTTTTATCCATCTGTCTCTAATATACAGCGTAGAGGTTCCCCTGTTCTTTTCAAGTCCCTGGTACAATGTTGAGATCACTCTACCTGTATTGCTCTCATACGCATTACCCAGTGTCACAGTCACTTTATTCAGCTCCTTGGGGAGATCTGGTTTTATTTCCTTCTCAAAGAAGTCCCTGATTTGGAAGTATCTAAATTGATCCCCATCCTCCAAGTCACATTCTCTCTTCAATTTTGTAAAGCTCTTAATTTTGCCCCCATCAATTATTGTACACAATGCTGTAATTCCCTTATTTATCCATTGTTTAAAATTGTTATCTGACACCCCTGGTTTAAATTTAGAGTCATAGGCCACCCAAGTAAACATTTTTATTTCCCTCCCCAAATTATATTTCCTGATCACTGTGAACCAGGTTTCCAATGTGAATCTAGTGATTGGGTCGAGCAGTTCTTCACACTTCTTGAACATGTCCCTATTTGCTATCATGCTTTGTACATGACACCCCTCTGTTTTTAATTCTATACTTTTCCACCCTGAAATATACATAGGGTCACACCAGAGCACCAGGGGACGTATCTGTGCTGCATAATAATATTCTAAAAGATTCGGCAATGCTAATCCACCTTTATTTTTGGGGTTCTGGAGAGTTGTAAACTTTATCCTTGGCCTCTTACCCCCCCAAATGAAGCGAGAGATTTTTTTGTTCCACTCTTTAAATTGGGAGTTTGGAATGTCTACCGGCAATGCCTGAAATAAATACAAGAGTCTTGGTAAAATATTCATCTTAATGATTTCTATTCTGGAGCTGAAGTCCAATGTTAGAACCGACCATCTTTCCATATCTTTCTGAATTTCTCGGTTTATGACCCTGTAGTTAGTTTCATATAATTTTGTTCGATTTTTAACAATGATCACTCCTAAATATTGAATTGTTTTTGCCTTCCATTTAAATTTATATGCTTGTTGGATATGTTGTGATGGGGTATAATTTATGGGTAGAACCTGTGTTTTGGTCACATTTAGTTTATAACCTGACAAGTGATAAAAAGAGTCCAGTCTATTCATAAGGTTAGGAAGGCACACATCTGGTTGTTTTAAACTAATCAAAACGTCATCCGCAAAAAGCCCAATTTTGTGTTCATCGCCATTCACCTCTATTCCTGTTATACCTTCATCCTCACGTATCGCTTGAGCCAAAGGCTCGATGAAAATCGCAAAGAGAGTCGGTGAAAGACAACATCCTTGTCTAGTTGATCTTTCCAGATTGAACCAATTAGTGAGGTTGCCATTTATTTTTATTCTAGCTTTTGGTTCCTGATAGAGTGTTTTTATGACATTAACTGAGTCTGTATTAAAGCCGAATTTTTCCAAACATAAATATAAAAACCTCCAGCTAACGCTATCAAAAGCTTTTTGCGCATCCAAACTGAGTAACAGGACACTTTCTCCCTTCTTCTGAACTTCATCAATTATATGCAGAGTCCTCCTTATGTTGTCTTGTGTTTGGCGTCCTTTGATAAATCCTGATTGGTCCTCGCTAATTAGATCTGGCACGAAGGTCTCAAGTCTCTTGGCCAAGATGGTTGTATATATTTTATAGTCACAGTTTAGTATTGATATTGGCCTATAATTCTCACAAAATCCTTTGTCCTTTCCTTCCTTAGGGAGCACCGTAATTATGGCCTCCTTCCAAGATGAGGGGATCTTTCCTGTTTTCAAGGTTTCATTGAATGCTGCTAACAGTATTGGGTTCAGTTCCTTTTTAAACACTTTGTACCACTCGGCTGGGAAGCCGTCGCTTCCTGGCGATTTGTTTGATTTTAATCTATTGATAGCATCCTCCAGTTCCCTTGATGTAATATATGAATTCATATCTTTATTTTGTTTTTCTCCTATTGTCGGTAAATCTAATGTATTTAGAAAACTTCTTACCATCTCCTCGTCCGCTGAGGCCGGTTGTGAATATAATTTTTTGTAATAATCTTCAAATATTTTATCGATTTTTTCTGGTTCATATTCAAAAGTATTGGTAACAGGATCTCTGATTTTATGAATTGTATTCATGAGTTGTTGTTTCCTTATTCGTCTAGCTAATAATTTTGTTGCTTTAGGGCCTGATTCGTAATATGTCTGTTTGGTGAATCTGATTTTCTTTTCTACTTCATTTCCTAGAATCTCATTTATTTTGGTCCTCACTTCTTTAATTTGTTGAAGTATGTCTGGGTCGTTCAGGTTTTTATGTTGCTGCTCTAGATTTTTAAGCTCTTTAATCTTGGTCTGATACAATTCTTGTCTAGCTTTCTTCAGATATGCTGCTTTGGATATTAGTTTTCCCCTCATTACTGCCTTCAAAGCATCCAAAAGAATCGTAAAATCTACTTCTCCATTATCATTTATTTCCCTATATGAATTTATTTCTGTTTTAATCTCCTCGACAAACCCTGGATCATTTAGTATGCCGACGTTCATTCTCCATACTGTATTCCTTTTTCTACTGTTCAGACTTAGTTTAAGGTGAAGGATAGAATGGTCCGATAAGTCCGCTATTCCAATTTTACATTCCTCTATTCTAAATCTATCAACTGTATTCATAAAGAAATAATCAATCCTTGTGTGTACCAAGTGAGGGGCCGAGTAATGGGTGAAATCCCTCTCGAGAGGGTGTAATTCCCTCCAGACATCCATAATTCCGAGTTCATTCAGAACGGTATTTATATATCTGGTCATATGAATTTTGCTACTATTTTTGGTACTAGTTGTATCCAAATTCTGGTTCAGCGTAATATTAAAATCCCCTCCACATACTAAAATTCCTTCAGTTTCTTGCACCATGGTCTCAAATAGTTTCCTGAAAAAACCCTTATCACTGTTTGGAGGTGCGTAGACATTAATGAGCGTAACCAGTTGGTTTTCAATTTTCCCCTTGACCACAATATACCTCCCCTCTTTATCTTTTATTTCCTTTAAGGTCTCAAATTTTGTTGTGTTCGGAATCAAAATTATAACTCCCCTTTTATTCCCCCCTTTGTATGAGCTATAGAACGCATTTTTGAATCCCATCTTTTTAAACTTTTCATGTTCCTGGTCTGATAAATGTGTTTCTTGTAAGTAACTAATCTGTGACTTTTCCTTCTTCAATTTTACTAAGACCTTCCCTCTTTTCATTGGATTATTTAACCCATTCACATTCAGAGACACCACTTTAAGTTGGTTATGATACATCTTGTCTTTTCTTTATGTTTCGCTCTTCATCTCCACTGACACTGAGAACATTAACAACCTGAACAAAAACAATAATAACAACAACACAGAACTTCCAATAACTATGGGCTTCTATAACTGTGCCCAAGCCCCTGTTGGTAGGGGAGGGGAAGATCCCTCGATGTGGGAGGGGCCCCTCACTAGAGGTAGGGGGAGGTCCCCAAAGGGGTCCCCGTCTCCTTCTAGAATTGTCCAACATTTCCTAATTGTCATACCAGTCTAGACAGATATTTATTAGGAGAAGCCTATATCCAGGGGAAAATTGTGGCTTTAAATCAAGAAATGACTGAATAGGCTAAAAAACATCCCCTGTATGTACAGCCTGGAAAAAAAGAAAAAAAAAACCCAGGATACAGCCGCAGGTATTTCAGTCTTATATTTTCACTATTCCCGTAGGCTATAAGTATATAAAACCTGTTCACATCTATTCCTCCCGTTTCCCTCAAATACCGTCAGTGTCTCCAGATCTCCGAAACTCAGAAACGCAGTTTTCCTCTCACGCGCCCGGTTAATTCTCCCTGCGCTCCCGGATCTCCGACACGTTGCCACCGGGATGCCGCCTGTATGCGCTCCGCCAGCGCCGGCCTTTCTTCAGCCTCCCTCACCTGGACCTCCATCCCCCGTCTCCTCATCTCCTTTGCTGCTTCGTGTGCGCTGTTATAGAGCCGGGGTCCATCCGTCCAGTGGATCTTGATCTTTGTTAAAGGAGTCTGGAACCTGATGCCTCGACCCTTTAAAACCTTTTTTATTTCCGTGTAGGTTTTGCGTTTCTGCACCACCTCCGCAGCATAATCGTGATCAAAATAGAGCGGTGTGTTGTTTAATTTAATCCGCTTCTGCCACGCCTTCTTCAATATCATTTCCTTGATATCAAACTGGAGGAAATTAATGATTATGGCCCGTGGCGTTTCTCCGGAGCCGGGTCTCCGCGCACCCACTCGGTGCGCCCTCTGGATCCGCAGGTTGGTGTCCTCGGGCAGCGTCAGCTCCCTCCGTATTAGATCCTCCACGAAGCGGGGGACCGAGTCCCCTTCTGCCGCCTCAGGTACCCCGAATATCCGCACGTTGTTCCTCCTGGACCTTCCCTCGAGGTCGGTTAACTTTTCCCGCAGCTGGCTCTGCTCGCGGAGCGTTGTCAGCAGCGCCTCTTTCACCTCCATGTTAAATGTTTCGAGTTCATCGATACGTGTTTGGGCTTCGCTGAGACTTTTTTTCTGTTCCTGTAGTTCGACACAGTTCGCCTGAAGTTTGTTGTTTATATCTTCTTTGAATTTTGCGAACTCTTGTGTGAAGCTTGCGTTGAGAGCCTTTATGTCGTTCTTCATTTCTCCTCGGAGCTCACGTATGTCTTTGGTGATGTCCTCCAGATATTTGTGCAGCGACGGGGTTTCTTCGCGGGCCGCGGCCTCACCACCGCTCTCCTCGCCTTCGGTATTCATCACGGTATCTTTCTTTTTTTCCTGGATTTTCTGATTTCTTCGGCTACTCCTTCGAGTTCCCCCTTTCATTCCTCTCTTGGTTTAACTTTGGATCCGCTCTATTGTCATTTGAGGGGTTTTAATTGCCTTCGACTGGTAAGAGTCTCGCTTTACGCCGCCATTCTTCTTCGCCGCTCACCGGAAGTCTCGTGAAAACAGGTTTTGATTGTTGCAGTTGAAAAGGGAGCTCATTTTATGTACAGTGGAATCCACAAAGCTTTGTAAAAAGATTCTTTATCAGATTTAATACTTCTTGGTGGCCTTGCAACCCATAAAATGAAGATGTTTTTGTTGTAGAAATATCATTTGATGAACACAACAGTCTACCTATTCAGGGTTTTAATTTAGGAAAACTAAATGGGAATTCAACATTTAAAATTTTTAAGTGCCTGAATTGTTTGTTTTTTTCCCCCTTTGCTCAGAGCCTATGTCATGCTGAAACCTAAACGTCAGATCTGAATTCTCTGTAAGACTGAAAAGTGTGTCTGTGTTTTTAATAGTTTGTCTGTATTTTACAGAATCTTTTTTCAGTTCTGATATGCACAATTCATATACATAAAAAAAGTTTTCACACCATGATCCTGCAGCCACTCAGCTTCACCACTATAGGGTTTTGGGTTTGTACCTCAGACAGCATCTTTATTATTGGCTTAAAATTCAGGTTTAGCCACATTTTATATGTTTTGTGGCTGTTCCAGATTCTTTCAAATGAACTACAAATATACATATATTTTTCAAAATCTTTAATCATACATTCAAATGTTTGGCTCTATGAAAAACTGCTGAGAAAAACACTGAATAGAGGAAACGTGATCAAACAGACACTTTAGTCTCCCCTGTGGAGTTTTGCTGCTTCTTTTTTTGCCGCTTCTCTTCCCTTTGGCCTTTTCTTCATGTGTTTAATAGCTGGTCTGTATGTTTTAGTGGTGTCACATCCTTTACATTTTATTTATTCCAAAACAATCCTTGTGAATTTTCCAGCGAAAGATGAGGTGCTTACCTATGTGTAATCATTACAAACAATGAGCAAAATAGAATCTTAATAAGCTTTAATCCAATAATAATAGTTTGAAAAGACACATACAAATCTGAATCAATGGATATTGAGGGCCCTTAGATAAGGACATTTCTTGATCACAAAAACAGAGGGCATTTCAGCTCCTGTGGCTGCAGACCTTGACAATAAAATTCTTAAGGTAGTTGATCAATTTATCTATCCCTTAGTTCAGAAAAATAAGACACATTGGGAAGTCTTCATTAGATTACTATGAAAATGGAGATCTTCGTTTTCTCCCCTTTTCATTGCGTAAAAAGATACTTATGGTTAACTGGGTTCAGTAGCTTTACAACTTTCTTACTTCTATTGGAAGATGATATTCTGGTCAATATTCTAACTCGTCCTGGTGGCTTGATTTTTTTTATTTCCGGTCCACAGTTAAAATGTTCTGAACTACTTGTCAAAGTGCTTATGTTTCATTATCTCTAAAGGTTTAGACTGCACTAAAGGTCAAAGGTAAATGCATAGCTGAAATGAGTTTTCTCTGCAGGGTGGCTGGACTCTCCTAAATAAGGTGAGCAGTTCAATCCTCTTGGAGGGACTTGGAGAAGAGACACTACTCCTCCACATCTACACAAGCCAGCTGAGGTGGTTCAGGCATCTGGTGAGCCGGCGTCCTGGTAGCCTTCCTGGGGAGGTGAAGCTAACATGTCCAACTGGGTGAAGGCCTTCAGGCAGACCCAGGCCATGAGATTACACTTCTAGGCTGGCCTGGGAACTGAGTGGTGTTCTCCTGGATGAGCTGGAGGATGAGCGAGAAGTCTGAGCCTCTCTGCTTAAGCTGCTGCCCTCAGAACCCAAACCATGGATGGATGGATTCATACTGTATGGGCAGTTTAATATTTTCCAATAACCCTCTAAAGTTGACTTTTTTTTTTTTTTAATTTCAAGTATTTTATTGACTGCCCTACAAAAGGCTAACATAAACGGTGCTCTGTGTGTCGGTCATTTATTAATCTGGGTGATTGTGGAGGCATCCAGCTCTGCATCTTCTGGAGTTTCTTCCAAAGTGAAAACAG
The DNA here is from genome assembly GCF_033807715.1 of Cololabis saira. Classification (NCBI taxonomy): domain Eukaryota; kingdom Metazoa; phylum Chordata; class Actinopteri; order Beloniformes; family Belonidae; genus Cololabis; species Cololabis saira. The sequence continues at coordinate 12,768,936 of NC_084589.1, forward strand.
GCGGAATTGTGTAAAATGGACTGAAAAAATCAAAGAACACCCCCCCCCCCCCCACCACCACCACACACACGCACGCACGCACGCACGCACGCACGCACGCACGCACGCACGCACGCACGCACGCACGCACGCACACACACACACACACACACACACACACACACACACACACACACACACACACACACACTTTTATTGACATTTTTATGATGTAATAGATGCCCACGGCCACTAGAGGTCACACAAGCACTTCCATTCGCCACTTGGTGAGTGTGCGCGAGTCCTCGTCCAGTCGTGGGGTGCATGACGTACAGGAGTTGACTATGCACATGTCGAAGTTGCATTTAAATCCAAAAACCTCAATGATCGGTTTTTGTAACTTATTATTTCGTAAATGTGTTTCAAAAGTTCTACACTAGATTCTCACTAAAGTTAGTACATTTTATTTCATTTTCCCTCATTCCAAATCCCCCTGTCTGCAAATAAAGATGATTTTAACTTGGGAAAAAGTGAACAATCCTATTTAAGGATGTCACAACTTTATGAGCACGTCTTTCATCTTCAGTGTATCTGCGCGTAAAATCTAATCTAATCTGAGACCTTGTGACAAGGACAACCGCATATCAGCTTTTTTACGATTTCGTTGTAAACTTTGCTGATATGACATGTGCATTCTATTTAAACCACTAAAAACTAAAATACGTTAAGGTAAATGCAACATTTTGGTTGTAAAACTCTAGTTCTGAACTGAGATTTAGTTTAATCCAGAAGAATAGCCTACATGTGCGGATATCTACGCGGGTTTGGTGCGGAGCAGGAATTGATCCCAAACTTGCCCACGTCTTCTTGTTTCCGTCACTCCTGTTGTCGGGCGGTTGGCTGGAGCGCGCGTCTGTTTGGAGGTCCGTGACATGAAATTGTTTGGGAAGCCCTTCACTGAGCCACCATGTGGGCGTGTTTCTCTCGGCCCAGCAGTCTCCGCTCTTGTGTGGAGTCCAGAGCGAAAAACGCACTTCTTCTGGCGCGACCGGAGAGCGCAAAAGTAAAAAGCAGCAGCTCTCCGATCCTGACCTGACGCGCAACAGCCAATCTCCGGCTCCGGCGGGCCCAACTTCACCAAGCCCGGGGGGGAAAAAAGAAGGAAAAGAAGAAGACATTAAAAGCGCTTTTCCCCATCACCTTCCAGCCATGGACGCATCTCGACTCGTTCTGATATATGCGGGCCTCCTCCTTGTTTTCCTTGGGAATATACCGTGTTTCCAGTCTGCTGCTATCATCTCTCCCTCTGCGCCCAGGAGGAACAGGGACGCCAGGATCTCCCATCAGAACGGACAAAGGTCATCCAAGTTCCTAAAAGACATCTTCACGTCCTCGCAGCCGGTCGCGGGACATCACAAAGCAGACCCAAAGGACGCTATTGTTCCGCATGAATACATGCTGTCTATATACAGGACGTACTCGGCGGCGGAGAAACTCGGACTAAACGCGAGCTTTTTCCGCTCCTCCAAATCCGCCAACACCATAACGAGTTTTGTGGACAGAGGAACAGGTTGGTTTCATTCTGCTGCCAGATCCATTAGCTCAATGTTGCATAATTCAGTGGCACAGTTTTTTCTCCCTAGCTGGCACAGTTTTCTGGTCTGAGATTCTCTTATTCAGAAAAGTTGTTGGGGATGCTTACAACGAGGGTAGAGCCGCATAAATACCAAAACGAGCAGACCCGCTCTGCTTTTACGCGCATGGAGAGAGTGCTTTTACGCGCTAAAATAAATAATGAAATAAACCGGCTCATATCTGACCAAACTGTTAAATGAAGATAAAAGTTAGTTAAAGTTACATGCCTTAAGGGGGAAGTGTTGGGTTTCGGAGATCTGTTTATCTATTAACCCCTCCCTCGAGTATTAACTTATATTACACTTAAATTAACCTCGGGGTAATGCGACAGTAAAACACTAATTGAGGCGCTCTCTAAATCTCTAAATGAACGCTGTAAATCACTGTCAGTACGAGGGAAAACTGTTTTTTTTTCAAGCTAAAACTCTCTGTTTATTCCATGTCCATTTTGCTCCAAAAAATACAAATATACAATACAAAAATACAAATACAAAAATCCTCCCAACTAATACTTTTAAATGGGGGGAAAGGGGTCTATTCCCTCAAATCCATCACTCGTTAGGGCCATCAGATCTGTTGCCATTATGGTGCCCGGCTTTTTGCTGACAAAGAAGAGCCTGAGGAGGGTTTGGGAGGGTTTGGAGGGCTGATGAGGGTTTAGGGGGGGGCGAGTCGGTGTGAGAAGCAGGTGTTTGGGTCAGTTAACATGTGTAACCGAGTGATTCGAGCGGCCCGCGAGAACAAACACAATCTGATAAACACAAACACGTCCGGCACACACACACGCACACACTCACAAGGTGGGGGGAGCATAGGCCGAGTTAATCTTTGAGGGAGAAATAAAAGCAATCTTTGTTTGCGTTGCCTAATGTCCGAAACACTCCGAGCTTTTCGGCTCACGGACGCAGAGCGCGCGCTGCAAGAAATATCCCTTCACGTCTTATCATCATTTGCGCAAATCTATGAGGCGCACAAGTGGAAAACGAACTTCGCTCCCCCCCTCTCCAGATTTATTTATAAAAACCATTCGACCGATATCTTTAGATGTGATTTATTTTTCTTTTTTGGGGGGAAAAAAATGAAACGGGGCCACAATTACACCTTGCTTTGTTTTCGTTCTCACATAACTGGTCATTTTAAGGAAAAAAAAACCAAAACAGAACAAGAAGTCGCTTAGAAAAGTGGCCACAGCGCTCCGTGTTGCCATTTCTTGCAGTGTGAGCTGATTTGATTGGAAAAACGCCTGAGTCTCCCCTGTGATTTTGATGTGATGTGTCACTGGCTCTGACCCCGAGCTGGACCCTTCTGAGAGCTGCCTGGCATCGAACGGCTGACTGGAGGATTTCAGCTCCGTGATCTAATTGAGTGTTCATGTCATAACATATCAAACACTGTCTATTCTCCCATAATGACCCAGCTCGGCCACCACGGGCACATCACCAAAAAAGAAAGAAAAAAAAAAAGACGAGGGAGGGGGGGAATGAAAGCGCACTTCCTCCTCTGTGAAGTGGTTTGTATTTTTTTTTTTTTTAACGGAACCTCCCTTTGCGAGCGCGACTTTAATCATGGAAAATTATTTTTCGAGCGCCTTTGGTTACCTCTGGGATTCCTACCAGCATCCCCAAAGTGTTGCATTTCATTACAACCTGCAGAATTAACCTCCACTTGATTTAGAATCACCACAATCTGACAAGGGAGACTTTTTTTTTTTTTACCCTTTTGACGCCCTTAGTAACAACTTTTCCCTCTTTTACGCATTAGTCACGCACGCAGATGCAGATTTTAGCAGTGCACCCTGACGTGCTGTTGTTTTCACACATTTCTAGGTAAATTAAATCTGCTTTTAAAACCAGGCTGGAGTGTCTCCTTAAAGTCGGGAAAAGATAAATCAGAAAGGAATAATCTGAAAAATATCTTTGGCAGTCTTTATCGCGCAACATCTAAATCTGGATAAACAGATGCATTAATGACAAGAAACATGTTTCCAAACAACTTGGAGACGAAAAGATTATTTTTTTTAACGTAAAAACTAAATCAAGAAAACTTTACCCTTAAAAAAAGTCTGTCAACACAAATACTAAGTCAGTCAGTCATTCCGTGCAGGCGCGTTCGTTTAAAGAGGGAATGTTGTCGTTGGCAGGACGAGATGAAATCTAAGAGGGGAAGTGCTTTAATGAGAAGGATGGGAGTTGGGAACTGTTAATTATTTGGTGAACTTGTATTCGATTTGTTTGAGGGCTTATAAAAGAAAAAGTAATGCGAACCAGACGTGCGAAGTCACTGAAAGGAGCAGGAGGTTTCAATCTGCTTTTTACGGTTCCACTCGGCGGGGTTCACACGGGGAATCTGACAGCCACATTCCCAAATTTCTCTTTGGAGCAACTTTTACAAATTATGTCACAGGGGTGTTTCCGTGTGGAGCCGTGACACTTTAATTAAAACATACAGAAGTGAAGTCGTTCGACATGGAAAAAATGTCACAAATAATGAGGCAACATCAGTTTATCTTACTGAGTGGGATTTAAAAAAAAAAGAAAAAAAAATATTCGGAATGAGACATCCCAGACGCAAATTGACTTAACGATTTTTTCTCCAATTTGCAGTCATTTACAATTTTATTTATGAATTATGCCCAACATTTTTAACTCTGCAGATATTCGTTTTGATAGAGATGGCAAGACCCACAACCGCTGCAAAGATAGAATTATTTCACTCCTATTGGTATTTTTTTCCGTCTTTTTTTCCATTGATAAAAAAATAAATAAAAATCAGATATAAAATGGGGATAACATAGGGAAATAATTATGCATTCTGTATTGTGAAATGCATATTTCTGCCTCCCTGAGGTGCAGCAGGGTTTCCAGTGAACGGGTGAAGGTGAAGGCAAACCACCGGCCCAAACCACGTTAAAGCTTTAGTGACGGAGTTTGGTTCCAGAAACCAACCCTTCAACTTCCAGCCCCAGTCACAGTCGCCCCTTAAACATGAAAACACATCAGCTAACGTTATTACATCGTAACATCAACTTTTTCTCGTTATAAACTATTCCTAAGACGTTTTAAATGACCTTTGAATTCGCCTGAGTCAGTTTCCCATATGAACCTGATCTGACTCCACTTCGGCAACATATACAGGTTCATTGCACGCCTTTAATTAAATTCATTTACTAACTGAAAACTGACGATTGCATGCACTGCTCACATAACAGTTGACCATTAATCCCTTAAATAATTGTTAGAAATGCAATTTTGACCAACTGTGCATGCACTTGGACTCATAGAGCAAAACAACCTTCTCTGGTGGTACCAACAGAAAAAAAGTATTTGTGTGAGTATAACATCACCAACAGGAATAATTATCTTAATTATTCTGTCATGCTGAGAAGGGTGCACAAAACATACATACAACGTATACACATTTATCCTTGTTTACGGCTCCTATTTAGTCTATTTATTGCTATGTAGCTCCCTTTTGGGGGATTTTACCACTGCAGACTCATTTGTTTGGCTTGATGGAACATTTGTAGGTCTCCTGTGTCTCCGGCAGCAGGGAATAATGCATTAATTGTGTATTGTTCACTGTACAGTACGTCGCCTCTGGTCCGTTGTGTCTGGCAGCTTTCACCCGCCCCCAACCCGTCGTTGTTTCTGCCGTTGTTTTCTGTGCATGCCTACAACTTTGCAGGAGTTCTAAAAAAAGACTAAAAAGAAAGAAGAACAAGAAGTAAACCAATCACATTTTGATGCTCAGATTTCCAAGTTTCTGGAGCTGCGTGGAATGTGAAAGTTTATTTAAATTCTGCCAGAGAAGTTGGATGCAATAATTAGTCTGTCAGCGCTTCAAATGACAGCTCTGTTCAGTCAAACGCGCTGGGTTTCAATCCAGGAGGTATGGAAATCATAATATTATCTGATTGTATTGGAATGGCGCTTTTTTTAGAAACAAGACACTTAAAATAGTTTGAAAAGCATCAGCGAAAGCGGTTGAACATTGAAGATAATAAGCAGAATCCATGCGTAATAACAAAAAAGCGAGGAGTTTTGCAGGAAATCCAATTAATGGACTCATATCACCTTAAACATAAGAAATCTTGTGAGAACATGCTATTTTACAATGTGGTCAACTGTGATGTTTTTTTCTTTTTTTCCGCAAATGCAGCACTTGTCAGCTGTAGTTTGTTTCAGGCAGGTTCAGGGTGGACATTTGAAAAACAAGAAAGAGAGAGAGAGAGAGAGAAGGCCTCAGTGGGAGAATGTGACTCCCCCCTTCTCCCCCTCTCCCCCCATGCCTCCCCCAACCCTCCCCCTCCTCCTCTCTCTGAACACTGTACGGCCTAAGTGAATCTGACTGCAATTATTTTCTTCTTTTATCCTTGCAGACAATCTTTTGCACTCTCCTCTGCGAAGACAAAAGTATCTGTTTGATGTCTCAACCCTTTCAGAGAAAGAGGAGCTGGTCGGGGCGGAATTGCGGATCTTTAGGAGAGCGCCGGGGGATGTGCAGACTTCCCTGCGCACGACGGGCCTGTACGACATCCAGCTGCAGCCCTGCCGCTCCGACAGGCTGCTGGACCGCAGGTCCCTGGACCCGCTGGACTCCACCAAGCCCGGCTGGGAGGTTCTGGACGTGTGGGAGATGTTTAAAGGTCAGCATCAGCATCACCACCAGCAGCAGCAGCAGCAGCTCTGCTTCCAGCTCAGGGTCACTCTCAGCCAGTCGGACACCGAGGTGGACCTGAGGCAGCTGGGGCTGGACAGGACAGGCAGGGGCCAGCAGGAAAAGGCCATCCTGGTGGTCTACAGCCGCTCCGTCAAGAAGGAGAACCTCTTCAATGAAATGAAGGAGAAGATCAAGTCGCGGAGGTCGGTGCATGAGGGGAAGGAGAAGGAGAAGGAGGAAGAGGAGCCCCAACTTTCACCATCGACCATCCGGGTGAGAGGAGAGGGGCCCCGGCGGCGGCGCAGGACCGCCATCACCAGCCGCCACGGGAAGAGGCACGGCAAGAAATCCAAGTCCAGGTGCAGCAAGAAGGCGCTGCATGTGAACTTCAAGCAGCTGGGCTGGGACGACTGGATCATCGCGCCCCTGGACTACGAGGCCTACCACTGCGAGGGGGTGTGCGACTTCCCCCTCAGGTCGCACCTGGAGCCGACCAACCACGCCATCATCCAGACCCTCATGAACTCCATGGACCCCAACAGCACCCCGCCAAGCTGCTGCGTCCCCACCAAGCTCAGCCCCATCAGCATCCTCTACATAGACTCCGGGAACAACGTGGTGTACAAGCAGTACGAGGAGATGGTGGTGGAGCAGTGTGGCTGCAGGTAGCGGCCAAAAAAACTAATCAACAACAAAAAAAAAACACAACTTCGAAAAAGACACACCGTTTTTTAAAAAGATGCGTCCTGGACTGGTCCCATGATGGCTGAAGATGGACAATCCTCACGGGTCTGAAATGCTTTTACGCATGACGCGCCGCCTTGTGCTTTTTTTTAATTTTCCAAAAGGGATGCGCACACACACGAGGCTCCATCTCCTATTTATCCAGACTCAGCAAGCACAGACACATTCATTCACACTCTCTGCCTTAAAGTGCTCAGTGCAGCAGCTCTCCTCCATAAGTCATGCGGGCCACATGGGAGCCTGTGCAGGACTGCGGACTGCGCGCTTTGCGCGGCCCTTTCCGTGTGATCCTGCCCGCCGACCCCGAACTCTTCTGGCTCTCCGAGTCCAGGCCGCAGTGGCCGCCGTCCAGCTGGAGCCATCGCAGGCCCGAGCAAGTGCCTGCTTTCCAAAAATAAATAAATAAAATAAGAAACAAAAGGGGGTGAATGCCTAATCTGCCAAGCACAAACACGGAGCGGCCTGGAGAGAAGAGAGGAGAGGAGAGGAGATAGTGGTGGCAATGCCTTTAAGAGATTTTAGCCTCGTTGGAGACCAGTATAAGGGCTCTACTAGGAGAGGCCAAATCAGACTTTTCGCCCAGCTGGGGCGCCCACCCTTTTGTTTAAAAAAAAGAAGAAAGAGAGAAAGCACACATAACTGAAGCAAACTTTTTGCTCAAAAGTCTGCATCTTTACGAAATGCACTTCCACAACTGACTGCGCCACAGACACGTGGACAGTGAGAGTTTGTCTTCTCTGATGACTAAAATATTAAAAAAGACAATATTTAAATGCACATTAGCTTCGAATGCACTGCTGTTCATTTTTGTTTGAGCTGTAAATATTTGTACAGTCGAAAAACGTTACAAAGTGCAACGAATGAAGAAATGAGAGAACAGCATTTCTTTGTAAATATACAAAAATGCACTCAAATCGGTATAATTTCTATTTCTATAATTATTTTATTATTTGTGATGTACAGAGTTCCATGATAATCATATATTTCTTACATTGATAAGAGTAATTTAAGGTGTCTTCAATATTTTGCAGAGGGTGGAAAATACCATTAATAATGTCTACCTCATAAGTGCTTCTAGGATCTGAGTTTGAGGTGCATTCAGTCAGAGTGTAAAGGACTTTTACATTGATATATAAGATCATTTATATACATATATTACTGGATAATATTCCACACCATTACTGTACAAATAAAATTCCAAACAAAATCTAGCAAGGACTTCTTGATTAATGCTGCACATTTGCTTCAGTTTCTTTATGTTTATGTGTTTATAAGAAGGTTTGACAGCCTTTTAAAACACATGCAATCCACAAAAATTACACTTGTTTTTTGGGAAAAGAAAAGGCAGAGTTTTTCTTTTATTATAAAAGGTAAAATAGGGGTCTGGTGATTAAAAAAGCAGTGATTCTTACATTTACCTGTGTTTCTTTAGTCGTACCCATTATATTTCAAGACTCTTCAGCTTCATTACAACAAATGCAAGGTGTGAAAGTAACTTTTATCACTTTGTAAATTTGTCATTCTTTCTCACAGTGCTTAGAAGGTGTTCAGGCATTTCAGCTGTAATTTTGTGTTACTTCTCCTGCAAACATGTCTTAAATGGGGTTGTCATTAATTCAGAATATTCCACACCATGTGCCCTCTTCCCCCTCAGCCAAAGCTTTGCTTTTTATCGCCTTCTGTGAAAAATACATGCACGTCCCCAGATAAGATGTGGTCTTGAATGCAACATATGTTCCTCCAAAATCTCAGTGTACTTTGCTGAGAGTGGGAATTGACCTTTGCCACTGATACAACCTCATACCAGCACAGGGCCTGGCTTCTGGACTTGTTCCCGATAACAGTCAGATGGCTCTGCTCAGCTTTGGTTCAGAGCACACAGCACCCACTGCAGATCTGAACACTGATGTGTGACCAGATTACACTGTGTGATGGTCCAGGTGCCTTCGAGCCTAGAGACGTAGACAAGGTTATATCTGCTATATAAGGTTATATATTATATCTGCTATTGTTGAGTGGCGGTTTTTGATTTAAAGCCATCTGAGGGATAAGAGCCCACAAGACTCCAGTCTGGGTTTACACCTTTGCCTTTTATGCACCGACTTTCCTCCAGGCGGCCTGTCATTTTTGATAATATTATGCATTGTAGATAAAAAAAACCCTCCGAATCTTCCTGTCAGCAACGTTGTTTTTAAACATGTCAATACTGCTCTTCCCCGTTCATCTTTTGCTCCTTAAATACTCATTTTCAAAATGACATGCTGTGTATAATAGTGTTTTTTGGTTTTGAGGTCGGCTGGTCTGTCGAACACTGGGAATTTTCCTGGAAGTGGCGCATACAGCATGTGTAATTGCTTGCATCCTGCGACATTTTGCGAAAGAAATCATTACACACTAGTGTGTAGTCTGCAATTTCGAAGACAGTACGAATCTTTAGATAATTACTTTAGTACCAGATTGTCAATTATATAAGATGTTGACAATACATGTTATTGAATAATAAGTATTTTTTACCCTATCACCTCTTCACAATCATTAAATCCCCCAAAGACCAACTTTTTTGGGGACGTGTCATTTTATATTATCAGATATTAGTGTCATTAAATGAAGCTGACATAAATAATTGAAATATCTTGGGTTGATAATGGCAGGTAAGAAATGAAATTCAAAGTAACATAAGAATCACTGCATTTTTCTACTATGACTTCTCCAAATCGCCTCAACATTTTCTGATTTGGGTTTCCAGACCGATCCAAGCCCTCAGAAATCCATATGCTTAGAAAAGCCATCTAATTAGACTTCATTGTGAGTAGTAATAAAATACTCTGTTTTAGACCTCTGTGTTGTTTTATGTTTGAGGATGTCCTTGGTGCATCTGGACCGCATACACCTTTGCCCTTGAGTCCGACCTGTTCCATCCTCACCCTTTGTAAACAGCTTCTCATCATAGACAGCAAATGTAATTATTCAGTGACTGGACGTCTCAGGATCGCACCACAGAAACCACATCAACATATGGTGACCATCCAAACAGGAGGAAATCCGCCGACGGAGTGTCAGTGATATGGCACCAAATGCACCGGCCCCAGCTATTTCCAAACGAATTAGCCCCCGCCAGGGTCACGTTTACTTAACAGTTCAATGTTTCCCCAATCGGTAGATAAAAACAAAACAAAACAAAACAAAAAAAAGAAGAAGTTTGATGGAAAGGGATTGCTTCCATATAAGCTAGCGACCTTGGCCTGGAAGCAATTAGGAAAAATGCTTTGAAATGTTATATGTTGTCCAGGCTCTTGTACAGTATCATGTCACTCCTCACATCTCTGCTACATGGATGCTAAGTGCACTCTTTAGCAGCTGCAGCAAATGACTGACACGGCAACCATTCCCCTGAGCATAACCAAACGGCCCCCCGGGCTACACGTCTGGGGAGCCTTGGTTGGGGGTTCGACTATGATCCCCACTGCCTGCAAGTGCAACGCGAGAGCCAGAGATGACGGCTCTGCAGCCCACTCTTTATTATAAGGAATGCTGTAATGTTACTTGAGCAAATTTCTAAGCAACTGGCTGTAAACTTGTGGAATAAACCTTTACTTTATGATTTATTTTTATTTGACAAGTTCCCCTGCTCCGCTGGGCACCGGGCTGGAGGTGAGGCTGAATGTTGAGGGAACAGTTAAATGGTGATGAAAGGGAAAGGAATGCTTTGTTTACCGGCTTCAATCCCTCACTCTTAAGCTGAATGTTCCTATAAAGTTCGTCATCACAACTGCCTTATTGTCCCTCCATCAGCACCAGGCCGGAGAGAGAGTGAAGAGAAAGAGAGAACGTTGTGTTTATTTGAAACATAGCCCTAATATATTAGTCTAAGCAAACCCAAAGTGGTCCTTTTCATCAGAAATGTGGAGAATGTATAACACAAATAGTCTTGACACCCCACATCTGTACAGGGATACTCTTTATAGAACAGTAAGGCCACACAAGGGAAGATCTACTAGGTGCTAAGTGTTAACACACAGGAGTTTTGGAGCTTTGAAAGAGAGGCCTTAACGGCTTTGTTATCAGTGATGTCCTCTGCAGCAACGGGGCAGATATAAATCATGCTGCTGTGCCAGAGGTAGGGATCTTTATGCAAGCAGAAATGTGGTAAATGAGCATTAAGTCGAACTATAAAACCCATTGTGAGGGTTTAAACTGTTAAAATGAGACAGGGGGAACTGAAAAGAGATGATTGGACGCTGGCAAGCCCAGACATTCAAACCGCTACCGATAAAATCAACCAAGAACTTCATGGTTTACTTTTTCTTGACTGTTTGTCTCTCTACCTGTTTTTCCTAGACCGCTTCCTCCTTCTCTTGTTTCTTCTCCTATATGGTTTGCAGTCGACCGAGGTTTCCCCCTGAAACGCTGGAAGCTCGACAGCTTCCAGCGCGCGGTGGTGCTTCTCTGGTTCTAACAGATGTGGAGTAAAAACAGGTCTACAATAAGTGGGCTTTAAAGTGCACTATTCACAGTTTTTCTGTGTGGGGCGTGTCTGCATGCTGTTAGTGCGCCTGTGAGAGTGTATAAGTGGACAGAAGGGCAGCGGTGTACACAGATGGGCAGTTTAGTTGTGCCGGAGAGCAGCAGATGCCTGAAGTGACCCCGACTGCAGGCCTGTATTGAACCAGTGACTTCCACACAAAGACGGGGTTGGCCCCAAACATTAAATACACTTGTTTGTGCCTTAATGCCAGAGGTCGTATTTTTTCCCCCCTTTTTTCTTGCAGTCATTTTTGGGAACAAAACAAAATACCTGCCGATAACAAGAACCAAAATGGCACAAATGTTTGACAAGCTTGGCAGATGCTGTCAGGGCAAAGATGGGTAATAAAACCTGCATATAACAAATAAAGAGGAACAAAAGACTTGGCCGCTTTCCTCTATCGAGGCATCTGCTTGCCTTCTCCGCTGCGTCTTCTTGAATTGTGCAACGTAAAGTCACCTCTCCCTTCTGCCAGACCACACTGCAACAGGAAGAGAGCTCCACTTCACTATAGATAACCTGATAATTCAATTAAACTCATTCCCAATAGGGCTTTTGAAATGTGGGAATGAACTTTGATAGAAAAACAATGTTTCATGTAATTATATAAAATACATTTTCTTAGGGGGAAAATGTCATCCGATACTTGTTGAGCTTAGTATTTGGCAAATACAGCTCAGTTGAACAACAGTGTATAACCTGTCTTCACAATGCCATTATTAAACAAAAATGAGGTAAAGAAAACCCTGTAAATTGTTTGTTCAATACTAAGTACCCCCATGACTGAGTAACCTGAAGATCCACATTCAGCATCAATAACTTGAAATTGTCCTTTTTTAAAAAGGTAGTGGATGGATTTCTATGCGAATTGCTTCCCTTCATTGAGGTTTGTGAGCACTCACTCATACACAGCTTTCTTCAGGTCTTCCAGTTGCATTGCGGTCTAGCCGTTCCAAAACGTTGATTATTTTATTTTTCCACCATTCTGATGGCGATGTGATGTCCTTCAGATCACTGTCCTGTAGTAAGACTGAATTTCAATGAAGCTTTTCCTGTCAAACATATGGCCTCATGCTGGAGTCTAGACGGCTCTAGCATACAGACGAGATCATGGTCGACTCAAAGACTGCAAGGTGTCCAGGTCCCGTGGCTGCAAAACAACCCCAAACTATCAACGCTCAGCCCTCATGCTCGGCAGTGGGTGTGAGGTGTTTCTGTTGAAATGATTTGTTGGGTTTTCACCGCACACAGCAGTAAAGCTGGACAGCTCCCTTTTGAGCGCATCTGTCCATACAGGATTGTTCCAGAAGTCTTGTGATTCGCTCAGATGCAGGTTAATGACCTTCAATCACGTTTGCATGTTTCGCTTTGGGCGTAAGAGGCTTTCACTTGGCAGTTCTTTCAAAGGCTCATTTAACGTGCTCAGTGAGGCCGGTACGGTCCGAGATGAAGCCCCTTTTTTTATTTTCTCTGAGCATTATAGAGTCTCATCTTGCGGTACATTTCCTGGAAACACCGGCAACTGTCTTCAACACTCTCCACTTATTAAGAATCCTTCAGAGTGTAAAAGATGGACTCCAAAATGATCTGTCTTTCCCTCTAGGCATTCTGTTAAGACACACCTGAATGGTTCAGACCAGCAAATTCCCAAAACATCTGCTTTTATAGACATCTGCATAACTGCTGATAATGACTTCATGGAGAGCTGGTGACTAGCAGCACCTGGCTGTGTCTTGCCATCTTAAGTCCCGTGGAAGCTGTTAGGGGGTACTGAGTACTGCCCACGTTATAATTATCATGATTACTTTTTATGGCTTAATTTTTGTTATACTTTTTGTTACCACTTTGACAAAAAGTTATAGGTTCTTGTTTATCTGACACTGTGTTGACCTAATACTAAGACCCACCATGATTAGTTGATTTTTCTTATGTTTTTACACAAGAAACGTAAAATTTAAAAGAGTGGATGTTCAGTTTTATACATAACCGTATGCTGATAATTTCACTGATGATTATTGAATGTATCTGATACTCAGGAAACAGCCACAGCTGAAGCTGATAGACCTGCTTCAGAATAGATGTCCAGAAAAGCCCGTTTTTGTTCTGTTTATTTTCTAAAGGAATGTCTAAGGGTGCCCTTTCACCTCCTCTCATCCATTTACTGCCCCTGGTCTATGTTACAGATGCTGACCCGGGTACTCAACATCCCAGATTAACAAGTACACCTTCAGAATCTCCTCCAAATCTCAGCATGATGAACAATTCCTTCAGTCCATCTTTTTGTGTTTTGTTTTATTCTCTTGTGAAGCTGTGAGAGCGTCTCTGTGTGTCTGTGTTAGGGGTCTGAATGAGCTCAAGTCAAAAGTAAATTTGCTCAGTTCACCCTGACAATGCTCGTGTTTGGGAGTGAGGGCGAGGACATGACCTCGCTGCCAGTTTACATCTGCAGACGCTTCTGGAGAGCAGAGCGAGGGTCGCTGACCGGTGTGGAGATGGACAATGGTGTTCTCTGGTCTGGACGCCAATATTTGCTTTCACCTGTAATAGTAAAGCAGAAGAGAAGAGCGAACACTCACCCCTGGATAACGGCTATGACTTGAAAATAAGGGCGATGCCACATTTCTTTCAGTCCTGATCCTCTATCAGTCAATGTCCATTAACCTTTTCACTCCTATACAAGAAATACCTCAATTAAAAAGCAATCTGGGCGTTTAAAAAAGAGGTTTTTTGCTTCTGCATTGTGGAATGAGACATGTAGGCAAACAAACATGGGTCGGGGGGCAATGAGGCAGCAAGACATGGACTCGAAGGGAGGGAGGGAACTGTTGGGGGGGGTGGATAGATGCAGGAGGACTTGATGGACAACTCCACAACTCGACAGAGGCAGAGCTTTCACTTAAAAATGGTGCCTGGCCTATCTCAAAAGGTCAGAGCCCAGAGCACTAACGCACTACATTAATCATGAGAGGCTGAGGCTTACCTGTCTAGCGTTTCAGTCGTGCCGTACAGTTAACCTCAATTATGCTTGATTACAAGGTGTGGACACACTGAGCCGGGCTGCACAAAAGATCCGACATCAATAATGCAATCTCAGATTAGATGTGTCTGGCTGCCACTGTGCGGAATGGGCAAAGTGGCCTCTTAGGAAAAAAAAAGTCCATACTTTTTCTCTTTTTCCCCCTCGGCCAGGCTCATTTGCCTCGTGCCTAATTGAAGCTCTTCACACATTGATCTGAAGCTCAGCATATGCACGAGCACAGACATATGCATTTGCGACACAAATGCCAGTGCATTTTGTGGCGTACCAAAGAGCGCTAACGGCTTCATGCTGTCCCAGCCCCCTTCTTGGTAATTGCCCCATTATGTGTTGGTGGTGTATGGAGCAATTGCAGATGTTTTATGATGGGGGCCATTTTCATTTTGTCTTCCCAAAGAGCGGCTGATTTATGTTTCGAGACAGTCTTCCATTCAGAGGCAGAAAAAGGAGAAAAAAGCCCAACAACTCTTCGAACTGCGTGTCCGTACACACCAGCGCAGCGGCTCGGACGTACCCGCACAGCAGCGGCAGACATGCATATAAATTCACTGCATTATCTATCACATGACGGTCATAACCGCGAGCGTGCGGAGGCCTCCTGCACCCACGCTGATGACAGGGGGGTTAAGAGATAAATAAATGTTTGATGGCCACGTGGAACAAGGCACACTTCCAGGCCGGTCGTCTGCATGTTCCCCAGGGGCAGGAGGTGAGGAGGAGGTGGCAGGACAAAGCTCACCCCCCTCCCAAAAATACCTCCTCAAAGAGTCAGTGATCTGCGGGGAAGCAGCGGGACTCGAGTAAAACCGAGTCTGACACTTTCTCACCAGACGTTATCCTAGCAAAAGAAACCATCATAAAGGGCAAAGTAAACAGCAGTTAGCTTTTCACAATTAATCTCCCTCGACTCACAGTGAAGTGTTTGAAGTGATGAAGGCTCTTTCGACTGTGTGGTTTCTTTCCAGGGGCTGTTTTGGTGTGGTTCCCCCAGAGTTTCCGTTTGGATATCGAATCTTCAGCCCAATAGCTTGTACGCCAAGAAAAATATTGGTCGTAAATTGTTGCCTGAATATGCGGTCTAATTACAGGGCTTGCGGATTGGAAATTTACTCTACGGCTAAGGTTGACAATAGGGACGCTGTCGTAGAGCGCACAAAAGTTCGAAGCGCTTGGCTTAGTTTATGACATGAGGAGATATTCTGAAATCCGAGTCTTCCCCGTCGGTGTCAGAAATGGTTTTCTTTACTGTGCACAAGCTGCGGAAAAGTTGTCAGGTACAAGTCTTTTAACAAACAAGGTCAGCGGAGGAACACTCATTATCAATCATTCACCAGAGTCGCACAAAGAGACCTGGAGAGACCAGATAGCCCAGAGGACTCGGGGCTTTGTGACGGCCTCATCATGTTACACACACCGTCCACTGTGATATTTCTGACACCTCGCTCCTATCAGCCCTACCTGCCCGCCGGTGATTGATTTCCTCATTGTGAGAACCACCTCAGACCAGACACCCGTGTTGTCTCCTTCCTGGATTGATCACCATGCGACTTTATTGAAACTCCCTGCTGGGTCTCCAAACAGCCACTTTCAAACCGCAGCTGTTTGGACAACAACAGGAAATCTGACCTGGCTTGAAAACGGGCCACATGGACGCAAGAGCTGAACGCATGATGTATCCCCGCGCAAGCCCGAGGTTAGTTTCTGTCAGTTCTCTCAAATACCGCTCCTTATTCACTACAACATAAATTCTCCGGCTCTGGCATGAGGAATGGAGTGAGGTTTGTTTGACCAGATGTAACTTTATCAGGGACTCCCTTCTCCCCCTGCTTTTCGTGTGTCTCGCAACATCTCTGAGCTCAGGCACAAAAAGGGGAGCTCTCACACAATATTTCTGTTTGCCATAGTCTGACCTCTTTGTGAACTGCGGTAAAGTGAAAGGCACTTTCAGCCGGGGGGAATCGGATGGCAGTAACCGTACGCCTTTCAACTGATACAAAGGTGGGAAAGGGGGAGGCCGCTGGTGAGTGTGAGTGTGTGTTGCGTGGTGTGGCGGGGGGGAAGTTGCATGCTAGGGTGAAAAGGAAAGTGCCGTGCTGCATCTTTTTGTGTCAGTAAAGTGGTGGCGGTTTAGGGTCGGGGGGAGGAGAAGGTGGGTGCCGGCTGGATGCGGTGCTGAATTTAAGGCAATGTCCGACTGATTGGCTGCTGAGGGGGAGACCTCTTATGGATGAGTGCAATGAGTAAACAGCATTCCTTTCTCTCTATCTGACCCTCTCTGTCTCGGTACTTCTGTCTTTCTCACTCACATAGAACATAAACCTGGATGAGAACAAACCTAAATCACAAAAAGTTGGTATGTGAACTAAGAATAAGAAAAAAAAGAGAAAAGCACAGTGATGTTTTAAGTTTACTTTAACTTTTATTTATTTGCAGAAATTACAGACCAAAGATATGTTTATATAGGTTCATGTTTCTCTTGGCAGATTCACTTTATTTGTTGATATGCACACAATTTTACATTTCTGAAACTCCCTCCAAAAAAGGTGATGATTTAGTGCATAAACTGCATCCATTAAAAAAAACAAATAAACTCAGCTTTTGAGGAGCAAAGATTGGAAAAGGAGCTCCACTTTGTCAACAAATATGTAAGAAAGTCATAGCAATGGCACAATGTTCCTCACCGACAGCTTGGCTGGGATTTGAATATTTGTCCTCCTGCAAAGCAAAATCTCAAGTCAACCATTCAAGGCATTTGGGGGGATTTCAGGATGTGAAGGGTGTCCAGAGCAAACAATGTTCGGCCCAAACGTGGCCCAGGCTTTCTTTGCCCCATGTTCGGGCTGAGTGTGACTATCTAAACTCAGCAGCATATCTGCAAGACATGACATAGGTTGACATTTACCCATCGCTCAGGTGTGCCCCAACTCAGGACCTCTGCGCCGCAACTGGCTTCTTTTATTTTATTTTCACTGTAAATGTAACTTCAGATATCTGTGCTGAGTCTTCACATCAGGTTTTCAGTTCCTTAAAAACCTATTAATGTGCACAGCAGGGTTGGAAATTACTGTAGCACCTGGAAATTCTTTTGCTCTGTGGCATGTCAGCCTGCTCAACAAAACAGCCACTGTGGCAGGTACAGAAAGCTAATAACTAAATAACAAATAAAAAATGTACCAGGCAGTTTTTAAAACTCCATTATGTGGAGTTTGTTTGGTTTCCAAACAGTTTTGATACAGAATGTGTTACTAAAGCAATGCAGTAATGTGCAACAACTTCATTTGCACCATGAATAAAATAGATAAATAAAAAAACAAAAAAACAATCACTTTTTATTAATTTCTTTTTATTATAAAATTATTGTGGAGATAAAATAATATGAGGAGTTGACAAAAAACCACATAGGAAAAAAACGAAATAATGCTTTCAGTTTTTTGCTTTTATAAAAAAAATTATAAATAAATTATATTTTATATTTATATATAAATTTCAACTTGAGAGGATTCAGTTTGTTTTTATGTACTTTTATAGTAATCATAGCATGAAGCTCTACCAAAGCTATGTGGTCGCTTTCCCTGTAAAGGATCGAAAACATCTGATACACATCCATCCTGCGACTGACTGGTACGGCGAGACAAGCCAGATATCTGGTCGACATACTGTAGCAGATTAACACGTCAGAATCTGATCAAGTAAATGCTTCTACTGTTCTATTCACCTTATTTCTATAGCTCTAGTTCACAACAAAAGTCATCTCAAGGCACTTTTTCCGGTAAACAAACACAATACAGTGCAATTAAAGGCAGTCTTACTCAATTATATTCTCATTCAGTGCATTTAATTGTAAATCCATAAATTCAGTTAATTCCAGTAAAGAATAGTACAATTTAGATTTAAAGTCTATACAGGTCCAATGCCAATTCATTTTTCATATTTTAAAATTAAAGAAAAAAAGGAAAAAGAAAAAGAAACAAAGAAACAGCCTGGCTGAAGAAGTGAACAGACTGAATCAGCTTTGTATTTCACCTGCACCTGTTGCAGGTAAGATAAAACTAAAAAATTCATTTCCAAAGCCGGTTCATAGCATTCTTACTTCCAACAGTTCCACTTAGGATCTACTTACAACAGACTTCTGTGAAATAGCTTCAATATTTATCAGTCGTTGTGAGCTGCTGGGAACAATACTACTGGGAACAAATCCTAATCATCATCATCACACCACTTACAATAAATCTTTTTTTTCTTCTGACTTTGTTGAGGTAAAATTTTCACATGGAGTCTGGAGCCGATGGGGATTCAGCGTCGCCAAAGAGGAAGAGACACCAAACTGTTCACAAGATCACACATCAGCCACTCCTGTCACTCCAGCAAATCATAAATCTTTAATATGGATCCAATATTTCAGGAAAGGTTTAGGTTCATGCTAAGGTTAATTAATGGCCTTTGAAGGGCTAGAAACAGACTCGTGAGAGATGGCTCATCCTCTCACAGATACTTTTTTAAAATCCTTTAACATACTTTCTTGCTGGCAGTAATGTCATATACAGAAAGCCTGGGAATGAATATGTTTTTTTCCCGTTCAGCCAGTCATGTTTCTATGTTGTTTTTGCATCTTTTAACATCCTTCATCTGGATTTATGGGTAACCACTTCTCCGAGTGGCAAACATTCACTCTGAGTGAACTTTATTATACTGTACCTCTTCTTAGTGTCTCTCTTAATCTCTTAAAAAGACTCTTAATCATATCCACTACCCATGTGGTTAGCACAATTTAAAGACATACAGATTCAGTTTAAATCTAAATTGCTTAACATGGTACAGATGCGACCATTTTTTTTTTTTTCGCAACATCAAAATGAACCAAACGTCTTATCAGTTTGAGAACTTCTCTCAATATAAAGCTGATACATACGCAGACATCTTAAAATGATTTGGTGTCTTATGATTATACAGTCGGTAATCTCCGCGTATGGCTGCTGTAGATTTAAGAGCCATGTTTAGTAGGAAAGGGGAACAGACAGGAAGAAGGTCTGTTACAGAAGCAACATTAATCTGTTCCTCTCTGCGCTCTTTGAAGAGCAGCAGCAGCTATGACAGGCTAAACGTTTCCAGAGATGTCACATTTCCACAAAAATCTAGAAAGGCTCTTGCGAGCACTCATCCTTTCATGTTTGATTGTGTGTTGGAGATCCTATGATAAACAGACGAGGGTGGTGGTGGGAGGGTGGGGTGGGGGGGTTTGAGAGAGGGGCTGTGGATGGGAACGCACTCCGCGGCTTGGCCTGCCTTGCCACCGGATCCAGATGCTTACGCAAATTACCTCTTTGTCTGCTTCAGACTGGGGTGAGACGTGAAGGTCTGTGCGAGGATCCAGGATCTCTGCTCAGACTTCTGGGAATCTGATTAATGTGATAAGAAAAACTACCCCCATCCAGCCATGTCACTTGCTCGGTTACCGGTCCAAGAAAGAAAGAAATCATATCCTCAGACAGATATTGAACAGATGCTGCTGGGGTTTTTATGGATATGGATTACCAAGCATGTGAAATGTGCCTCATCATCGTCACACTGAAGGGAAAACTGGGCAGAGCAGGTTCACTTAAAGCTTCAAGCGCAATGGAGGCCAAAACCTCTTCCTGTGAGATTTTGGACCTGACTTTTGAGTCTAAAACCTGATCATCACACTGGAATATGTTGGCCAGGAACACACAGTCTCTTCCTGTCTATGTCTGTCTCCTCATTCCTCCACGGCTTTGTTTCCCTGTCTGTCAGTCCCGTCTCGACCCGTCGCCTTCTCCAGGGCTGCTTAAATGTTTTGTGTCTCAACCCCGGTGTTACAGAGTCATAAAGTTCTTTTGGGGAACAACAGAATAAGAGCACTCGGAACTGTAACGCAGCAAGGGGAAAGACAAGAGAACAAACCCAAGCACCATGTGCTCATAAAAACATCAAAAAATAAAAAGTAATGAAATATCTTTTTGACATTTTCAAATGTAAGCTCTTAATAAGCACGAGGATTGATGGATACAGTTTCATGACAGAATGCTGTTCACTTGTCTATGACTGCATTTAAATTGCCTCCCTCCGGGGTCTAATCAATAGTTCATGAGTTGAGAAAGGAAATATGAACAACAAGCATGAGCTTTTTATTTTCTTCTCCAAGGCAAAAACATTCCTGCACCTTGAATGAATCTTTAACCTCACAGGGCTTTTAAACTGCCTCCCATTACATTTAACTTAGGTAGAAATCGCACGCTGGCATGCACAGATAAAAAAAAAAAGAAAAGAAAAATCCACAGATGCAAAGCATTTGCACTCATAATCTTCCACCTCTGGGGATGTTGGTGACAGTCTTCTCATGGTTTGAGGATGGTGTGGCCGCAGATATCCTGGTGAGTTTGGTATGAGCCATTAGGAGAGGAAGGAGGAGGAGGAGGAGGAGGAGGAGGAGGAGGAGGTAGTGGCAAAAAAAAAGATGAGGAGGTGGAGAAGGAGGGCATTCCTGATTTCCAGCCAGGCTGATCGGCAGAAGCCTGCTCCTCATCTGCCCCACTGAGGCAATGCTCTGAAGATCCTGCAGGGTGTCCTGTGACTGGCACGCCTTGTTAGCGCGGGGAGGGGCGGGAATGAGACTGGGAAAGCAGCAGAGCTCGCCTCTTCTCAGAACCTGCAACCTGTTTGGAAATTCTCTCTGTACGCATATGTTGAGGGGGAGTCGCACAAATGCATCATATCGGTGCATCCAGTGTCATAACTCATCAGCTGAAATCACAGGAGCACCACTGCCCGGCGATTTGGGACATGAAAGGACTGTCTTCCAGGAGGAAAAACCTTAGCCTGTAATTTATGGCACGTTTAAGCCACAATGTACAGCGCTTCCTGTTGCTGGGTGGGATCATGTGTGGATCAGGAAGCAGTCCAGATGATGACATTTTATTCAGCTAACTAAACCACAAATACAGCCATCTGCTCTTGTTCTTAAAATGGCTCCTCAGTTATTATTACATGCATTTTATTTACTTCCTCTTTGTTTTTTGTAAACTACAATAACAATCAATAAATCCTCTGTCCTTCCTTCTGACTTCATTAAATTCAGGGCATAGAGAACTGAAATATTTCCCACTTCCTTGTTGGCCTCAATCTGGAGGTTAGAAAGTTGGCGTTTGCCGCTGAATTTGAACTCAACTTCAGTTTTATGTGTACTTCCTGTTTCCAGAGCGTTTAGCTGTAAACCGGCGAAGCCGAGTTCACTGTGACTCTGCAGTCACCTTGAACAGCAGCTACATGTTCAAATTGAAATATTTCAGTTTATTGTTGCCCGTTAAAGCACAGGTAAGATAATCACATGGTAAGTGACCTTGCAAGTGGCAGCTGCACAAAAGATTTGTGTCAGAATGCCAGTTTCAGCGTGTATACTTGAATACATCTGTGGTGTTGTGTAGCTCTTGCAGTCCCCCTGCAGTTGGCAAAATCAACTCAAGGACTTCCTTCAGAGTCAGCTCTTATGATGACTGCATATCGGTTTACGGTACAACATGACATATTAACAACAATAAAACATCATCCTGGCAGAAGAACCTAAAAGACTGGGAAAGGAAATAAAAGCAGATGAGAAAAGGAGAGTTATCAACAAGAAACCAAACAAAAGTAGTCCTCAGACAGTTGTGAAAACAACTTATCCTCCACACCTGTAGGGGGACCCACTGAGCCATCAATGTTTCACATAGTAAGAGGTATTGGAACTAAAAATGTATCATCTTTGCCATTGAGACATTCATTTATTGTAATACAACAAAGTTCAAAGTTTTGAGTAGGGATGCAGCAGAAAAATAGTTTAAACACTAATCCCACACAAAAAAAATATTCTGTGTCTGTTCTTGGATCCAGGAGAACCTAAACATTATTATCAGTCAAAGTTATTATCTAAAAGGTTCATCAACACGCTTGACAAATGAAAACGAATGAAATCATAATTCAAAGACAAAAACCCAATGAGACATTTTATTGAAAAGACAAAAACAAGGTAAAAAACATCTGAGTAGTCCAAGTACGTGCATGGGTGTCATGTTTCACCCAAACTTATAACCAAACAGTATATATATATATATATATATATATATATATATATATATATATATATATATATATATATATATATATAAATATATATATATATATATATATATATATATATATAAATATATATATATATATATATATATATATATATATATATATATATATATATATATATATATATATATATATATATATATATATTGAAAGCTTTTATTTAATTTAATTGATTATCTTTATTACATTTTTTATGGAACCTTCAGAGAGAAAGTCTGCTGAATCAAATGTATCATTTGGTTACTCAAACCTGGCAAATATAGTTAATTGTGATTCTGCAGAGGTGAGTCTTTAGATATGGTTTCAACATGTTAAGTTGTAGATAAAGTTGTTAAAAAACGCTTTGAGCATGTAAAGTGAAGGTATGTGAATAGATTTACTGTACAGTCTTCTATGAAAACTTCAGTCTTTATTTTGTGAACATATGGTAGGTGGTTTTTGATATAGACACACACACACACACACACACACACACACACACACACACACACACACACACACACACACACACACACACACACACACACACACACAGGCTCACTAATGATGGCAGTCTTTGTGCACCTGATCTGCATGTTGTTGTTAAAGGACAACGGATCAGCTGCAGTAATCCCATGCATGCAGACTCCACTTGGACCTGACCAGCACCGAGTTTCAGACCGTCCCCTCACATTTTCTCTCTAATGCTCAGTGTAACTGAGGACTGCAGCCCCCGGATAGCCATAACGTACAGTCAGCCATGAGTTGCTGGCTCCAGTTCCTGGACTCAAACTGGCCCGGAGTTCATCTGTGCACAGTAAACGTGTCTGTTGTGTGTTTGGTCCGACTTTAACATTTATTAAACACATCTATTAAAGGAGAAGAAGAGGACGAAACCGAAACCCTTAGACTTGTAAATACATCCAAAAAAACGTCTACGCAGCTGCTTGAGAAAGTTAAAACAAAAATTGCTGAATGAAACAGCAGAAAAAGGCATTACATCTATTAATCTGGGTCAATAAATGCATGAATTTACAGACATGTCAATTTTATGAGCCTCTGGCCGGACTGCCAGCGCTATCCACTAACACAAAATTGGCCAAATAAAATGGCTCGACTGTTTATGATTGACTATGCTCACATGAACGGCAGTTAAAGTTTGGCATACGGAACTGCCTACCTGAAACAATTTTTACAGCGTGTGTGTATGCATGTGCATTTTATTCTAATTTGAACATCTGCTCAGAATAAGCATATACACATTCAGCCCTTTTTATACTTAAGCACGGGACACATAATGTGCATTTCACCCCTATTCTCAAAATGAGACAACTTCTCAATAAACCCCATGATTTGTTAGTCTAAATAAAATTACATGAGCTATTTCAAATTGTAAACACCGTGCTGCACCCCCCCTCACTCTCCCAACCCTTTGCACAAATAAATGTGACCACAGTCTGATAATTTATTAGCTTTATATACTACTGTGTGTGCAATCAACGGGCTTCAAACAGACGTGTGGAAAGAAATTACAGCTTCTTTCTTTTCTCTTTCTTTTTCCCACACAGAGCTCATTGTGCTCTGCAACAATCATACTGCAGGCCCTGCAATGTCATCCGAGGTGGGAGCCTTTAGAGGAAGGCCTGAAGTGAGGGTGGGTTGTGGGGGAAGCGTGAGTGGGGGTTAGTTCTTAGCCAGACACAAGGCTGAGTAAATAAACCCGGAAACATTAAAAGCCCTTTTCCCCTTCACCTTTGAACTTGTGCATTAGATTGTGTAAACATACATCAAGACATTTAGACACAGCCTGTCCCGACACTGTGCTACCCTCTCCGATGGTTTCTCCTCGTCTATGGCTGCCGATCTCCCTTTGCAGGAGAGAAAAGCATCAGAAATTACAGCAGTTGTGAGGATTTACCAGTGGAAACTTTTTGTTTGTTCATACAAAAAAAAAACAACAAAAAACATGCATTGATCAGAAATGTAAAAATGAAAAAGAATCAGGAAGATAAACTGAATATTTTTCTCTTTTTCTCTTAAAAAAAATCCTCTTTTTCTGCACATTGACGATCTTGCCACCCACTCTGTAAAAGAAATCGTGAAATTGGAAACTTGAAAATCCACAAACTTTGTTAAACGTGTTGTACGATGGACAGTTTTGATACCTTATCCCAACATTAATATTAGCCAGGAACAACAAACCACTAATCTGTTACAGAAGGAACAGAACGATTATCCGGGCCCAGTTTCACTCCTGGACATGTACAACCATCATTCATACTGTCTGAAAAGGGCTCAAAAACACTAAGACATTACATCTTTTTAAATGTATTTAAGTTTAGAACGGGATTCATGTAAAGGGATGAAACATCCAAACCACATGGCTAATCCTCAAAGTAATCCGCTCATCAGCTGAGCGGTATATGGACTCTGCTCTTCCTCCGTTTCATGGCCGGATCTTCGTGCCTGCTACTGTTATCTGGCCAAGTGCTGCGTGTGATATTCAGAGGTTTGGCCTGTTTAATAACTCTAGGTTTCCTTGATTCTCCGTGTCCTCTCACAGCCTGTAAGAGGACGCCTCACCCGTGAACCCGCCAACCCAATCTTCTCCACAGAAATCTCCTGGACTCCCTCTTCACCACCTTCTCTGCTCAGGACACTGAGGGTTTGAGAATTTCTTCCCAATATAACTCTGTTATTAGGAATTATGAACACAATAAACTAATTCAACCTTTTGTATCCATGTCCTGGCATTTTCTTTGGTCCGGTTTAAGGAAATTGTTAATCGAGGTGTCAACCAGGGGACAGGTGAGAATGAGGACGTCTGAGTGGTGGCTAGCTTTGCTTTCTGCTCCAAAGGTCACATTTCCTCTCGTTTGCTGCGTTGTAAACTGGCAAATAAACAGGATTTGTGTCTGTAAGCAGAGTTGGAGAAGGAAATGTTCCTGCCCATCAGTTCGGGAAAGGTTACAAGAGCATTCCCATGAAAGTTGGGGAAATCATTGAAATGATTTAAAAGTGTTGCTAACTCTGGTTAACTCTAAGGTCAGACTGTGCAGCGAGAAATGAATCTCAGACTGCACAAACGGCAACTGGCACGTTAGAAGCTGCAGCTGACGATAATACAACCACAGAAATGGATCGTTTCTTTACAAAGAACGCGGCCGCACGGCTCAGGTTTGCAAAGTTGCATCTGGTAAAACTGCAATAATTTCTGGAACAATGTTCTAACCTAAGTGAAGATGTTTCAATCAAACGTTATTTATAAAGCAATTTTCATAGGAAAATGTAGCACAAAGTGCTTTTACATGTTTAAAAATTATAAAAAGTAAAAACAGGGCCCAAACCTCCCACCCCCACACAGACCCAACTCCCCTGCATACACACAATAAACACATCATAATAATAAAAAAATAAACTAAAACAAAAATAAAATGGGTTTTTGCATTTACTTTTGGACATAATAAAAGGCCAGTACCAGAGGACCTCAGGGTCCGCCAGGGCCCAAGAACATTCAGACACTTAAAAACAACTAGAAGAACCTTAAAATTACAATGTTCATAATGTTGAGCATACTGTTCCCTGGAAATTTCAGTCAGCTTATCAGCACCATAGACCAACTGCTGTATAAAACACAGTGGTGGAGGGGTGATCTTATGGATTGTTTTGTTATTTTTGCAGCCATATGACTGAGCATAAGGAACTACTCTGTAAGGCCACTGGTCTGTCAGCTAAAGCCTGGCTGAAAGTGCCATGCAAACGAACAATGAAGCAAAACACATCAGCAAACTTAAATCCATATGGACTCATGGTTCTGCAACGTCACGGTCCAAATCCGGAATCAACCTGATTGAAATGCTTTTGTAACCCCTCAACACAGTGTGTATAAACAAACACCTGCAAATCTCAATGAGCTCTAAAAAAAGTTTACCCGGTTGGTGTTTCAGGTGGTTCTACAGGCCTTTAAAACTTTAGCTGCTTAATTTTTTATAAACTACCTCTGGTCTGATTTAGTTATTGTTAAATCTTAATTAAAAATCTGAGGATATATTTATTTGTACCTCATTTTAAAAACTTAGCAGTGAGCAGATTTGTCTTTAAGCGTCATGATGGATAAATCCCACTTACATTTTCACATGACGGTAATTACTATGCTGCTCAAGTGGAGATGACATGCTGACCTCCGTTTTTCTAGATGTTTTCAACTTCTCTGTTGCCTCGGTTTAGACCGGCGAGCCGGCGCAGGCATTTCAGCAGTCCCGCATTCAAGTGGACGAGGGATGAAGTTACTGCCGTGTACTTTTGAAGAGCTACCTGGGTGGGCGGAGAGGAGAGCAGTTAGCAAATGGGCAGTCAACACGCATACGCTCACACTGAGTTAAAAGAGGAGAAGGGCACTTGAGCAAGAATGCAGAATGGATGTGTCTCAGCTTTACAGCCCGAGTTTAGCTTCTGGGGATCAAATTTTTGTTCCCAGTGAGAAAACCAGAACTATAATGGGCCTGTGCTCATTAAATATCAATCACAAGTCAAGGGTCTCTAATCTTTCCTCAATGACATCAACACTGCTCTCGCTTGCATCGAAATTTGATTTGATTCTTTAATTGTTTCACCGATTTTCCCCCCTACAAATCACGCTCCTTCTCATGCACAAGTATTTCCACGGACGTGTGCGTACAAGCGACTTAGCGTGTGTTAGCATGTTTGTGTGCATATGACCTGCATTATTCTCTGCTTTACTTTGGTTTCAGAGTCCTCCTGAGTTTTTTTTTCTTTTTTCTCTCAGTTAGGACTTGAAGCCCCGAGGCAGACAGCAGGGGTTCCATACTTAGTTTCCTGTAAAAAATACCTCCGCACTCCACATCCTAATTAATGTGAAGGGCATGCCCAAGATCCCTATAAAATCATACAAGACTATACCAATTTCCTGGTAGCTTGCTCGCTACATGTGCTTCTTGTTCCTCAGCATAAGAGTTTCCTTCCCTGCAAACCCCATGAAGATTTATACACCCCTACCACCACTGTGCCTGCTCCCCCCACATTTCATTCCTCTGTTTTCTAGTATTTCCCCTCAGTGTGATTTGTACTTTATAACATGATACACAGAGATTAGACTTTCTGTCCTTTTTACTCTGAAATAAAACATGAAGATCTCATGAAAAGGGACTGTCAGGGCAACATAGGAAACACATGGCGTCTGCTGCTCGAATGAGGAACTGGTTTAAATCACCGGGCTTGGAAAAGAGCGCACGCGTTTTGGCGTCTGTGTTTCTTTGTTGTTCTGTGTGTGTGTGTGTCGCGTGCGTTTGGGAATGCGCGATTGTGTTGGTGAGTTGGCGCTGAGTTATTGGGGGCCAAAAATACAGATGTATTAAAAATTATAAGGAAACCCAGGCTGCGTGCATGCACGGCTGCACCCCAACACTCAGAAGCAGTAACAAAGTCCTCCGTCTGAAACGGAGCAGATCCCACACACAAACACAGACGTGAGCACATACGTGAAGTATGCATACTAACTCTGCTCCATTCTTGTTTTCTAGACGGGTCTTTTGACGTCTTTTGTCTCCATTGTTTGTCACGAGCCTGCTGTTCAAAGACACCTGGAGTGGTTGAGGAGAGTAAATACCTAATAAAACTTTAGTTGTACACGACTGCACTTCATATGTTGGGAAACTGTGTAATTTCAATAAAATCCAAATGCCAACTTGATGTGAACATCTTTTATACTGAGGGGGTAAGTGTATGCTCATATTTAGCATTTGATACCAGCAAAAGGTCAAAACAAGGACTTGTTTACCACTGGGTTGCATAATTTCTTCTTTTAACGACACATACTGGAGATCCGTTCCCGTGGTTTTGTTGGCAAAACGCTTTTCCAGATCTTTCTTTCTGGGCTTTTTTTGTTTTTTAATTATGTCCAATCATTTTACTGGCCTTTCTCCAATTGAGAATTTCCGACAGCCTGTTTTGCTGAGCACAGTCCAATTTTTCCAATTTACAGTGGGATGCCGGGTAAAATATAAATGAAAATAAAATCCATTGCGTTGCAGATCTCTGAAACCCATATTCCAGTCACAATGGGTGCGAAATATTAGCTTACTTTCAGTGAGTGGATCTATAAAGAATCACCTGAAGAAACGTCTGGCAGCAAATTAGATTACTACAACAGGTGAGTAGCATGACTGTGTATAAAAAGATCATCTAATGGGGCCCAGATAGCCCAGTGCAACCGGCTGGCCTCCACATGTAGAGGCTATCACCCTTCTACAGCAGGTTCAAATCCCAGCCGGTCTTTACCGTGTGTCTTCCCCGTCCCTCTACCCGTTTCCTGTCTAATCGCTTTAAAAATAAAGGCCACAAAAAATATTTAAAAAAATATGTTTTTCAGAGGTAAACATGGTCAGTTGTCAATGAACTGCAAAGACTTTGAATGTCTCACCATTAACAGTCAAGAAAATCATCAAATATTTCAGCGAATCTGGAGAAATCTCTATGTGCTTGGGATAAAATCAATATTGGATGCCAGTGATCTTTGGACCGTCAGCATGGGAATCACTGCATGCTCCCAGGATCACTTCTGAAAATGACTGAATGTATTTACATGAACAAAAGATCACCTTAATCAGAACACGTTTGAGTTTTCATGCCATTATGAGGTGCGAAGTTGTGAAGCATTTGAGGATGACCATAAAAACAAAAGATAAATGGCACTGAAAATTAGAACCTGAAAGTTTTGTTCAGTAAGGAATAAAACACTCCAAGTGGTTTAATTAAGCTGCTTTAACTCATGTAAACACCTTAAATGGATTATTGTCCATCTTAGGTTAAGATCAATAACTAAATTATTGGTTTACATGAACCGGTAAATGTAAGTAAGTGTGCCCCTGTGAATGAAGCTCTGTCATGGAGAGAAGAATATGATCCAGAAACAGCAACATGTTCTATGAACGAAAACTCACTTAAGTTGGACTGAGGAAAGAACGGGACATTTCCCCCCCAAAACTCTAGTAACTGCTCTCCTCTGTTTCAAGATGTAAGTGGACTGCTGTTAAAGGAAGCTAGGATGCTACATAATATAATCTTCAACCTGTCCCAACTTTAATTTTTTTTCCATGTGTTGAGGTCATCTAATTCAAAATTATCATTACTTTATCTGTTTTTCTTTTGTTAAAATGGTAAATTTCCTAAACATTTGATATGCTTTCTTTGTTCTCTTATAAATACATAATGAGTTTACAAGATTAGCAAATCATTGCTTTCTGTTGTCGTTTACTTTAGCATCCCGACTTTTCCAGACATCTGAGACATCGCCGGTGATCCTGCAGTAAGGACTGCAGAGCTGACTGATCTGAACTTCCATGTGTGACAGCTGCGCTGACTGATTACACCCTATATTTGTGTCAGTTAGGAGCATTTCTTGATTCCTTTATGAAAGACATACACATAATTTCCTGCTCGACAAAGTGTCTGGGATTTGGACTGAACCGACTGCCAAGTTTGCTGGCTTTCATCTTCATCTTAATGTAAATTTAACTGAATAAGAAAAACAATCCTCAGAAGCGTATCCTGCGGCAGGAGCCATAGGGAACGGGGAGTTAATATGAGAAAATACCGGTCCAAACGTAGCAGACTATGTCAGTTATGTGCTCAACACTAACATCCGCTAAAGTCCTAGGGCTCGTGAGAGGCAAGAGGATGCCTGCCACATTGAATTTGTAGACATTAAAGCGGCACAAAGAGCAGCTGTGAGCAAACTGTGCAATCTGAATTTTAACCCCCCCTAATAACATGTATCTGTAAAGTTAGTTTCCTTTTAACTGGATTGGTTTTAATGCATTTACTCACTGATGCTTCGGAACAAGTGCACAATATAACTCTTGTAATTCAACATAAAGACCCAGCCCTCTACAGCTCTGAATTTAAATCAACAAGACCTCAAACGGATTGCCTGGATGTTTCCACATTCCTCATCAAGACTCGGTCGGTGACCAATATTCGCACATGGCTTTTGCTTTTATACGCAAAATGAATCACCTCATGTACGGCCTTTACACAGACCAGGTCCCCGCTCCGGTGACTGTGTGTGAGTCAGGGCCGGTCATTAGACCACGTTGCATGGCTCGCCTGCAGCTTCTTTGCCTGATCACTCCCCAGAGACCTATTCAATCAAACCTCCATATATTTTGTAATTAACTTTAACTGATGACTTTATGCAATAGCTGTGTTTTACTGTCTCCTTTAAATGCCATTTATCATCCTCTTGGTTCTGGGAGCGGTGGGGTGGGGCAGGGGTCGGAGAGCCGTTCCCTCCCCTCTGCCGAGCCAGTGACGACCGACTGAATCCGTTGTGAGCTGTGACCCTGCCACCCCCCCCTCCACCTCCACCTCCACCAACCTCACTCTTTTTTTTCCCCTCTCTCTCAGGGTGTCTTATGACCAACCAGGACAGTTTTATTAGCCTGCGACCGAGTAGGCAGGAAAAGGGGAGCCGTCGCAGGATCTCAGCAAACACGCTAGCGGTCGAGGAAACAACTGGCAGAAACAACAAAATTTTTCCCAGAGAGATTGATGACGGAGTCGAGAGAGAGAATTGATAAGCAAACTGGTCGCTGGGAGTTAGGAGCGGTGGGGTCAAGGGACACGAGGAAACAGTGGCTGGAGTGAATGAGAGGAAGAGGTGGAGATGCACCCCATAAAGTTGTTTTCAGTGTGGCAATGCTTTGTTTGGGACGCATTGGTCAGCTTAAAGCAAGGCTGAGTTGTAGGCTGGTGTGGTCTGTTATTTCCACACAAAAAAATCCAAAGCATTTACTTCCAAAGCTCAACAATTACCACCTCTGCCAAGCAGGTTGCTCCTTGGTTACTATGCATCCCTTAATAGGGTCATGTACAAAACGTAGTACCTTCACTGTTAATCCTTTGCTTTTTTTGTGTGTGTTTGAATATCAAGACCTGTTGAAAATATCATCTAATCGAAGTCTGTCCTAATATCAGCCAAATACAACTTCAGACAGACAGCATTTAATGTTTTTCACTGGACCTTTCTTTATTTAACAAAAATCAAGCCAAAACGACCACCAAACATTCAGGTGTGAGTTAACACAGTGCCAGCCATTGGTCTTAGAGAGACTAGTTTTGCAGCATGTCGGTCTGGAAAGGCCTATAAAACAATTTCCAAAGGAACTGTAGTTCAACATTCTGTAGTGAGAAAAGTTATTTAAGAGAAAAGCATTCAAGACGCTTGGCAACCTTCCCAGGAGTGGCCATCACGCCAAGATAAGATCAGGCAATACGTAGAACATAGAAACAGAAAAATACACTGCAAATCTCATTTCTAAGAAAGTAATTTTCTTTTTTTTAAGAATTGTAGTCAAGAAAATGTTTCTTACCCTAAAGGCAAAGATATATTTTCTTGAAATAAGACAATTTAAACAAAATTACTAGGCTTATTTCTAGAGTTGCATCTCAGACGCAACAGGTCTCACTGAACACATAAAAAAAACTCTTTTTAATGTGGGGAAAGCCTCTTCTATCTAAAAATAACATTGAAGCACGAGTGGGGTTCACAAAACTGTTTCTGCAGAAACTGCAAGACTTCCGAACGGATGAGACCAAATTGGAGTTGTTCGGTCTCTATACCCAGTGGACGGGTGATGATACGGTTTTGTTCTGCAGCATCAGGACTTGAAACCCAAGGCTGCAGGCTGCTTTTGCTCTTATTCAGTACGGTTTCATGCATGTCTAATCGAGCTATTGGCAATAACCGCACTAAGGATTTAACCAGAGTTTCAGAGAAATATGAGTATATAATATGAGAGAACCGTTTTACTGAGTAGGTGGGTTTCACTCCCCGACCATAGGTGGCGCTACACGCCCCTCCGCGTTGGCATTCTTCTGGTTAGTTAGAGCAATTAGTAAGCAAATGCGGCAGATTTGAATCAGACGTAGAAGGACGACAACGCACAAAGGTATGGACGACGACGATGAAGCAACTATGTACATTTCGTACACACTAAGCCTGATTGTGTTGCACGTAAGATGCATGCAAAGTCTTCCACTTCTTCTTCTGCTACTTGTTGTTGTGATGCCGTAACTGTTGTTATTCCCATTTACGTGGTCTCATCACTTCCAGAAAGGGAAGTGCCAGGCCAGTCAATAGCTTGGCTAACCGTGGTTTGCGTGTACATGCCGGTATAACTCGGTTTAGGACCAGATTATCTGGCTGTAATAGCTCGGTTTCAAGAACTCCAGTTTGGTTCGACTGCAACCCGACTAAGGATTTAAAACTTTGATCAGTCGGACTATGACAATAATTTGACTTTTTCTTAGTGCATATAAATTCACAGATTGAGTTCACTATAATACAATTTTATTTTTTCTTTTCAGGTGATATTGGAGGTATAATACATTAAAAGGAGTGAGGCAAAGCGACAAAACTCAGCGAGAGCTCTGAACAGCCTTTGTGTAGTCAAAGGTTAGATGTTTTAGATGTCTTTAATCAAGAAATGTTCTCAATTTCCTCCCCCTGTGTTCCTCTTCTTGACCTTCTTGGTCCTTTTAGTAAAGCTAGACGTATACTGTAACACCCAAGACAACGCAACTCTTTAATCTTTTGCTCCTCATTAGAATTGCTAAGAGGTTCGCAGTTGACGAAAAGTGTGTGCCTGCATGCATGTGTGCGCTGACACATATGCATGCATGTGTGCATCTCCATGTGGCTGAGCAACGAAGGAATACTCGAATAACAGCCTAATAAATATCAGGGGTAGGTTTATTGGTTTTGAAGCATGTTTGCCGTTTGTTGAGAAACACAAAACCATGGAAGGTTCCTGGCAAAGTGGCAGGGTGGTGCTCTTTGCTGGGTCACCGGGAACGCAGAGGAAATCTACTCTGACATTAACAGGCTGCTATAGGAAGTGTTTTTGGATTAAATTAACATGGCATGAGGGGCTGGCTTGTCTGGGCCAGGGCGGAGGGCACAAACGGGAAGACGTTGGGGAGTTAGGGGTGCAGAGGAGAGGTTTGGTGAAGGTGCAGATGATACCAGATCTAGGCATGACGGGGTGAAGGTGTCAAAGCAGCTGCATGAAGTTTAATTACGGCCCAGGCCGATGGGTGCGTCAGCAGTCACAGATGACAGAGCTGGTGGGATGAATCACTGGATGGACGGATGCCGAGACTTGCCGTTTTTTTGGATGCAGGGGAAACGTGGACAGGGTTGGGGTATGGGTGGGGCCATATTTGTTGTTCCTGTAAAGAGTCTTTAAAACTCTTAGGATCTGGCATCAAGCAAGCATTAACCTGGGGGTTGGGGGGTGATGTGGCATGACTGAGGGTTCATATTCCCGACTGCCAACAGCAAACCCTGCAGGAGATGTTCCCCCAAGTTTCTTTGCTGTGGGGTAGAGAAAATACCACACATAAGTATTTAAATCACAAGTGTTTTTCTCAGATTGGAATACTCTGCCCTCCTAAAATGAAAGTGTTCAAATGAAAAAAAAAAAAGAAAAAAAATCGTACAACTGGAAGTGGAAGAACTTGCTACATGTGATGGAGGTCAGGAGTCATAAATAGTTTTATTTTAACAAGGTTACGAGAGGGAAAACACTCCAGAACTGCCAGAATAAAAAGTTTCCTGTTTTCCTGTTTCTGAAACCATGGACACAACCCATTTCTTTTTTTTCAACCTCTGAGATGGTTAAAGTGCTGTAATTTCATTATTACTCACACCATTACTACTATTACTACCTTTTATTTTTTATTATTATTATTTTGACACAAACGCTAGATGCTCTGTTCACACGCATTTCAAACTGTCCACATTAACAATATGAAAGGGTTGTAGGTGCAACATTGTTGTCTTTTCCAGGTTCAGCACATTGGCATGAGAACTATAGTTTGGAACCTGCACTATTTACAACCTGGTAAGTGGAGACATTGAAATATACAGTCTGTTTTTCATAATGCATTATGTCATTTTTCTATTAAAACTTTTGCAATTCTGTATGTAACAGACCAAATAGCGGAAACATCTACCATTCACATAACTGACATTATGTTGAAAGTCAACAAAGACGTGAATTCATAGAGGAAAGCCTTTCAATAGAAGGTGTGGTTGAGCAGTTTAGGGGTTTTTGTTTTTACTGAGGAAGGTTTCCAGCAATATCCAGACGTACCTAAGTAGGAGTTACAGTGAATGTCGGTTAAATTCTAAGGCATTCAAGGTTCTTTTTTTATCTCCTTCATCATAGGAAACACTGGAGCATCCTTCAAACAAGGAAAGGAGATAACGCCGCTGCACAGTTTCTTGCTGTTTCAACTTTTAAAGCATCACTTTAATTGTTTAAAACTAAATAGTTGCTTTAATACAATATAACTCATATAATATACCTTCTTTCACCATCACAAAATGAACAAACTATCGGAATCCTCTCTGATTTTAGTGTAATATTTATGGTGCCACATCACAGCTTGGTGTAAATCTGGATTGAATTCTTGTTCTTACAAATTTCTTCATCTATGTTTCATGAACATCATGACATTTTCCAACAAGCTAGAGGAAAAGTGCAGATTTAATGACAATGATTCACAAACGTATAAAGATGAGGTATCCTTCCTTTTCTTGTGCTCTTTCAAATGTTTCTTGCTGTACGTAATCTTACCAATATGACGCCAACACCATATCTCCACCTCGGCTCTTGGAAGGCAGGGGAATCACGGACTGACTATTTTGTCTTTGCATCATAAATGTAGCATTTATTTGCATGATAAATAGCGATGCTCTGAAAAGACCATTTGGATTTTCTCATTTTTTATGACTCAGCCTCTAAATAATAATTTTGAAATGGGCTGTTGAAGCATGAGAGCATTTTCTGCCCCGTGTTGCACATATTTCAGTCACATTCCAGTCCCAGATGTTTGTACCTGCGCAGTGCTGAGTCGCTACTGTGACCAGGTGACTTCCTGACCCCTGTGATTTATTATCCTTTACATCCTGCAACATGAAGAGAAAGTTTCTTTCTCCCCCCAATTTCTAGAAATGGGGGAGGTATTTCAACTCTTTGTCCTTGAAGGAGGGTCACAAAACCTGGAATGCACAGGAAGGAAGTCACAGAAGCAAGGCTATCTGTACTGCCGGCTTTCCTTTCCTTCCCTCCTTCTTTGTTTCCCGCTCCCTCTCTTTCTGATAAAGTGGAGAAAGGATGATGGAGCAAATGAATGAAGGGAATAGTGGGGGTCTGAGTGTCTGAGCTCACATAAATGTGTGCGTGTGTGCATGTTGTGGGAGAGTTAAGCGTTTCGGAGGCGGCGGTCTCCCCTCCAAGGCTGTCTCTCATCACAGCGTTGACCCCCCAGGAAGCTTTAGATGTCCGTCTGGCTTCATAATTCTCTTATCGAGCTAATCTGAGAGATAAGGAAGGGGGAGTTGAAAGTGTAAACCCAGCACTGCTGCTCTGGAATCCAGTTGCAACGGGCTCATTCTTTACCTGTCTGCCTGGGAGACTTGTTAACTGTGTGCAGCGTAACACACACATATGCACAGCACACTGAGAGACTTGTATACCACGGCTTTCTGAGTCTGTGTGAGTGTGTGCACACCGGTCCCACCCCCCCCACCACCCCCAGCTACAGCCACCCCTCTATACTAAAACAGTTGCCCCCCACATACAGGTCTGCAAGAGTGTGATTGATCTGGGCAGCGAGTGGTCACATCCTGAACTGGAGTTGATTTCCTCTCCTCTTTGAATACGGCCCTGGTGTTTATCATGGCTTCAGTGTCATGTTTGTATGTTTTCATAGATCAGTGTATAGACGTGGGTGGAAGAAGTGGTTTATCGGGTCTGAGTGGAAGAAGAGGGAAGCAAGGAAAGAAATAAGAGAGGTGGAAATCAGAGAGCGCTCTTCCTCTCTCTTTTTTCCTTCATTTAGCCATAAATCTCCTGGCAGACGGAGCGGATGCAGCTACTCAGGGAAAGTGCTAATTAATCGACTGGGGTCGAAAAGTTTTGGACCGAGCCAACAGATTTATTTAAGATGCTGTCACTAGTAAAGGCGCTGTTTGATGTCACAGGGTTTCTATAGTTTTACTCTATTACATACAAAAGTATGCTGTTTTTTTGAAAAAAAAGATGTATAAACAGTTTTCTTATTCTCCTTTGCCAAGTAAAAGAAATTATGGTGCCAGTCTTTCAAGAAATGACGTGACAAATGACAAATTAAGTGGGCAGAACTTGCAAAACTAATTTAGTTTAAATGTTTTATCCATTTTAAATGAGGCTTGTATGAAATCAAATTTTAGTGGGGCAATTTTCCTGTCTATAATAATAATAGGCGTGATCTTTCCAAGAGGTAGATTTATGACAAACACCCCTGGAGAAACATTTCAAAGATCACACAGTTGCTATTTGGCTCTTATTTGACAATTCACAGCAGGTACAGTATATTTGCATGCACAACACTGGCTAAATCATGATGGGATTTAAATGAACTCTTCTCAGTTTTCCTGGATTAAGTTTTGGAGAAACCTGTATGCAGTACCTAGGAACCAGCATACTTTGTACACACCTTATCTAGCGTTCTCAATATTTAATGCTGCTATGTTGCTATCTGAGAAGCTGAGATGGTGAACAATTTGACAGAGCTGTATGTGCATGATGCAACTGAATAAATGACCATTTACACAGGGATATGAGTAACCACATGTTGTATGTTTAATGCACAACTTTTATTCAGACTAAAACATAGAATTTGATGGATGTTTTAACATGGGCAACAAAAGGTAGAAAAGTAGCGGTGCTGAATACAAACACCAGGAGGGACGCCTTACAGCTAATTAGATTAACTGGAAACAACTCGGTGACACAATTGAGTAGAAAAAGAGATGTTGCAAAACTGCATTTATACATTAGACTTATCATCTGATGAGAATCATATCATGGACAGAGTCCTAGAACATGGAGAAATTGCTGTATGCATAGGACAAGTTCAAAAATCATTATTTGATAGCTGGATTAATTAGTTCCTTATAGGCATTATTACATTAAAAACCGGCATGATTCTCTCATGGAAATCGCTGCACGGCCTCAGGGGTGCATTAGTGCCTGGAGAATGGGCCGCTTGCACATCTGAAAAGGAAACATCACCGCTGAATACAGAAAGGCTAGGGTTAGGGTTAGGGTTAGGGTTAGAGTTAGGGTTAGGGTTAGCCTAACCCTAAAGACACAGTAAATCCCTGTTTCCACTGAGCGGTTCGGTACCGTCCGGTCCGGTATTTTGTTTTTTTCTATTATAAAATGGTCCAATTGAACTGAACCCTACCGTACCATTTTTGGGGCTTCGTTGTTTGTAGGTCCATAGAAAAAGGGCCTGGTACGGTAAGTGAGCTACTGGCGTCACACGATACAATCCGTTGATTGGTGGACAGAAAACAATTATCAGCTCAAAGTGTTACATTTATATCTTGCTTTTCTTGTCTTTCTTGTTATCTCATTCATCACATTCATCCGTTCACATCCACATTCCTTCTAACTTTCTTAATCTCCAGTAGTTTCTCTCTCTCCCTTTTCCTTCCTTGATTTTTTTCCCATGAGTCTGTGCATTACACACGCACTCACAGATGAACACACCAGGAGCAGCAAGTGCTCAGTGATGAGCATGTCGGGAGTTGAGCCAACAACCTTATGACTGCCAGATGATGCCTCTACAAACTAACCCTTCTTCCAAGCTGATTAGCGTAACAGGCAGAAATGGTGTCGAGAAGAATGAAAAGAAGCGCTAATCATTAAAAAAACCCAACCAGAACGATCCCTTACGTGGTGCATGAACAGCTCCGGCTCTCTGACAGCGAACA
The DNA here is from genome assembly GCF_033807715.1 of Cololabis saira. Lineage (NCBI taxonomy): Eukaryota > Metazoa > Chordata > Actinopteri > Beloniformes > Belonidae > Cololabis > Cololabis saira. The sequence continues at coordinate 12,807,474 of NC_084589.1, forward strand.
CGAATGAGACAATGATTAAGAGGCATGGGTATCGTTGCAGCAGTCAGCCTCCGGCATCCATCCATGCAGGAACTGAGGTGGAAGTAATGGCAGTGATGGCAACAGGTGAACAGGCAATGACAGTAACATTTGTAATGTAGCGGATTGTTAGATGTCGTCTACATTAATGCGGTTAATCCTGTGGGATAAACACTTCTGATGTTCTCGCCCACTCTGTCTGACTGCGGGCTGTTCAGTGTTTTCATCCGCGGCGCTGTACATGCTCTGCACTCTTCCTGCCCTGGGTGTAATTTACCAGAAGAGTTTCCTGTGCTTCATCTCTCTGAATCACTGGCTGGCTGCTCCGCCAGCAGCTGGATGACGTGGTTCCAGTAATAGATGGCTTCTTTTGGGGTAATTAATAATCAAAGGTGTAATTTAGATGCCCCAGGTTCACAGAGCTCTTAATAAAGTTTCATACTCCCATACTCCCCGGAGCGACATGACTCATGGTTTTGGTTTTTATCATTTACTGATATGTTGGCTAAATGTTCCCTCTTTGGGACCATTTTCATTCTCATTCTCTCTCTGTCTTTCTCCTCTCTATTGCTGCACAAATCCGTGTGTGGATTTGAAGGGTAGATGGAGGGTGGGAGTCAAAATAAGAGGAAACACACCTCCTTTAATTCTCTCACAGCCATGATTTACTCATGACTTTGTGAACTTGGCTGAGCTTCACCTTGTAGAGCAGGCTGTCTCGGGCTTCTCAGAGATATCACAGGAATTGAGTAATCGCATGGCATGACAAGATCCTGCCCTTTAATTATCCTCCGCTGATGTTTGCTGCAGAAGCTTTTCTTTCCTTCACATTTTTCTTCGGTTCCCCGCGCTGTGTTGTCACCGTCTTGCTCCTTTCATCTGCTTCCTCAGCTGATTGCGGGACGGTGTGAATTGAAGGGCAGAGTGCGCTCAATGACTGAATGACATGCCATCGCGTGCACGCCGATCTCCTTTGCATGTAATGACGCTTCGAGCCTTCAGCTACATTTGTTACAGCCCAGACTGTGGCTTGTTCAAACATTATTTATCGCTTCAGACCTGACAAATCAGAGCAGCTCTTCACCCAGTTCTGTATCGGGTCTGTTTAGAAGGGGAAAACTCATTTATACAGTTTAATTCTTTAAAAAAGTCAATGTAACTGGTCAAAGTTTAAGTTTGTTCTAAAGCATTTACATTATAAGCACCTTGTGATGATGATATTTTATTGATTTACAAGTAATTACTTTTTCCTACAGGGATATTATGAATATATATATATATATATATATATATATATATATATATATATATATATATATATATATATATATATATATATATATATATATATATATAAAATCATATTTGAAGTTACTAAAAACTGAAAGAAATTTGAACTTTGTCACTTTGTCTGTGGACGCCTGGATTTAAAAAAATGCTCTAGTGATTGATCTAGCGTGATCATTTTCACCTCCAACCATCTTCCCATCCTACTGCGTTTGCTGTACCTCTGAAGTGCGTACCACAAAGCTGTAACACAGATTTCTAAAGAGAAACATTCCCCTGTCACACTTGCTGTTTCCCCATCAGGTGGAGAATCTCACCGGAAAACAAGCTGCTGCTAATAAGCTGTAAAAACATGGTTGAAACGAAGACTGTAGTACTATATCTCTGCGGGATTTTGACCAAAACATGTCAGATAAATCATTAAAACATCAGGAAACTACCAGCTTTGGAAATAAAGGACTTTGTTTCAAAAGATGTAAATCTGCAACCCTTAGAATTCAAATTCTAATACAGATCATTGCAATTTAGCTTCAACTCGTTCTACCTCTAAATGTAGCATATTTTTTGTGTGTTTAAATCTTGTCATCAAATCCACGCCTTGAGAAGTTCTGAGACTAAAGTCCTGCATGCTTTTATTCATGCAGGTATAAGTGTAACTTAAGATTTAAATAAAAGGAAGAATCTGTTTCAACATTTTATAACACTCGACATTCAAGTAGACTGAACAATTATCGATGAACAGTTCGGGACTGAAAGTTAATATTTTGAAAATGAAAAAAGAAATCATAATCACACGATCACGCTCACACAAACACGGGTTCCTGTTGCTCCGGGCTGGTAAGCTATGTCGCCTTCCCGGGTCTCCACTCACCTCCAGGTTGTCCGTGTGGTTGCTGGTTGTTCACTTCCAGCTGGTAAACTCAAAGGATTTTCAGTTGTCATCATGCTTATGTTTTAGTTCAGTTCTTGTGTCAGTTCTCCTCACCTGCTTTCCAGAAATCCTGTAGTTCTCGTTGCTCCTCACGTGCCGCGGGCAGCCGGCCTGCTCCTCAGATCTAATGTATTTTATTTCGTCACCTGCGTTTTAAATGATTTTTCATGCACCGTGTTCAGCTTTTGTTGTGTTCATCAAAAGTGCTGCGGAATCGCCACTGCTTTATAATCATGTTGTTATCGATTAACAACAGCATCAGAACATGTTACACGTTAAACGTGGTATTGTCTGAAACAAGATGTTGAACGGGAGGAAGTGTATTGCACGCCCTAATGGAGCTGTAAATATAAAATACACAGTTAAGGCATCTTAATGTGTTTTCATCAGGGAGGGAATCAGGAGCCTTCACATCATCTTTCCTTTCCTACATTTAAAACTGAGTGGCCTGTGAAATGACTATAATGCTGATAAAATACTTCCAATTCGCTTCTTTACTGGCCAATTAGCAGCTTCTGATGTGTGTTAAAAACCATGCCATTTTACAACTCTGGTTTTATTTGATTTTTATTCTGATTTATCCCCTCAGAACCTTTGACGGTGGGTTTCCCACGTTCAAAATTTGTTTCACTTGTATTTTTATACAAAAGCTCTTATTTTATTGTGAATGACATAACTCCACCATTACTGATGGTTGCTGGAAAATAAGAGGAAAATACCTCATTACAGTCAGGTTTGCATTTATCAAGCCAACGTTAGAAAATGCCAAGAAATGTGGACTCCCAGCTGTGCCAGGGCATTATTTTCACTATACGGCGCACTATGGCGATCCAATGAATTCATGTCTAATATCTAAAATGTTCATTATGGATGTTTTCCCCAGTACGCACTTAATCAGGAATAATGGGATTCATGTCAGCCATATGTTTCTCATGAAGTTGAATCTTGAGGAATGTGGACTTTGGTGAGAAGCTGCAATGATTTGTGAGGTGTGTGTGGTGGAAGGACAACAGGGGGATGGGAGCCTGCAGGGGGATTTTCCTCTCTGCATAACCATGATGCTCCTAACCTGTTTACCTACAACTCCCCCCACCAATTTCATTTTTTTCAAAGTTTTACAGCCATGTGCATTCTTAAATGGGAGTTTACATCTATTTTCTTGTTAGTGCACAAGCATGCAGGCATGTAGGATTTGCTCTTGGCAGCGATAATGTATATAGCCAAATATCTACACGTTTCCCAGGCTTTCAGGCCAAGCCTAGTCCCCACAGTGCGACCCCTGACACATGGGTCCCAGCCCATTTTGAGCTCATATAGGATGAGGCAATGCAGAACCTGGGGAGGCTCGCAGTGAGCAGACGCTGCTCGGAGTGAGGACAGTCCTTAGCCGAGCAGACGAGAGGAAAAAGCATTGTCTCGCTGACAGACTCGGTTGGATTGGGACCCCGTCCTGCTCCTCCTCTAACTCTCCCAGAGGGCCGGCGCCTCGGACCGCACAGGCTGAGAGAGGAAGGCAGTGAGTGAGTGGTGATGATGAGACCCTTTTTTGCCACACGCCTCAGCCGACAAACGGCCGGACTGCAGCGGCACCGAGCAGCAGGGACGTCTCTGTTAAAGTTTCTCTCTGATGCTAATGAGTTCCCCCGGTCGCACAGCTGAGCTGCAGGGACAGACTTTAGCTGAAGTAAGGTAGCCGGCCTGGCCTGCGACCGCGTGCTGCTGCAATCTCTGCAGAGATGAGCCGACCTCTGTTTTTCAAGCTGTGCTCTATTTATCCTCCCAGGAATCTTTTAAAACTTAAAAAAAGAAAAGAAATATCAGTACAGTAGCTTGACTGGAGGTCAGAAAAGCCTCTTATGACTACTCAGTCAAAAGTCTGGCCATGTCCAGTTCCTTTAGTGACCACTAGGAGCGGACCCCAGAAGTGAGTCAAACTCTAATGACTCCAACGTTAAGAGGTGCGACTTCACAGCGGAAATAACATCCTTACAGCCTGTTCCCCAGAGCTTTCAGAGATTTCACACCAATGAATACTGTATGACGGCAAATCTTTATGGACCTCCCAAGTTAAAACTGCATTAAATCACCAAACCAAATGTATGCACAATTGTAATATTATTTGGTGAAACTTGACTTCTGGTCCGAAAAAAAAGACCTAAGATAGTACATGTTAAAGATAATATGTTTTCCTCTGGTGTACTAACCATCATGACAATCTCTGAGTGACCTGGGGTGGTCTGTGGGTGAAGGGGATACAATTATTAGAGTTTAGCTTTGCTTAGCTCATGCCAAGGGATGATACTAACTAAAGTTATCTTACATTCATCTGATGAAATTCATTAAGCCATCCTACAGAGACAACCTTCGAGGGAAGGAATGTTGAGATTTAAAGGGGACCTATTATGGCATCTAATAGAGACGAGACGCAACGAAAATGCATGTGACCATAACAATAATGAAATATATAATGCAATGTCGTAGATGAATAAAAACGAGACAAAAATGTAGATTACAAAAGAAACGATGCTAAAATGTGTCTTCATTTTCGTTGACCAAAACCAGACGAGACAAAATGTTATAACAAAGATCCTTAATATCATTTTTTAGGTAGTTTCCTCTGGTTTAGTTCTGCTGCTGGGAGACATTAGTCCTCAATCCCAGTCACGGCCCGCGGGGAATCAGATCCAGAAGATGCAGCTGCAGGTTAGAGGCTGATGCCGTTAACGCAGAGCTCTAACGTCAATTAAAGGAGACCTATTATGGCATCTAATACCTATTTTAAACAGGCCTTGAATGTCTTAAAAACAAGCTTTTGATTGTTTTTGCTAAATAAATAGAAATTCAGCCTCTGAGCCATGTCTTTATCATCCCATTCTCTAACCTCATTATCTATGCAGGATTCTGAGTGGGCGGGGCTATGATAATGAGGCTCTGTGCTGATTGGCTGCCTGAATGAGGCGATACACCGCTACGAAGAAATGTCAGAAGCTCCGGCCGGCGGAGTTAGTTGTGGGCGTGGTTTCACGCATCGGAGGCCAACCTATGTAAATCACATTTTCGTTACGTAACGACGGGAGCAGAATCTGAACGGCTCGTAGATCCACATCAGACTGGACGGATCATCCGGCGGCTGTACAGACACTGCAGAATTTGGTTGCTTTTCTCCTTCTTGTTGGCAGGCTGAGGGGAGACCACTTTATATATGTTAAACCAAGAAAAAACGTGTTTTTCATAATAGGTCCCCTTTAAAATAACTGCTGGTCCCAACCCGACCTGCACCCGATGCTACAGCTACATGTCCAGCTCCATCTGGGCCTGGAGCTTCCAACCGTTCCAGGGTGGACTGGAAGGTGAATGGGCCGAGACCCATTCAGGTTGGCTAGCTGCTACTTAGGACAGGTCCTGCAGTCCTAAATGGGCAGATTAGAAAGTCCTCGTCTATGTTGGGCAGAGTCACCTTCTGCCAAAAAATGCTGTTGACCACAGCTCTGAAAAACTGGATTTTTCAAGCCTGTGGCTGATGTCACAGAGGGTTCGTCTGGTTCACTTGGTCAGTCCATGGCTTTTGTTTGCTCCATCTGCTGTCTCATATGCTTACACAGACATAAATATTAGAAAAAGTAAAACCTCAATCCACAATACAGAGGTTAAAATACTAACTCAGCGTCAACAAACCCCGAGATGAGAAACTCAGAGTTTCCAGTTTGGGATCAGAGGTTTAGAGTTAGTTCAGTCAACTCTGAGCATGCTGACTCTGAATGCAGCACGTACACTGCAACTTTTAGGACACCATTAATGAAGATCAATACCATGATTAACCATGGCAACGTCTAATAAACGTCTATTTTCTTCATTAAATTAGAACTCTTATTGCAAATGTAATGAAGTTTAGCACTTCTTTCTGCAAAAAAGCAACACAGCTGTGAATGAAGGATTTGGCATAGGAGAAATGACAGATGCACACAGTTTGAATATTGAATTTGAGTTTGAATATTGAATCTTTAAATTTGATTGCATAGGCGAGAGGTGGTGGAATAGAGGCATAATATTTAATTCAGGGGAATTTTCTCTGGTGAATAAATACATAAATAAATAAATAAATAAATAAATAACACCTCTGAAGCAGCTGAAGATGACATAAAAAACATAACTAACAGGCTCATGGTTCGGTCACTTTAATAACATTTTTGCCCGAGCAATGTAAAATAACTTAAGTATCTTTGATGGAATATTGATTCCTAAACGATATACCTGATATCCTGTGAAATCCTCCTTTGATGGCTCTCATGGGTTTGTGACCAGAAAATAGCTAAGCTACGATGAAAGAAGAGAAAGATTATAACAAAAACCTTGGAGGCAGCGCCACTTTTCTCAGAAGAAATGTAAAGCAACCGTAAGTATTTGGTATAAAGTAAACGACGAGGCAGATCTTTATAATGGATGGATGGAAAAGATCATTTATGTATGTGGGAATAATCATGCAGAGGAATTAAACCACTCCAACAAAAAAGTTTTTTCTTTATATTTGAATTAAAAAAATAAAGTTAAATCACATCAAACCATTTGAAAAAGCATCCTAAAAAACTTGTTATAGATATGTGTTAGTTGTTAACTGGATGTCTCCTTTTGCGATTCCAACTAAATTTAAATGACCAGAGAAAGTCTTCCTTCACGCAGTCTCTCCTCCTGCTGATGTTGCACAACACCTGTCTCTCCTCCTCACGGCAACTGATCAGCCGAGTTAGATGCTGTAAAAAGTTCAAAAGATTTATTTTCCGTCAAAAAATAATGGCACAATCGCAGTGAATGGGAAGCACCAGTAGTTATTTGTTTCACACAATTCCCTCCCTGAATTTTGAGCTCTGGAAGGGCCTGAACATCATCCTGGCTCAGTTGCTGATGTATCAGAAAATACTTCATATTATTGCCTGCGACGCAGGAGGAAACGTTATCCAGCTATCCCGCTGTGTGACATGCAACACGCACTGGAGTTCCCCTGGAAGGATTCAGAAGAACAACCAGCATTTTCGAGTGCTGACAGCAGGTCAGATGTGGTGATGAGCTTTCTGCTATGAAGATGATTTTGGGATGACGGCCAGATCAGTGAGCGGTCTTTGCTTGCAGCCATGGTGCATGTTCTAGCATTAAAAACACCATATCATATATAAGTGTACATATATATTAGCTAATTTTAAACTTGATGGCAGCAAAACATCTCATAAAAGGGTGACGTTTACCATTGTGTAGCATATCCTCTTCTTTTAACAATTGTGTGTAAACGTCTGGGATGTGAGGACTCCAGTTGCTAGAGTTTTAGGAGCTGGATGTTGTCCCATTCCCGTCTGATGCAGAATTCTAGCTGCTCAAGAGTCGTGGACTTTTATTGCTGGATCTTTTGTTTCATGATGCACTAAACGTTTAATGTAGACGAAAAGTCTGGACTGCAAGCAGGTAAACTCAGCACCCGGAGTATTTTCCTACAAAACTATGCTGATGTGAGGGATGCACTATTCGGTTTGACATTGTCTTGCTGAAATATGCAAGGCCTTTCCTGAAAGGGAGGATGTCTGGATGGGGAATATTATGTTACTCTAAAACCTTTATGTACTTTTCAGCATAAATAATGCCTTTCCATTATGCGGAAGCTGCCCACACCATAGGAACTGATGCAAACCCATACTGTAAGAGACGCAGACTTTTGAAAGAAGCTGATAACAAGCTGGATAGTTCCTTTCCTCTGTAGATGCTGGACATGGTGGCTATGATTTCAGAAAAAAACATTCAAAATTTTGGTTAATCGAGCTGTTTTCCATTGGGCCTCAGACCAGAAAACACCAGCATTTCTGCATTTGTGGATTGCAGGGTGAACCTATACAAACAGTGATCTCTTAAGTGTTCCTGAGCTTATGCAGTGATTCCCAGTAGAAAATAATGCCGGTTTTTAATGCAGTGTCACCTGAGGGAGCAAAGGTCACATACATCCAGTTTTGACCTTTGGCCTTGTCCCTTGCACACAGAGATTCCTCCTGGTTCTCTGAAATTCCAGCCATATACAGTGTAAAATATCCTCAAATCTTTGAAAGTGTTTGCTATTTTAGGTCGATGAACATTGGTGAACTTCTGCCCATCGTTACATCTCAAAAGGGTTGAAGTGCTCCCTGTCAATTAACCCAATTAGTTGTACACATACACATGCATGTATGTATGTATGTATGTATGTATGTATGTATGTATGTATGTATGTATGTATGTATGTATGTATGTATGTATGTATGTATGTATGTATGTATGTATGTATGTATGTATGTATGTATGTATGTATGTATGTATGTATATATGTATATATATATATATATATATATATATATATATATATATATATATATATATATATATATATATATATATATATGTACTGTATCAATTCCAAAGAAGCTGGATATATATCAAGCATGTCCACATTTGATCTAAATAAGTTAAATATTAATAAAGACAAAGCAAGAATAGAGTAATTCTCTAGAGAATAGAGAATTACATGTTTATTTAAGGTCTAAAGCTATACAGAGTCTGGACTGTCTAGACTCACCTCCACATATTTCCGACATGTGTTATGGGATATCTCAATTAACTACGTGCTCTAACTTTCAAAAATAGCTGTCTAAAGTGTGAGACAGCGTCTGAAAATATGCATTGTTATGTCCTACCACTGCGCCCTCCCCTCCCACCTTCTTCATCCAGCTGATGTTTCCCTCTCCCTTCCAGCGGGGTTTGTTCGATCCCAGGATCCCACAGACCCCACCCTCCCACCGAAGTGCCACAATTAGAGCAAGTGCAGCCTGGATCTCTTCAAATGCAGAGTTTGTAATTGCTGAAGAGTAATGCAGCCTTGGTCTCTAAACAACTCAGGCCACGAGGGTCCGCACAGGAGAGGCTTCAGTCCTCGCTCAGCGGTCTCGTTTCAAATCCTGAACCCTCCACATCATTCTCCGTCTCTGTTCATTACACCGGGAGATAAATACTACCACTCTAATTGTACAACAGAAATGAAAAAAGAGAATTCCTTTTCTATTTTGTAATATCTTCTCCCCCCAGGATGATCGCTGGAGGGTTCCAGCTCTGACTGGACTGTGTCTGACAGTCAATAAGAACTTGTGGTTTAACCATCAGAACCGCTGCACTCTCCATCTGTCTGTACGCTGCCCACCCTCGACCCAAGCCCCTCGTATCATATATGCTCCGCTTGACCCAAGAGGACCTGGGATCTGCTCTTAATCACATGTCCTTCCTCATAAGCCCCCTCTCTTATTAAAACAGCTCATGGTTGTATTTAGGGGCAATAAATCATATTTTGTAATATTGGTGAACCTATGGCGGAGAGTGCAGTGTGTGTTTTGATATGAAGTCGTCTCATTTTCACCCCAGGAGACCGCGAGCAGACTGACAGACACACACACACACACACACACACACACACACACACACACACACACACACAGGAACACACACTCACGCAGAATAATGTGTCATCGGGGGCTGAGAGAAGCCAATCCCCCGGATCAAAGAAGTGCTGCCGCAGGGAGTTGAGTTTTTAGATTTTACGATAAAAGCCGTGCTGGCGTGCGTGCATAGGTACATGTAAGATTGTAGTTAAAAGACTACACATGTTCTTCACGGAAGTGACAAAAGGTCAGTGGCCTTTGGGCCCGTGCAACTATTCAAAACAGAATCCTTCAAAATAATGATGATGCGGGTTGAGATGCCAGCAGCCTGTCGTGCTCTACGGACGTCTGCTCTCAGGTTGGATACGTCTCACTCCGCAGCAGCTGTCGTTGTTGTTTTTAGCTGTGTACGGGGAGCAGCTCCAGAATGGAAACGTCAGTCAGTCGTTCCACCACGTTAGCTCAGACTCTCAATAACTATTGGAATTTTTTTAAAGACAGTCCTGCTTCACTAGGGGATGTACTTTTGGTAATATTATCTCCGTTCCCTCTGGTGCCACTGTGAGATTTTGCTTTTTAGTAACAACTTTGGATAAAATTCCATTAAGGAAGAAATTAAGTGTTTTTTTTTCTAAACGTGGGCTCTTTTTTCCAGTCTTGTGTGGTCAGATTATTGGTGGATCTAAGCTGTTAGTGAGGGTGGGCGGGGAACGTTTTGGTCTCGGAGAGCTTTAAGTCAAAATCTCCAGCGGAGTTTGATATCTGCAGCGTTAAGGCTCAAGGGGTGGATGAGATCCACCTCGAGTTAAGGGGCTTAGAAAGCCTGGACATGGAGGACGAAGGCTCTGGCCTGGCAGACTGGAGTGGTGGTCCCTCTCTTTAAGAGCAGGGGACCAGAGCGTTTTGGCAGCGGCAGGTCAGTCAGTACGGGACCAGCGCCAGCTTTCTGCGGCCAAACTGCAGATGAGGGGACTGCAGAATAAAACAGCCAATAAAGTATATTCCTTTCAGTGTGATTGTACGAGCTGGAGCCGCTTTGAGCTCTTGGACTGTTTACTACATGCTCCATATATCCTGCACAAGTCCAGCACATTAAAAAGGTGCACTTGTTGTGAACCTGTTATGGATTATGGCAGGTAAAGAGCGCAGAGCGGTTGGATAAATGGAGACTGCTGGAAATGTGGGATACTTGACATATAGTTAGCCTGCTTTTGAGAATTATTACTCAGAGGGACGTTTTCCTTCTCGCTATCGTGATCCAGCCTCTGCTCTGTACGCTCGGCCGAGTGTTTCCATATGGAGGAACGAACCTGTTGTAGCAGAATCTGGTGCTACAAACCAGACCGGGACAAGAGAATGCTCGAGACAGCCAACCATTACCGTCTACATGACCTCTCGTGAACTGGTTGTGTCAAATCGATGCTTCCCTTCCTTGGATGATTCATTAAAATCCTGCTTAAGACAGCGAATGATTTGGTAGCGTTAAACAAAAAGGGAGCCACGAAGGAGCCTGACACTGGTGTGTAAGACCTGCTGAATGTAGAGAAAATACCTGGTACCACTTAGTAAACAGTTTCAAGTGCTCTTGTTAACTCTTGCTTTGAAGCTGAATGTAGCTTCAAGTAAAGAAACATTATTTGATTACCGTTCCTTGTAGTATCCTGACACACACCAGCAGGCACAGAGCTCTGCGGAAAACAAACCTTTAAACAATTAGCGGGCTACTGTGGGTCCGGGGTGGAAATGTAGTGCAACTGTTTTCTTAGACTGCTGCAGGAAAGGTACAGCACGTCACTGCCACACTTACTTCTGATTCTTTTCCACGTGATGTAGTGTCAGTGTGTACTCAACATGGAAGGAAATGGCCACCGTGACTTACCCCATTACTTTTTCTTGTTTTAATACGGATGCAAACAGAACGGAGATCAAGTGAGCTCTTACAAAACGAAGCCACTTTCATTTTAATATCCTTGTTTTTCATCGAAACATATGTTTGTTTGATGTTGAAAGGTCAGATGTACCTAGAATAAATGAAGGCACGTAATTGGTAAAAGGATGCAAAACACATAAAATAATAAAACATTTGGCAGTATAAGGTCAGGGAGAAAAGGGAAGTCACTGCAGGGGTGGCGGCGGATTCACCAGTGGAGAACTATGTTGCTGATGTTTAGTACTTGCAAGTGTGATTGTGAATTAGCCGTTTATTTAGTTTTGGGTTTAAATGCGGTGTTTGTTTTAAGATTTAAAAAATGAGCTGCTGCTGAATTTAAATCCGGACCAGCATCGAAGGAAACATGCAGACCGACAGAAACAACCTCTTCTTATTGAGATCACACAGTCTCTGCTTATTGGAGACGGTAGATTTAGATGTAAATGTTTAGCAAAACTGTTCTTGCAGCTCATTAATTAAATTATACAGAAGAGAAGTGTTTGAATATTTTATTGGGTCGTTCCTGTTTAGTGACATCATTTTTCACTTTTTTCACATCATGCAGTGGCAATGATGTTTCCTATCAACAGTTTGGATGGTTTTTAAGAGGAGTTTGATTCAAGGGAAGTTAATTACTTGAGATCAGGTTGTAACAGTATGTAACGGGAAAAGAAAAAACCCACATTGATTTATATATAATCCAGTACATCGTCATTTTACAATGACTATTTTGAAAAAAAAAACCTCAGGAATTGGCTGAAAAGTGTGAATTTGATTCAGGTACTCAAGTGGAATCAGGGTAGAAAAAGGTTGTCCTGACCACTCGGTAGCACAGTTCCCGTATGACAGCGTATTAGGGCCATCTTGAGGGATAAATACAACTTTGCTTACAGGACATAAATTACAAGAAATCAAGTCATTGCTTTATGACAGGAAAATGCACTGTATTATTACAAGAACCAGTTCATAAATATATGAAAATCAAGTTGTAAAACATAAATATAATATCGATAATGTTTAAAATACATTAAAATCATAACAGAAAAGCTTGCAGGAAGACACTCTTAAACAAATCCAGTTTCTTGCATTCGACTTTAAGTTGTTCTCTTCAACATCCTGAAATGTTTTACAACGTGATGCTGATGTAAAAAAAGATGCCATATTTCTTTATTTATCTTTACTAAACTAACAAACAACTTAAAGTGATCCTGATTTTTAACATTTCTTGTTTTTCCTTGTAAAATTGTGCCTTTATTCTTGCAATGTTGCAACAGATTTTCCCTCATAAAATTATGACTATTGTTCTGGCAAAACGTATTGCTTTATTTTTGTAATATTAAGATTTGTGTGTTATTTAAATTTTTCATTTACTTCATTTTCATCTATTAAAAAAACTTTGTTCTTAAAAAGAAAAAGATGTTTACCTTAAGGGGGCCCTAAAACTCCATTATATGTGTCAGGGATCTTGAATCATTACCAGGTTAGGTGTGTGTATGATGCATAGTTTTTACTGCACAGAGAGAGAAATGGGATGATGATAATAACAATAATAATACTGATAATAATAGGGTTTCAGCTGTTTCACTTCCTGAACTTGAGGTTTGCAACCTTTGTGCCAATAACAACCCTACACAGCCTCACTTGAATGCAGTTAAAAATAAATAAAAAATCAGCAGGAGCAGAAAATGCTGGGAGAAGAAATGAGAAATGAGTGAAATGACCAGCAATGCTTTGGTTACTTCATGATAAAAAAGTAGCACATTGTAATCGTTACAGAAACTGCAGGCTCTTAAGTGTGGTTGAGGGTCTTAACTTAAGTCTTGCGGCTTTCTCACGACTTGCTTACCGTTTACACCGGGATTGTTGTAATTTTACATCAACTGGGTCAATCAGTTATTTTGAAACCTGGACTCAGAGACATTAAATGACTGATTACAAGTAATTATTTACCTCTGTGAGTGTACAGCTGCAGTCTGGTCAGAGCACTCACCGAAATATGTGGAATGTAAAAATGTGATGACCGGGGGATTCGGTGACTGATAGAAGCGTTCTTCTTTAGTTTGTTTTTCCTTCATGTCCATATTCACATCATTCAGCAATCGCTCTTTGTCAGGCCTGTCCACCAGGAACTATTTGTCTTGGGAGGCGATACCCGCCCTTTAGAGCAGGATATCTTAACCCTGGTCCTCGGGGCCTGCTATCCTGCACGTTTTAGATGCTACTCTGCTTCACCACACCCTGATACAAGTGGCTGTCACTGACAGACTAGTGCAGACCTGGATGACATGCTGAAGATGACCATTAATTAGAATCAGGTGTGTTGAGGCAGGGAGACATCTAAAACATGCAGGATAGTCGGGCCCCAAAGACCAGGGTTGAGAAAGTCTGCTTTAGAGCATAGTTCCTGGGACCGTTCAGACACACAAGTTGTTTCATTTTTGTTTTGTCTGTTTGTCCACTTTTAGTGGGTCGTTAGTTGTCATCCACAAGTTTCATGCATAACAGTAGAACTTATCCTTCATCATCCTCACATCCCCATCCCGTGGAGAGAGATGATGCTTTGGGTGTTGGGGAGGAAGTTAAACAATGACTCATTTTACTGACAGACAAGAGCAAATCAATATCACATGTCAGAGAGTCATTTTTGGTGCATTCACCTGGGTAGTTTCTTCCAGCGATTGCATGTAAACTGAAAAATCCTGGTCATTATTTTAAATGATAACTTTATTGACCCAAACTTTTGCTTTTAATTAAAAAAAAAAAAATCCCTGAGCTGCCTCTGATTCTTTCTTGGGGAGAAGGCAAGTGGTGGTGTAGATGTTGTTAACCCTTGTTTCACACCAGCTGCTCAATGTGGGAGGGTCACAGTTCACCCGTTTGCAAACTTAATATATGTCAGGTGTTCTTTATTTTTGCACCATTGGACCTCTTTGACGTGTATATACACTGGCTGCACTGTCGACATGTCACTGTGATGGTTTCAGTTACAGCAGAGCATAGGTGAAGCCAGTCATCGTACCTTAGCCTAAAAGCAGTGCTATTATTATTTGATTGTATAAAATACCCCGAGTGCCAAAGTAACTACACCTTCAAGCAGGATGGTTGAGTAAACGGGTCGTGGTTATTGGGCGCCGGGGTGTCCTTCACTCGGCTCTGCACCATCACGTTACTGCAGCTCTTTTATTGAGCGTAAATGTCTCAGCGCGGCCGCGGAGCGTGCACAGTAGATGGCAAACAAGCTTTCAACTCCGGGATCAAAATGCCAATCAAAACGGTCCCGCTCCGTACACGGCAAGCTCAACTCTGCCTGCGCTCTGTGGTGCGCCGCTGGGTTCACACTTACGTCAGCCCAGAGAGGCCGAGGCAGGACCTTTCTGGCTGCAAAATCCGCTGGTCGTTCTCAGTAAAGGAGAGCATTTCTGCTTTTCTTAATATTAAACCGACGTGGTTAAAGAAACACACTGCTCGCTACACCTGCATCTATAACTGTCGTGAGTGTTATTTTGACTGTGCTGATGCGGTGGGAGGGACTCGGCGAGGCCAGACTGCGCTGGGAGGAGAGTATGCGAGCACTGACCCTGGAGATGTGGTCAACATTATCTCACCACTAATTGTTGATTGATCTAAGAGGCTCAGGACTGGCGGGTTCCTCCAGCTTTTTTTCCCATGCAGATTAAACCGCACCGCTTGAAGTTGTTTCAAACAACATGGTTGCTGGAGGGTCAGAGGGCAACTGCATACTAGTGGCTAATGGTAGCAAATAATGTCAATCATGCCAAACGAGCCACTGGTGAGACTCGCTCTTGCCTCTCACTGGAATCTAAGGAATGAGCTCATTTGTTGGAAGGACATCAAAAGCTTTTAATCTCCGAACTTGGCTCTCCTGTTCTTTTCTTTTGTTAGATTGAGAAAGAAAAGCTATATAGTATTTTTATATTTCTAAATTGCCTGAGTCAGAACATTGTCTCCATGTCCTCATGGCTCTCCACGTAAAACAGAGAAAGATGGGGGGAAGGCCTGGAGCCAGAGTCCAGGCTGTATTTTATTAATGGCTTCAAAGTGAGCTCTGTGAGTGGATGATGAATGACAGGTCATATAAAAGTTGTACTTAATTCTTAACTGTTTTGTTTGTCCTCTCAGAGACTGCGCACATGCAGAACTGGCAGAGTTGAGCTGTGGGAGATATGTGCAGAAAAGCAATGCATACTTTTATTTGTCACATTCAGCACCACAACTTTATTAAGGCATGTTGCAAACATGGATGCTTCCATGAGACTGAAGGGTAATGATTTTCTTCAGTCTCTAACCGCCATCATAAAATCAGATTGGTCGTCTTTTATACCATTTTTTGATTGGCAAAATTGGATAAGGTGTGCTTATCCACGCTGTTAGAGCACTGGAGAGATGCTGCCTGTGGCCATTTATCAAAAAAGTCTGTGATGCAAAAATGTCTTATATGAACACAAAAACCTGAAGACACATTTCCACTTTAAATAATTAAAAAACTATGTTTATTTGTATGGTACTTTTCACACATTAAAAAAAAGGCAAAATGGCTTGTAAAAAAAAACAAAAAAAAAACCCAGTAAACAAAGGCTGACCATAAAAGTCCTCCTTAACTAAAACTTGTTTAAATAAAACAAGTTTTCATCTTCTGTGTATAGCAATCAGTTACATTTAAATCCATTTTTTTTCTATATGGAGCCAGTTCACAACAAAAGTAATCTCAAGGTATTTTACATAGTGAGTCAAGAAGTTCAATACAGTTAAAATATATTCAGTCAAATCATAATCCAAAATTTATTTGTATAATGTATAATCGGGTTCACTCTCATCCAATTCAAGTTTACGCCAATTGGTAAAACACTGTTTAAAGGAGCTTGAGGCCGGATTGTGGCAAGATTTATGAAAAAAATTCATATACATTTTAAGTTTTCTAGTAATAATGTCAGATGAAGCGTTCCAAACCCAAAAGAATGAGCCCTCTAGTGTATCTCTCCTTTGCCTTGAACAGGCTGTGTGCTGGAAAATGTGCTGCAATTCGGTCCCGAATTTCCCGCGCTGGGCTGTGGATGTGACGTCACATGACGCTGCATGTGCGTTCTCCCCGTTCTCCCGTGCCGGCTTCACTGTTGGCTGCAGTACCCCCAACGGCCGTCGTGGTGAAGGTGGCGCTAGAGAGTCTCATTTCTTAAAAGGAGCCTCAAGCTCCTTTAACTAATGAACACAATAGAGAGGATTTAATCTGAACTTTAACTCAACGTTCATCCTGAGCATGCACACGGCGACTGTGGAGAAAAACAACTAGTTTTAACAGGCAGAAACCTCAAGAAGAACCAGGCTTATGAGAGATGGAAAACTGCTTCGACTGGCTAACACAGGCAGTCCACAGTCGAGGTGCAACTGCTTAATTGGATGCCTTCTGCTTGTTGTTACATGTAAAAACACAAGCATATTATCTCAGAAGTTAAGTTTACTAAAAGTGCTAAGTACCAAAAGTGTTGATTCTAGCTTTTTGACACTATAAAATTCAATACAGCTGTCAGTCATAAAACCGCTCCAATAATTGTACACGCCTTTGTGGTTTAATAAAATTCAAACTGAGGTACATAAAAACCTTTAAAATCTCCCTTATAGTGAAAACTAAATATCAATTTCATGAAAGTAACATATACATATGTGTACTATGTGTAAAAGTATACGTACATGTATCTTTAACTGCTCATACATATGTAAATATACCTATATGACATGATATACATGCAGCCAAATAAACAATCAGTTGTACATTATAACCATATATCCATTTGTGTGAATATTCTTAAAACAAAACTATTTTCTCATATCAGGCTGTGAATATGTTTATTTCTGCTGTATATTTATTTTCAACGTGGGTTTCAGTGAAACATTGACTAGCTTTCAGCACAATCTTGTTGTGGTCATCTGAGGAACTGCAGTTTTCTTTTCTAGTGTAGATGGATGCAGAGATTTATCCACTAGCTTGTTCGGAACAAGCATAACCTCTACCTAATTGGGGTTCAGTTGTAGGGACATACTGTTACAGGAATTAAATATCACAGAGAATCAAAGGGATTTTAAAGCCACCAAGTCAAGTATACATTGTCTTTATTTTGTAAACCACACCATTTTAAGAAACATTGCTTGATAAAATGGAAAGAACGTGGCAGAATTCATGTAATATACATGCCATTGCCCAGTTAGACAAACAGAAATGGAAAAATTTCCAAAAAGAAGCCAAGTTTCCCTCCAACACTGTAGTAAATTACAGATGAACATCAGTTGGTGGTGTTAACTGTGATCAGGTGGAGCCAGTCTGGTTGGATCAAAACAAGTGGACGTGCATGATTGTCTTGCAAAGCACGGCTGCAGAAGATGCTTGTCTGTCTTAAACTGGCAGCACAGTTTCATCAAACAGGTTATAAACTTTAATTGAAGAGAAACTTAAACAGTGCAACCTGCTCAACCTCACAATATAAGACACAAGAACAGGATGTATTTATATTTTATTGTTGCTGTATTTTTTATGCAGAACTTTGTCTTTTTATGTTCCTCATCTCTAGACACCCGAAGCTGCGGGAGTTCGGTTGAAACAGCTCGTTTGAAAATGGTTACAACGGATTTGGCCTGAAAAGTCAGAAATAGATTTGAATATTTCAAGGGTCCTTTCCCCAACAAAGATACTCGTAAACAGACACATTGTTTCCTGCATTTCAGTGTTTTTTTTTCC
The DNA here is from genome assembly GCF_033807715.1 of Cololabis saira. Lineage (NCBI taxonomy): Eukaryota > Metazoa > Chordata > Actinopteri > Beloniformes > Belonidae > Cololabis > Cololabis saira. Next base: position 12,825,827 of record NC_084589.1, read on the forward strand.
AGACTAGTGCAACAAATATCAGAACATCTCAGGAAAAAAGCTTACTCACTGACTCATCTGCACTGGAAGCAACCCAGGCTGGACTACTTTTTATATCTTCATAAATATCCCGTGAATTTCACTGAAGGAGATTTTTATTTCTGGGATAAACTAAAGTGTGACAAGCTTAAATAAAGTCCCCCAAGTCTCTTTTTCATTGTGTAAATATTTATATATTGTATTTATGGTTGGTATTTTGATTTACTGGGCTTCAGTCGGGGGGTTCATAAATCTTTCAGGAACCCTTCAGACCCCATTCACCTCGCCTTTGTTGGCTGTTTGCTCACTCCTCCTGTATCACCTCATCCTTCTGGACTGAGCTCGCACACATGGACCCACACTCTATGTTTTTCATTTTCTCGCTAACTTCACCGCCTTTTCCCTTTTTATTCTTGTTCCAGTGGCAGCGTGAACCCGGTACAGGCCAAGCCTGCGCCCTCATAAGTCAGGGGCGGATTTTGATGAACGGCCGGGAAAACTGCAATCCGGAGCGAGATGTCACAGAGCATGTTCCACAATCTTGCAGCTCTCCGACCCCCCGGGTCCCAGCAACTGCAACCCACGCTTACCTTCGACTCCCCGACCACAGGGAGGAAACAGCATACGGGATCGCGATTTGGGGGAGAGGCTACAAAGGTTTCCAGCTTGCAAATTTACATGTAAGAGAGATCAATGACGCTGCATTCGCTAAAACCGCCAGAGCTTTGTGATCTCATATTTCACCTCGTTATTTTTCAGGTGCCATTGGTGTCACATTTCAAATTGATTTGACAAAAAGCCCACTGGAACGTCAGCACATTTCATCTTGACAGCTGACATGCGTCCAGAGGTGAGTCTGCTGCAGAGACTGAAAGAGGCTGAGACCAGGAACTGCCGTCTCTCAGGAGGAAGCGCTCAGTAAAAATTCCTCAGGGGAAAACACACACAAGCCTCTGTGTTTTAGCAGTTTTATGGTCCGAATTTAGCGCCGTGCTTAAGCAGAGAGATTGATGCACCTCTCAGCGAGGACAATGTGCTGCATAACTGTCGGGATGGTGCGGCCCAGCTGCTCCCAAGTGTGTGTGTGTCATCTAATGGAGTGTGTACTGTACTAAGTGATGAAAGGCCCAGCCAATGGGAGATGGCAATACTGCGATCACCCACTGGCCGGGTGGATGACATCATCATGCATTTCTTCTCATGAACGTGCATGTCCAGTAGGATCTGACCAATCACAGCAATCCCTGTAGTAATTAGCTGAAACCCTGAAACAAAGTCTCTGACTGGGGAGTTTGAAGGGTTGGATACACTGTTTATTTTGCACAAAACACTTATCTAATTACACTTATCTAAGTGTTGATCCAGAGCTGTGTTAGCAGAGGGGATGAACTCCCCTCATATTGTGCACGACATCAGCTTGTAAGGACTTATAACAAGGTTGCAGGGACTGGAGGGAGATGCCTGTATAGTCTAATTTATACAGTTTCTGTACACTCTCAAAGCAAACATTACTACAGCTTGTCTGTAAGAACCCTGTCCACACTTTTATTGAAGTGGAATGACACGTTTTATTCTCGTCAGAGGCTTAAAGGGGACCTATTATGAAAAACACGTTTTTTCTTGTTTTAACATATATAAAGTGGTCTCCCCTCACCCTGCCAACACAGGGAAGATAAAATCCCATGAAAATCTGCAAGGTCTGTTCCCCCCGCCCGCTGAATCTTCCAGTGTCACGTGACTTTTTTACGAGCCATTCTGAATCTGCGCTTATGGTGACGTCACCATAGGCGCACAGGTTCGGCCTCCGCTGCTGAAACCACGCCCACAACCAGCTCAGCCGGCTGGAGCTCCGCCATTGTTTAGAAGCGCTGACTGTTTCCACAGCGAGGGACAGTAGAAATTAGGTTTTGCATCGACATTCACCCTCATAAAAGGATCAGTTCCCACAGCATGGACCCGGCAACTGCACACGAGTCAGCGGTAAGTGACGTTATTTTTTTATGTTATTTATATTTGTCTATGAGTATGATCTTTGCATGGGTTAAGTATTTAGCTCAGCTCCGGAGCACCAGAGCTGCTCACGGACCGGACTGATGAGGAGCCCCGTTGGGTACCGTAATACATTTATTTCTGTTTATGGTTTTCAGATCTTCCAAGCAATGCACCTGAAGCTGTTCAAGAAATTATACACTATATATATATATACTATACTATACTATATATAATATATACACTCCAGAAGACGCACGGTCCTTCCTTGAGCCAGCAATAGTGCATACATGTTATTTATATACAAATTATGTTTTATTTTTTTAACAATAAAGTTGCCATTTGTGAAAATTCAGTGTTGTGATTTCTTTACAGTTAACATGATGCATTTGTCTTGAGGAATTGGTGTAAAGAACTATGGTGTAACTGTTTAGAATTAAATTAAATCTTCCTGTGTGAAGACGAGGTGACTAAAGGCTGATTTGGTTCTGCGTTACACCAACGCAGAGCCTACGGCGTAGGGTACGTGTCGATTTAACGCAGAACCGTGGACACGCTTTGCTACGCAGCCGCTGCTCTTCTCCCCGGAGCGACGCTTTGTTCCCTCCCCTACTACACGTCATTCAAGCAGCCAATCAGCACAGAGCCTCATTATCATACCCCCCCCTTCCCTTAGAATGGAGCACAGAAAAAGGGGTTAGAAGCGGTAAAACTAGTGACAGGGCCCACAGGCTGAATTTCTGATTTATGTAGAAAAAACAAGCTTTAGATTGTTTTTAAGACATTCAAGGCCTTTTTAAAATATACATTAAAGGCCATAATATGTCCCCTTTAAGTTATCCTGCATATCCTGTTCTAATTCAAAACTGATTTGATTCATGTCGTTTTGGTCCCTAATGAACATTTACCCGCCTAACAATAAACCTTGGGTTGTTTTTAACTGTGTCCTTTTAATGTATTGTAACTGACTGATACAAACCTGTTTCAACATAATCTTTGAGATTACTCTGCAGGAATGCATTCATTTCTAAAGTGAAGGCTGAATTGCTCTGTAAAAGTTGGCTAAATGTAGACTATAGCGAGTATTTTTGCTCGGTATATTCACAAAATGCTTTTAAGAATTCAAAAATAAGTATTATATTATTTATATATAAGTTCAGCCTCATCTTTTAACTTACTCGAAGAGTCCCTCTTTGTTCTAAATGACAGACAAGTACTATATCACAGTAAACCACAATGACACACAAAAGCAAGTATTTTTACAACCTACAAGCATCAGTGACCAAATGTAAAAGATTGATTAATTCCGCTGTTGACCTGATTAGCAGCCGGTGGATGTGTCTTCGAGCAGCAGCCAAGCCTTTTAAACTCAGCAAGGTGCCGGGGAGAGAGCGTAATGAGCTTTAAGCTGCACTGCTATGCCTCTCCCTGCCTCTCCTTCACCTTTCAAGTCCAACCTTATTTTGAAGAGGAGGCTCAAAGCCGTAAAACTCTGTAGTTCTAAGCGTTGGCTTGCGGAGCAGCTCTGAGAAAAACTCTTGGAGGCGTAGCGCTACATGAGAGTCCCTTTTTTTTTCTTGTTCTGTTTTAAGAAGGAAATCTTTTGTTGTTGTTTCTGAATCCCGTCAGAGGTTTAGACGCCAATGTTTGGAGCAGAGGGATAAAACTCAGGTTGAAACAGGTCAGATGACTTTTATTTAAGGCTGGCTTCTTACCATCCTTCATTCTGTCCACATGGGTGTCATGAGTACAAGTGTATGTGGCAGCATGTTTATCCCTGCGTCTTATGCATGTGATGGCCGGTCCCTGCGTTTTTGCATGTGCATAATTGCGTGTATGACAGGAATTAACATACTGTAAACGCTCCCTCCTCACTTGCCACATGTGCTCCACGGAGTCAACAAAACAACTGGGTTCAGCTGAATTTGTCACTCTAAATTGACCCTAAAAACAATTAAGTCATAGGGACCATTAACTATGTATAACCATCATAAAACATGTCCCTGCACCAGAAGAAGAAAAAGGGGGTAAAACTGTGGTCACAGGAAATGAGGTAATAAGGACTGCACAGCCAGTCAACCTGTCTTGCTGCTGCACTGCCTTGCTGACCTGAGGGGAGCCAGATGAACTCTTTTTTTTTTTCTTTTTTTCCTCATGGTGGAGAAAGGGAGAGAGACGGGCTGTTCGGAGGGGCGAAGCGGTGGCGGGTAAGCGGGAGGGGGTGAGCAGGATTTGAGCAAAGCATGCTCTCTAATCTTACACTCGGCCAAGCGATCTCATGATGCAGGAGGCTTAACCGCTGCAGTGAAAGCAATCTAATGGCCAATGAGTAATCAACACTATTGCCTGTCTCCACTAATATCCCTACGGCCTGGTCCAGCGAAGCAGGGAAGGTCCTCCACTCAGGCTCTGCTTCACTGAAAGCAGAGGGCGGGGGTGAAAAAGGAACAAGTGTGAGGCAAACAGAATAGAGACCTAAATATGCATTTGATTTACTTTTGGATGAGGCGAAGGCTTCCTTTCCGACCATCAGGAGTAACATTTATTTAGGAGACCCTGAGGAATTTGAAAGCTGTCACGTGGCTGATTTATTCCTATAAAGCAGTATGTTTTGCATGCTCTAAGCCGTTTTCCCAGCTTGCTTAAGAATTTCAGCATAACCTGTATGACTATAATCAAGGGATTGACGGATAACAGGGAACATAATTCTTCGTCTCTCCTCAGAGCAAAAAAGCAAAACATGGACCGCGTCCATGTCTGGTTTAAAATCATCCTCTTCATTGTTTTTGGATTTTGGGTTCTGATTTTTCAGCTGTCTTGGCACGGCGCGCTGTGCGTGGCATGAGGGAGCGCTGCTGACTCAGAGTAATGAGCGAGGGGGGTTTTGTTTGATTAGATTTATGGAATGCATTAAACAACTTTTACTCTGGTGGAGGGGTTCAGTGACCTGCAAAACCTGGGACTTTAACACACCCCCCCCCCCCCTCCCAGGGCGATGCCCCGAATCCACCTGCCGGGTTCAGAAACGACTGCTACATAAATCTCCCTTACATTTGTTTTCTCGGTGATACGTATTCCCTGCCTGTTTTTCATGAACAATCTTTTTATGGCTCTCACAATTACAGTTCCTCAGCCATAATGAAGCAGCATCGATTACTTTCTGAACAAAAAGGACAATGTCTTAAATATCTTACTGCCTGGAACAAATTTAGTCTAAAATGAATAAATCTGAAATCAATACTGGTCTAGTTTGGTTGTACACTGTTTGTTTTGATGAAACAATTAAAAACTGGAATACAACAGTCTTACAAGGGCCTGGTCAACTTTTTATTTCCTTATGTCTTCTCTCCGGGGAATTAGTTGGATTTGTTGTAAAATAAATTCATACTGATAGGCAGGAATTTATTCCCATGCCAGCATTGCAACGGCTTTTCATAATAGTTTCAGCTTGAGCTGTCTTTCTAAATTCATCTTTCATCATTACACTCAGATAGATTGGTTGCTAAAAGGTTTGACATGCCCATTTATCCCATACTCCCATAGTGATTTTGTTGCTGCTTGAGGGAATTTCAAATGTGACATTATAACCCAAACTGGGAGAATTATGTTTCAGGCCGCATTCGCGTTCGTTGCTAATAGCTCCTTTCCCCTCTCAATTCCAGTTTTATTTTATGTAAAGTTGGAGCGATTTTGCTGAAATGGGGTTTGAGGTTTTGATCTGGGATGGAGGTGTTCAGATGGGATTACTCCACCAAAGCCCGTTACAGGATCCATCTCTCAGAAAGAAGAATAGCAGTGAAAGCGGAAGCCGGCTAACCTCTGTCAAAACTGCCATCCATCACTCTGCGTTTTAACCCCGGCCACACTGAAAGACAGCCAATTACTTGGGCCAGTGGATGAAATAAATACGTCCTCACATTAAGGCCCATTACCAGGTCTCTCTCTCTCTCTCTCTCTCTCTCTCTCTCTCTCTCTCTCTCTCTCTCTCTCTCTCTCTCTCTCTCTCTAACCCTCCCTCCCTCCCATTTCTCCTCCTGGGCTGTAAAGGGACTGAGTGGTGGCTGGGCCCTGGACCATTATGTCTGCCTGAGTCCTGCTGAAATATAGCTGTTTGCTGAGAGCTCTCCATCCACTATGACCACTATGAGGCACTTTAGCCTCGGAGCAAATGGACAAAAATACTCCCTATAATGAAAATATGTCTCTTCAATAATGACTGTGATTAATTTTGAGGACTTGTCCAAATATTTTATAGTCTAAATTAAGATGAAATCTTAATAAATATATCTCATTCTACTTGCTTATTATGTATTGATCATTCAAGACATCTACCTCATTGTTTAAGTTATGTATTTGGTTGTTTGTCCAATTCCTCTTAGATCATTTACCACTACCAGGCAGTTATATAAATCCGTCATTGTGGTAAAATTTGAAGTTATAAGATGTGTTTGATCTTGGTTTCTGTTTGACTATTTAATTGACAACATGTTTGCAAGGAGAGGCACAATCCTAGACGTTTGTTGCCCATGCAGGCAACAGTCCAATTGCCCTCTTTGTCTGAGCTGCTCCTCCAGAGCGAGGAAATATTTATTATATCAGTTGTTATGGTGGCATAAATACAATTTGCCTGCAATGAAGATATTAGACCAAACTGTGTCGCCATAAAACTATTTTAACTGTTGCACTGACATGCCTCAATGTGTGTGTGTGTGTGTGTGTGTGTGTGTGTGTGTGTGTGTAGAGCACACACTGGACAAATCCTATGTGATGAGTCAGTTTGAAATCTGTTTTTTGTTGCTCTGTATGACAAAGTATTACCAGGAACTAAGTCCAATAAACCCAATTCATTCAAATGTAGGTAAACGGTTGAAACAAACAAGCCTGGTAGCTGGTTGGAATATGCCCAACTGAATTTTCATGGTAAGCTATGGTGCTAACCAGTGTTTCCTTACTTCCAGTCAAACTGGCCCATCCATATTCATTTAAAATTTTTCTACTGAAATATTTGCAAACAGTACTGCAGATACTGATGCACAGCCTGCTGGATCTCCACTGTGACCCTCGACTAACCAACATTCAACTAACTGATTATGGCCTGAACAAAGGTTGTGAGTGTTATGGTTATATGGAATAATCCAAGAGCAAACTGGTAGCTCATCTAAACTGGCTGGTCAGGCTGCTGTAAACTGGAGACCGTTTAGTGTCAGTAGCGGTATAGCTGCTGCATGCTAGTTAGCTAAACTTCATCCCTTCCAGATAAACCTTGAGCTTGTTGCCGCGGCCTCTAAGTACAGTTACAGCATAACAAGCCATATTATCTGTGGAATAATACAGATGCTGTGTTAAGTCTTTTAATCACGGCTCAAATGTCAAGTTAACCAAAAACACTAACAGCTAAGTAATTAACAGCTAGCCCTAACACTAGAGCTGGGTATGTAGCTGTCATTCATAAACCAACAGCCTTAATGATCTATTATAGGCTACAGTATTAAACATTTTTCATAAAAGGTTTGCTGTGCAACAAAACAAACTAACAAAAAAGCACTTGACTCAGTTTTCAGTAGAAAACTGAAGGAATATTGTTCGACACCACATAGCGTACAGAGTAATGATGTTTATTTTGTTGAGAACCATAAGAAGTAACATTGCCAAAAGTTACTGATGAAGGAACAACACTCACACAGGTGATAAAAGTATGTGCATTTTGCTTTTTATTTGTTTTTGTACATTTACTTTGGTGAAATAATGGTTTTGTAATATGGATCAGACACTTCTGAATGTGTGCACACAAGTGGAGCCACGATTCACAGTAGCCTACGCTCTTTCTGTATCCCAATGAAAATATCTTGGCGAAGAAAATTTTATAAAAGAAGAAAAAAAAGAAAAGCCCTTTCAGCTTCTGTGTCTAAGTGATTTTATATTTCGATACATTAAATTCCTCAAAAAGAATTTGATTTGACTATTTTTTTTAACCATCTAAAAAAAGATTTTACCTGGAAAAAAAAATAAAGAACAGGTTCTTTCTTGATATTTAAATTCCATGTACTATGAAAAGTAGCCCCTAAGGTATTCACAGACCCAACTTCAATGTCCTGGTTTGTCAATATTGGAGAGATTTTTGCCATTTCGGTCCAAATTAAAGTATCCCCCCCGAGGGTAAAATAAATTAAAAAAGAAAAGAAAAATCCAATCTGGGTCATCTCATTTCTGAATTAGGGATGAAACATCTGATGCCAATGAAAAAATAAAATATACCCCCTTCAAAGAAATCCTTTTTTTCCAGAAAGTGGACTAATTGTTATATTTCTTCACATTACTGTGTGGATTTCTAATTACTGCATTTACTTGGAGTTCTTGCATATATTTAATCATTTTGCACCTGGAGCTGGTCTTGTTTGACGGTGAACTTGTAGAAAATGTTCTAAATATTGGGCAGACACCAATAATGTGCATACCAGACTTATGAGGTCTCAGTCATACCAACTGACCCTTTTATGCGAAAGTATGACAAAAAGGCCCTTGTTTATTCAATAATTTTACGTGTTTTATTCCTTTTAACAAAAGCCTTATAACTATATAGTCTCACACACAACGGTTGTGATGACACAGTGGTGTTGCCGTACCGCATCGTTGCTAACATGAGCTACAATTGGACGAGAGAAGCATATAGTTGCCTCTGTCTTCTCCTCAGAGGGCTTGTGGAGAGGCTCTTCATCAATCCATTAACCACCTACAGTACTTAACTCCTTTTTGGTCCCATGGATCTGTATTTTAGTTGATTCCAGGTGTCCGAAGTTTACAGGCATCTATCCCCCCCTATAGAACAATAAACTTTGAAGGGCTCGAGTAAAGGGGTCCACGCACGGAAGAGGGGGGCAGGGAGAGCGGGGCTCCGTTTATTAGACAGCAAATAGCTGGCCAGTGGGTTTATGATGTGGAAGGTCATTGTTGGTTAATAAGTGGCCACATGAGTGCAGGCAGGTGCTGTGTTAACACCTCCTCTTAACTCGCCTTTCCAGCAGAGGCCATTCATCAGCCCAGTGTTAATGAAGGCCATATAATTAATAGGTGAATAGCAGAGAAAGCACCCTGAGTTAATCAATGCAGGCCTGTTTGAAGAGCTAGGATAAGATGGGACACAAGGGGCTCTGAAAGGGGGGTCTAGGCTAGGAGAGAGTGAGCTTTTTAAGAGTAGTGCAGGTCACTGTGGAGGCCCTCACTCCCAAAGTTTGTTCAGACTTCGGATGCTGCAGCATCTTTGTGCTTTTCCGCGCAATGGTTAAAACAAATTTGTAAACCATAACGATGAAGATGTAAAAGGGTTTGAGGCATTATGAAGAATTTTAGCACAAGTATGCGGATGCCATAGGAATGATTCATAAGAACTAGGATTTACCGTTTTTCTTATTCAGTATGTCCCAAAACACTCTGTCACCTGCACTTATCTCCTCAAATGGAGTGTTGACTCTCTGTTCTTCAAAGGAGAAATACTGTCAGGCTGCTGCTAATGGGGATCAGGAGAGGCTACTGTTCTGGGACTTGTCAAGCCCTGTCCAACCTGCCATCCTGCCCCGAAGTTGAAGAGCTGTTTAACCTCTCCCTCTCTTTCATTCTCACATTTTCTCATTCTCCATCTCTCCTGTGCATTAACTCTCTTCCCCCCCCCCTTCTCTTTCTTCTCTGTGAAGCTTTATGGATTCTTCCACTCATACTTACTGGATGCCATCATATGTCATCTGATTACAGGAGCAATGTGAGTTTCATTTAGATAAGTACTGTAAATGATCAGAGGTTTGCATTTTTGTGGAATGATGCCATCTCTGTCAGGGCTGATGTGATGGGGAAAGCTGCTGGATTATCACCCATCAGTGCACCCTAACCCCCTTCTACCTTCACTTACAAACATCCTCAAAGGCACACATTTGCACACGTACACTGTATGATTGTTAGTTTTCAGTACTTAAAGATGCCATGGTTGTGAACAAGTTATTTTTCCTTGTCCTGTGCGTGCGTGTGTGTGTGTGTGTGTGTGTGTGTGTGTGTGTGTGTGTGTGTGTGTGTGTGTGTGTGTGTGTGCAAGTAGTATAAGCTATGGTGAGTGATGTCTTGGTCGCATTCCTGTAATATTTCTATGGTTGTGCACATATGTGAGTGTGTGTTTACTTTTACAACTCTGTGTGTGCTTTCAGTAAGCTTGCTCATATTTCTGTGGTTGTGCAGTGTGTGTGTGTGTGTGTGTGTGTGTGTGCGTGTGTGTGTGTGGAGGAAGGCTTGGAAGAGGGGTAGGCAAAGCTTTACAATGGTCAACTGAAAAGAACCATTCTTTTATTCAGCAATTAACCCCATCTGGGTAAATAATACGCTGTTGTGCAGCCGAGCCGTCACTGTTATATGCTGAGCCCTGAACCCGAGAGCACTTCAAACGCCAGCCGGTCGCCCAAATGATGACAAGATGCTGCAGAAAACCGCTTTTCACAAAGTATATAATGCAAAGTATTGTGTTTCACTGTACAATTTTAGAAAAGCGGGAGATACCCTAGAAAGAGAGGGGACAAGGGAGAGAAGGAGGGACTCGGAGGAAGAGAGCTAAAGCACTGGCGATATCACAGATAACAAGTCTGGATGCACTTACCTGCCACGAAACCTGATCTTATTATTTTAAATTGTGGGGGCTAAGACTCTTATAAACAGAGAGCCAGGGACTAGGCAGCATTGGGAGGGAGGGTAGGAGGTGGGGTGTGGGGGGGTGGGGGATCGGTCATCCCGCAGTGTAGATATATGGTGTGAGAATTCAATTTGCTCATCTCCTGTTATTGTTACTCAATTTCCCGTTTCACACACGCTTGCACATGTCCACACAAGCTAGGCGCACCTTAACGGCCCGTCCAGTCATCTGACGAGCGAGGGAACTTCCTCAAGGAGGAGCGCAGGTAATTAACGTCGATCAGGCCCGCTGCTCTCCAGATTTACGGTGAGAAGGAAGTGAATCTGATCCGGTGGACGTGAGAAATGATGAGGAGAGGTAGTTTGAATGCACCGAGGGGGCCTAGAGCCTCATTAAGCAGGGGAGCTGCTCTTCTACAGAACTGTCTTTCCCACCAGGAACTCCACCATGATTCTGCTCCTGTGGTTTGATTTAACAGCAACTCCCAAAAACTTTTGGAAAAGGTTGTTGCTTAAACAGCAAGAGTCCCATGTAGCTCACAGACTCGTAGAGCTGTCATTGAACCTCCTTATTAGATTATCCCCTAAATAAATGACTACATACTGAATAATATGACACTGCTATAAGGTCAGAAGATTTTCTTTCAGATCCAGTTCTATGGGAGCAGTGACCATAAACTCTTCTCATCATTTTGACAGTCACACAACCAACATCCTGCAGCTGATTGGTACCAAGTGAAAAAAGCTTTTTCCCTGAAGACTAAAGATGCTGTTTACAAATCTATTTATAAGAACAAATAGTATTTTTTAATCTACACTTTATGTAGACTCAAAGTTAAAATTACCTTGTTTCTTTTTTGTAATGACCCCATCTGCACTATCATTTAAGTGGAATGAGATTTTATGCTAGAAGTTTTTTCTGACGTTACTACTCCTCCACCTGGCTAACGATAAATCCATTATGCTGTGAACAATTATTCCATTCTAACTCAAAACTGGGTTGATTCATGTTGTTTGCTCTTCTAATGAACGTTTGCATTCATTACCATCTAGTAATAGACCTAAAGTTGTTTTAACTTCAGAATTTCCCTTTGAGTCACGTCAGAATTATGACAGAGACATTCTTTTTATTTTTTTCTTTTATTTTGATTACATCACTGTTTATATATTTCTGTTTTTGTTGAGTTTGGTTTGTTCGTTTTTACATGGCCTGTGGATGGTTCACTGCACTTCGCTGCCCTTCTTCTGAGCATGTGACAAATAAAAAAAATCTTTGAATCTTTGATTCTATTGGATATTTCTTTTCTCTTACTACCTTAAGATTCAGAAGTTTTCATTGTCAGTGATTTACTGTAAACTCCAAGTCAGATGTTTATATGACAAAGTGCCTCTTGTTGTCCTTAAGTCACCTTGCAATTGACTGTCCTCTGAGAATGATTTGGAGGTTTCTACTTCGAAGACGCAACTACACCAAAGCTTTAACTTTCTGGCTGATCTCTTGAGATATCCACACCATTTTCTTTCTTCGTGATGCTATTTTGTGAAGTGCATCAGTCCCTTCTGCAGAACAGTAGCCCCAGACCATGATGCTGCCACCTCCAATTTGAGGCAACAGGGCATACATCTAAAAATTAAGATCTTTGTCCCCATGTGCAGCTGCAAACTGTAATCTATCTTTGTTAGGGTTTTTTTGGGAGCAGTGGCTTTCTGTGGCTGTGGGGTTTTTCAGGTCGTGTCAGTACAAATGTTTCATTCAGTATCTTTACAAGGTTTTTCGTCAATGTTCTGGGATTCTTTTGCACATTTTGCACCACCGGGGCCCATAAGCGCTCTTCTTTCCTCAACGGTATGGTGGCTGAGTGCCACTGTAACACATCATCATGCACAACTCTCTGGATTTTGATAACAATAATAAAAAAAGTAATACAAAAAATGTCTCTATTATAATTATTAAATTGTTAAAAAAAGAAGAAAATTAATCAATCAGGAATGCTAACTTAGCCAGAAAATGTTCCCTCAACTTTCCTCTCAGATAAGGAGAAATCATTTTCTCATTTTCGGATCATTTTGTCTTTTCTGCATGTTTGGTTGCAAGTCCACCCACAGAATTTACAACAGGATTTGGTGGAAATCTGCTGAAAGAGCAGTGCCAGTAGACAAATGTCTGAAGTCTCTACGAAAATGGGAAGAAAAAAGACGTTTATAATTGTTGTGTTTCTTTACTGTTAGTACTGCTGTACAGGGTTAATGTTGTACATGTTGTACTGTATAAAGGTGTCAATGAATAATTGAATCTGAGAGATACATGTAGTAATATTTGATAAATGATTGATACAGATTGAGGAATGCAGTGATGGGGGTCAGACGGGAGCATTTAGACTTTTTTAAGCCGGTTAAAAAAACAAAGTTGTATGTCATTTTGATACAACCTTCAAATGTGTTTTTGTCTGGTCTTGCAAAAAATCCTTCTGGATCCAAAGTGGATGCAGCTTCTGTTTATTCTCTCACCATTTGGCATCTATTTCTGTTTAATCATGACCTGCCAGTGTTTTATTCACAAATTAAATAGTTTTGCCAACCATTTTTACGGAATTTGATGCTACATCTCTTTTCCCCTGTTTTTGTCTCCCCATAGACTACACTTGATCTGAACTCTACTGGTCGCTAGGCTTTAAACTGCAGCAGGTACTGTCAGCTTGACTACTGAAGACCAGGGTCAGCGGTGCTTGCACCCTTCTGGTTTGTGTACATTTGTCATTTGACAACAAAAATACATCACTTAAATTGAGCGGCGAACACAAAACAAAGGGGAAAGGGAAAAGGATAATGTTACATACACAGCAGAGAGCGTGACCAATTTAAACAATAATAACAGTAATTTATTTTTCTTTAATGAAAAATCTTTCACACCGCCTCCTGACATGGGGGAATAAACAACCGCGGGAGAGCTCCTATGCTGAAACCTCAGCTGTGAGTTTGTGTATTTCTTCTGGCCAAATGATGGTTGGCAGCATGCTGGGGTTCTGCTATTACTCCGGAACTAATCTTCTCAAATCAAACATCCACAAAATATCAAACCACCAATGATCTGTAAGTTGTTTTTATCAAGCTCCAAATGTGCGACTGGCTCTCAGCTTGTGCCGTTTCCAAAGCTAACACGTAAACATCCTGTGTTTACAGAGGAGACAGATGCCTTCAAGTGGTTCAGTCCATTCTTTAAAAAAAAAAAAACACATTTAGAAACTGGTGAATAATTCGCAGCATATGTTGAATGTCAACACGTTGAAAAAATGCTGGTGCAGTTAATTTTTTTTTCTTTTTCTTTTTTTTAATCAAATCAGAAATAAAGCTCTTTAGCATCCTGACAGATGGGGCACTAAAAAACCAAAGAAGCCTGTCCAGTCCTCTCACTTCACCCTGTGGTTTATTATCTAATATGTTCGGCCCTTGGACACACAGCCACGCTCAGTGGACCCAGACCACATGGCCAATAGAGCACCCAACAGACTGTGTCATCTCAGCCTGCTGAATCAAAAACAAACACAGGGGCGAGTTGGCTTCTTTTAACAGACCAAGACTGAGTGAGAAGACTTCCTCCACCACTCCAGCGTTTATTCGCTTCTGTCCATACTCCTTGAGTTTGATTTATTCCTACGTTTTGTCACTGTTTCAGGCAAGGGTCAGGAACCGCTACGACTACGGGTTTCAAATTCAGCTTTTGCGATGTCTTTTCTTAAAGGAGTTTGAGGCCGGATTGAGGCAGAATTTATGAAAAAAATTCGTATACGTTTTAAGTTTTCTAGTAATAATGTCAGATGAAGCGTTCCAAACCAAAAAGAATGAGCCCTCTAGTGTATCTCTCCGTTGCCTTGAACAGGCTGTGTGCTGCAAAATGTGCTGCAATTCGGGCCCAAATTTCCCGCGCTGGGCGGTGGATGTGACGTCACATGACGCTGCATGCGCGTTCTCCCCGTTCTCCCGTGCCGGCTTCACTGTTGGCTGCAGTACCCTCGACGGCCGTCGTGGTGAAGGGTGGCGCTAGAGAGTCTCATTTCTTAAAAGGAGCTTCATGCTCCTTTAAGGAACTTCCAAATCTGAAATCTCCGCCTGGTCACATGTTTTATAATTTCCCAGATAGTTTGACCTGCTCCGACCGCAAAATGCACCCTCATGAATCTGATCAGAAGTGGACGACACTAATGCAAAGCCTGAAAACAATTTCAAGAAGGATTCAGATCCAATCACATTCTCTACGTGTTGTCTAAACACAAACGTGCCCTGGAACAGATTAAGGGTACTGTCCAATACACTAACGTCATCAGCATAAGTGATTAGCCGTTTGGCTTTGTGGACAAATGACACCAGTTTGTCTTTTGATTTCTTCATGTCTGTGTCAGGTCTTCCCTTGCATTCTGTTGTATAAAGTTTGAGAAAAAATTGCTCTTCTTAGCTTTATTTCAAGCTTCATACTTTTTTCTGCTGGGTTCCAGCTGCTTGCTTTTGTTGAATAAAAGTAGCAGCACGTTTGGTGTAAATGACGTTTGTGTTTTATTTGCTAATTGAGCAGCGAGGTCAGACCCAATCACTCAAGACACGTTTTGACACACATTTATTTTAATGGCAGGTATGAACACACACGCAAAAGCGCTGGTCCACTCGTGATCAGATTCTTCAGGACGCATGTCAATGTAAGGTCTGAATGGGGTCTTTGACTAAAAACACTGTATGCATCCGCGGCTGTTTAAGACTCCAAATAGCCTCCAGTCAAATCTCCACACACTCCCACGCATACACACACACACACGCACACACGCACACACCTCTGGATTACCTCAGAGGAGAAGGGAACAGAGCCTGACAACATCACAAAAACAAGACAACAGGCACAATTACAGAGCAGCCTGGAGACAATCTCGCACTTTAATGAAAGTCCAGTTTCCCCTGCCCCAGGTAAGCAGTCAATGTGATTGTATCTGTGAAACAATTACACTGTCACAATCAAAGGAAGCTGCCTTTAAATGGTCTGTCAAGGCCCTCACTGGGGCTAATAATCACTCATCTCTTTCCCACTGTGTCACTGAGGTGCTGAATCCTCCCTTTGTTCTGCACATCACCTGCAACTCAATAGACTCCTTGGTGTTACACTTCAGGCACTTAGATAGGCCACGCTTTCAAAGAGGAGCCGGGTCCCCGAGGGCATGCGAGCTCCGGGTAGATATCCAACTGCCATTTCTGAATCACCTTCTTTTTCTACAGTCTCTGGGACTTGTTTAGAGATGGATTTGTGGTAACTGTTTCCGTTTCTATTGTCATATCTTTTCCCGGAAGAGTTTGAAGCTGTAATCCTGAGGGCGGTCAGTTGCTGAAGGAAGATAATACTTAATTCTAATTTATAGAGTAAGCACACATCCTCATCATTGGCATGAAATGCATCCGTTTACTCCCAAAGGCTCCGCAGGTTTCCACTTTACCCCTCCTCTATGAGTTAATACCTGCTTTACCTTTATCGTCAATTAAAGGTATAAGAGCAATTAAAGAAGACGTGGGAGAAAAAGAGGGTGTCCTGCAGTGTCTCTTCCACAGTTTAATGATTTGCCAGCAGCCCCGACATGTGGCATGTCTGGAATGTTTGTCCCCCCATTCAGAGCATGAGAGTTATTGTGTCAGGAGTGGGAAGAAAGGGATCTATGTGGCTATCTTTGCGCGCACACACACAGACACAGACACACACACACACACACACACACGTTGTAGCTGAGTGTATGTTTGTTCTATGTTTGTCGGCTCAGAGCCCAAAGGACAGTGTTAGGGTAAAGAGAAGGTTAGACAGTTTTAAACGATCCGCTAGTTGATCCACATTGCCATTCTCGTTGTTGAGAACCGTTGCAGCTGGTTTTGGTTTCTTTGATTCATCACTGCACAGATCATGCAGTAACGGGTTTGAATTTTATACTTTGTTTTTCCTTCTTTGTCTTCTCTCTTGACTATCCTTTCACTTCAGGGTACCAGTGTCAGCTTCCCTCTCTTTCCTATTCTCGCTCTTCATTCATTCTCTCCTTGGGAGCACTCCATTCATTTATTTTTATTAAACTTCAGCGCTCTCAGAGACTCATTTCCTGCGGTTACCGCTGAAGCGAAGACCACGCTGGGAGTTTCCCAGAGACTGGCAGGGGCAGGGAACAGTCCCGGAGGAGCAGAGCTGGGGGTTCGCTTGGTTGAAAGAAGAAGAGATCGTCCACTTTGGGAGAGACCTGTCATTGAGAGGTTTTAGAGAGGCCGCTTTTCACGTTTGGAAAGTGGCTGCATTTGATACTGAAACAGTATGGATTAGGGTATACATTGATAAAACAAGTATAACTGCAGAAAAACAACAAAAACACGACAAACTGGTTATGTTTCAGTATGATTTCTGGGTGATGTTCCCAGATTGCCTGCAGTGTAGACAGGTTGTTGAAAGTTTCTTCTTCTTTCCCTCATTCAAGTTAAATGAAAAGGTGAATTATCACCACCATCTGGTAAGTGAGAGATAAACAGGCCTTTTTAATAAAACTGCTAGATTCACTGCCAATTTTTATATCTCATATTGTGCTGTATCTCGTCATTATATGTTACTTACATTGTTGTCAGATGATACAACTTGGTTATAAAAAAAATTACATAAATGTTATTTGCTAAATTTGGAGTTGAATCGACCCAGATTGTCTCACTGGTTGGTCTTTCTGAGAGGAAAAGATGACGAAGAGAGCTCTTGCATTTTGAGATGTGGAAACATTCTTTTAATGTTCCGCTGCTGAGAAAAGATTACAGCCACCAATTAACCTGATGTGAGGTTTTTTACTATGAAGGAAATTGGAGGAAACTGAGAAGAGCCCAACAACCACAGAAAAAACAGGCAAACTTTAGACAGAGACACCATCACCAACCGCCACTCTCAAAGCCATAGATTTCTCAGTGTGAGTGACACCTTTGATACATCCCATTTCCCACAGAAAAGCAGAGAGTTCAGACAGCAAATAACTTATATGCCTTGGTGAAGATTGAGGAGTTTTTTTGTGCACCATAATCCATATTTTATTTTTGATAACACCAGGTGGCTACTACTACTACTGTCGTTTAGCAGACGTTTTTATCCAAGCACAAGCAAGAAATCACATAGGAGGGTGCAGCATGGATGAGTGCTGATCAGACTGGTCAGGCAGAATGGTGCTGCCATGCCTGTGCTAGAGGATTTTAGGTTTTTTTTTGGTGGGGGTGAACAAACTAAGTCTTAAAATTCACCATCATAATATCATCTTGGCATAAGTGCATGCAGCTTTCTCAGCTGCATGCACCTATGTATAAAAATATAGATGTCATATAAAATGTGTTTACATTGTCTAACTCATTTTGAAATTAACCAAATACAGAAATTCTCATTAAAGAGCTGAGTTTTTAGTTTGCTCTTAAAAGTAGGTACAGACCTTGTGGATCGGACAGAGTTTGGTAGGTCGTTCCACCATCGGGGAACAATGGAGGAGAAGAGTCTAGCTACTGATTTCACACCACGTTGTGGTGGAAGCACCAGGCGTCTTTCACTGGCTGAGCAGAACTGTCGAGAGGGAGTGTAGCTTTGGATGAAGGAGTGAAGGTAGCCAGGAGCTGTTTGGGTAATTGTTTGGTAAACCAAAAGCAGAGCTTTGAACTTGATGTGTGCTGCAACTGGAAGCCAGTGTCATGAGCTCTCTTGGGCTGGTTGAAGACCAAACGTGCTGCTGCTTTCTGGATCATCTGCAGAGGTTTAACTGAACACACAGGAAGGCCGACCAACAAGGAATTACAGCAGTCAATGCATGACATGACAAGAGCCTGAACCAACAGCTGTGTTGTATGCTCCATCAGGTAGGGTCTGATTTTCCTGATGTTGTAAAGAGAAAATCGGCAAGACCTGGAAACCGAGGCAATATGGTCCTTAAAGGTCAGCTGGCTGTCTAAAGGCCAGGACACACCAACCCGATAATCGGCTGTCGGACGCCAGTTGGATGCCATCGGGTGAGGTCGGTGAGTCGAGTCGAGTTGGTGTGTCCCGGACAGTTGTCCGTTAGTGTCTGCGTTGATTTTGGCTGATTTGACATGTACAATCGCCACTAGCGAATCTGATTGGTGGAGTGTTAGCCCTTGACTAGCGACTCAGAGTTAACTGGAAATGATGATGGTAAACATACTAGATAAACAGCGATAGTACAGTCGCTACACTACACTATCATGGCATTGGTTTGGATTTGGATTGTGTTTGACTATGTTGACAGCAGTATATTTTCATTATTATCCATCGTATTTTTGATCCTTCTTGACTTCTATCAGAAGTGAGAACACTGACTGATGACAGTGAGCTCTGTTCAAAACTCCAGACTAGAGCGATCTGTCATTTTCGGTTGTTCTTCTTTCCTTTTCTTTCTGGTCGTCATTGCAGATTACCGCCACCTGCAGTTATGGGGATGTATTACATCTCACGCATGCGCAGAACGTATGCTCCAGTCGGCGTTGGGTTAGTGTGTTCGGGTGTATTTTTTTGACCGACTCGGGCAGATGGGAGCCGAATTTTAGTCAATTTTTCTGCCGACAGTCGGCCATCTGGTTGGTGTGTCCTGGCCCTAACGTGACACTAAGATTGTGTGTCACATTATGGCGCAGTGTGATGGAATCCAACTGCACACTTATGTGAGGAGGTAAGGAATGAATGGCTGGACAGATAATAAGCCCAGTCTTGGATAGATTTAGCTGAAGGTGGCAGGCCTTCATCCATGCAGAGATATAAAGAAGACAGGCTGATATTTGCATTGAGAGGGCCGTGTCACCAGGTGGGAAGGAAAGGAAGAGCGGGGTGTCATCAGCATAGCAGTGGTATAGCAGTGGTAGGAGAACCCATGAGAGCTGATGATTTCACCTAGTGAAATAGAAGAGTGAAAAGAGAAGAGGGCCAAGCAAAGATCCCTGTGGCACTCTTGATGCCAGCTCATGCAATTTGGACAGTCATCCTTGCCCATGATACTTTGAAGGATCTTCCTGTGAGGTAAGACATGAACTACAAGAGGACAGATCCTGAAATGCCAAGCTTTGAGAGTGTGGAGAGGAGGATGTGGTGGTTGACTGTGACAAAGGCAGCGGAAAGGTCAAGCAGTATCAGGACTGAGGATAGACCAGCAGATGTAGCAGCCCGTAGGGACTCAGTAACTGACAGGAGAGCAGTTTCAGTTGAGTGGCCCTGCCTAAAGCCAGACTGATGTGGATCGTACAGGCAGTTGTGTTTTCTAAGCAGTAGGTTGACCCGAGCTTGCTTGAAGGCAGAGGGAAATATGCCAGATGTAAGAGAGGAGTTAATAATGTGGGTTATTGCAGGTTTGATGGTAGGTAAAATGCTCTGCAGGATGTCGGTAGGAACAGGATCAACAGGACACGTTGTTGGTATGAGCCAACTACAAGTTTAGAGACTTCATCCTCATTTAGAAACCGGAAGGAGCAGAGAGAAACGCCAGTAGTAGGTTGGAATGGGCTGAGATGGCCAGGCTCAGAGAATTGGTTACTGATAGTAACAACCTTTTCAGTAAAGTAGGAAGCAAACATTTCTGTAGACAACCCAGTGGGTGGTTGAGCAGGTGGTGGAGAGAGAAGAGAGTTAAATGACATGAACAGTTGTCGGGTGTTGGGAGCATTTTGGATTTTGTTCTGGTAAAAGGCTATCTTGGCAGCATTCAAGCTGGATGTGAAAAATTCAAGTTTTTCTTGGTACTCAGACAAGTCAGTGTGCTCTTTGGATTTGCGCCACTTTCATTCTGCTGCCCTAAGTCCACCTCTGTGTGCCATGGACTGGGAGGTTTCTGTCCGGCTGGTTTGGACACCAGAGGACAGAGTTTATCCAGAGAGAAGGAGAGTGAGGAGCAGAGTGTTTCTGCAGCCTCATTAACAGATAGTGTGGAAAAGTCTGAGTGAGAAGGGAGGGTAGAGCAGACCTCATCAGACAGCTGTGTAGGGCTGAGAGATCGTAAGTTTCTGCAGTAGGAAACCATCTTTGGAGTCGGGTGAGTGACATGAAAAAGGGAGAAGGAACATTTTACCAGGAAGTGGTCTGAGAGGTACAGTGATGTGACACACACATCATTTGTAGTGCAGTTTCTGGTCAGCACCAGGTCAAGAATATTACCAGCTTTGTGTGTTGGATGAGTCTGGACCAGTATAAGATTGAAAGAGTGGATGAGAACCAGAAAATTTCATTCAAATCAAAACGCCACACTCCACTACATAAATTTGTTGCTTAAATAGAATTGTGATGGTGTAAAAAAAAAAAATCACCCTTCGTACAGTTGTCATGGATGTGAAATGTAGCTATTGTGACAAAATGTCATGTGTTTGAACCAAGTTCATATGTTGATTTCTGCTGCAAAGTTGGAGATATTGCTTGCCAATCTTTAGTGGTCATTCAAAGAACTGCAGGCACCAGACAATCAGGGGCGATGTAGCCCCCTGGGTTGATGCAGGTCACAACAAATGTGATTGATCCGCTTGGTATTTCCTTCTACATCTTTCCCGCTATTTCTACTTCACACACTTCTTCTTCTTCCTCTTTTCCAAACTAGATTGAAAGATAGATGGTCAAAGTTACGGTTGATCAACATTATTCAAATCACATCAAACATGCTCAGTTGTTCCGCGATGATGTCTGAGCTCCATAAATCAACTAAACAAAAGGGAGCATTTCATCATCAGAGTGATTGTATCATGGGAGGTACTGGTTTACTGATTACTATATGGAGCCTATATCTGTATCTCAACTGCAAGGAGCTTGTCTCAAAAGATGTCTGTCCATAAACTTAAATCCATCCATCCATTATCTATACCCGCTTTATCCTTTTCAAGGTCTGCTGGGCCACATATAAACACACAAATGCACACTCGCGCTAACACCTACGGGCAATTTTAGAATCACCAATTAACCTAATATGCATGTTTTTGGACTGTGGGAGGAAGCCGGAGTACCCGGAGAGAACCCACGCAAGCACGGGGAGAACATGCAAACTCCACACAGAAAGTCCCCTGCCGGGCCTGGGAGTCGAACCGGGGACCTTCTTGCTGTGAGGCAACAGTGCTAACCACTAAGCCACCGTGCTGCCACAAAGACCAGATCATAAGCAACACTGAATGGAAAAAGATAGTGTTAAAATGTAATTAAAAAAATGAATTAGAATTGTTTGTATTGTTGTGTGGTTTGCACGTTTGACAGATCAGTTTGTCTAACATTTTCTTTCTTTTTAAAGAGTTTGACTATATGGAAAGTAACTGACCATAGATTTTAAAATAAGCACAGCTCATACAGTATTGTTGTCTGTGCAAACACACATTATACAATTTATATATAAAATTGAGTATGGGGCTGGATATATATGTGTGTGCATACACTACAGAGTGACTGTGGAGAGGGCACAGTAATTTTATGAAGCATATGCATCTTATCCTGTTTGCAGGATTATTAAATTAACCATTATTGTACTTTTGGCACAGACCCCAGCTTGTAGGAGGTTTATTTTTTTTGCGGAAATAGTTTATATTTTCACAGGGAATCCAGACAAACAGTTGAGCTATGGAATTATCCTGGAAAATGATTATATATGAGGTGGTTGGAGAATTGTTTGCAAAATAAGAGAATTTTGCACATCAACCTCGTGTGAACCACTGCTGCGCCGATTACAGTTCTCCAGGCCAATTATGTCACAAATATGCTGTTGACCCTCCAACAATTAATGAACCTTCATTTATGGTTCCACGTCATCAGTCAACCTTCCTCTGATTTCATTTTCAAAACATCTAACAATATTGCTGTAGCATTTGAGTCTGTGAAGCAGGATATGTGAGAATAATTTGGGGCATTGCAAAGTTTGAACATAGTTTAAACCTATCCCGGAAATCTTGGATACTATCAGATCTAAATATTATTTTATACAAAGCCACCAGTGCATTACTATCTCGCAATGCAGAGATATTGATGCAAATTAAGGCAAATGAGAAATTTAAGACCCAGAATCATGAAACACTGGACGTGATGTTATTTTGTCCGTTGTGCCAATCGATAGTACTCACATGAGGTTTACCTTGATGTTGAGAGTGGCATGGGAGCTGTAAAATGTTACTGTAATGATTTTAAAGACAAACAAAACTCTAGAAAGTGGCATCAAATCATGTTCTGCTTTTGTTAAAAACTAATTGTATTTAATATGTTCAACAAAAGTAAATTGTGAGGAAACCTTTTTCCCTCCCCCTCTCCACTCCACACTGACTGAATACCTCAGTTTAACCACGGTCCATGACATGCAGTGCTTACGAGAGCATTTATCATGACACAACGGCCTGGCTTCCTGTCTCTGTGCTGACAGCAAGCTGTTAGCTTAATGAGATGCACTGAAGGATTTTGGGAGACAGATTGGGCCTGCTGCTAACCGGGTCCACCGTAAACTTCATCCTGGCAGCCCTGCAGGCAAACTGTTTAAGCAATGCTAACCTCTTTGGTTACTTTGTTAAATAACCAAATTAAAGTGAAGAGCTGCCCCTTTGGTGGTCTAAACACAACTTTTATCATGCAGTGTTTAATAAACATTTACATTGACACATAACAAATTATTTTATCCAATCCAACTTGAAAGTGAGGAAAACAATCCAAGCTTTCAGTACAGTACTTTGGCTTGTTTAGTAAGTGCTAAATCTACTTAAAAGAGACACATGCCCTCTTTTTAAAAGTTGACAGAGTTTGCTTAGTTTTTAAAGAATTGTCTGTACATGTTCCCTGTATATGTTTTCATTCAAAATACCACAAGGATATGCTACAACAGCCCTTCTCAACTGTATATTTATTGTTTTGTTCACAGCAGCTTCATTTAGGGGGTGGAGTAAAACCCTCCATCCACCTCTCCGTAGTGCAGCATGTCCAATTTTTTAACTTGGTATTTACACTACCCATTTTCTAGGAACAGCAAATTCATTATGTTTAGTTGGGTGGAGACAAGCATGCTGGATAATGGTACCGTAGTCTGCTTTTGATCTGTGAGGTCACAGTATCCTATAAATTTGAACAGCTAACAAAATTACATTTGGCCAACCAAAATGTATGTGTATAAGACAGTGTGACTATGTTATGAGATTTTTTTTTACATGCACTTCAGCAAAATTATTTTTATGTTTTCATAATATCATCTATCCATTTTCTACACCCATTTAATCCTGTGCAGAGTCAAGTGGGTCTGCTGGAGCCTATCCCAGCTAATTACAGGCGAGCGGCAGGGGTACACCCTGGACAGGTCGCCAGGCTATCACAGGGCTTTTTCATAATATCTACCCTTTATAACGAAATTAAAAGTTGTAAGTCTTACATCCATCTATCTATTTTCCTCCACTTAGCTGAAGTCGCAGGGTAAGTAAACAGGGTGGCCCAGACTTCCCTCTCCCCGGCCACTTCGTGTAACTGATCTGGGGGGATCCAAATGCATTCCTAGGCCATCCAAGAGACATAGTCCCTCCAACGTGTTCTGGGTCTTCCCCAGGTTATCCTCCCAGTGGGACATGCCCAGAAAACCAACCAAGGAGGAATCCTCACCAGGTGCCCAAGGCACTTCATCTGGCTCCTCAATGCAGAGGAGCAGCGGCTTTACTCTGAGCTCCTCCCAGATGGCTGAGCCTCTCACCCTATCTCTAAGGGAGACCCCAGATACTACTAATTCTTTCAGTCACTACCCACAGCTGGTGACCATAGGTGAGGGTAGAATCATTCACCGACTGGCAAATTGATAGCTTCGACATTTGGCTCAACTCCTTTTTCACCACGACAGGATGATGTAGAGTGCACTGATCCGCCTATCGATCTCCATTCTTCTCTCACTAGTGAACAAGACCCTAAGATACTTGAACTCCTCCACTTGGGGCAGTATCTGATTCCCAACCTGGAGAGGGCCTTGATGGGCCACAGCCCTGTGTTAAACATGGGGAGACTTGATTTCAATTCTGAGGTCCAACTCTGAGCCCAGCCTCAATTTCTTGCAGCTGACTGCATGGTTTGAAACAAAGGAACCTCCAAAATGACTCAAGGCCTCAGCAGGCTTTGCATTTACGGCCCTTGGTGATAAGGAATAGCCTCCTCATTGGGCATGAACCCCAAATGGGCAGGAGGGGCCACTGCAGATTTATGGCAGCCCAGGCCCGGCTATAAATAGCAACCTCTCCCCTCTCTCTCACTATCTTCCCTCAGCTCTCTTCTCGCTTAGCCCTGCCCATTCTCCAATGGAGTTCTCTGTGAGCTATGAAGAAGGCCACAGCTCCTATTTTAGCATGAGTAGCTATGGGTCGACCTTCTCCATTATCGTGCCTGAAGAAGCGTCTGGTTGCCTTGAAATGGCAACAACAGTCTGCAGCGCTGCAACGATTGACCCACGATTGTTCCGAGCCCCAAATGAGTCGAACAAGTGACCCCTGGCATGCCCCGATGACGTGAACGCCTTTGGGCCAACCTGGAGCTGCAGGAGGCCCAGCTCCAGTGCCCATGCTGCATCCCCTCATCCACATGGAGACAAGGAGAGCAGGAGAGAGAGAGCCGTTCTTCATCAGGGTCACCTGCGGAACATAACCATCCAGCTTTTCACCAAGGAATGCTTAGACCAAACCACCTTTTTCTTCAATTACAAAGATCCACATAAGAGGCCGTTTTCTGTCTGGGCAAAGAAACATAGTTAACACATTTAACTAGATTAGTTTTACGTTGTGATCCAGACTGCTGATCCCGTCACAACTGGGTTTATTAACTTAAGTGTGTTTGTTTATTTTATCGTTTGTCTACTGCTGCATACACTTTGCTAGATCTCAGGGCGATCTCATCCACCCCTGGTGCCTTGCATCCCAGGAGCTTCTTAACCACCTTGGTGACCTCAGGCCCAAAGGTAGGAGAGCCAACATCCAAGTTTGAAGGCTGTGCTTCCTCGTAGCAAGGATGTTGGTGGGATTAAGGAGATCTTCAAACTATTCCCTCCAACAACTCACAATGTCCCAAGTCAGCAATGTATCATCCCCACCATACACAGTGTTGGTGGTGCACCGCTTCCCCCTCCTGAGCCACAGGATGATGAACCAAACTTTCTTTGAAGCCGTTTGAAGTTTTCTCCATGGCTTTCAAATCTCCTCCAATGCACCTCATGTTGACACGTTAATATTTTCTCTAATTAGCCGGTTGATGTAATATCAGTTTCTGTCTTGTGCCAGCGCTCCTAACCTCTCTGACTATGAAATTGCTCTTTATTCAAGGAATTCTTTGTTTCTTTCATTCACAGTATGAAACAAGTCTGACTGTCATGTAAACAAATGGTCATTATCCGACAAAATCATTACTTAGCCTGTTAACTCCTAGGTATTTTGGAGGTGAATTTTGCCTGAACAGGCCTATTCAAATTAAATCAACAATATCGTCACGATTATAAGGACAATATGCATAATCTTAGTCTCAATGGATAGCTAAGACCTCACAGCATACATTTCAGAAAAATTGTGAATGTTCATATGCCTGAGCAAATTGTGATAATCCAAAGAAAAAAAAGACATTTTTATTCTCGTCTAATTTGTTTTGTAGTTTGCACAGTAGAAAACGCCATGATAGCAATGCATATAATTATAAAGACACCACTGCCTGGATTCAGCAACTCCTTGACTACAACTGTACCAAGTTACATGAGAATAGCTAAAAGCACATGGATTTTATAAAGGTTTTAGTGTGGATAGTACCAGGCGGACTCTCTATTTGGGCACTTTGATACCTATAATGTGCCAAATGTGTTTTTTATCCCTTTGAAGGAAATATAGCTATAATATACTTTAATGATTTGATGAAACAGGATTTCGTAAATGTAAAGTCTCAATCCAAAAATCACTGCACTCTGTGCGGGTCTGTCAGTGGGTGTTGCTCTATGCGCAGTGCAAATGTGCGTCACTGATCCAAGATGGCTGGAGTTTACGCTCAACGGTAAAGGTCTCATGGAGGAAGTCTTGTTCAAGTGTAACATAACGTTTGAAAGCTTGCGACATGTGAAATGTCAACAAAGTTTACGTAAATTCACAAAAGCCACAAGAAGTCAACAAAATGGCCACAACCAGATTAAGCTGTGAATTTTGGTCAAAAAATGGTGTGGATAGACTGAAAATGACAACAAAATGGTAAGGATATAAAATACACTGCTTTTGGTGAGAATAGCTTTGGAATTTGCTGATGTACTGTGTGATAAACTGATGTGCTGGATGTGAAATGTGAATTTTGGCTTTCGGATTATTTTGAGATTGGCATGAAGTGGTCGGCACAGAAATATGTTCGGTATCATCTGAAAGTGTCGCTTTTTTAGGTTCATATGATACCCACTACGTTGGGGTGGAGAAAATGGATCTTGCGTTCTGTTGCGTTCTGTTGCGTTCTGTTGCGTTCTGTTGCGTTCTGTTGCGTTTTGTTGCGGGTGTTGCTCGTGTTGGGGGCCCCATCATTTGTTGCATATGTATTTTGAAGTTGTTATAAATCAAATACTTTGTTGACAAAACGTACTTGGAGTTTTGACATATTGGTTTTAGTGGACCATTTCTTTAAACAGAAATTTTCTGTGCAAAGACATACATTTATGTGGCAGGGTGGAGGAGCTGCAGCCACTCAGGCTGATTAGGGCACAGGTGGGCCCAATCAGCCTCTCCACTCTGCCAGCCTTCATAAGGCAGAACTGGACAGCAGCAAAGGGGTCGGAGGAGCTGCTGTCATGCGGTGTGTGATGCTTGTGCACATGTGGGTGTTTAATTGAGAAATAAAGAAGGGTTTGCACGATTCCTGTGTCTCTCCGTCCTTCGGTCGGCCCCCGTGGCACGCACCCTGCCACATCTGGAGCCCAACGTGGGGCCCGATGGGAGGAGAGGCATGGAGCGGGCCCTGGACACGCTCGCCCAGGCCATTGCGGACCTGGCCGCCCTGCGCCGGGACCAGGGCGGGCATCAGCTCGCTGTGTTGGCGGCGCTGATGCCCGCGGACCGACCCACCCCTGGACCACGCCAGAGGTTCACCGCAGCAGCGCGGGAGGAGCTGGCGGCGCCGCAGCTGAGAGGCCGTGAGGCAGAAGCTGCGGGCCGCCAGGCGACGGCTCCCGAGGCGGCATGGCCAACGGAGCGACCCATCCCTGCACCCCGTCTGAGGTTCGCCGCGGCAGCGCTGGCGGTGCCGCAGCTTAGAGGCCGGGAGGCAGAAGCTGCGGGCCGCCAGGCGACGGCTCCTGGGACGGAGTCGGCGTCGGAGACGGAGGGGGAGACAGAGGCGGAGTTGGCTGGGGAGGCGGCTGCGGAGGCGCAGGTCCTGCAGAGACGGGGCCGGACCAGCGGCCAGAGCAGTGTGTCAAGGAGGAGGAGGAGGCGGTCCTGGACGCACCAGCTCCGGAACGGGGCTGCGCCGTGAAGGAAGCGGTCCCGGAGGCGCACCGGCAGCTGGCGCGGGGCCGCGTCACGGAGGAGGAGGTGGTCCTGGACGCACCGTGTGGCCCGAGGCCACCATGGGCCCGGCCCCGAGAGCAGTTTCCACGGCGGGCGGGCCGACGCCGGGGACGACCCCCCCGACCAGGAAGGCCCGGGGGTTCCGGGCTTCCTCTCCCGCTCCGAGAGGGCGGGGGGGAGTAGGCTCGGCCAGACAGACCCCGGCGCGAGTTTGGCGTTGGGGGTGTGTGGCAGGGTGGAGGAGCTGCAGCCACTCAGGCTGATTAGGGCACAGGTGGGCCCAATCAGCCTCTCCACTCTGCCAGCCTTCATAAGGCATAGCTGCACAGCAGAAAGGGGCCTGTGAAGCTGCTGTGAAGGTGCTTCTGCACTGTGTGGGTGTGAGTTTGGTGTAATAAAGAAGGGTCTGCACGAAACTCTGTGTCTCTCCATCCTTCGGTCGGCCCCCGTAGCATCCACCCTGCTACATCTGGCGCCCAACGTGGGGCGCGAAGGATGGAGGAGAGAGGCATGGAGCGGGCCCTGGACACGCTCGCCCGGGCCATGGCGGGCATGGCGGCCGCCTTCCGGGACCAGGGCGAGCGGCAGCTGGCCGCCATAGAAGCCCTGGTGGCCGCAGGGCGACCCACCCCTGCACCCCGTCTGAGGGCCGCCGCAGCAACGCGGGAGGAGCTGGCGGCGCCGCAGCTGAGAGGCCGGGAGGCAGAAGCTGCGGGCCGCCAAGCGACGGCTCCCGAGGCGGCGGGACCCGCGGAGCGACCCATCCCTGCACCCCGTCTGAGGTTCGCCGCGGCAGCGCTGGTGGCGCTGCAGCCAACCGGCCGTGAGGCAGTGGCTGCAGGCCGCCAGGCGACGGCTCCCGGGACGGAGGCGGAGGCGGAGTTGGCGGGGAAGGCGGCTTCGGAGGCGCAGCCGCCAGCGACGGCAGGTCCCGTGGAGACGGGGCCGGACCTGCGGCCAGAGCAGAGTGTGGGGGAAGAGGCGGTCCTGGAGGCGGACCAGCAGCCCGCGCAGGGCTGCGTCGCGGAGGTGAAGGAGGACGCACCGTGTGGCCCGAGGTCACCATGGGCCCGGCCCCGAGCGCATCCTCCACGGCGGGCGGGCCGACGCCGGGGGCGACCACCCCGACCATTCTGCGGCTCAGGCCGACGCCGGGGGTGACCACCCGACCAGGAAGCCCGGAGGGTTCCTCTCCCGCTCCGAAGGGGGGGGGAGTAGGCTCGGCCGGACGGACCCCGGCTCGAGGTTGGCGTTGGGGGTATGTGGCAGGGTGGAGGAGCTGCAGCCACTCAGGCTGATTAGGGCACAGGTGGGCCCAATCAGCCTCTCCACTCTGCCAGCCTTCATAAGGCAGAACTGGACAGCAGCAAAGGGGTCGGAGGAGCTGCTGTCATGCGGTGTGTGATGCTTGTGCACATGTGGGTGTTTAATTGAGAAATAAAGAAGGGTTTGCACGATTCCTGTGTCTCTCCGTCCTTCGGTCGGCCCCCGTGGCACGCACCCTGCCACATCTGGCCGTGTCTCTCCATCCTTCGGGCGGGCCCCCGTGGCACGCACCCTGCCACATCTGGCACCCAACGTGGGGCCTTCGAAGGTGGACGAGAGAGGCATGGAGCGGGCCCTTGACGCGCTCGCCCAGGCCATGGCGGGCATGACGGCCATGTTCCGCGACCAGGGAGAGCGGCAGCTGGCCGCGATGGAGGCGCTCATGGCCGCGGGGAGACCCACCCCGGCGCCAGCAGCGCGGGAGGAGATGCCAGCGCCGCAGTTCAGCGGCCGGGAGGCAGGAGCTGCGGGCCGCCAGGCGACGGCTCCCGAGACGGCGGGACCGACGGAGCGACCCATCCCTGCACCCCGTCTGAGGTTCGCCGCGGCAGCGCTGGTGGCGGAGCTTAGGGGCCGCGAGGCAGAAGCTGCGGGCCACCAGACGACGGCTCCTGGGATGGAGTCAGCGGCGGAGACGGAGGGGGAGGCGGAGTTGGCTGGGGAGGCGGCTGCAGAGGTGCAGCCGCCAGCGACGGCGGGTCCCGCGGAGACGGGGCCGGACCTGCGGCCAGAGCAAGGTGTGGGGGAAGTGGCGGTCCTGGAGGCGGACCAGCAGCCGGCGCAGGGCTGCGTCACCAAGGAGGGCGTGGTCCGGGACGCACCAGCTCCAGGACGGGGCTGCGCCGCGAGGGACGCGGTCATGGACGCACCGTGTGGCCCGAGGCCACCATGGGCCCGGCCCCGAGAGCGTCTTCCACGGCGGGCGGGCCGACGCCGGGGGCGACCCCCCCGACCGTTGCGCTGGTCAGGCCGACGCCGGGGACGACCCCCCCGACCAGGAAGGCCCGGAGGGGTTCCGGGCTTCCTCTCCCGCTCCGAGGGGGCGGGGGGGGAGTAGGCTCGTTCCGGACGGACCCCGGCTCGAGATTGGCGTTGGGGGTGTGTGGCCGGGTGGAGAGGTTGACGGGACACGCACCTGTGTCCCATCCACCTGAGTGGCTGCCACGCCTCCACCCGGCCTGCCTTTATAACGCAGAGCTGGAGAGCAGAAAAAGGTCGGAGGAGCTGCTGTCATGCGGTGTGCTTGTGCACTGTGTGTGATTTGGGTGTAAATAAACAGGGCCTGCACTGAACTCCGTGTCTCTCCATCCTTCGGGCGGGCCCCCGTGCCACAATTTACTTTTCAATCACATCTGTCATATTCATATGAAAAACATTCATTTTGTATTAAGAAAAAATGTATCAGTCTGAACAAATAAATACATTTTGTTTCCAAAAGACATTTACTTTCTCACAAACCTCTACTAAGAAATTACACAAAACAAGAAATGTAATCCAGAGCTGCATATTTTTCTCGGTATGAAGTGGTCTTTGAACGTCTTTACAAAGTTAATAATGTATGTTCATGTAAAATTCATTCTTCCATGCTGATATTACGCACTGACATCTGTATTTAGTTCCACCCATTCACGCTGGATAAGCGAAGTCTGCCTTTTACCGTAGTTTGCAGAAATTGATCCTGGAAGTGATGTCGAGGCCTCACATTTTTATTAAAAAATGTTATAAATTTAAATATTGATTTCAAAGCATCTGATCAGACACTCAAGACTTATGGTAAATGGCTTACACTTATATAGTGCTTTTCAGCTGTACTCCTACAGCCCCAAGGCGCTTTACACTGTAGACATTCACCCACACACCTATTGTCGGTGGAGCTGCCATACAACGCTGCTGGCCTGACAACCGGGAGCAACCAGGGGATTCAGTGTCTTGCCCAATGACACTTTGGTGGACACAGGAGGAACTAGGGTTTGAACCACTGACCTTCAGGTTCATGGGCGAACGCTCTACCAACTGAGCCACCCTCCCCCATTTAGACTTCAGTGACGACGCATCACATTTTGAGAAGTGACAAAATCGGAAAATGGCATATTGGCCTTTGTTTTAAATTGCTACGGTAACAGTACACATAACTGGAGCTTTCCTTGAAGTGCTAAAGGTTTTCTGCTGTCAAAGAGGCTTTGAGCTTGATGAAAGATAAAAAGTTTTTGCTGCCTGATGCAGCCATGCGTGTCTTCATCTCATTGTTATTATGCTGATCTGGACTCTTTAGCTGTTGTCACACGATGAACCGCAATTGCCAAAATTACATCGGAAAAGAGGCAGAAATGGTGACGAGAGGAATTTTTTTAAATGATTCCAGGCTGCAAATCACCGATTTACTGACATCTGCATTTGGACAGGATTAAAATAACCTCATGACCTTGGTGTTTGGTGAAATAAGGTAAGTAATTTGCAGGGGAATTTAACTTTACAAATCACAGACATGGTGCGGTTGGATGGGATTAAAATCACTGACGTCCTCATCATCATTATAAATTACCACAGGTCCCCAGATAATTTTAATCCTGCATGAATGGGGCGTTAGATAATCTCATTACTAACTAGGGGTGTTAGGGGTATTTGTATTCATCCCATACCAACACGGTACACTCATCACGGTTCTGAACACGCAGTCATGCGACGAATACGTCTGAGTGACTATTTTAAAAAGTTGAGTCCTCACGTCAATCCAGGTGGCGGTAATGAGCCTGACAGCTGCCAGCAACCAACATCATTGAAGAAGCAGCAGAAGAAGAATGGAGAGTGTGGAATTGCTTCGTTTAAATCACGTGTTATGGGAGCACTTCATG
Organism: Cololabis saira; assembly: GCF_033807715.1. Taxonomy (NCBI): domain Eukaryota; kingdom Metazoa; phylum Chordata; class Actinopteri; order Beloniformes; family Belonidae; genus Cololabis; species Cololabis saira. The sequence goes on from NC_084589.1 coordinate 12,858,187, forward strand.
CAATATAACAATATCAGTGCAATATAATGGCAATATAACGGGGGATAGCACGCGTGGTGGACCTCACAAAGACCATTTGTCAGCGTTGTTTTACTGAGGTGCTACTGGCAATACATCAAACATGCTGACACACATAAGACTGGCTATTGCTTCTGTGTATAGTATGCACATATATATATACATATATATATATATATATATATATATATATATATATATATATATATATATATATATATATATATATATATATATATATATATATATATATATATATAGCATTTGTTTTATGTTTTATTCTATCTATTTTTTACTTTTTATAACAGGGGATGCTTTTTAGTTTCGCAGTCTGTTTAAGATAAATGAAAAAAAAAAGTCTTTCACATGTCTCATTTTTCGTTGCTTTTTTCCCATTGTACTGAACTTGTACCGAACCCATACAGAGGTACGTACCGAACCGAGACTTCTGTGTACCATTACATCCCTATTACTAACATTAACCATGCTGGGATATTTGTAGCTACCTCTAGCTTGCTAAGCTAAAACAATATGGGGTGTGTGAATGTGGGGGTGGGTAGCCTTATACCAGAGGTGGGCTTGGGTCCGGAGAACCCAAGTTCAAGTCCTGCGATTGCAACCGAGGTGAACCACTTTCTGAGTCACTGAGCAAAACCCTTAACCATAACTTCTCTCCAAGCGCTGGTGCCCACTGGCAGCCCTCTGTTCCTAGTCTAACTAGTGGGTTAAAATCAGAGGACTATTTTCCTTATGGGATGAATAAAGGATAATACTTTTTTTTTTTAATCCAGGAAATCCCGAAACAAGCACTTTGGAGTCAAATTAGCGGAGTCAAATTCCTTGTTGGACAATGTTCGAAACCTGGCCAATAAAGCTGATTCTGATTCTGATTCTGATTCCCCTACTAACCACAAAAGTGAGTCAATCCCAATTGACCTCCATGATAAAATGTCCACCTTTGCTGCAGAAATATAGTTCACATATTTACAAAAATAAACGGTTTGGTTTCAACAGCTAGAGAGCAGCTAGAGTCCATATGACTATCAAATCTACAGGGGGTGAATTATTTTGTACCACATCAGGTAAAATTAGATAAAGCAACTAATGTAAGCATTATTACATGTGTGGTCTCTTGATTGATGGCTGACATTGCCAGTTTAGCGGCAATTTGCCTAAAGTAGTTAAAATAATGAACCAGCAGAAAATGGTGTTAATGGCTAGTCTGACTAGCCATTAGCCACTAACTAGTAAAGTGATGATGACTAGCCTAGTCATCACCACTTTGCTAGTTAGTGTATGCATTTGACATCTGAGCTGTTAATGACAAGTAAATAGCATAATCACTTGCATTTTAAATAATGCCTTATCATTCTTTTAAATGTACGAAAATACTGCCGTGACTGGTTCTGAATTGGCCTTGAAGAGTTTGGGGCAAAGGCCGCTGAATAGCTCGTAGCATTTAGCTGGGGGCAAAGACTAGCTAAGCACCCGGAAATATCCCGGTGGAGCTCCACCATTCCTCGTCTCAGCTCCAGCAGATATCAGATGTCATTTTTCAGGCACTGTTTATCATCTGAAATGAAGACGGATGGACAGATTAAATCAGAAGTAAGGTAACATTAGTTAACAGGAATTTGGCCAAGCTAAAATGGTGGTAACTAAGGTTTGCACATTGTCGGATTAACCAAACTATAGAGTCAGCCATTACGACTTCATCCAGAGCCTTGAAAATCTATAGGCTTCAAACGGACTATTCAGTAAACCTATGGGTGATGTCACAGAGAGTTTTTCCAGTCATATAGTTTGCGGTTGTAACAGACTCATAAGTAAAACATTGTGGGTGAAATTCAAACCTGCAAAATATTGGTCAATGTCACATTCCACAATGACAGTACAGTACAGAGTTTAATTTAGATAACAGATTAAAAGAAACATGTAAGTCTGCCATAACTCTTTAAATTATTAAAACAGCTCTCAGAAATAATCATATCAAATGATATGTGGCCTGAAATATTACTGACTGTGGAAGTCAAAAACCGGGACATCCCCTATGGTTTGATTAATTTAATAATACCTCACAACCTCATGTAAAAGCTGCTTCATCAATAAAACTTGGGAATGCTAGGCATTGTGTGAACTCAGAAGAACTTAAAAGCACAACTTTTTACATTTCCAAAATAAATATTTAGCAATCTATTCCTCTGCACAGATGTTTTCACAGAGCTATGCAAAGCTGGAAACTGAATTCAAGCACTGAAGCAACTGCAGCATTCAACAAGACAACTGCAGATAGCTGCAGCTGAGCAAACTTTAACAGAAATAAATGAGAATCTTGTTACAATTAATCAAGAAGTTTGACTTGGACAGTTTTACCCCCCACCCTTCCTCCCCTCCCCGAAATGTCTGTATTTAAATTTATGTGTTTGCACTATATAACACAACACACTGTGATTTAGGCATCTAGGGTTAGTGACTCCTTGATTTTGACCACTCCGATAAGAACGATCATGTAGCGAGCGAGCTGTTAAAACTGAAACGGTCTTGGGAACTTGCAGCTCATAGAGAGCAGCAATTACACATGTCCCTTTTGGCTCACATTACACATTTTTACTTCAATTACCTACGCTACTAATACACAGCATACTGAGTGCAGTTTCAGAAAATTGGCTTTATTTTTTTCTCAGCATTCTTACCCAAACAGGAGATTCCGTTTATTTTCTTTCAGGGAGAGTGTGTTCTTTAGGATATTCACTGGCACTGGGATTGTTTGGAAAGGAACAATCCCCCCGCATCCTCCTCCTCCTCCGCCACCCTCCGCCCCTCCCGTGCTCCTCCTGGAAGCGTCCGCCGTTGTGAGACAATGAGCCGTTCTTGCCGCCGTGGTCCACTGACAGGTTAAGCTGCAGCGCCGATAAGCAGAGAGGATTTCTTAGAATGTCGTAGTTCACGCCGATAGCATCTCTTCCTGCTTGTGGAGCATCTAAACCAGGAGTGGGCAGTCCTGGTCCTCAAGGGCTGCTGTCCTGGATGTTTGACGTTTCCCTGCTTCGTTGCACCCAGACTGTGTCATTAACAGAGTTGTCCAGACCTTGACAGGGAGCTGATGGCGGAGTCAGGTGTGTTAAAGCGAGGACACATCTAAAACACGCAGGACACTGGCCCTCAGGACCAGAGTTTGAGACCCTTTTATTTTAGAGTTTGCAGTGATTGCGCTAAAAACCGCCAGGGGGGTTGTACGCATTTATCTCCCTTAATCCCTTGTTAAGATAAGAGCTGCGTCTACAACCATAAAGGTCGATGATAAAGATGGAAGATCACATTTTACAGTGATCTCTATCAGGCTATTCACACATTAGTGAGTCATCCTCTTTGTTGCGGACGAGACTCTGCAGAGAACCTTTTCTTGGTTCACGCTGGGACATGCGAAAGAAAAATTGGACCAAACTATCTTGTGTACATTTGGTCCAGATGAACGGATAATGGATGTCATTAACCTACGAATGCGTTCTGTCGGGGGGGAAAATGCTTGCAGCTACGCAAACAACACAGTGGAAACTGGTGGACAAGGTGTTTATTGCGGCGCCGTTTATTTAAGAGAGCAGTTTTGTTTTAGAAGTTGAAAGTCTAAAGGAGCTTCAGGAGGGGGAGAATAACACCGGTGCTTTACAATAATATGACACTCATCTCACACTACTGCTCAAGACAAATATTTTCTGTGACAACAGACATGTGAGAATATGACCGAATCACGATGAGATTCGTTTGACCCTTCAGTCTAAGGTGGGACGCCACACTGAGGACATTGTACATGCCCATGCACCTCTCCTCCCTCCTCCAACCTGGTTTCAGAGTGTCTGCGAACCCCGCGAGCTCCCTCCTCACTGCTCTTTTGATAATTATGAATTATTAGAGGCTGGGGTTTTGTTACTAACGCTCTAATTTTGCAGATCATAATTGATCACAGGTGTGGCGCGGAGAGTGTTTTTTGAAGTTCTCCTCTTTCCCTTTCTCTCTTCTTTGCTTAGCAGTGAACCGAGGTCATCTCCGAGGCAAGCCCCGGTTGGAGAGCTTCCCCTTTTCTTAATTCCAGGCGTTCCTTCAACGTCTCAGACGAGTTGATGTCCTTTCATCCTCCATGGTGCAAAGGAGGACACCGCTAGCGCTCACTGTCGGTCCAGCTGGGATGTGGCGCAACTCGCTGCATTCCTCTTGTTGCTCTGGTCACTCAGGGTGCGTGGAGGTACGTGTGTGTGTGTGTGTGTGTGTGTGTGTGTGTGTGTGTGTGTGTGTGTGTGTGTGTGTGTGTGTGTGTGTGTGTGTGTGTGTGTGTGTGTGCACATGCATGCAGTGTGCTTCCCTCTGCAGAGCCTCCACAGAGTCCTCACAGCCAAACCATTTTGGGAATGGCTGGAGAGGAGGGGATATTGGATTAGAAAAAAGGCAAAGGATATAAATCTCTCACTGAGGCTCTCCAGTCCATCCCTCGTCCATAGGATTTATGATGTTTAACAGACTCAAATAATAGAGAAGAGAGGAAAAAAAACATTTATGAACTTGTCCTTTTTTCCCTCTCCCGAATCTCTGTTTGGCTGTGTTTTAGTGCAGCACCTCACAGCCATGCTCCTTGATTGATTGTGAAGCCTGCAATTTCTGCATGCTGCTTTTCCAGATGATCTGTTTTGCCTTAAAACACCCCACCCCACCCCCCCCACCCAACCCCACCCCACACACAAAAGCAAGTAGGGGACCTTAATTGATAAACCCAGTTAGATAAATATGTGTCCACCCTGGGTGGTGAGCGGTGAGGTAACCGGCTCCTCCCTGGAACACATGTCGACCAATTTACGGACAACTAAATCACTGGTAAGTATTTCCAGTTTACCACTTAATTGCAGTCAGCCGGAACATGTTGCGTTTTGACACGGCGGAGCAGGAGTCACACACATGTAAAGGACATTGTGAAGGTGCAGCAGGTGTGCTCACGCAGGAGTTGTCTCGGTCCAGTTCGTTTCAGAGCCATGACTCACAGGGGCTCAGTCTTTCCATCAGTTCAGCTTTTTTAATTCAGGCTGCGGACCTCAGTCTGACTTTTGTGTAAATCTGATGGGAGACGGCAAAGACCCTCTAATGCAGATTGCGTATGTGTACTTGCTGAAGTAGATGACGTGTGCCCTACATGTAATTGTGTGTGTGTGTGTGTGTGTGTGTGTGTGTGTGTCTGTGTGTGTGTGTGTGCATGTGTGGCTGTGGTGGGCAGGATTTCAAAAAGAAAGCACTTTTGTTAGAGTCAAATTCAATATGAGCTGAGGTCGTGATTGGTTAAAGGGGAACTTTGCCCCTGGACCCCACAATGAGGTATCTATTACAACAACTACCAAAGAAATGTTCTTTTAATTAGCCACATTTATCTTTTTTTTCCTTGTTTTGACAGAAACCCTTACATAAACATACATCAACAAAGGAAGACAGACCAACAAAATGTATGGTCATTTTTATATTTGACAGGGCTGCTTGGAACAACAACAGTAGTGACCGGGTCCCACTTTACCTCCTAATGGTGCTGCAGCACCGTCACCTTTTTATTTCTTTTATAAGGGGATCAGGGGTAAATGTCTAGCTATTGCCAATCATGTGCATAACATTAATGGAGTTGCATTCACCCCCACCCCCCCCCCAAAAAAAAAGAAAAGTTACATAAGGCTTCCCACAATCTGAAATAGATTTGTAAGCTAATGTTCTGTTTTTATTTGATCCAGTTGTGATGTTTCCAGCCGCCTCCATCTACATCAATATGGTTTGCAGCTGGAAGGAAATTATTTTGTTGACAATAGCTGCTTGTAAGCTTGTCAGCATGATAACTCTCGGGGAGTTGTGTGTGTTGTCTGTGTGGTAATCTGGATAGTGTTTACATCAGGCCGGTCTGCAGTCAGACAGTTGATCCTGGCCAGGAGAGAGCTGGCCTGCAGGGAAGTGCCTGCGTCTGGTGTGATTTGGGCAAACTCAAAGCGGCACAACATTAAAATTCTTGCCTGAATGTGATGTTTTTGTCTCGCGGAGTTACACGGAGACGAGTGAGAGACAAGAAAAGGACGCGTGGATGTGATCAAACCCTCGCTTGTCGTCTCGTAACCCCTCACCGTTGTCGCCTCCACTGCAACTGTCGCGCCGCCTGCCTGTTCTCCATTATGCCACATTTCCATGTAGTTTCCTGTAAGATATAAAAGGCTGGTGTGAATTTTACTGAACTTAAAACCACGTGTGGACATTTTCCCCATCTGGTGCTAAATCGCTCTACAAAGCGGAATGTTTAAAAGCTCGCCGGGATGGGGGGAGAGATGATGTGTTAGACCAAAGTGTTTCACAACAAACACCCTTAAAGCCATCAAACTGCAGGCTGCGGGGCTGTTTGGGCAGACGCACTGCCTCTTTACAATGTACAGGTGCTGAGGAGAGGAAAAAGGTGGCGGGCACAGAGGTGAGGCGGAGGGCCTGCAGTGCCACGGAGCAGATCCGCCTGATGATGGCGTAATGGGAACTGCCAGCTGTGTGCTTAATTACAGCATCGCGGTGAAGGAGTTTGGTGCTGTTTTTCTTTCGGGATGCAGAGCCTAACCGATGTGTAGAGTCCAATGTTGTTAAACCAGATGAAGGGCATCGCCGAAGGTTCTGCATCAGTGGCAGGAGAGAAACAAGCCCGCCTCAGCTTATTCATCACACGGAGTAATAACTTACAGCAGTCAAGTAAAAGTAGCATTTGCACCGAAATGATCCCACCTTTTTGGTCTAATATTTTTTATGATATTATGGCACTTTTTTCCACAGACCTGACTGTTTTACTGGTCACCTAAAGCGATAGAAGCAGTGTGGTGTATTTTATTTGTGCATTTCTACTTGTATTTCAGATGCATCTGAAGCAATGCACTTATTTTATTGACATTTGATCTTTTGCCCCTAAAATTATTTTTATCTTTTTGCATCATCTTGAAATGAAACATTTAAAGCTGATGCATAACTGCACATGTTTTAATCTAGTTTCTCTGCCAGTCACTGAAGCAGATTTGATCCAATCTTAACAGTGGAATTAATAGGCCTTAGTGTGCGCTAATAAAATGTTTGTTATAAAGATCAGTTACTGGCACAATGACAAACATACCATTCATAACACATTCCCTGTATTTTTTACTGGACTGTACATCACCGGTTGAGCAGGTTATCTGTGAAATTACACAAATTAAGATGTGATGCATCTCAGTTTTCTCTTGAGTCTGTGGAAAAAAATGCAGCCTGTTCATCAATAAACACTAAATAAGAGGCCTGATGCTTTTGTATGAACCACCGTGAAGACAGTTTGACTCTGCTTTTCTCTGCGGATATTAACTCTAATTATTTAAAAACATCTGTGTCATCATATAGTCTGCAGTAACAAAGTCTGAATGCGTAACATCCTTCACTTTTAGAGGATGATGTAAGAGACCAGTGTGAATTCAATTATTGTTATCACTCTGGAATTTGTGTTTTAGTGGTTTTTGTTGCGCTTACTTATGAAATTAAAAGAGAATTGCCTTAAATTGTTGAAATTAGTAACAAGGCTGTTTTCAACTGACACAGTTCATTAAAGATTGTTAACTTGTTTTGTTTCAGCGTGGAAATGTTTCTAAAAGCCCTTTAAGGACAGTTGTCTTTTCTGAGAACAAAGGAGAAAAAAAAGAAGATCCGTGTGCACAAGACTTAAAACTTCTTCAACTTCCACAAATGCAATTCGACATCAGTTTGGAAACTGTCTGGTTCATGTTCACAAATGGCTTCTTCTTTGCACGATAAAGCTTTAACCTGCACGATGACTGTGTCCTTCGACAGCAATTTCCAGACGTGTTCCTCAGTCCAGGCAATGACTTTCATTACAGAAGCACGGCTGTTTTTGATGCATTCCATTTACCCATGGCAAGCTCAGAGCCACCATAGTGGATTTTGTGTTACCAATTATGGTTCTGATGTCTTTGATGATTGTGATCTTGCTGCTGTAAAGATTTTGCAGATCCCACAGCTTTTTAAGAATGTTATTATTCCAGTGAAATTCTTCCCCTTTCTTTTCCTATTTCCCCACTGCACGGAGGTCTTGAAGGTCTCATTATCTGTAGTTGGCAGCAAGCAGATTTCTTTGCACACTAAAGCTGAAGACTTATATTTTATTGACTGTTGTGGCAGTTTTCCCATCTTAACATCTTACACAGGGGTAATATTGTTGGTTTTTCTACCAGGAAAAATGTCGAACCAATATCTGGAAGTTTAATACATATCATTAAAACTAAGAGTATAAGGTTTCTTACGTGCTGATAATCAGGTGGGTGAGACGCTACATCTCCATACCTTTGTTGATTTAGTGAGCCGGCAGCGAGCACAGCCCTTGGTGATAATGTAGTGCTAGTGTAATGTACTGTGCCTGGCTGCCTCTTCTGAAACATTTCACTAATGGCATTAATGTTGTGAGCGCTCCAGGCTTCAGCTGTGCCAACTCAGAGAGGAGGGGAAATCAGGAGAGAGAGAGGGGAGGAGCTGAGCAGAAGTTGAATCTAAGCAGATGGCACTTGTTTTACTTTCTGGCTGGCCATCTGGAGTTTACTTAAACTGATGACTTCATCATCAAACACTGGCCCATCAGCCAACTATGGCACTCACTACACACATATACACACTTACGGGACACAGCAGCAGCAGCAGCCACAGTGCCTGAGTTGGAGCTTTTCAGAAGTGTGTGTATGTACTTATGCTGTTTTTCTTTTCTTTTTGGGGGGCGTTTGGCACATCCTTTCTTTCAAATAGACATAAGTGTGTTTATAAGTACCAAGCCCATAAAAATGTCATCCCTCTGTCTCTTCAGTCCTCATTGAGAGTGACATAACACTGGCCTCAGGGACACCATCATTAATCTAAATGTCCTTTGGCATCCTCTAACTTCTCTGTCAACTACATAAAAACTTTAATCACCCCAGTCACACAGGACTGATCCCTCTCCCGGCTGAACTCCACAGTCTCCCGGAGAAAGTCAAGAGCAATCAGTTGACTTCACTTACTTGGAAAAGCCTGCTTGGGACACCTGCACCAGGAGACGTAAGCACTGTAAATGTACAAGAGCAGTGCGAAGCCACCCGTAAAGGCCCAAATTTTCCTTTAACAGGTTCATAAACTCTGACTGATGTTAAGAATAAGCACCTCAAGTAGGTGATGTAGTTTTTCCAAAACACAAGCGTATGTAAGCAAAGTTTATTTATATGGCACTTTTAAGAGATTAACATCTCAAAGTGCTGTACAGTTAAACACAGTTTCACGGATTAAAAAAAACTAATAGAATAAAACAAAAATAAACAAAAGTACGAAAAACACCTCATTATTTTTAAAGTTTTGTTTGAGTAAAAAAATCTGCTTTCTAAAAGAATCAACACTACTGATACAGCCTAAAAACATGAGAGGAAGATCCTTAGACTGCTTGACTAATCCCCCTGCGTTCTGAATCAGGTGTGGGGTGTCACGAACAACCTCTGTCTGATAGTTCTAGAAGATAATTAGGCATGCCCACCATATCATCCCCTGTTTTCTGGAGACGTGTACTTATTAAATTTAATGTAGTATCTACATATTGCGGAACATGAACAACACATTTAAGCAGATAACCCTAGCAACCCAGAGTGCCTATGTTCTCTACCTCTGACACCTTCCCCCAAGCATCATTCCTGTTTGCTGTCTTGAGAGGCAGAGAGGGATGATAAAGAAGTGGGGAACATGCCACCGCCACTATAGGTCTCTCCTCCAAGGTTTTTTAATACAAAAACAAAGCTTTCACACACTACGTTCCCATACTACCAACAGAGCAATGGACCCTAAAGAGAAACTGTAGTCAAAGGACTCACTCACTTTCCATTGACAATGAATGGGATTCGTGCCATGTGAGTAATTCTTTGTGTTTAGTGTACACTAGCCCTAACATGTCTTAAACATACTACGGAGCTTGATCATGTAAACCCTTAAAGGTTAGCAGCAACATTTTAAAGTGAACTCCAAAACTAACTGCTAAACAGTGAAGAGATGATTAAATTGGAGACATGCGGGCTCCTCTGTTTGTTCCCTTAAAAAGCCTCACTCTGGTGTTTTGTACAATCTGAAACGATTAATGGCATTTTTTTTCCAGACCAGTAAAAACAAAAGAAGAGAAGAAATAACATCATGGATAATCATCATCATGGATAATCATCTTCAATTTCATGTTTGACACCAACTTTCTTAGTTTCACAATGTTCTTCGAGTGGAAAAATATCCGCCTGAGACCAAAATTTAGATTCACAGTCAAAAGACAATGATAAGTAACATAAAACACCAACGCTTCTCTCTGGTAAAACTAAACGACAAGCCTAGAAAACACTTGTTGCTGTCTAATTTGGGGACTTGCATAGGTCTAGGCTATTGAGAGACATTCAGTCTTATCTGAGTCTAACTGAATGTTTGTCAGCCATTTCTTGATGTCTGTCCAGCTATTTTCATCATCATCTTCTTCCGCTTTATCCGTTCCCGGGTCGTGGGGGCAGCAGTCTCAGCAGGGATGCCCAGACTTCCCTCACCCAAGACACTTCCTCCAGCTCTTCCGATGGGAGTCCGAGGCGTTCCCAGGCCAGCCGAGAGACATAGTCTCTCCAGGGTGTCCTGGGTCTTCCCCGGGGTCTCCTCCCGGTGGGACATGCCTGGAACACCTCCCTAGGGAGGAGGGACATGCCTGGAACACCTCCCTAGGGAGGAGGGACATGCCTGGAACACCTCCCTAGGGAGGCGTCCAGGAGGCATCTGGTACAGATGCCCAAGCCACCTCAGCTGACTCCTCTCAATGTGAAGGAGCAGCGGCTCGACTCCGAGCTCCTCCCGGGTGACCGAACTCCTCACCCTATCTCTAAGGGAGCGTCCAGCCACCCTGTGGAGGAAACTCATCTTGGCCGCTTGTATCCGCAATCTTGTTCTTTCGGTCACTACCCAAAGTTCATGACCATAGGTGAGGGTAGGTGCGTAGATTGACCCATAAATCGAGAGCTTCACCTTTCGACTCAGCTCCCTCTTTACCACGACGGCCCAGTACATCGACCGCATAACTGCGGACGCTGCACCGATCCGTCTATCCGTCAGCTATTTTTATAACATTAAAGTTGTGTATCATCAGCATAGCGAATGATATGAAATGTTCCTTTTAATAACTGACTTTAGGGGGAATATATATAAGACAGGAGATGTGTTGAAGATTTACACCAGAGTTAGAGTCGAGCCCTCTAATTTGAAAGCCCATGTTGACACTTTCTCGAGTGGAAACATATTAGAATGTTCTTTTTCAAAAGTTGAGACAATTTTCTGAGGTCATGATGACTGTGACATGCTTTGGTCAAAGTACCACTAAACTACCGTCGTTACGCCTATGTTCATAGCAGCCTGTCTCAGGGAGTGGGGGCAGCCACTCCATGCCAGGTCACCCTCCTCCTCTGCAAGGAAAGCCAATGTTGAAATTAGGGGTGTCAGCTTTGATACCTACTTGTCAGGTAAAGCAAATGCAACAAGATGTGAAATAAGGTGGAAATAAAGTTGTATTACGACTGTGATGATGAACTGCTCTCTGACTGAAGCCATTAAAAAAAAATGTCAGTGTCAAGATTGAATTATGACAGAATTTTTGAGGTTACTTCATACCCAGTGCATTGTGTTCACCCCATGACCCACTCTGTTGTAGGTATTTCTTGTTTATTATAAATTCCTATTAAGTTATTGGACTTTTTTTCTCTTGCATTAACGACATGAATTACAGCGTGAAAGTAAAGATTTGTTGCCTTTCATTCATTAATGTTAGTTGGTTTTCTTGCTTAGAAAGTCTCTCGGCATGCAATTTTCTCTTTTTCAGTAAACGTGGAAGGAAATATAACAAGTCCTTCAGACAAAGTTGAATGAATACTGTGTCTACCAGGGGTCGCTGCTCAAAGACTTCCCATAATGGGCTAGAGAACAAAGAGGACAACAAAGGATGAGTAGAATCCTCTCCTCTTCTTTCTGGTGTTTTATAGATTGGCTGAGAGGCTAATGTTCATACCGAAGCACAGAGGAATCTGTTTGTTGTGGTCGAGGGCTTTTCAGGTTACAGACATGATAGTGCCACTTTGCTCCGGATGTTTTGTTTCCCATGGCGCTTCTGTTTTATTTTTTTGTATTTTTTTTGTGGAGTTGTCATAGTTCAGGTTGAATTTCATGAACTTCTATCTGGTAAATGTTGAGATTTCATAATTTGATCAAAATGATTAATGACACTTGTGAAGGTTGCTCAAATTCCAATAAATACACTATATATGTTAATTTACAGAGATTAAGTCATTTCTTTGTGGCAGCTTCCACCAGCCATCTGAGTTGTGTGACATTTCAGCTTTACGGGGTCAGGAGCTCACCAAAGCCATGTTCACATTTTTCCTGCGATATCAGGAGCTGAGAACAGGGGCCGACAGTGTCCAGACAAGCTTGGGATCCTAACACTTTGAATGCCCTCACAGCAGCAATGCTGATCATTTGGCTCATCCACAGCGTTAATGCTGGAACGCAAAGGAAAGTCCAGGAAGGAGGTGATTATGGGTTGGCGGGTGGCTGCAGCTGCAGCTTCGTAGAAGATCCTGATCTGCGGAGGCTGCAGTTCTGTGCGGATATCGGTATTAATAACACAATTATGAGAATCGGCAAAATGTGATACATGATAGGGATATGATAAGGTAATAAATACTGAAACTATAATTCACTGTGGATTAGAAATGACATTTTCGGTAAACAGAAACTATACTCTGTATATTTAGGTTAGTATCCTTGTCAAACAACGTGCTGCCAATAAATTTCTTTTCTATCATGAAATACTACTTAACCCCCCTGAAATGCATTTTTTCCTTCAGAAACATATATGATCTCCCCCAGCATGTTTCTGGAGGAAGGGGTTGAGGTCGCCGTTGCAAAGAAAGTGAAAAAGCTTTCAAAAGCATTTCTCCTGGCCCACTCGCCCCCGAACAAAGCCTGCTGTCAACTGGTCAAGGTTTCACTTCCTAATTACCTTCTCCCGGGGCACAATGGCCAGGCCGTTGCCTAACCCAGGCCACTCTAGACCCCTAGCATTCTTTCCCAGACAACTGGCCCCTCCACCACGGACCCACGGTCTCTCAGGAAGTGCAGGACGCATGGTGAATATGGACAGGACCCCAGCGCGCCGTTGTGTGTCTCATGTTGGAACAATGCTTGTCACTGGTGTTTATGGGTCGTGCCGCAAAATTTGCGCAACTCATCACTTGTGAATTCTTTTTTTTTTTGGAACATAAAATATGTCAGCTGATACAGTAAATCTGCTCCAAATGTGATTCCTTTTCATAATTCTAAGAAATCGGATTTGTATGAGATCACATTCTTTCAAGCTCTTTTCCAGCACTAAGCTCATTCCTTGATTCCATGCACAACAAGACTTTTTAAGGCTTTTTTACACCGGGTTAGAGGTTGTCAAAAGTTCACTCAGACTCCCGACTAAATCAGCAGCGTTTCCCTTCCAACCATTTCCTCTACGCTGTTGTAAAACTTTGACACGATAAAGGAAAAGAGCCAGATAAAATAGAATCAGACATTGGAGTGATGTGAAATTCGGCCGCGACTCAGACAGGTTCCTTATTGAGTGGAGTGCTGAGTGATTTTCACTGACGCTCCTCTGCCACCCAGGTCACTCCTAAGAACACCCAGACGGGAATTCCACTCAGGCTTATCTCACCGGCCCATCGACCGCCACCACCACGGAGGAGGAGGGGGAGTGGACAGGGTTTGGACTGAGAGAAGGGTCAAAAGGGTAAGGGGGGGGGGGGTCTCCTCTGTGGCCTGGATTAGAGGTCAGAGGAAAGATGTTGTTGGGGTTGGCGGTGCAGTCATGTTTACCAACAATTGCTCTGGGAGGTAGCTGTCAGCAAAGTGCACGAGACACCTCTGTCAAGGGGAAGCTGCAGGGGCCGTGCTTCGTCGTTGTGGAGCAACAGGTCGTTGCACAGATAAGAGATTAGACACCCGTACATCAGTCCCGTGATTCTTCCTCCATCCGGGAGAACCAAAGGAGACTGGAATGGGGGCAGGAGCAATGTGAGCTAATGCTTCATTAGGTCTTTACAGCTATAAGCCAGTGATTTTTTTTTTCCCCAATTGAGGAGCCACTTACTTACTGCTAAGACTCCCTAAGCTCTTTAGGAGAGAAAAGGGTAACGTCTGAACTGTTAAACTTTTTATACTAAGTGAGTGCACTACTTGATTCTCTTAATATTATACCTTTTGTATTTCTTTTTCCCTTTAAAGTTTGTATGTGAGGGTTATTCATCGTAGAGGTATTCATCGTATACACATCGTAAACACATTTGATCATTTACGCTGAACCTGATCCAACAAAGACGCATTCCTAAGAAAGTAAAAACGTCTGTTTTGCTAATTTTAAGAATTCTAGTAAAAGATCAAAAAATCTTACCCCATTGCCAACGGTTTTTGACTGGATTTATTTACAATTGGGCTTATTTCTAGAGGGGCTGTTTTTGGGATGTAAGGTCCCATCGTGTGCACACAAAGCATCCTAGAAGTAACCAGCTGCTCTGCTGTGCTGTACGTGCCAAGTCTACTTTGGCGTGCAGCTGGAGGCTCCGACTTGGACATCGACATCAAATAAACCTTTTGAGGCTGCAGGTAAACAATTCAGTGGATTTCAGAGGCGATTTCAACCAAGGATGAGCAATGGTTAATCATTAAAAGTCAAAACAGTATATCTTATTTAACACCGCCCATCCCCTTTAGAAGAATTACAGCCGAAGTGTCAAGATATGTTGAGAAATACATCTTTAAACTTTCAGATTACTACTTGATTGTTGTGCAATCTTGAAATTGTTGGTTAAACTTGTAACCTCATGAATCTGGCCAAACAGTCAGTTCGCTCACTTGTGAAACATTCCCACTGGGACCTGAGGTTAGCCTGGCCAGCCATCCTAATTCTTTTCCTCTTTCATACAAAGGATTAGTGTGGTTCCTCTGGATTTGACTTTTGGATAAACAAGACATACAACCAATCAGGGAAAAATGTAATATCACACAGGCAGAGCGACAACCAGCGTGGAGTAGGACTCAGGCTGAATGCAGCCATCTTGGTTGATTTGAATAGTGGCTCTTGGACCCCCCCCCATGTGAGTTATGATATACAAAAAGTTGTCTTGGCATCAGCTCTTATCCCAACCCTGGGATGGGTACCGACCCGATCTTTCTAAGAGAGAGTTTTCATGAATGGGCATGGATACTGTAGCTGAGCGAACCTGAGGCACAGCTGGACTCCAATAATTCTGCTCCAAGTCTGCTCCAAAGGTAATAAAACTGGTTTAATGCTGCAGTGGTCTGTGCTTTCAGATGGCACCATAGTTTTCCTGAATAAGAGATGTTAAGTGTAATCTGTGGCAACATCAAACATACCGTATTTTGAGTACCATAAGGTGCACCCTATTATAAGGCGCAATGTCAATCAATGGGTTTATTTTCATACATAAGGTGCACTGGGTTATAAGGTGCATGATAAAACACATAAAGCAAAACAAAACAGTATGATAAGTCGAACTTTATATAGAATACCATTCAGTTGTAACTAAAACAGAAAAATACACTCACATTTTAAATCATGCGTCTGCCACGAATCTACAAATAAAAAGTGGCGGAGGTAAGTGTTGTACTACGTCCTGTTCTCTGATTGGTTCATGGAGAGATCCTATATATTATTCATTTTTTTACACAAAGAGTATCTACAATTTTTCCTTAATCCTTTACAGCAGGGGTTGGCAAGTAAGTTTGGTGGCCCTCGGGCCAAATTTTTTCGAGCAACTGAATGGTGGGCCAGAACATCACATCAATCAGGCAAAACATGTTTTTTTTTTCTACTAAACAAAACTTTTTTCCCCTTGTCTATAGGCTACTAGTATTATTATACTATTATATCTTGTACAAAAAAGTAATTTAAGAATGTCCTTAGTTTAAATAAAGTAACTTGAATTTGCTACAGACTGTTATTAGTGTGTTATTAATGCTTTAGCGCTACTCTGTGGGTCCGTTATGAAACCGCTTTTAAGTAACTTGGTGATAATATTATTTTCTGCCAAGCTACTAACAAATGCAGTCCTTCTTTAAAATACACAGAACGACATTAAACACATGAAAAACCCATGACGCACCTATGAACAGTAGTACAAGGGACAGTCAGCATGAACACGGAGCAGCAGTCTCTCTGTGTCTCCTGAAGCGAGTGAGAGGATATGCAAATGAGGCGGATTTTCTGACGTATTTTTACACATATAATGGACGTTTTACCATTTAAAAGACCAACAGCAAAACTCAAGGTAAGTTATCAGTTGTATTTTTCACAGTTTAAACCACAACAAATCCCTTTAAAGCAAGCTAGCTTGCATAAAACACACACACATACGTCTTACCATTTCAACAGCTTCAGGATTTTTGCCGGGAGTCTGTGCCTACGTCACTCCTGAATATTTGTGTGCACCTCTAATTAAGGCCCCCCTATGCTACAGGTGACAGGGAACTATACAGAATTGTGTCCGTCCGGAATCATTAGCTACACTTCAGCTACAATCATGAAGATTCTACTTTTATTATATTTTATCTTTTCTAAATAAAGGCTTTGAATTCTCTATGAAACTGTCGTTTTTGTGATAGTAAATAATAATTAAAAAAAAAAAAAAAATTATTTATCAGATTTTCAATGTCATCTGGCGGGCCAGATATTATTGGAGACGGCCAATTTTGGCCCGCAGGCCACCAGTTGCCGACCACTGCTTTACAGGGTCACGGGGGTCTGCTGGAGCCTATTGCAGCGCATTACAGGTGAAAGGCAGCAGTACACCCCGGATAGGGAGCCGGTCTTTTGTTAGGTATTATCAAATGGAAAGAATAAATACATGTGATAGACAATTTATTTTTCCCATTTGATAATACTACACAAGACATAGGAAGAGCAAAATAAATGACACCTTCTTTATTGTTTTGTTATTAATTTTCTGTTGGCTGCATACAATATAAATACAAATATAAATACATTGTTAGCTGTAATTCAAATACTCTACTTGCTGATTACTTTAATTGCCATAATACTGTATTTTTTCCACTATTTTGTTCCCATGATCTGTTTTGGGGACTAAATTTCCCCGTCGGCGTAGATTTTACCACAAGCGGCTGGTGGTTGCTCAGTAACTTTATACCTTTCTGTAGAGATTAACTTTTTAAATTCCCCCTATTGCATAAACTCTGAAACTTGAAATTTCACAGTGCTGTCCCGAGGATATAACACAATTTAAAAATGAAATCCAACCATCTTGTTCTGAACGCGGCTCTCACAATCTACACTGAATGTGCTCTGCAGATGTAGTTTGCAGGCTATGTGGATACTTCTACTTTATGCTTAAATACTTGAGGCGACGCACTACTAATTATTTTCCTATAAATTTTTAATCTATAACATTCCCACCTTCAACAGGCCAAGTGAAACAATGTATTGTTCAAGGTGCATTAAAAAAACATGCAAACTTACTGATCGTACTTTTGTCTGCAAACAGTATACGTCAAACATGGAGATGGGTCACAGAAAAAAAAAACAATATCATCCCTTTTAGACATGTGGTTTCCGTTCCCTTTCTGTCCCAAAGAGTCCATTCTGCATCCACAGCTTTTCTTCCCCCATCAGTCAACATGACGGAGTAAAAATCCACATGGCCATCCACCTGTTTTGATCTGTACTGTACTCTTTTACTGCAGTCCATCAAGATAGCTGCTGAATATAATGTCTGCTGTAAAGAGCCATGATTTACTGTATCTTATCAGGAAACCCGCAAACTTCAAGCAGGTAAACAGCCAGCATGTCAAATGCTTTTACAGGCAATTTAAAATGAACTGTTGAACGGAAAACCAATCCGTCATTTCAACTCCTGGGGGAAAATAAATAAATAAAAAAATAAAAAACTGGCGCCAGGAAAACTGTACTGTCCAACCAGGTGGAATATACACTGAATGATATTTCAGACTTAATACGTCAACGGGATGAAAACAAACAGTCTCTTAATGACATCAACATAAGATGTTCAGTGTGAAGAAATAAAGTAGGCTAGCTATAAAGTATAAATAAATATGCCATGCATTTAATTTTTAAAATTTCTTATGCATTTTAAAAATGAAAACGCAGGAGGAGGGGAGTTCTTTTTTTGAGAGAAAGCAACCACCTGCATCTCTGCTCCCTTGCAGCTTTTGATGTACTTTTCTTCCTACATATTTTCACTTGTCAGCTCCTTCTTTCAAGCCTCATTTCTCCTGATCTCAGTGCGTTTGGAGTGCTGAAAGATGTGGACGTAACCAAATAAGCCAACTGACATCAAAACTGCACATAAAAATGTGATAATAAACCTGAGCAAAAAAAAAACAACAAAAAGGCAACATAGTGCTGCAGCTACTGTGGCTAACTGTGAGCTAGCAAAATATATCACTGCTGTAGTCCACTTTCTGGACTCTTCTCATCATAGGATACTTATGGAAAAAGACAGAATAAAATTATTTACCGCAAAATCTTCCAGAAAAGACAAGAAAACTTCACATACCGGTATGCAAAGTAGTTTATAATAGTTTTGATCTACTTCTGGACCTCGCAGCTAGTTTAGTCTTAAGGCATAGCTAGCCACAGGCTAGCCATTGCTTCATGGACACTACAATAGACTTTAACATTATTGGACAAACCCTCAGTGACATCGCCCAAAGGCTTTCTGGATAGTGGTTTTGAAACGTCTTTTTCCTTGTACTGCACGGCACCATGAGGCAAACTGGTGTAACACACAAACTGGAACCGTATGTCAATCCAAGATACCTGCAGTTACGTGCTGGGCTAATGCACACTGAGAGCTGCGGAGAATGCTGGCGAATGTTTGCGGTGGATTATTCGTCCATTTGAAATGACTGCTGTGTTTACCTTACACCTTGTTACCACGAGCTGCCAATCAAAAGTAGCCTTAATTTATAAATCCATTTATTTCTTTATAAATATAGCCTATAGGCTACCTGATGCAGAACAAAATTATTCACCTGCTGTATTGTCATGGATGTAAAAAATCCAGCTATCTAGACCAAAACTGACTTCTTAAGCAGCCTGTCGAATATGTTTATTTCTGCTGTAAATTAGGGCATTTTTACGTTGGGGTCAGTGCACATTGACTCGCTTTTGGAGTCGGGCACCAGTGTTGAGCCGAGGATGACACCAGTAACTTCTTACCCAGCTTTTAGCAAGGAAACAAAAGTCCACATTGTTGAACTTTTCCTTTAAGTTTTGTGACTGTGTGTGGTGAAATGGGTGAAATAAACCACACACAGACTCAGTAATCAGACATGGTCCAAGAAACATGATTTGACAGAAAAGGCAGGTAATTTCTGGAGACTAATGTGTTAACCAGTTTGCAGTCAGTAAGCAGAGAAGGAAACATAATCAGCCTCATTTCTAACAAGGGAATTTCAGAAGTAATAATTCCAAAAGACGAGGCAGTTTTCTGACCATGCACGCATATTTGTGGGTGATGACTTATGATAATATGATATCCTAACATGTAAAAACTAGCAGGGCAGGCTTCTTGTGAAGCCAGAATACTCTTTACAGTGCCTATGAAACAAAAAACCTTTCATAACTTTCTGGACACTGTAGTCATTTACATCTTGTGCACATTGGACCTTGTTACTGAGGGTACAGTCGTTCTGAAAACGCCACATCTGTACACTTGGAACTTCGAAAACATCATCCTCGGCCTGCTGAAATTGATCGGCTATGTCTTTTAAGGGTCAGGCATCCCAAACCCTCATTCCTTCCTTGACACTGGTACATGAGGTCACGACCTCCATAGCAGGACGGATGAGGGTTGACCGCATGTGTGTGTGAGTGTGTGTGCGCGCCTGTGCAGTCATGGCACAGTGGGAAGTTGACGATGAATGTTTCTGACTTGATAACTGATTTGCCCTTGTGTTCACCTTTAATCTCTAATGGGTCTGGCCGGTGGAAGGGTCACGGAGTGGTACTGTGGGATTTAACCAAAAACGACTCAATGGTTTGTCTAAATCCCATAGAAGACTGTGTCACTCATTCACAAATGCATACTGGGAGTTTCCTTTATTTTTGAGCTCTTTTTCTTATGGCGGATTGTGAAACAAACGTAAAGCAATGCAGTTGTGTATAAAATGTTACATAGTTCAAACTTGTCGCTAAAAGCCTAAATATGGTGTTTAAACGTAGTTTGTTTCTGCTGCATAACACCAACAGTGGTTGCATCATAAGTAATGGCATATGATGGTGTAACTTGTGTTTTGGACATCATTTAAAGTGTAACTTCTTGCAGTGATGCGTCTCTGATTTAAAAAAGCTTTCCCAGAGACATTCAACCTTTTTTTTTTAAATGTTTAAAAATGCATTACTGTGGACAAAAGAAATGAAAACAGATCAAAATCATAATTTATGCTGCCTTCTAACAGATTGGATTCACAATGCTAATATTAGTCTAGGGTTGTTGAATGTACTTACAAAATGGATGTGGACTGTGGAGGCCAAAAACAGCTGAGCAACAACCAGCTTGGCCTTCGTCTCTCTCTCTCCGATCAAAATCAATCCCATTAAAAAGCCAAGACATCTTCTGGTGATATCAACTCAAATCAGATCAATCTTCATTTTCTTTGACTTTCAAAATGCTTTCATTTATTTATTTTCCCACTGAGCAGGCCATGTCAGCCAAAAAGCTGTTATTCATCCCTGTGTCCTCCCCTTACTGTATGTTCCTCCCCATATCGTCCGATTGGATCTTCCTCAAAGATCACAGCGATGCTTTGTTCTGGTTCAGGTTACAATCTGCTGCCAGTAGGACAGCCATGTTTTACTGCTGCTGACAGTGGTCAGGTCTTGCGCGTTTGCCACACAAGATGTTGGAGTTCAGCAGCTTTATGATCGACTTGTGTTTCTGCAGGATTAATAATTTTGTGAGAGACGGACGCTCTAGCCAGCTCTGCTCTCCAGGCGGTAGTAAGTTACAGGGCTCAAAATGAAGGAAGAAAAAGAAAAGGTAAAATTCAGAGCTCCACAATGGAGTGGAGGGTATTTGAACAGCTGCAATAGTTGCTCATCAGCAGAATATCGATTGTTATTATGGGATAATAGGCACACATAAAACACACGCATGAGGGGGGAAAAAAGTCTCCTGAAGGTTTGAATGAAGATTTGATGACTTCCTTGACATTCGGGAATGTTAGTGTGAAATAAGAGTGTGCTATAATGTTTCCATCTGAATGAAGGGAGAAGACAAATTGCCAATGAATCAGTGTTTACACGGATCCTCATGTTTAAAGGAAAACTGGCGTTCCAGTGGACGAATGCCACCTCAACCAGAAGTCTTCATGGCTGCGGTCCGGATTATGTCGATTACCACTGTTTATATTAACCTCAGCCCCTTCACTAGTGTCCTTCAAATGTCTACGATGTTTCAGCTGTTTGCATTTTGAAATACTTCACAGGCCTCCTACCCAGAGTTTATTATCAGGAGCCTTGCATGAGCGGAAAGTGTGTATGTGTGTTTTAAGTGCTGTAGCACAGGAGTCAATGAAGGGCTTCATTAAAGAATGGAAAGTATGTAGTCATCTCTGCAGGCTGGCTGCAGCAGTCTTTGCTCTCACCTGCACCGTATATGACCAGTTATGGAGCAGAGTTAGACCCTGCTGAGTAAACCAAACACTGCCCCCTACAGGGTAGAGACTGTCTCTGCAACGCGAATGAGAGGAAGAGACGGAATAATCAACCTCTTGCCCCAAAGAAGTTAATTTACTGACCTTAAAAAAAAAAACCTGCACTCTAGTACGACTAAAAAGAACGGGTTTATGTAATAATGACTAACAGGAGAGCAAATCTGAGGTATTTCTGGTTTCTTTTCAAACACCTCTGAAACACATCAGATTCCCTGCTTTTCACCGTTCCAGCCACAAATATGTTTCCTTTTCATTCCATGTTCCCAGTTTGCTCTAACTGCTTTCAGACAGAACAATCAGTCTTCACAGGGCTGAACACACAGGAGTCAGGCAGCCCTCCATCATGGCTGCCTTCCCAGAGTTTCTGATCACCAGATATGAGCGTGCGTGTCATCAGTCCCGGCTTTAAATGTTTCACACGCGAGCCAAGCCGCTCAGCGACACTGATGAATCCACACATGTGATTGCATTGATTCGCAGTCATGCTCCCAATATCCGATTGCTTTCTCTCTGTGTTTTTAAATATGCCGACACAGGTCCTAATCTGTAAATGAAGAATGGGAGGAATGGGAGCTCTGCGGTTAGAGTTATTCCTAGAACAAAGCGGGAAGTACTTGAGCAGGCAAATGTTTTCAGGTCAGGTTTAAGATTGACAAAGACACCTCAGAGGTCCAGCGGCAGCAGCAGCAGCAGCAGCAGCGGCCGCCTGAGAAACACCACACTGAGAAGACAGATGAAGCAAAGACTGAGCGGCGGAACAACACGTGCAGGGCGTAAAAAAGCCCATCACAGTCAATCAGGCATCAGCTGCTAGGCAGGGAGGAAAAGAGGGGAAACTTTATCCCGACTCTGGCCCTCCTGAGTTGGCCTGCCATGTGCGGCGCGGGGGGAAGTCCACTGGATGTCATATACATCTTGATTTTTATGAATGCTTTGATAGCTCCCCTAAAGGCACTCCCCTGACCAGGTGGCTAGTATTTATACAAGCATGTCAGAAAAGCAAAAACCAGGGTAAAGGATATTTTCTGATCTCCTTTGCTTGCACAGAAGAAATCCTGCTGCTATTCTAATTGCAACTGGAAATAATTATCTAACTGTGGATTTTGGGAAGCGGGTGGCCTGAACGCACCCCGTGCTGATCACCAGGTGTGAATTGTTGGTGGATGGTGCTGACTGACGCACGGATGTCCAAATGGAGCGAATCAGCCCAAAGATATGTGAAACTACCCCTACTCTGTCGCTTTATACTGAGAATTTTCACACATTACACCATTTTAAAATGATTGAGTGCAACCCAGTTTAGCAAATGATTAGCCAATCGTTTTAACAAGCAATTCATATATAGTTCTCATGAGAGCTTTAAGGCACAATGTTTTTTGTTTCCAACAGAGAAAACAACAGAGCTACAGTGGACAACATGATAGAGGTGACTAAGTAATGATGGAAAAGAAAATGAGAGCGTAAAGGAGCAAGAAACTGGGCAAGTGTAATGCTAAGTTTTGTAAAAGTGAGTTAACCTACACACCCTGTCTGGACCACAATCTGCTATCAGCTCTTATGGACTGCTATTATCAAATGATGGACAACCTTTAGGGTTAGCAGTCCAGATATCAGCCCCTGGAAGGAGTTTTAGTACCGGCACAGAAGTTGCATTTAATGAAAACATTGCTGTCAAATAATTTTCAAATCTAAAGTGGCTCAAAGTGGCTCAACTTTTATTCACACTAAAATATGAATTTCAATTTCATTGGAAAGAATATTTGAAAACCATTATGAAACATCACCTGGCTTCAATGATCCTCCATCCCTGCTATCGACAAAAACCTGCCGAGGTAATGTTGTGTTCCGGTCCCACATGTTCGACGATGATGCTCACGGAGCTACAGCGGACAACGTGTCGGACGTGACGGCTAGAGACTCAAGAAGGTAAAGATGGAAAATTAAACGACAGAATTGCAGAGCAAGACACCAAACAAAAAGGACACAAAAGTTTCTCTGAGCAGCTTTAAGTAATGGACATATTTCCAGCTGTTGAACATTGTTTCTGGGCGCCTGCAGATTTTCATCATTGGTTTTGCAAGCAAAGTTTTTGAAGCAAAGACAAAACAAAAATCCCTCAAAGTAACAAAGAAACACATTATTTTATTTCATTATCATGGTAATATTGCTGAAATTTCTGAGCGTAATTAATTACACTACTCTTTACTCGAAGAAAGGTAATCACAGTAACATGTTTTAACTTATTACTGCTGACGATAGCGATTTTTGGTACGTTGACCAGCTATTACTACAGAATTTACAAATTTGTTCTAGTCATCCGTCAATCTGTCTATCCACTTATCCATTTAAATATTAAAATTTAAAAATTAAACTTTACTTGTCCAATAATTAAAAAAAAGATTAAAATACACCTTAAACGAGCATCCATTAAAGAAGCACAGTCTGAAAAACTTCACCTTCACCAACCTTCACAAATGTGACCTGGTACAGAACCGTTCTGTGGTCTGACCATTCACAATTTGAAAGTCAAAGTGCACAAAACCCCAACCTGCTTATGGTAAAATGCTGAAAAGTATCACTGATGCACACAGATTTTAAAGCAGCGTCCATGGTTGTAGTTCATTAATGAGTTCCATGTTTCTTTTATAAGAAGAATGTGTAATTTCCTTTTCAGAAATAGTCACGCTGCAATGCTTTGCACAAGCTTGTCGGATTTTTTTGATGACATTCAAATGTACACTCATTACAAGGAATGCATTAGTTACATGTGTGTGGAGACAAGAAACAGCTGCCACTCCGAGAGTTTATAAGAGCAAATTTCAAATACACTCAAATCAAATCATAAAAGCGCACAACTATGCAAGCCAGTTCCCATTAGAGCTGTAAGGCCCAATATTTATTGCTTCCAACACTGCAAACGAATTCCATGCATTGTAGTAGTCAGTGACAATTAGGATCTGCCGAACACCTTCCTTTTCTACCCGGCACCCTCTTACGTATTCACTATCAGTGCAGAATAAATCCTTTTACTTCCTTAATGGCTCATGTGCAAAATGAAAGCAGAGGAAGTAGGAAGTGCGCCGTGTGATGTGACCAAAGCTCAGCAAACACACCAGATACATTATTCATTGAAATTAGCAACAATGCGTGGCTGATGAGAAGAAGCTGGAAGAGATTTTAACTTCTCGTCACATGCTAAGGCTAAGAGCACATAGTAAAGAGCTGCTATTAATGCCAGAAATATGGACTATTGACAAGCTAAAAGCTTTATCTGAGCAGCGCGAGAAATGGGAGCAGGATAGGGATAAAAAGAGCTTGTGAAATCTGAACTTTTTCTTTCTTCGTCCTCTGTGAAATAACACAGGCACAAATGGCTCCATTAATGGGTTATTTTGTTTTGAAAAGCTCATCTGAGAGCTGTGAACTCAGCCTATTAAATCTCAGCTGTGGATTTAGAGCGTGAATGCTCTTACATGCACAATGTGTTTGCATTTATACATTTTTCCATTTTTGTGCGTGTGTTAGTGCATGAGGTGTATGTTAGCTGTATGTTAGCATTTCTCCGCTCCCCAGTTTTGTTACGTGGTAATTGGGCAGAGTGAGCACCAATGTGCCAGGTCTCAGTTTAATGAATCCCACCTGTATCACATTTGCACGTTCATTCCTCTCCAAGGAGAAATCCTGTTGCCAAAGCAAAGCCTGAGTTGTGGGGAAGTGTGCAACTCTGCTGAGCTACGAGTCAAAATCGTGAACCCACAATAGCAAAGCGGATGACTTCTGCGGGCACGCGTTGAAGTTGCGCCGTGTACATTTGCGTTACCCCTCAGGAAGCAGGAGGTGGAGGAGGAGAGAGACGTAGGGAATACCAGTGTTAGTTGCCTCATGCTGAATCCGTTTGGCATGTGAAAGGGATTTCACTGACATCAGTCGATTATTTCAACAGCTAATCTCTTCACAAACTGTGTACATACCAATATCTTCTAAAATTACAAGAACATTCGTTCAGGGCTTTTCCATTAGCTCACAATAACAATGAATATTTGTAAGACCTCACTTTATATTTCTGTTTTTAGATGTTTTAATCAGCCATCTGAAGGATTTAGAATGGTACCGTTGAGGCGCAGATCACAGTAACAAAACCAAACACAGGACAGTGGCAAGGATGAAGATATGACTTCAGAAATCTTAATAGTGTGTATTTGATTTCTGCATGTGTGTGTATTTCATGAAATGTGTTGCTCTCAAAAGGATTTTTGGTGTCAGGCAACCTTGTTCAAGTTCTGCAAAGCACTTTATATTGTTTTGCTTGACTTCCATAAACAGAAGAGTTTATAGGTTTCCAAAAAACTGGTGACTCGTGAGGGCGTCATTATAACTCTGGCTGACATTTGTGCCAACTCCATCACTTCATCACTTCACAGAGTTAAAAAAGTCAGGAGAGCAAGACCCAGCAAGACAGTGTAAGAAACATAAGGATGAGACAGATGAAAGTCAATCAGCCCATAAACCGAACATCAGTAGGTTTGGGTTAGGGTTAGGGTTAGGGTTAGGGCTAGGGTTAGGTTAATTTCAGAAACAAGCTCAGCATCATCCTCTCCTGCATCCAGCCAAACAGACCTCCCACCCTCCCTTGGCCCTCAGCTTCCCTGTCATACCTCAACTGTCTTATCTTCCACCTCGTCCATGGATCTTGGTGCTGCTACATCTTTGTCTCCAACCAGATCAGGAGATGTTGGGGGCACTTCTGCATTCCCATCCAGCCTATCGCTCTATAGCAGTCAGGTGTAGACGCATCTGGAGTGACCAAACAGGAACAGGTCCAGATGGTGTAATCCCTGGCTATGGGGGATTCAGTCTTAGCCTGAGGCAGGAGAAGGTTCCAGTGCTGTGATAACATCCTACCTTCTTACAGTACCAAATAAATCTCACCCATCTGTCTTTAGGGACTATAGATGCGTTGCTTTAACATTAACCACATGCAAGTCTTGGAAACACATTTAGTGGCCCACCTGATTAAGCAAATCAAACACTTTTCAAGACAAACTTCAGTTTACTTATTGTCACATGGTTTGAGCTGAAGATGCCGTCATACAATCACACAATCCCTTTCACATGCCACCAGCTTCAACAAACCCACAGTCAACTGGATAAAGCAGGCAGCACTGAGGTTCTCTGATTCCTCCCGTGTATTTAACTCGATTCAACAGGCTTTACTACACAAGAAACTCTAGATAACACAGGTGGATGCTCTTACAATCAGCTGGATTACTGGATGGCTGTGTGTCTGACCAGTGGTCAGCAGTACAGGAGCACCACAGGGGACTGTACTCTCACCATAACTCTTCATGATGACACCTCAATCTGAGTACATACAACTGGTGGAGTGCCTTGTGATATGGCGTAGGAACAATCATCATTGAATGTAATCTTAGAAGCAGAAACACCCTTTCTCTGGTGAAGAGAGGAAGTGGAGAAGCATCAATACCTTGGTGTTCATGTGTTCAATAAAGTGGACTAAAGATACAATACAGATGCTGTTTATGAGAAAGGACGGAGCAGATTTTGCTTCTTGAGGAAGCTTAGGTCCTTAAGTGCTTGGAACAAGATGTTGCATATCTTCAATAAGTCTGTTATGGAGAGTGCAATCACATTTGGTGCCATCTGGAGAGAGTGCAATCACATCTGGTGCCATCTGGAGAGAGTGCAATCACATCTGGTGCCATGTGAGAAAGAAAATAAAAACATGTTGATAAAGAAGGCTGGTTGTTTTCATTGCCTGGAAAATCTACCAAATGTAAAGTTATGTAAAAAGAGAGCCAAATATCAACTCAGTGCAGACACTTATCCCTGTTCTCTGAATTCAAGCTCATCTCAAGTTGATGAAAGGACAGTGGACATGTGTCCTGTTCTCAGATGTGTCCCTGTTTAAGCTTGATTTGGGGAAAAAATTAGATGGGGTTGTGCCAAAGATGCAAAATGTCGTTAAGGCTGTTATCAGTAAAATATGTGAAAGCCGGCATCTGTGATTGTATGAAGATACATCTGTAGCCATAGTATGGGTGACCTGCATACTTTTGAAGGTACCAGTGATGTTAAGGAGTTATGAGAATAACATGCCATCGTCGTATCTGGAGCACACAGCACTGAGTTGTCTGGCCACAATATGTTTCCAGTGTCTAATGATCCTTCCCAGAGGCCTCTGAGCCCAGAGACATAGACACACCTTGCATGGACACACGGCACCCCCAGCCCGACTGAAATCCAGAGCCAGTTTCCTACAGACAGTCCCACCTCTCCAGACAACCAAAGAAACAGCGAGGACCACCATCTGGAAAGATGAATGGAACCAGCTCAACACACAACCCATGACTGGATGGAGAGAGGAATCACTCCGACTGAAGGCCTCGCCAGTGGGCACGACCTCCCATGGCCAACCTGGAAGAGCCTCAACAGACTACGAGTGGAGCAGGGAGATGCAAAGCACTCATGAAAGCATGGATCTTCCAGACAGAAGACAGATGCAGTTGTGGAGCAGTGCAGACAATGTCCAACCTACTGGACTGTTACGATGCCCCCCACTCCCCCCAGGACCTGGCAGAACCCACCCCAACAGCTCTGACCTACGCCAGATACTGGCAGAACAACATCTGAGATTGCAAGGGACTGGAAAAGAAGAGAGCCTCTGAAGAAGGTCCACATACGGCGTCTCTTATTAATACAGTAAGATTTTTAAGTGACGTTATTGAACGTAGCTCTATATTGTTGTTCTTGACCAAAGTTTCCCAAAGTAATCCCTCGCCTGTGTGGATTTCAGCTAAAACGGTTATTGATGAGGGAAGAATTTGAAATAATTGTTTTCCAGCTTCGGGGCTTGCGCAAATTTAATAGCCAATGATATTTGATGAAAGATGATGAAATGAAAGTCGATGAGGAAAAAACAAGGGATATCTTGAGTTCATACCGTATGAAATTAAATAAAGGTCAAAGTAAATGCAAAAAATCTTTTTATTTTCTATTAGATTCCATCTTTTTCCTGATTTGAGGATTTATACATGTTATTTAATAATGAGATTTTTTAAATAAAAATAAATAATTCTGGTTTAGCACATTTATATTTCAGCATGTAACATAAAAACTCCACTTCTTTACACCTCTGCCCTTATGACCCTCAGTTCCAGATGAAGCACTCATGACTGCTGCAGTTCTGTGGCATTGTTGTGAATTTCAGTAATTTTGTTCCCAGTTGGTGGCTTCGGTTAGCAGAGGGGGGAAGGGTGAAACACATTGAATAGGATGCCAGAGATCTTTAGCAATGCTCCTTCAGGGCCTTTTGCATTTAGTCACCCTGAGCTCATAATTGTGTGACTAAAGCAATTGTTCTCTTAATTGAAACTATTTCGGTGGCCTCCGTGAGATTTCACCCTACCCTCAGGTGGGAGTCAGGTGATTGCTGACATCTTTCAGGTGTGATTCAGGTGACACATCGAATGGAATGAAATAAAGTTTTATTGCCATTGTAAAAAAAGTACATTTCCTCACTGAGGGATTAATAAAGGACAATCTAATCTAATCTAAACACTGTTGACAACAACATCACAATGAATCGTGGTTCAGCAGCTCTGGTAGTGCAACTAAAGTAAAATCAATTTAAAAATGAAAAAAATAAGTTTAAAAGTAGTAAAATAATAAACTAAAATATAGAAGAGAAAAAGTATGTATAAAGTACGTCCAAGTATGTACCGCCCAAAGGTGGAGGCGTGCTTGTGTATTGTAATTCATCAGTGTAAATGAGTCTTATTACTGTGGTCAAGTCCAGTGAAATAACACGTTTGAGTGTTTATTTGTTTCCGTCTGATGCTATTATTTGTGATTTTTCTCCTCTTTCAAGATCTGTTCCACTCTCTCTTTTATTTGTCTAAACTTTATGTCAGTTTGACGTGTTATGACAAATATCTGCTGCACTGGATTTGTAAAGGGCGGGTCCCTTCTTTCAGTCCTCAACACATGTGAAGCCTTGTGTCTGCAGAGCACAATTTAAACTTTAATTCCTCTTTCTGAATAATTCACAAGCCCAAAGAGTGCGAGACGATCGAAGAGCCAAATTGAAACATATGTGTGAGAACAACTGACGCACAAATAGAAGTTGCTCCAAAACTTGCATATGAAAAAAAAAAAACCCGGCTGGGGCCATAGTTTGTTTTCACCTGAAGCAGTCATTTATCTTGGCCAGATCCCAGTACTAAACCACTGTGTATGTTTCTATGGTCTCAGCGGGTTTGTGTGTGCACCACAGCCACTTAAAGTGGTGGAGGGGGAACTGCAGATTTCACTCCTAATCTTGGAATTGTGAAACCGCATCATTTCCTTGTACTTGAGAAGTGCTTTACATCTATGTTGGCAGCTGGGGACCTGTATACATCATGTAGATGAATTTAAAAGCTGTGTTTTTTTCTATATTCACATTGTGGAACATGCTTCAGCATCAAATTTGTATCATGTGTAACAAGAGCTAAAAGCGAGGGCTCTAAATTAACAAAAACATGGTGGGGGTCCCAAATGGTTTCTCAAGAGAGAAAAGTAAAAATGTTTCCAGGACAAAGTCATGAGCAAAAATTTTTTTGATATTTTAATGAAGTAAAATGGGAAATGAAACGATATTATCTGTAGGAGTTAATGCCCATTGTTGTAGTTTTGTTCAAAGCCTATGGAATCACAAACCAACACAGAAACAGGCTTTTACACTAACATCAGCTGGTTAGCTGGCTGACTAGGGTATATTTCTGTGACATTATCCACTCTGGTATAAAATCAATATTTTAGACCATGAAACCTCACCGAGAAATTGTAGTGCCTAAACCAAGTCAGGAAACACTTTGCCTAAACCTAACCAATTACAGTGATCAGAAAAAAAATGACATTGTGGATAGCTGCTGGCAACGTGTGGCAGAAATGCAAACGAGGTGAATCCCCCTTGCATGTTAATGTGGACTCACTTCAGATTCAGAACCACTTCATATGTATGAGATATGTATGAAGGTTTGCACATCAAACATCCATGAATAGCGGGCCATCTTTAAAAGTAATCTCTGGTTCTAACCAAACAGCAAATGAAAGACTGATGCCATGAGCAAAGGGAAAAATCAACAGAAAACAAGACAGTGGAGGAAAATAAACACGTTTTGCAGACTGGTCTCAGGTTTCGGGCCCGGGCATAGAGGGCACTGGGTCTCCTGTGTACTTCAAAAGCACAGTAGTCTGTCACAAAAACCCAGTTATGCCTGTCATAACGGGAAGTGGTCCATATTGCCCCACTAAGCATGCTATTCTGTTTTAACTGTTTTAACAAATTTCTGTCTGTTTTGTACTGTAACTTCAGTGTTTTGGATCACTCGCAATCATGTATCTATCCTTTAAAGAGGGCCTTATCTAGAGCAGAGGTCCCCAATCCTGGCCCCCAGGGGCCCACTGTCCTGTATGCTTTAGATGTTGCCTTGCAGCAGAACACCTGATTATAATCAATAGCTGTCACCAGCTTGTCATCGAGGTCTGGACGACTCTGTTAATGACACAGCCACTTGTATGACGGTGTGCTGAGAGCAGGGGAGCAACTAAACATGCAGGACACGGGCCCCCCGGGCCAGGGTTGGGGACCCCTGCTCCAGAGGACTTAGGAAGGCCCTGGAAGTTTACAACTGATCTCATGAAAAGGTTCTCAAGCAGCAACAAGGTTGACGACCAGCAGGATCAGGTTTTGAAGCATCTAACTAAACAGGTTATATGAAATAAAATAAGGCCTGAATGTGGCCAGGTAAAATACAAATAAATACTAATGTTCTACTTAATGTTCGTCAAGCTGAAAATAGAAGGATGGCAAACACAGCAGCCAACAGAGACAATGGTGTTGCGCCTCCCCCATGTGGCAAAAACAGAGGTTTAATGTAATATTTACAGCCCAATGTTAGGGATTAAACTGTTGTATTCCTTAGTTTTTAACCCAACAGTGCTTAATCTGTTAAGAACTGACGGGAAATTTGGTGATGTTCATGCCACATCAACATTTTCAAAGTAAAAGATAATTAAATAATGTTGATAAATATGAAGAAAATGTAGTAATTTATTGTGAAAGATGAAGATTTAACCTCTTCAGTGTTTTATTTCAAGTTTTTAGTTTCTTCAGACACTAAAAATGAAAAATGTTTAGGAAATACGTGGACTCACCTGTTTTTTTTTTTCTTTTACATAAATCCAGAGGTCTAAATGCACTCTCCCAAAATATTGTGACGTTATTAGTAGTATCACAATATTTTAATATCACAATATTATTAATGTTTCTGCTCTGTCAGTGACACCAGTACATTATGTCGGTTTATAAAAGTTGGCGTCAAACATCCCTTTGAAGTCTCTACATTTCTCAGGGGCTATTTTCAGACGTGAATTTAGTTATATTTGGTGTTTTTGTACTTGCATGTGGTCCTCTGACAAGAAAAATCACTTCCTGTTTAAATGTGTCAAATCATATTTACAACATCTACAATTCCATCTACAATGGAAATGTACTGTAACATTGTGTTGCTGTTCTTTAACGTCACTCTTTACCGGTAATTGTGAGAAAAAAAAAGTGTTCATCTGCTCAACAATCATCTGATTCTCCTCTTTAGATGAAGAACTTTACCTAAAACAAATTAACCAGAAAAGTTTAGTTTTGTGTTGTTTCTTTTTTTTGTTATTTGCTTTTCGAAATATTCCTGTTTAATTGTGTTGCAATAAACATCAGTAGCCTTGCTTAACGGTTAAGCGCGGTGACACAGTGGTTCACGATGCAGCTGGCTGTGCACGTGAACTGACGTGAAGGCTCGGTCAAACTGCAGCTCTGCACCAGCTGCAGCAGTGGTTGCAGTTTGACCGAGCATTTCTCTATGCAAGTGAATATTGCATCTCGCATATGCATTGCATATTTCTGGAGAACGTGCATGAGCAGTGTATCAAACGAACATGGGACACACATGGCAGCTATGATGCACCTTCGTGCTGAAAACAACATGTCTGTTCCATGAAGAGAGCAAATCTTATAAAAGTGGATTGATGTTCGAGAACCAGATAAAAGTTGGTTTATGTGGGTTTTATTTAAGGATTTCAAGAAAAACAAATCTATTATTCTTCATCTCTACATTTGTGTGTTCTTCATGATCATCACCATCATGTGATCCGATATACAGGTTTTGGATTCATCCCTGACAGATGAAGCAGGGGCTGCAGATTCTTCCTCGTATAGCTCCGTCGTTGTCGTTCTCTGAGAGCAGGTGCACTATTTGGCCATTTGATATGAGTTCTGTTGTCTGTTCATCATTTTTGTTTATTATTTCAGATCTGAGGAGCCAGATAAAAGTTACTTCTTCATCGCTTCTTCAACTGATGGCTGCCTCAGTATGAGGTTTAGGATGAGCAAGCTCAATCTTGGCTTTTGTTTTCCATGTCATTTCTGCTCCTGTTCTTGTGATGCAAACAGTGTTTTCCATGCAAATGACAAAGTGGAGAAGTGTTTGCATTCAAGCATGGCCAAAATTGGAAGTGAAAATCAGCCCTGTGCACGTGCAAAAATTGTTATGATGATTGATACCTATAAACGTGAACTGTATTTAAGGTCAATTTGATAAATCTGGCAAACAGAATACATACACGGATGAATGCTTTTGTGCATACAAACAGTCATGAAAAGTCATGAAATTACATGATTTATGTTTTATTCATCTGACCACGAATGGAAATTAGCCTGTATGACTCAATCTAACACATGAACATAATAGACCAAAGGGTCCTATCTATGTGCATAACCCTTACTCATGTTAAATTTAACATACAAAACTTAGTGTGTAAAAAAAAACAACCTTTTGACGAATTTCTTCAAAAGACAAATATTGTTACTGTTATATAAATGTATACATGTAATTGTCTACCAAATCTAAAAGTGGTATTCAGGCCAGCCCTAAAGATGTTACACAATATTAGCAAAAAAAAAAAAAAAAAAAAAGGCCCTAGAAGGGGGATTTACCACCTCCTTCCAGTCAACAGCCCCCGTGGGAGCTTTCCTGAAAGAGTCCCAGTCTGCTGTGTAGTTCAGTTATCTCACTAACCTGCCAGACTGCTGGTGACTTCGACCTGGAGTCCACACCCTCTTGATATACAACTACATCCTGGCAGTAAATCACTGGACGGTCAAACTTCCTTGAAATAATTGTAGAGCTGCCAGATGATTGTTTGTGAGTCTGAATGCAAGGTCCAGACCTTATCAGTGTCCAACACATCTCTGTGTGATCACAGATGAAGCTGAGATGAATTGTGACATTTTAAGCGCCACTTTGGTTCCTACAGGCTGCAGGCTTTTTTTTTGTTTTTTTGAAACGGCACTGCAGTTCCAGCCCAGGAATACCAACCTCTTGGCGCTCAACTTATTCTCCTTGCGAGGGATCTGAAATGGATATGGTGAAAAAACATTATTGCAGCCTGTCCGACAGAGTAGCACTTGCTCGCTGCAATTAAGTTGAAGGTTTTGATTTTGCAATCTGTGCGTGCCAGCTGAACTTCTCATCTGTGCTCACGCTTTACAAAAACACATGCACAGACTCTCAGAGAGGCTAAGACACTTGCAGGCCGAGTTTCACTCCCTCCTTTGCTATGACGTCTGAATCACAGAGCGTATTTTGACATGCAAATCTGGCCTAAAGCAAGCTTTTCACTGACCCCTTCTGAAGACTTGGGTGGGCTCCTGAAATGCCTCCCTTAATTCGACATGACCTGATTTGGAGGATTTCAGTGTTATTATTCCTCTTGGACATGTGGACTCGTATGTGAGGCGTGAGGTTGAGGAAGGTCTTCCCAGAGGTGTTATGAGAGCTGATGTGAGACAACAGTGGTCCGTGCCTGGAGCAAAAGAGAGGTGGAAATAGAGAGAACTGTGCAAAGTGACTGTTACAAGTGGAAGGGGAAAAGAAAAAAAAAAAAAGAAGCAATGCACGGGTTTCTTCATGGACTGTGAATCAAACCCAAACTCAGCAGCCCCAGCCCACGACAGTTGAGGTGCAGAAGTGTATCTTTCCCCTCGCTCATGCTCTCTCCCTCCGGTTCCCAAAGGTATATCGCACTATTGTTGTGTTGGAAGTTCCTGAGTTTTGACAGCTGTGCTTGGAGTGCTGTGACGGCAGTCTGAGGGGAAGGGTGTGTGTCTGTGTGTCAGATAATGGATGTGGACCCTTTAGTGTGCTGTGTCCTGGTATGCAAATATTTATGTGTATGTATGTGTGTCTATCAACAAAAAGTACCCCTTTGAGACGAGTTAATGATGATGATAGAAATAAAGGGCTTGATTTATGACGCATCTTATAGACGCCGTAGAATAATGTAGCTGAGTTTGCTTTGTCAGCGGCAATTTGAGATGTAATGTAGCCACAGGAATGTAGACAGGGGAGAAACAAATAAAGAAAGGCTTTTGAGCCTGGAAAGCAGGGATATCTAACTGTACAGTTCACCTACGTCCAAGGTGCAAGGTGAAAAAACATCAAGTCTGCAGAGATTCAACTGCAGCAACACGTGTTTTATAAAGAACAGTTGTAGTGTGAGAGTGAGACATGGAAGGAGGCCACGAGTGCTGCAGGGGTTTTGACCCACTCAGGCTTCAGTAGACACTGCAGCGCTTCAGGCTGCAAGATAGCATTTGCTTGAAAGAAAGAGAGCTTTTGGCCCAGTGTGAAATGAAATTGAACCAGAGTGCAATCGTGTGCAAACCTCAGAAGTCCACTGTGGTGGTGGGGTGTGGTTCTGGCTCGGCTGCAGGAGGAGCTGAGGAGCAGCGGTTCCGGGGACTGGACCACCTGCATCCAGGCAGCTCATTAACCATTAACCAGCTCATTAACCAACCAGAGCTGCAACTGGAGAATCTTGAACCTTCTCTATTCTTAAAGGACTTCTTGTAAAATCAGCTGTTTGAGCTGCACCTATAGAGTTGAAGCCTAAGTAGCCGAGTCCTGCTACATCCGTATTTCATTTACAACACAGTTTATATATCAGTTGTTGAAACTCAAGTAAATGTACCATTTTTAAGAAAGAAAAAAGAAAAGATAACTTTGATATTGATGGCAACAATATGTTGGCAGTGTGACTGGAACATCTTCTGCATTTAAGTCCAAGTCCAAGTAAGTCCAAGTCCAGTCCAAATACATCTGGAATCTGAGACCAGTTCCTGGAGTTTGGCTGGAGGAATCGTGTCTTATACTTGTCTGACATAAGACTCAAGAGGCTCAACAATCCTGCATCTTCTTTGTCATCATTTTAACTTCTGGACTGCAGACAGACCAGTTCAGCTCCCAGACTCCTCTACTATGCGCTTGTATGAATGAAGTATGTTTTTTTTTAGTTTTGCCTTCCTGTTATATACTTATGTATAAGTGTATATATACTTATACAGGACTGTCTCAGAAAATTAGAATATTGTGATAAAGTCCTTTATTTTCTGTAATGCAAAAATGTCCTACATTATGGATTCATTACAAATCAACTGAAATATTGCAAGCCTTTTATTATTTTAATATTGCTGATCATGGCTTACAGCTTAAGAAAACTCAAATATCCTATCTCAAAAAATTAGAATATTCTGGGAATCTTAATCTTAAACTGTAAGCCATAATCAGCAATATTAAAATAATAAAAGGCTTGCAATATTTCAGTTGATTTGTAATGAATCCAGAATGTATGACATTTTAGTTTTTTTAATTGCATTACAAAAAATAAATAACTTTATCACAATATTCAAATTTTCTGAGACAGTCCTGTAAGTTATAATATAAGGCCTACCTAGAAAAAGATGATATCTGCATGTTGCATGTGTTGTTCTTAAACATACACCTTTCAGCATTGATGTCTCACCAGTGAGAGGTGCAGGCCTTTGAACTGAGTGCCAACGAAAAGACAGATGGGCTCCTCTTCAGTCCAAAGAGGGCTGTATCCATGGTTTCCACATTGAATTTCAAATGTTGAACTGACCACAGGATAGTTTTCCATGTTGTCTCAGTCCTCAGTGTTAATGAGCTTTATGTCTCCATCTTTGTTTGATACATCTTTAACCTGCATTTGCAGGAGGTGTGAGGAACCATGTTCTTGGACAGCATTTCATGCAGTAATCTCTGTTATTATACAGTCCTACATGAGAGCATGAACGTCACTGGCATTCAGTTTTGATTTTCAGTCCCATGCACACAGAGATTCCTCCACTTTTGTTTTGTTTTTATTTATTTTATCTTGACAAATACTCAGTTTGTAACCATGTTTTTCACAGAATATTGAACTTCTGACCATATTTCCCTGTGACAGACTCCTCTCTAAATTGTTGTCTTTATACCCACTGGTACCCACAGGTCACTGACCTGTTGTAAAATAACCTAATTAATTCCACGTAGCGCTCCTCCAGGTGTTTCTTGTTAGTGCCACTTATTTTTCCGTCCTCTTGTTGCCACGGTCCCAAACGTTTTGAGAAATGAGCCAAATGAGTTCACGAAACAGTAAAAAGTCTCTGTCTTTTAACATTTGTGTATGCTTTCGGACTTTTGTTTTAAATTAGATATGGGTTTGTGAGATCTGCAAATCTTTTAATTCTGTTATTGTTTACATTTCACGCAGGGTCCAGCATGTGGCTTTGCGGTTAACACTGTTGCCTCAGACCAAGCTTCAAAGAAACATCTCCTGGATGCACTGGGACGCATCTTCAGTGATGTATCCTAGGGTCATCGGGTGTTTCGGGTCTCGCAACATCAGACACCCTCTCTCTGGTGAAGCTGCCATGTTGTCCCTGAGCTAGCGTGAGTCCGAAAACATGCGTGTTAGGTTAAATGATGATTCTAACCTGCAATGTGAGCATGTGGTTACTTATCTATGTGGTCCCAGATGTCCTTTGGCCTGGAGAGATCTGGGTTAGGCTCCAGCAGAACACCTATGACCCTGAGTAGGAGTGTTTCTGTGTATTCCTACTGAAAGGATGGATGGATGCATGTGTATGTGTACACACACACACACACACACACACACACACACACACACACACACACACACACACACACACACACACACACACACACACACACACACACACACACACACACACACACACACACACACACACACCACACACACACACACACACACACACACACACACACACACACACACACACATACATACATACATACATACATACATACATACACATAAGATAAGTCTTTATTGTTATTCCCACTTTTTTTCAAAAGATACAATGAAATTGAAGGTGCTGTTGAAAATGAACATAATATTAATTAATATAAACACAGAATTGTACTGATAAATAATATACACACACAAAAACAAAAATTGCCCAATGGGTTAGAAAAAGTGTATTCACTGTCATCGCATTTAGAGCCATGACATATATAGTAAAAGGAATAAATGTAAAGTTTGTCAGACTTTGCCACAATATATGATGATATTCCCTGCTTTCAGCTTGTCAGCGTTGAGATGTTCTGGTTGACCTTGGCTGGTAACGCCAATTTGGAAATAGACGTACGGCTTTGGACATTTTTGCACTTTTTTCTCTTCCCTGTATCTGCAGAGGAGCTGTGGAGCAGCGGTTCCGGGGACTGGACCACCTGCATCCAGTCAGCTCATTAACCATCTCCTTTTTACGTGTAAACAGCCTGAAGGAAGACTAGAGCTGCAACTGGAGAATCCTTAAACCGCTCTTAAAGGACATCATGTAAAATCAGCTGTTTGGACTGCACCTATAGGGTAGAAGCCTTATTAGGCGAGTCCTGCTACCTGCATATTTCATTTACAATACAGTTTATATATCAGTTGTTGAAAATCAAGTTAAATGTACCATTTTTAAGAGAAAAAAAAGAAAAGATTACTTTGAAATTGATGGCAACAACATGTTCACATGTTGAGACAGTGCCTCAACTCTTGACTCTGGTTTAATTCAATTTCAGTTTGAGAAACACAATCCTTTTTTTTTCCAGGGTATCAGAGTGTTTGGGATTAATCTTCTGGTGACAAAGACTTCCAGTGCAAATTTTATTGCTGAGATATTTTCCTCAAAACCAAAGTTTTTGACCGTCCAACAGACCAACACTGACATAATACAAAGTAGCAGCAAGTGAGGCAACACTGCTTCACATGTCAACAGTGTCTTGCTGTGTCCAAAATCCCTTCACTCACTAACTTGCTCACTTCAAGCACTGCTTATTTAGATTTCTTGGTGCCATAAATTTTGCAGTCTCACAAACTAATGCTGCAGGTCAATGACAGACCTGCTTTCTTTTCCTCTCTTTTGCAAGATCAAGTCACAAAGTTGAAATCATCTCTGAATATTCCTCTCGAGACATGTTTTGGCACGGCTGCAGGACTTCTCAAGCATGAGACAACCTTTCTATCGACTCTGCACTTATATTCGCTGCTGGATAGTTTGATTCCTCTCTTCAATGTGAGGATGTGTGTGAATATGACCCGATGTGTGTTTCTAACCACGACTGTGAGTTTTTACAAGTTGGTGTTGATTTTATTATGTAAAGCACTTTGCACTCCTTTTGTACTAAAAGTGCTATATAAATAAAGTTTGATTTGATTCAGTGTCCCGAACATCTCAGTATGTATTAGGAAAACACTTCAAACTGCAGATCCCACTATAGAACCCCCGGTGTAGTGAGTGATTTCCGACACAGCCTCTGTATTTATTCGTGAGCATATATGCACCTGCGCTTTATGCAGCTGACATAAATAACTTTTCAATAAGGCCTCAAAAAGCTGTGCAAGGGTCCCATTTACTTAACAATGTTGCAGCTGGTACACATTTTGCCCTGACCGGTGCAGTAGAGGGAGGCGAGCTTAGGAATAAAGCAGGAATGTGTAGTGGGTGCTATGCAGCTGGTTGTTGAGCCCCGCTGGGTCGCAGGGAGCAAGGCCAGGCCAGCCACATGAGCCTCAGCTGATTCACACACCCATTGCCATTCACTCACTCACACACACACACACAGTCTCACACACACACACACACATGCACACACAGCCTCAGTACGTATCTCCTGTATGATCTGGGGGCCAAAATGGGATGTGTGCAAAAGCGTTGGAGCTGAATTATAATGATTGTAAATCACAGAGCCAGTGGGAGGGTTCTAGTGGCTTGATGCTAATCAAAATAGACATGTTAATAATTTTTAAGCCTGATAGCTTATTTGCCCAACCAGCGAGCTGCACTCTCTTCCGCAAAATTAGCAATAATCATGAGGGTCAACAGAGTTCTCCCCGTTCTCCCGAAAGCAACTGTTGGCCACATGTGAACGTAGCTGGCGCTGAACTTAAAACTAATAAGGCAGTTGCATTATCACAGGTCTGAGCTGAGTTCCTTCCAAGTGAGAAGTTATTATTTCTTACTGTAACTGACTCAACACCAATTAGCCCCGTAATGGCCAGCTGTATTACGGTAACAACATGGCAAA
Organism: Cololabis saira; assembly: GCF_033807715.1. Lineage (NCBI taxonomy): Eukaryota > Metazoa > Chordata > Actinopteri > Beloniformes > Belonidae > Cololabis > Cololabis saira. Next base: position 12,898,575 of record NC_084589.1, read on the forward strand.
CACTCATGTATCAGACTTATCAGGCTGCTCATAACCAGGTCACACCATAAAATACTTGCAGGTCCAAAGAGCTGTTAGAGCAACCACGTTTTGTTCTTTTCTTTCCACGATACGCTCCCCTAACAATATCATATCAGCTGATATGGTAATGATCAGCTGATGTTACGCGCCGTGGGGTTACATAACTGCCAGGTTAGTGTCAGACGTGTTTATATTTGCAGGAAGGAAGTCGGATGTCCACCTCTTCATAAAGTATAAGTTACAGCCTTTGGGAGACAACAGGGCCCAGGCTGACGTGCTGAGATGAAAGACGGGGATGCGGTCCATGTTTGGGGTCGCGCTCATGGTCCCTTTACAGGTTTGGGTTGTCCCCTGGTGTTTGGGTTGCTCTGACACGGTCAGATCAATGAAGATGCTTCAAACCAAGCATGTCAGAAAAGAGAAAAACCCTCTGTAGGAATCAGCTGAGTTCAATTAACTGGCAAAGCCAAAGTGCCCGTGTATGTTTTTCCATTAGTGCGTAATGAGCTTGAATTAAGAACGTCCATAAAAGTGGAAAAATATTCACCATCCATGAAGATCTTCTACATGGGGACAAATATCTGATGTACCAATGCATCTTATATATTTTTCAAAATGTATTTATTGTGATATAAAGAGAAAATTACATGTTTCTCACATGTCATCTCAAAACACTCAAAAAGAGGTGATAGACGGGACGCCAATAGGAAAAAAAGAAGATAAGAAAAACATGTACATCATGTACATCATGTTTTTCTACCTACTACTATCCTCTCATCCATCCATTCACCACGGCCCCCCACCCGCAGGAGTGCCATCCCACCCAGGATCTTAATTGTATTTTTTTCATCAAGGTGAGAGACCAGAGGTTGTTTTTAAAGTCCTTCAGCTTGTCTTTTAGGATGAATCTCATCCTCTCCGAGTGGAGAGTCTGGGAGAACCTGGAGGAGGGCACCGCCTTCTCTTTTCCAGAAAAGTAGCAGCAGCTTTTTCGCTCTTATAACACCACGCCAGGAGACACTTCTGTGCTATATTTAGTTTACTAAATTCCTCAGACATTATAAGGTCTGGTAGGATCTGGACTTGCAGGAAGGTAGAGAGGAAGTGGAATATCTCACACCTGAAATCTCTGTCTGGGACGTAGAGCGCAACTGTGTGACAAGGTAGCTTGCAAGGAGTCACTGCTCACACTTATTCATCTAATGTATCTGTTTATATCTTTTTATATATAGAATATAGATATGGAGTATATGTAGATATATACAGTACATACATGCAGTTCTAGTCAGTCCTTTGGTTTTCGACTCCCTCAACTGGCTGCAGATGGTACTTCCTGACTTCCTGTTCTCCAAGCAACATAATGTAGGTTCTACTTGGATTCATCTTATAATACAGCCTCCACTTATAGATATTGCATGATTTGAAAATTAGATTTAAAAGTGTATACTTACAGCAGAATCGTGTTTGATGCAGATGCAGATGCAAAGTCTGTTGTCCAAGTGTGGCTGGGATAAAAAGTTAGAATATACAGAGAAATGTGTTTCATGAGAGAAAACATAACTACAAAGATGGCAAGTATTTAGGTGAGTATTCATTGATTTTACTAAAATATATTTAAATACCACACACACAGAAACGGCCTTACAAAGTGGAGCCGCTGCACATTTGCTCAAAACCGAGTTAAAGCTTATTGTGGGCTTTGTGACATCAGTCTGTTTTGCGACCAAATCTCCTGGTAGTTTTGTTCCGTTTTAGAGAAACAAAAGTGTCAAAAAAAGTTATCTGTCTCCGGTAAACTCTGCATGTTATGCAATTTAAATTCATTCAAAAGGAGTTGTGCCTGTAAGCACCTTGGGCTGCTTTAAAATAAAAATGTTTTAAAATCCTTCTGTGTTTACTCCCGGTTTTCATACCATGTTAGATTTTTAATACAGTAACAAAAGTTGGCGACCACGGATATGACAAATCTTATCAATGAACCGCACACATTTGACATGAGACAGACGTCTATTTACCTTTTATGAACGTCAGGCTGTGTTTATTGCACACAATAACAATCATGATTTAGGAAAACTGTGTCAGTGAAGAAAATTCATGCTCAAAACACATTTAGTGATGAAAAAAGGTCCGTCAGGAAAGATTACCTAATACTGCTGAGCAACTTCAACAACGTGGAAAAACAATCTTTCATTTCTTTTATCTAAACTACACTTTGCCTTTGCAGCGTTTTGAATGATCAAAGTGTAAAGACGGAGGACAGGATCTGGTTAAGAAGATATTACTTTAATGCATCACCACCAGACTGTGCGCAACATGGACCTGGCTGGTAGAAAAAGACAGTTTAAAAGTTTATTTAGATCCATCTGAATGTGGTACTTATGAGGGAGAAAATGTAACTTCATAGCAGAAATGCTCAACGGCATCTCCGCTGTCTTTACTCCACTATAAACTCGGTTATTAACAGTTGCTATGATACCCACATCCTCTCTGCTCACTCCTTTGTCACAGGCTGCTGTGATTTAGGCCCGACTGGGTGTGTGTGTGTTATTGTTGCGACGCGCAGGCCACAGCTTTTGGCCACTCCAGCTGAGAAGTGAGCACCTACTGGGCTTTTCCCATGATGATGAGAGTCGCTAAAGCTCGGCCCAGTCAGCAGGCAGTGCGTGAGGCCCCCAGGCTGCTCCCACCTCCAACTCTCTCCCCTTCCCCAAGGCCTCCCGGCCGTAACCCCCCCCCCCCCCCCAACCCCTCTCTCCCTCCTGTCCTCCTCCGCCTCCGCCTCCTTTAAGCTCCCTCAAGTCATGATCTGGCCCGTAAATTAGTATCCAGAGAAAAATGGGTTCTGTAAGATGAAACTGGGTTTCAGTGTGTATCAGCACACGACTCAGGGGAGACAAGAGAGAAGAAGCAGGCTGTAAATCCATTGGAGTTCACTGATAGCGCCTGTTTGCACAGTCACTGCCGCTTCCTTTGATCAAATGGCTGGGGGAGCAGGGGGTCGTGTGGCGCTGCCGAAGGTCAGCTATATATTACACTCCTAAAAGTGATTACTGAAATTCTTAAGTGAAACCATTCTGCTGCCAGGGTGTGCTCTAATCCCCTGCAGCGTTGTCTGGGCCGAGGCCGGGGCCTCTCTGAGGACCCGCACGCCCAGCGCTCCTTTCCCCCTTCCCCACTTGTGTTTTTTATCATCGGGGCAGACCTGAAATGAGCCCCCACATGGAAACATGGCCTATCCAGTTGCAATATCAACTGCTGGGGCGCGGACAAGGAGGAGAAAGAGGAAAGGTAGTGTCAGGAAACAGAAATATGCGCACACTTCAAAGGCAAGAGCAGCAAATTAAGGGTTAGGCTTTGGACACGACAGTAAGTTGCCTTTACATAAGAAACAGGGTAAACAATGTCTGGATTGTGTTTCACTTTTCCCCTCGGTGTTGCTGCAGAGACCCCCACCCCCCACCCCCGCTCTAATCTGCACACTGGCTGTGCTGTAGGTAGAAGGCTCAACCAGCTCATCCAGTTTCCTTCTCTTTTTTTTTTTTTTTTCCTTTTAACCATCAGAAAAATAACTTTTCATCAGCTCAGCCATGCAAACATTGTTTTGCGTCCTTTTCAGCGACGTGTTTCAAATGAATGGAAAATGGAAAATGTGACACAAATTTGCAGAATAAAATGTCGTAAAGCTTCTGTTAAAATTCCCCAATTTATGACTGGTAGCTAATCCCAGCCACGCCGTTACGCCGCATCAAATCGGTTACAGCGACTTATAAAACACAAGTGCCGCTTTTAAGCATCATGCAAACAAGTAGTGAAGCTGCGTGCGTGAGCGTGCGTGCGTGTGGATGTATAGTTTCTACCGCGGTTGAGCCTCGGCCAGCCTACATGATCTAAACAAGAGTTATGTGAAGTCATGCTCTATGAAATTTAATACACATTTGCTGATCATTACCCAAGATTGCTTTGTGTTAACTTTGGCAGACCTGCTCTTGGCTCTTGGATTGAAAAAAAGGGTGATGTATTTTCTTTTATTTATTATTTGCATTTGGCTACCGAGAAGGAAAATAGTGGGTGAAGAGGTGGGGGGGGTTGTTCGAGAGTGGTATGCCTGTGACCGATGCATCCATGCCAGGAATAACAGCGAGAAAGTTCCTCGTCAGCCTCATTAGTGCGCACAAAAGTGTTCCCAGGAGACACGACAGAATGTAAATACAATTAAAGCCCTTTACACTGCAGGATGCTACAAGCTAGACGCTCCCACTTTCAAAAGAGTTGCAACCTCATGTTGCACGTCTCATAAATTCCAGTGAGAGCATTCAAAGAGAAATTTATCGAGCGTGGCATTCACACATGTTGACAGTAAAGAGGACCAACTGCGAACCGGGTCTTGAAAATTTGTAGGAGCACATGGCAGCCACTCTGAACTTCTGTCTGCGTGTCTGCGTGTCTCTGCCCTCTGCATCGTGCCTCAACCTCTCGTCTGCGTCTCACTCCTTAAATAATAAATGCAAGATAAGCCGTTTGACGTGTCGGGGTGATGTGACCAGGACTCGCAGATGCAGTATTTCAGTGACACTACTTAAACTCTTCCCCCCTGGAAGCAGGTGCACGGTTATCCTAAGCAGGGCAACCGGCGGAAACGTCATTTTCCAAAATTTGTTCATATTATGAGCATGTTTCTACCATCTGTTTCCAGCCTGCACTGCCTGTTTCTTCAGATGTTTGTTCAGTAAAGGAGGTGTTTATGATCTCTGAATGTTGGCAGTTTCACTAGAGAGAGGACTGTAGAGCACCTCTGGGACTCGGCATGCACAACCACACTTTTGGCTCTTTTACCTATTGACACAGCTGCTATCATGCAGCAGTGATCCCATCCAGGGGTGATGAACAAATCTGTGCACACGTCCCTACATGGACTCAAGCGCACATGGAAACATACATAACCTGTTTATCTTGTTCTTAAAAATGTCATTAAGTCTTCTTCAGACACAGCTTGATATTGACGTTGCTGGAAAATGAGTTCATTTGCTCTTTGTTGCCGGGTCGTTGAGCGGCTTTGATTTGGATGAGTCCTGGGACATCACATTCTTTGTTTTGTTTTTTTCTTTTGCATGTGGAAAATAACCACATTTATATTCACGGTATTTTTCATGAATAGCGGGACAGAAAGACAACGACAGCCGGATCTATCAGGCCAAAACAGTTGGATTGGAGTCTGCAGAGGATTTGGGCCGGAACTTGGACTTCCAGACGCAACTATTACCCAGGTGATCCGGGCTCACGTAAATTTGGAACTTCGGCTTTATTTTAAGTCAATTTTTACTTTCATTTACAGTTACTATTTGTTTAGATTTAGGCATTAAACAATAATAAGATGGATATACAGTAGACATCAAAACCCAAGGTGGTTACTTCAGAATGTAAAAAGTCATTTCCTGGGTTTAGAGATTAAAAAAACTAAGTGATAAATATCATTGTTAGGTTTAACCATTAAAACAATAAATAAATATAAATAAATAAATAGATTTAGGCAATAAAAGGGTTAAGGCATTAAAATGATATGATTTTAATCAATGACAAGTCATTGGTTAGGCCTAGATATTAAAACTGTGTGTAATAAAAAGCCCTGATTAATAAAGAACTCGGTAATGACACTATGTGATAAGCTTTAGAAAACAGAGAGTAATTGTTAGGTTTAGGTATTAAAACAATGTGGCTATCTTTAGACAATAAAAACTCAGGTGACATTTAGGAAGTGAAAATAATGCGATGCTGCAAACATCATGTCATTGTTTGGTTTGTGTATTAAAACTGTATGGTTAAAGTCATTGGTAATGTAAGTACTTAATTTGGCTTTGGGCAATAAATGGCCATTGTTACATGAAGGTATTAAAGAATAACTTGTTTATGTTAAGGAAAAGTATTACTGTAATTCTATATATTCAAATTTCTCTGGGCTTTTGAGTTATGAGCTGCTCCAACTTTATAACTGAGAATGTGGTGCAGACACATGCACACACAAAAAGGCGTTCCTATCAAAACACATTACACCGACTATTAACTGAATTCCCCTAAAAGGGGTAAAACATATTGATTTATTTCATCGTGGCTGCAAAATACTTTCTTTTCATGTCTACTGCACATCTTGTTGTGAGTCGCGGTTCACTTCACAGGGTGTTTCCTCGCCTCTGCTCGCCCTCTCTGAGATGTTCATTCTAGTCCAAATGAGTGACAGAAACAGGATTCATCACATCACATTTCCACACCGATCTTGCATGTCTCAGATTTTATGATGTGAGTAATTTGGTTACTGCACAGCTTCTCTGCTGAGCTCTGCAGGGTCCCGGCTGAAGGGGAAAAGCTGTGAACACAGAGCGAGAAGGTAAATAAAGGAAACGTGCGTGGTAGTATATTGCGTCACCGGTAACTCTATCAAGTGTTGCTTTAAGGTGCACCGCCGTGGGCAGAACCTCCTTTATTATGGCAGCCCGGGGAGATCTGCTGATAACATGGGGATTGATGTTGGCCCTGGAAACGGCGTGTGTGCCGGCCTGGAGACGTATGTTGCATTTGGCCTGCACAACAGAACTGTATATCAGCGTGTTGTCACCTGGGCTGATGTCACAGCAGGTCCTTCGGCTAAGAAAACACACACTCCGTCTTGTGCCGCGGCCCAGCACACAGCCGCTCTACCGCTAATGTGCTTCTCTCGTGGTGAGGGGGTTCGTATGTGGAACAGAGATCGTTTTGGGGCCAAACGTTCGCACACCAGTGCCAGTTTGAGGATCAGTTACCCAACATCAAAACTTTTTGGTCGCACCGTAACCGTAACTCTTTTAATTTCACACATTTCCCCCTCGAGGACCTCGAAACCGCTCAGTGGCGAGGTCAAACCAGATTTATCTTTAAATAAACAGGTGATTAAGCAGCACCTGTTTTATGTTTGTTTGTTTGTTCACTACCGCTGCTTGAATAATCCCAAATAATCGAAGTTTAGTGTTTTTTCCATCGGTAAGCCGCGACTGCTATCGTGGCAAATGACTGTTACTTTAATCATCTCCGGCTCAGACTATCCTATTTCCTGCCAGATGTATTTTTTTCCATCTTTGAAGGTACAGATATGAAGCTTTTCAGTCTCCTTTATTGTCACACACGGAAAATGCATTGAAAGTATTAGAGGTACACTGATTAAACTGATACACGCTGATTAAATCCATTCATGTGGACGTTTCTGAGACTTATGCCGCCCACAGATGTTGTTGCAAACCAGGTAGAGCCCCATCGCCCCGGTAACAACTGCACTGTTCAACCGCAGCGCAGCCCTGAGCAGGACGACTGATCTCCCAAACACACGGCTAAACTATTCAGGGTTTGTCCCTCCACCAACAGGATCCAGATGTGCAACCACCCACAGAAGTCCTGTTGGGTCAGAGATGTGTCACTGCATGAAAGGTCCTACTCTATACCAGGCATTTGTTTCATAATCATCATTTTAATATTGAGAAAATGAATGTTTTTCCACTTCAGTTTAATAAATCAAGAACTTTATTTAATCAGCATATCTGATATGCAAAAGATGAACACTTGAGGATGTTAAGTGTATTTGAAAATATTAACTGCAGTGAAGAGAGGCGAACAAATATCTCAACCCATGTCAATTCTGTAGGTTGCTGAAAATGAGAGGTAAAAGTATTATTGAAGATTTAAGCAAATTGCTTAAAAATAGAGTTTAATTCTGTATCACAACAGTACTGATAAGAACTCTGATTGAATGCAGAAGGCCAACACTTATGAGCCATGCTGAGCTAAGAAGGCTCTTATTCTCTGTAGGAGCTCTTTCTTGACGCTGTCTGGCACCAAAGCTGCAAGAACAGAAGACAGACACGAGTTATTACAGTGTTATTAACTGTGACTTCATTAGACCTTCTGATCCTATGCTTAACGGACATGCCTTACTACTAAGGCCCTGTCCCAATACTACCACTACCCCTACTTTTCATCCCTACCCCTAAATTTTGCGCGTTCCCGTGAGGGTAGTGGTGTCCCAATTCCTCTTTTCACCTAGTGGTAGTGAAGAAAACAGGGTAGTGGCTATGAATCTGTCCCTACGGATCGAGGGATTTGTACCGAGAAATATATTTTACTTTCATAATATTCACTCAGTGAATGTACATAATCACTCGTTTTCCCCGTTGTTGCGAAGATCACGCCAGAATAAAGACTGATTTATGGTTCCGCGTTACACCAACACAGAGCCTACGGCGTAGGTTACGTAACCTACGCCGTAGGTTCTGCGTCGATGTTACGCGGTGACGCGCGCCGTACGCCGTACCCTACGCTGTACCCTACGCCGTAGGCTCTGCGTCGATTTAACGTGGACCCATAAATCAGCTCCGGAGCCGGCAGGCAGAAATCTCGAAATTTTCGGAGCAAATTTCTTAACAGGCGTAGCTACAACTGTTAGATTTCATCTATTAAACCAACATTTATCTTCCTAAATGATTTATTTCAGCCAGCGGTAATTCTCAACAGAGCTGCAGGTTTCTCCCCAGGGACAACGGCGCAGGGCGATCACGTCTGTACTCCGGCTGCTGCTGCTCCAAGCCGGCGGCTCTTATCATCTCCGAAAACATCGGGTCAAATTTCTTAACAGGCGTTATTTGGATAAACTGAGCCCAGGTTGGGGATCTTAAAGGTAACTTTTACACCTGAAAAAATATTAAAACTTAATAAAGTGGCATATTAACAGCGCTACAGCTGAAATTAAAACAGCTTTTAGCTCTCAGCTTCCTGATTTTAGGGGTGGTGCTGAAAGTAGGAGTAGGGGGAGTATTGGAACAGGCCCCTGGGAAGATTTCAAGTGCCCTAAAATCTGTCCCTTCATTTTTAGGGGTGGTGATAGTGAGGGAGGGCTAGTGAAAGAAAGTAGGGGGTGTATTGGGATTGGGCCTTCATTAGACCTTCTGATCCTATGCTTAACGGACATGCCTTACTATAACTCTGTCGTGATACAGTGTAAGCTTGATTTTCTAAGCTTTTTGGAAATAGTTATTGCACACTAAAAATAAATATGATACAGTTAGGCTGGTAGCAGCCAAGTCTGTACAGCCAGATCTTTTCAGGTTACCTCTTCCTTTAGGAGTGATTTCTAGAACGAGGTCCTCCACCGTGACATGCTCCAAACCCTTCTCTTTGATGACGTCTGCAAATTAACACATATCTACAGCTTAAAACAGCAGCAAATGCACATTTTAAACATATGCAATCAAAGACAATTCAGCCTCATTTCAGTTTTCAGTCTCTACTTGATGAAAATAAAGTTTTAGCCTTGGTATGTTTGCGTGTTTCGAGACCAATCATAAGTCTGATGGTGAGATTAGTGTTGAGGCAAGACCGCCTGTATATTTAAACAGTGAATGAAGCATTCTGAATGCTTGCATGATGGAGTTTTACAGGTTATTCTCATACACAGTGAGGATTTCAATGGAACAACAATCAAGGGAATGTTAGGAGTAGTTCATTATTGCTCAAAATAAAAAAGGACTTGGACAGATGAAGTAAACTCCAACTTTTATCTAACTTGGCTGCAACTGTACAGTCAGAATAAAAGATCTGTCTGGTAATCAACCCCCAGGCCGGGTTTCCTCCAAATTAAACTGTCAATATGTTTTACTGGAAAAGCAAGAATCAATTTCAACCACACACAAAAAAAAGAAAAAAAAAACCCAGTGGAAAGAGTGCACTTGAAAACCTTTCTCAACCTTCATCTGTCACCAGATTCAGATCCAACGATGCTCGGCTTGATACTGAACAGAGCACAGATAACCACCTGTCCATTTGGAGTATGAAACGCACGCATGAATACGTTACAACCCTCAGCTGCCTCACGTATGTCTTCACTCATGCTGCGGCCGCTGCCTGGAGGAAATACTGCTGCTATCACTAAAGCTGAAACAATCCCAGAAAAAAGTCCCTTACATTTGCACTCCTCTCTTATCAATTCATCTTCTTAATTTCAGCCAAAAATTAAACCATACTCAAGTTGGCATCACATCTGGATGTATGTAGGACATGGATTAGAAAACAAAATATACTGTACATACATCGACCACAGCATGTAATAATAATTACCTTTTGCAGTAGAAGTACGTTGAACAACAGAGATAACTGAGAAATTAATTCTGTAACAGATCAGTCTTCGGTTCGCTGTTTTCTTTTCTTCCGCCTCAATTTCAAACACAAAACATTAACTTGGTTCCTAATGCAGGTGCCATTGCACAGATTGTCAGTGCTCATTGATCATGGCGTTGCATCTGATCGCTGCAAGCATGAGTTTGAACATGGATCAGCAACAGTCACCCGCGCCGACAGTTATAGCAGGTTCATTTACTTTATGATCATGTGTTAAGATGAATCCGAGAGACTGTGTCAGTAACTGCAGTGAACTCCCCTCACCAAGTCCTTATCAGGTTCTCCTGTCCATCACTTCTTTTGCATGTCTTTTAACAACTGTACCGCATCATTTAAAAAAAAAAAAAATCAACCTCTTACCTCTGCATTGGGCCTTCATCTGGTCCTTCCACCCACACTCAGTGAGCTTCGCTCTCAGCAGCTCCTTCAGTCTGTCCAGGACATAAAACAATAAGAATAGACACGTGTCCCTGCGTACTCATGAATTTATGCAACGGTTAGGTTTTTTTGTTTTTTTTTATGATGCACTGACTGGAGAGCACTTTTAATTTCGTTGTACATAGTTATAATGACAATAAAGATCTATCTATCTATCTATCTATCTATCTATCTATCTATCTATCTATCTATCTATAGTCACTTTAACATTTTTTAATAATCTGGTTATTTTTCCTATCAAACATGTACACGTTAACTGGGATGTTGAGACATGGTGACAGATCTGTACCGGGGGCTGCACAGACGAGTCGACAGGTTGATTTTACTGACTTTTTACACCCTGTGCTGACTGGGAAACCCGTCATATTCATCCATATTCCCTCCATAAAAAACGTGCTGCAGTGATGAGCCCACAGTCGGCACGCATTTCTGCATTTGGCCAAGCTGTGCTGAAGACATCTGGCTCTTCCATCTCCCAGTAGGCCAAGCGAGAGGATTTTCTCTCTTTCCAGAAATACTATCATATAGGGCAGGTCCAAATACCATTTTATGGGTTCTGCAGCTTCGGCAGAGGATTACAACAAATATTTAGAGCTTTAGTAGCGGTGGTGGGGGGTGAGAACACAAGTTACTGATTTACACAGGTGAAGATTTTATTACATTATTATTTCCACAATTTAACAGTGCAATAAAAATTAGAAAATGCTGAAAACTCTATTTTGTAGTTTGGCTGTCTGCAACAGGAAGAAAAAGACAGACAAAAACTGAAAACCAGATGTTCAATTATTGGTTTCTGGCCCTCTGATCATGTAAAGGCATCCAACTTGATGCCTTTATTTTCTTGCCAGTAAAACAGAATTAAAAGAAAAGAAAAACAAAAAACAACATGTCATGTCATAGACCATAAACAGCTTTAAATATATATTTCTGTAGTGTACAAGTCGAGCTGTCAGCATTGAGGTAGTAAAGCGCAACCGCTGCACTAAAGATGACCATTGCTTGCTTTTCAACGTTAACTGGCCTTTCATCATTAACAATTTAACCTAATTCTCTTTTTTTCTCTCCTTTCCTAATTGCTTCTTACCAATTTTATTTCATGCATCTGTTTTGCTCATGTGTTTGATTTTTTATCTTTGTTAAAATGATTTTTATGCATGGTATTAACCATTAACATGTGTGCAGACAAGGTAAAAAATAAAATACATAAAATAAAATAAAATGATTTTTATGATCTTCATAAAAGATTACTCGATATTTACTTAATATCTGATTATTAAATGATTGCAAAGGTCGAAACTATTTATACAGCTCCAAAAACAAAACAAAAAAACAATACACAGAAGTAGAGCTTGTCTAGGAATATTTATTTTGCCTTTTTAATTATATTAAAGTGTAGTATTAGCCCTAAGCAACAGGCTTTATCAATCCGTTTTACGCTGTATTTCTTACATTTGGCTTTTATTACATGTTCTTTTTGATGCAACTTTAAAAACACTGAGTTTAGAGAAAATACCTTAGTAAGAAATGTGTTTATTGTTAAAGACACTGAGCTAAAACAGAAGTGTTACAGTTTACAGTCACAGACCTAAGTTAATACTGTTATATGTGTTTAAACTGACCTCTCTCTTTCCCCCATCTCTGTCAGCTTCTGGTTTACTGACGCTTTCAGCCTGGTTTCTTTATTCATCCTGTTTCCCCCTGAGAATAAAAACAAGAAAACATCAAGCGAGGCAAAGTAAAACACAAGTATTTAACACCGTCGGTGGTAAAAGTGTGAGAAGCGGCTGATCTCAGATCAGAGTTTACTCACAATCAGTTCTTTCTGCCGTCGATGTTTAAGCGTGATGCTGCTTACTCGTTACTAAAATACAAAGGACATTTAAGTTTTAAAACTTAAAAACTTTATACTCATTTACTGTAACTAGGAGACGGAAGAAACCACGTGGTTATCAGATGTAACATTCCGAGCGGAAACACGGCTCCTTCAATGGTTCCTAGGCCTTTTTTGACTGCACTACTCCACCAGGCCACGCGGTGGCAGTGTTGGTTAATCCGTCAGATCCATTGGCTGTTTCTGATTATGAAAACAATATAAAAGACAAACAGTTCTGCTTAAAAACAAGTTTTCCCAGCTTTTATACAAAAATTATATCAACTCACTTTTGTTGGCTGCTTTGCTGAAACAAAATAGCTTTATTGTCCCTTCTCCACCCTCGTGTCCCTTGTCTCCCAGTCTGGTTCAGAAAATAATAAATGATTGAAACACTGACTACAAGATGCCCACGTCCTGTGGCAGCAAAACAACTCCTGCCTGTCTCTGGGAATGGAATAAAAAATAAAAAATAAATAATTTATCGCCATCCCACTGGGTCTTAAGGGCAAACAAGACCACTTTGGCCTCATGTGTCGATAATAAATTGTTGTGGAAGTCTTTCCAGTGGCTTGTTGAGATACAGTTTCATGAACCACAGTCATTCTTCCATGCTCTTCTCAGGCAGAAGAGTCTTTCATCTGGCAACCCATCCAAACAAATCATACCTGTTCAGTCTTCTTCTTAACAGTGCTTTAACATTCAATATACAGACTGAAGGCTGTACGATCTGAGGTGTAATTCTTAGCTTTGTGTCTGTTTTTCTGACCCTTGCACAGACTGACTTTGGGATAAATTTGCTGTGACAACCAGTCCTAAGAAGATTGGCAACTGTCATGAATATTTTACACTTGTAGGCAAACTTTCCCAGTAGAATGTTGAACTCAGACTTCTTTGAAAATGGTTTTATGAACCCTTCTAGATTGACGTCACGGTGCTAAAATCAAAGCTGATGCCTTTCCCTCTTGACATTAAGACACACCTGAACCCTCCATCTCTCTCTCTCAAGGTTAAAGTAAAAGCTCATCCAGCTTGAATAGCCCTGGAGAAACTAAAAGGTGATCTTACAAGACTAAAATAAGGTATTTATTTATTTATTTTCTTGCCTTGCAGCAGCTATCTTTGGTCTTTAAGCCCCCTGCAGGATTAGGTGGACACTGTCCCAGCTGCACACCCTGCACTTGTCTGTGGATGCTTCTCTGCAGCAGGTCCTCGGAAGCTTATGAAGGAATACAGTTGCAACAAGTAACAAAATAAATCAAATTAAAGCTGCAAGCAGCGATGAACGGGCCCTCGCACTCACGGCCACCGCCCCCATAAGCATATCAGAAACGAGACCACCCACGACTTCCTATGTCAAACCATTCAAAAGTTATAGCAGAAAAAAGGGACAACCAATCAGAAGAAGGGGCGGGGCTAATTAAGGCCAACGAAGCTTAAGGACTCATTACAGAGTCCCATGACACCACCCACGACTTACTATGTCAAACCATTCAAAAGTTATAGCAGAAAAAAGGGACAACCAATCAGAAGAAGGGGCGGGGCTAATTAAGGCCAATGAAGGTCAAGGACTCCATAAAGAATCTGATGACCCCACCCAGGACTCCCTATGTCAAACCATTCCAATGTTATAGCAGAAAATCGGGACAACCAATCAGAAGAAGGGGCGGGGCTAATTAAGGCCAACGAAGCTTAAGGACTCATTACAGAGTCCCATGACACCACCCACGACTTCCTATGTCAAACCATTCAAAAGTTATGGCAGATAAAAGTATTCTAGGGGGCGCTGTTGAGCCGTTAGGCCACGCCCATTAATGCAAACCATGAAATATCAAATTTATCGCCAAGTCTGGCTTGCATGCAAAATTTGGTGACTTTTGGAGAACTATCAAATATGGACCAATCACATGAAGGGGGGACACGCCTTTTGGCGTCTAGCGTCGCCACGGTAACACTTTTGAAAGAGAAAAGTAATGCGTGGTCTCGCAGGATGTAGACGCACATTTTGATGTATAACACACCTGGGTGCACGTTACGGTTCGGGCTGAATTAACTGCCGAAGGAATGGCATAAATTTCGCCAAAATGACACAATTTATTCAAAATGGCCGACTTCCTGTTCGGTTTCGGCCATGGTGCCAAGAGACTTTTCTTTTAGTTGTGACATGATACAGGTGTGTAGCGATTTTCGTGCATGTACGTCAAACCGTATTGTGGGGCTTGAGGCACAAAGTTTTCTAGGGGGCGCTGTTGAGCCATTTTGCCACGCCCATTAATGTAAACCATGAAATATCAAATTTATCGCCAGGCCTGTCTTACATGCCAAATTTGGTGCCTTTTGGGGAACTATCAAATATGGACCAATCAGATGAAGGGGGGGTCCGCTTGTTGGCGTCTAGCGTCGCCACGGTAACACTTTTGAAAGAGAAAAGTAATGCGTGTAGTCGCAGGATGGAGACGCACATTTTGATGTATAACACATCTGGGTTCACGATACGGTTCGGGCTGAATTAACTCTCGAAGGAATGGCATATATTGCTCCAAAATTACGCAATTAATTCAGAATGTTCAAAATGGCCGACTTCCTGTTCGGTTTCGGCCATGGCGCCAAGAGACTTTTCTTTTAGTTGCGACATGATACAGGTGTGTACCGATTTTCGTTCATGTACGTCAAACCGTATTATGGGGCTTGAGGCGCAAAGTTTTTTCTGTCTGAACCAACCAGATGAAGGGTGGCCGCGCTTTTTGGCGTCTAGCGTCGCCACGGTAACGCTTTTGAAAGAGAAAAGTAATGCGTGTAGTCGCAGGATGGAGACGCACATTTTGATGTATAACACACTTGGGTGCACGTTACGGTTCGGGCTGAATTAACTTTCGAAGGAATGGCATAAATTTCGCCAAAATGACACAACTAATTCAAAATGGCCGACTTCCTGTTCGGTTTCGGGCATGACGCCAAGAGACTTTTCTTTCAGTTGCGCCATGATACAGGTGTGTACCGATTTTCGTGCGTGTACGACATACCGCATTCTGGGGCTTGAGGCACAAAGTTTTCCGGGGGGCGCTGTTGAGCCATTTTGGCACGCCCATTAATGCAAACCATTAAATATCAAATTTTTCGCCAGGCCTGACTTGCATGCAAAATTTGGTGACTTTTTGGGCACCTTTAGGGGGGCAAAAAGGCCCTCCTTTCGTCAGAAGAAAAAGAAAGAAAGAAAGAAAAAATTCCTACAGATACAATAGGGCCTTCGCACTGAAGGTGCTCGGGCCCTAATAATGAGCTTCTGAGAAAGCGCAGCCTTAAAATTGGTTTTCCAGGGAGATGGAATTCAAAATTAAAGCTGCAAGCAGCGATGAACGGGCCCTCGCACTCACGGCCACCGCCCCCCATAAGCGTATCAGAAATGACACCACCCACGACTCTCTATGTCAAACCATTCAAAAGTTATAGCAGAAAATAGGGACAACCAATCAGAAGGAGGGGCGTGGCTAATTCTGGCCAATGAAGGTCAAGGACTCCATACAGAATCTGATGACACCACCCACGACTCTCTATGTCAAACCATTCCAAAGTTATAGCAGAAAATCGGGACAACCAATCAGAAAAAGGGGCGGGGCTAATTAAGGCCAACGAAGCTTAAGGACTCATTACAGAGTCCCATGACACCACCCACAACTTCCTATGTCAAACAATTAAAAAGTTATAGCAGAAAAAAGGGACAACCAATCAGAAGAAGGAGCGGGGCTAATTCAGGCCAACGAAGCTTAAGGACTCATTACAGAGTCCCATGACACCACCCACAACTTCCTATGTCAAACCATTCAAAAGTTATGGCAGAGAAAAGTATTCTAGGGGGCGCTGTTGAGCCGTTAGGCCACGCCCATTAATGCAAACCATGAAATATCAAATTTATCGCCAAGTCTGGCTTGCATGCAAAATTTGGTGACTTTTGGAGAACTATCAAATATGGACCAATCAGATGAAGGGGGGGTGCACTTGTTGGCGTCTAGCGTCGCCACGGTAACGCTTTTGAAAGAGAAAAGTAATGCGTGGTGTTGCAGGATGGAGACGCACATTTTGATGTATAACACACCTGGGTGCACGTTACGGTTCGGGCTGAATTAACTGCCGAAGGAATGGCATAAATTTCGCCAAAATGACACAATTTATTCAAAATGGCCGACATCCTGTTCGGTTTCGGCCATGGCTCCAAGAGACTTTTCTTTAAGTTTTTCCATAATACAGGTGTGTAGCGATTTTCGTGCATGTACGTCAAACCGTATTGTGGGGCTTGAGGCACAAAGTTTTCCGGGGGGCGCTGTTGAGCCATTTTGCCACGCCCATTAATGCAAACCATGAAATATCAAATTTATCGCCAGGCCTGGCTTGCATGCCAAGTTTGGTGCCTTTTGGGGAACTATCAAATATGGACCAATCAGATGAAGGGGGGGTGCGCTTGTTGGCGTCTAGCGTCGCCACGGTAACACTTTTGAAAGAGAAAAGTAATGCGTGTAGTCGCAGGATGGAGACGCACATTTTGATGTATAACACATCTGGGTTCACGATACGGTTCGGGCTGAATTAACTCTCGAAGGAATGGCATAAATTGCGCCAAAATGACACAATTTATTCAAAATGGCCGACTTCCTGTTCGGTTTCGGGCATGACGCCAAGAGACTTTTCTTTAAGTTGTCCCATGATACAGGTGTGTACCGATTTTCGTGCATGTACGTCAAACCGTATCGTGGGGCTTGAGGCACAAAGTTTTCAAGGGGGCGCTGTTGAGCCATTTTGCCACGCCCATTAATGCAAACCATTAAATATAAAATTTTTCGCCAGGCCTGACTTGGGTGCAAAATTTGGTGACTTTTTGGGCATGTTAAGGGGGGCAAAAAGGCCATCACTTTGTCAGAAGAAAAATAATAATAATAATTAAAGCTGCAAGCAGCAATGAACGGGCCCTCGCACTCACGTCAACCGCCCCCCATAAGCATATCAGAAATGACACCACCCACGACTTCCTATGTCAAACCCTTCAAAAGTTATAGCAGAAAAAAGGGACGACCAGTCAGAAGAAGGGGCGGGGCTAATTCAGGGCAAAGAAGATCAAGGACTCATTACAGAGTCCCATGACACCACCCACGACTCTCTATGTCAAAACATTCAAAAGTTATAGCAGAAAATAGGGACAACCAATCAGAAAAAGGGACTGGGCTAATTGTCACCAATTATGGTCAAGGACTCAATGCCGAGTCCCATGACACCACCCACGACTCTCTATGTCAAACCTTTCAAAAGTTATGTCAGAAAAAAGTATTCTAGGGGGCGCTGTTGAGCCGTGAGGACACGCCCATTAATGCAAACCATGAAAAAAAAAATCTGATCACTCAAATGAACGACGATCATACAGTACAGCTGTATCTCATGGTCCAGAATGTATGATATTATATTAATCTATTATACCATATTATATTACATGTTGTTATTTCATATTAGCGTACCCAGTAATATAGCATATTGTATTATTGCATTGTATGTTGCTTCATTTCATATATTTTTGACTGTATTATATTGTAAAATTATATATCATAGCGATTGCATTATTATATAATTTCAATTTATAACACTAATATACAATTCCTCACACACACACTCCTTCCAAATGTTTCTTTTTTTTCTCCATTATGACAATTGTATGCTGTCATCCGTTATGTTTTTTGTTTTTAAGCTTGTTATGTCTGTTATTCAAATATATTAATACATTCATTAATATGCTATACTGTATTTTGTATTGTGTATATTGTGTGTGTGTGTGTGTGTGTGTGTGTGTGTGTGTGTGTGTGTGTGTATATATATATATATATATATATATATATATATATATATATATATATATATATATATATATATATATATGTGTGTGTGTGTGTGTGTTTGTGTGTGTGTATACCTGAAGTGTGACTACCTGCAGAACGTATTTTAGCATGAAAGCTTGCATATTTAACGTACATCAAGCATCCTGTATCATAGCTACATGTCTGCCGTTTGTAACAAAGCAAACCGCGTGAAAATCGGTTGAAAATCAAGTGAGTTATAGTTATTTTACTTATGCAGACACCTCCTTCCACAATAGAAGTGAACGCTCTAGAGTTAAAGCGATACCGATCCAAGATGGCGGCCACGCCCGACGTTCTCAGGCAGTCAATGCGGCGCCTCGACCAAGATGGCGGCCGCGCTGAACATCAGCCCCTCCCCCCGCGGGAGCTGCGCGCGCAAACTCCACTCAAATTCAAAAGTTATGGCAGAAAATCGGGACAACCAATCAGAAGAAGGGGAAAGAGAAAAGTAATGTGCGTCGTCACAGGACAGAGACGAACATTTTGATGTAAAAAAAACACAAAAATTGCTGACAAAAATTTTGGCATATCAAGCCAGGCTTGAACTCTCGACCTCTGGCAGCAAAGACCGCAATAATCTGGCTGAGCTAAGTCTCAGCTATTCCTTTTATTTGACCTAGTGGCTTAGGACAGACCAACATAGCGATAGAATGTCTGGAACTTTTTTTTTCCTAATTTTTTAAATATTTGTAAGTTATAAATATTAGTAAAACCCTACTATTTAAATTATTACTTTTTCTGTAACCATTCTGCCAAGGTTGTAACCGGGCTGAGCCGGGAATATTTCTGAAGTCACCACATTACAGGGAGCTGATTGGTCGGGGGGCGGGGCCGTCATCACCCTACTCGCCACTGATTGGTCGGGGGGCGGCGCCGTCATCACCCTACTCGCCACTGATTGGTCGGGGGGCGGGGCCGCCATCACCCTACTCGCCACTGATTGGTCAGGGGGCGGGGCCGGCAGACGTTTGAATCAGGAAGCGGGAGTCAGCGCGAGAGCGACTGGCGGCTCGCGGCAATTTAATTATAAAAAAAGGACAACCAATCAGAAGAAGGGGCGGGGCTAATTCAGGCCAATGAAGGTCAAGGACTCCATAAAGAATCTGATGACACCACCCACGACTCTCTATGTCAAACCATTCAAAAGTTATAGCAGAAAATCGGGACAACCAATCAGAAGAAGGGGCGGGGCTAATTAAGGCCAACGAAGCTTAAGGACTCATTACAGAGTCCCATGACACCACCCACGACTCTCTATGTGAAACCATTCAAAAGTTATGGCAGAGAAAAGTATTCTAGGGGGCGCTGTTGAGCCGTTAGGCCACGCCCATTAATGGAAACCATGAAATATCACATTTATCGCTAGGCCTGGCTTGCATGCAAATTTTGGTGACTTTTGGAGAACTATCAAATATGGACCAATCAGATGAAGAGTGGGTGCGCTTTTTCGCGTCTAGCGTCGCCACGGTAACACTTTTGAAAGAGAAAAGTAATGCGTGGTGTCGCACGATGGAGATGCACATTTTGGTGTATAACACACCTGGGTGCACGTTACGGTTCGGGCTGAATTAACTGCCGAAGGAATGGCATAAATTTCGCCAAAATTACACAATTAATTCAAAATGGCTGACTTCCTGTTCGGTTTCGGCCATGGCTCCAAGAGACTTTTCTTTAAGTTGCGACATGATACAGGTGTGTATCGATTTTCGTGCATGTACGTCAAACCGTATTGTGGGGCTTGAGGCACAAAGTTTTCCGGGGGGCGCTGTTGAGCCATTTTGCCACGCCCATTAATGCAAACCATGAAATATCAAATTTATCGCCAGGCCTGGCTTGCATGCCAAATTTGGTGCCTTTTGGGGAACTATCAAATATGGACCAATCAGATGAAGGGGGGGTGCGCTTGTTGGCGTCTAGCGTCACTACGGTAACACTTTCGAAAGAGAAAAGTAATGCGTGTAGTCGCAGGATGGAGACGCACATTTTGATGTATAACACATCTGGGTTCACGATACGGTTCGGGCTGAATTAACTCTCGAAGGAATGGCATATATTGCTCCAAAATTACGCAATTAATTCAGAATGTTCAAAATGGCCGACTTCCTGTTCGGTTTCGGCCATGGCGCCAAGAGACTTTTCTTTTAGTTGCGACATGATACAGGTGTGTACCGATTTTCGTTCATGTACGTCAAACCATATTATGGGGCTTGAGGCACAAAGTTTTTTCTGTTGAACCAATCAGATGATGGGTGGGCGCGCTTTTTGGCGTCTAGCGTCGCCACGGTAACACTTTTGAAAGAGAAAAGTAATGCGTGTTGTCGCAGGATGGAGACGCACATTTTGATGTATAACACACTTGGGGGCACGTTACGGTTCGGGCTGAATTAACTTTCGAAGGAATGGCATAAATTTCGCCAAAATGACACGACTAATTCAAAATGGCCGACATCCTGTTCGGTTTCGGGCATGACCCCAAGAGACTTTTGTTTAAGTTGTCCCATGATACAGGTGTGTACCGATTTTCGTGCATGTACGTCAAACCGTATCGTGGGGCTTGAGGCACAAAGTTTTCAAGGGGGCGCTGTTGAGCCATTTTGCCACGCCCATTAATGCAAACCTTTAAATATCAAATTTTTCGCCAGGCCTGACTAGGGTGCAAAATTTGGTGACTTTTTGGGCATGTTAAGGGGGGCAAAAAGGCCTTCACTTTGTCAGGAAAATAATAATAATAATTAAAGCTGCAAGCAGCGATGAACGGGCCCTCGCACTCACGGCCACCACCCCCCATAAGCATATGAGAAACGATACCACCCACGACTTCCTATGTCAAACCATTCAAAAGTTATAGCAGAAAAAAGGAACAACCAATTAGAAGAAGGGGCGGGGCTAATTCAGGCCAATGAAGGTCAAGGACTCCATACAGAATCTGATGACACCACCCACGACTCTCTATGTCAAACCATTCCAAAGTTATAGCAGAAAATCGGAACAACCAATCAGAAGAAGGGGCGGGGCTAATTAAGGCCAACAAAGCTTAAGAACTCATTACAGATTCCCATGACCCCACCCACGACTCCCTATGTCAAACCATTCCAAAGTTATAGCAGAAAATCGGGACAACCAATCAGAAGAAGGGGCGGGGCTAATTAAGGCCAACGAAGCTTAAGAACTCATTACAGATTCCCATGACACCACCCACGACTCCCTATGTCAAACCATTCCAAAGTTATAGCAGAAAAAAGGGACAACCAATCAGAAGAAGGGGCGGGGCTAATTCTGGCCAATGAAGGTCAATGACTCATTACAGAGTCCCATGACACCACCCAGGACTCTCTATGTCAAACCATTCCAATGTTATAGCAGAAAATCGGGACAACCAATCAGAAGAAGGGGCGGGGCTAATTAAGGCCAACGAAGCTTAAGGACTCATTACAGAGTCCCATGACACCACCCACAACTTCCTATGTCAAACCATTCAAAAGTTATGGCAGATAAAAGTATTCTAGGGGGCGCTGTTGAGCCGTTAGGCCACGCCCATTAATGCAAACCATGAAATATCAAATTTATCGCCAAGTCTGGCTTGCATGCAAAATTTTGTGACTTTTGGAGAACTATCAAATATGGACCAATCACATGAAGGGGGGGGCGCACCTTTTGGCGTCTAGCGTCGCCACGGTAACACTTTTGAAAGGGAAAAGTAATGCGTGTAGTCGCAGGATGTAGACGCACATTTTGATGTATAACACACCTGGGTGCACGTTACGGTTCGGGCTGAATTAACTGCCGAAGGAATGGCATAAATTTTGCCAAAATGACACAATTTATTCAAAATGGCCGACATCCTGTTCGGTTTCGGCCATGGCTCCAAGAGACTTTTCTTTAAGTTGTGCCATGATACAGGTGTGTAGCGATTTTCGTGCATGTACGTCAAACCGTATTGTGGGGCTTGAGGCACAAAGTTTTCCGGGGGGCGCTGTTGAGCCATTTTGCCACGCCCATTAATGCAAACCATGAAATATCAAATTTATCGCCAGGCCTGGCTTGCATGCCAAATTTGGTGCCTTTTGGGGAACTATCAAATATGGACCAATCAGATGAAGGGGGGGTGCGCTTTTTGGCTTCTAGCGTCGCCACGGTAACACTTTTGAAAGAGAAAAGTAATGCGTGTAGTCGCAGGATGGAGACGCACATTTTGATGTATAACACACCTGGGTTCACGATACGGTTCGGGCTGAATTAACTCTCGAAGGAATGGCATAAATTGCGCCAAAGTGACACGATTAATTCAAAATGGCCGACTTCCTGTTCGGTTTCGGGCATTACTCCAAGAGACTTTTCTTTAAGTTGTGCAATGATACAGGTGTGTACTGATTTTCGTGCATGTAGGTCAAACCGTATCGTGGGGCTTGAGGCACAAAGTTTTCCGGGGGGCGCTGTTGAGCCATTTTGCCACGCCCATTAATGCAAACCATAAAATATCAAATTTTTCGCCAGGCCTGGTTTGCGTGCAAAATTTGGTGACTTTTTGGGCACGTTTAGGGGGGCAAAAAGGCCCTCCTTTCGTCAGAAAAATAATAATAATAATAATTAAAGCTGCAAGCAGCGATGAACGGGCCCTCGCACTCACGTCCACCGCCCCCCATAAGCATATCAGAAATGACACCACCCACGACTCTCTATGTCAACCCATTCAAAAGTTATAGTAGAAAAAAGGAACAACCAATCAGAGGAAGGGGCGGGGCTAATTCAGGCCAATGAAGGTCAAGGAATCATTACAGAGTCCCATGACACCACCCACAACTTCCTATGTCAAACCATTCAAAAGTTATGGCAGAGAAAAGTATTCTAGGCGGCGCTGTTGAGCCGTTAGGCCACGCCCATTAATGCAAACCATTAAATATCAAATGTATCACCAGGCCTGGCTTGCATGCAAAATTTGGTGACTTTTGGAGAACTATCAAATATGGACCAATCAGATGAAGGGGACGAGCGCTTTTTCACGTCTAGCGTCGCCACGGTAACACTTTTGAAAGAGAAAAGTAATGTGCGTCGTCGCAGGAAAGAGACGCACATCTTGATGTAAAAAAAACACAAAATTTGCTTACAAAATTTTCAGCATCCTGCCAGGCTCGAACTCCCAACCACCTGCACCAAAGATCGCAATGATCTGGTTGAGCTATATCTCAGCTGATACCTCACATTGACTTACTGGCTTATGACAGACCAAGATAGCGATATAATGTCTGGAACTTTTTTTTCCAAATTTTTTAAATATTTGTAAGGTATAAATATTAGTAAAACACTACTATTTTATTATTACTTTTTCTGTAACCATTCCACCGCGGTTCTAACCGGGCTGAGCACGGGACTATTTCTAACGTCACCACATTACAACAGCTGATTGGTGGGGGGGCGGGGCCGTCATCACCCTACTCGCCACTGATTGGTCGGGGGGCGGGGCCGTCATCACCCTACTCGCCACTGATTGGTCGGGGGGCGGGGCCGGCAGACGTTTGAATCAGGAAGCGGGAGTCAAACCATTAAAAAGTTATAGTAGAAAAAAGGGACAACCAATCAGAAGAAGGGGCGGGGCTAATTAAGGCCAACGAAGCTTAAGGACTCATTACTGAGTCCCATGACACCACCCACAACTTCCTATGTCAAACCATTCAAAAGTTATGGCAGATAAAAGTATTCTAGGGGGCGCTGTTGAGCCGTTAGGCCACGCCCATTAATGCAAACCATTAAATATCAAATGTATCACCAGGCCTGGCTTGCATGCAAAATTTGGTGACTTTTGGAGAACTATCAAATATGGACCAATCAGATGAAGGGGACGAGCGCTTTTTCACGTCTAGCGTCGCCACGGTAACACTTTTGAAAGAGAAAAGTAATGTGCGTCGTCGCAGGAAAGAGACGCACATCTTGATGTAAAAAAAACACAAAATTTGCTTACAAAATCTTCAGCATCCTGCCAGGCTCGAACTCCCAACCACCGGCACCAAAGAATGCAATGATCTGGTTGAGCTATATCACAGCTGATACCTCACATTGACTTACTGGCTTATGACAGACCAAGATAGCGATATAATGTCTGGAACTTTTTTTTCCAAATTTTTTAAATATTTGTAAGGTATAAATATTAGTAAAACACTACTATTTTATTATTACTTTTTCTGTAACCATTCCACCGCGGTTCTAACCGGGCTGAGCACGGGACTATTTCTAACGTCACCACATTACAACAGCTGATTGGTGGGGGGGCGGGGCCGTCATCACCCTACTCGCCACTGATTGGTCGGGGGGCGGGGCCGTCATCACCCTACTCGCCACTGATTGGTCGGGGGGCGGGGCCGGCAGACGTTTGAATCAGGAAGCGGGAGTCAAACCATTAAAAAGTTATAGTAGAAAAAAGGGACAACCAATCAGAAGAAGGGGCGGGGCTAATTAAGGCCAACGAAGCTTAAGGACTCATTACTGAGTCCCATGACACCACCCACAACTTCCTATGTCAAACCATTCAAAAGTTATGGCAGATAAAAGTATTCTAGGGGGCGCTGTTGAGCCGTTAGGCCACGCCCATTAATGCAAACCATTAAATATCAAATGTATCACCAGGCCTGGCTTGCATGCAAAATTTGGTGACTTTTGGAGAACTATCAAATATGGACCAATCAGATGAAGGGGACGAGCGCTTTTTCACGTCTAGCGTCGCCACGGTAACACTTTTGAAAGAGAAAAGTAATGTGCGTCGTCGCAGGAAAGAGACGCACATCTTGATGTAAAAAAAACACAAAATTTGCTTACAAAATCTTCAGCATCCTGCCAGGCTCGAACTCCCAACCACCGGCACCAAAGAATGCAATGATCTGGTTGAGCTATATCACAGCTGATACCTCACATTGACTTACTGGCTTAGGACAGACCAAGATAGCGATATAATGTCTGGAACTTTTTTTTCCAAATTTTTTAAATATTTGTAAGGTATAAATATTAGTAAAACACTACTATTTTATTATTACTTTTTCTGTAACCATTCCACCGCGGTTCTAACCGGGCTGAGCACGGGACTATTTCTAACGTCACCACATTACAACAGCTGATTGGTCGGGGGGCGGGGCCGTCATCACCCTACTCGCCACTGATTGGTCGGGGGGCGGGGCCGTCATCACCCTACTCGCCACTGATTGGTCGGGGGGCGGGGCCGGCAGACGTTTGAATCAGGAAGCGGGAGTCAAACCATTAAAAAGTTATAGCAGAAAAAAGGGACAACCAATCAGAAGAAGGGGCGGGGCTCATTAAGGCCAACGAAGCTTAAGGACTCATTACTGGGTCCCATGACACCACCCACAACTTCCTATGTCAAACCATTCAAAAGTTATGGCAGATAAAAGTATTCTAGGGGGCGCTGTTGAGCCGTTAGGCCACGCCCATTAATGCAAACCATGAAATATCAAATGTATCGCCAAGTCTGACTTGCATGCAAAATTTGGTGACTTTTGGAGAACTATCAAATATGGACCAATCAGATGAAGGGGGGGCGCGCCTTTTGGTGTCTAGCGTCGCCACGGTAACACTTTTACAGGAGTGGAAGAGAAAAGTAATGCGTGGTGTTGCAGGATGTAGACGTACATTTTGATGTATAACACACCTGGGTGCACGTTACGGTTCGGGCTGAATTAACTGCCGAAGGAATGGCATAAATTTCGCCAAAATTACACAATTTATTCAAAATGGCCGACATCCTGTTCGGTTTCGGCCATGGCTCCAAGAGACTTTTCTTTAAGTTGTGCCATGATACAGGTGTGTAGCGATTCTCGTGCATGTACGTCAAACCGTATTGTGGGGCTTGAGGCACAAAGTTTTCCGGGGGGCGCTGTTGAGCCATTTTGCCACGCCCATTAATGCAAACCATGAAATATCAAATTTATCTCCAGGCCTGGCTTGCGTGCCAAATTTGGTGCCTTTTGGGGAACTATCAAATATGGACCAATCAGATGAAGGGGGGGTGCGCTTGTTGGTGTCTAGCGTCGCCACGGTAACACTTTTCAAAGAGAAAAGTAATGCGTGTAGTCGCAGGATGGAGACGCACATTTTGATGTATAACACATCTAGGTTCACGATACGGTTCGGGCTGAATTAACCCTCGAAGGAATGGCATATATTGCTCCAAAATTACGCAATTAATTCGGAATGTTCAAAATGGCCGACTTCCTGTTCGGTTTCGGCCATGGCGCCAAGAGACTTTTCTTTTAGTTGCGACATGATACAGGAGTGTACCGATTTTCGTTCATGTACGTCAAACCGTATTATGGGGCTTGAGGCACAAAGTTTTTTCTGTCGAACCAATCAGATGAAGGGTGGGCGCGCTTTTTGGCGTCTAGCGCCCCCACGGTAACGCTTTTGAAAGAGAAAAGTAATGCGTGTTGTCGCAGGATGGAGACGCACATTTTGATGTATAACACACTTGGGGGCACGTTACGGTTCGGGCTGAATTAACTTTCGAAGGAATGGCATAAATTTCGCCAAAATGACACGACTAATTCAAAATGGCCGACTTCCTGTTCGGTTTCGGGCATGACGCCAAGAGACTTTTCTTTCAGTTGCGCCATGATACAGGTGTGTACCGATTTTCGTGCATGTACGTCAAACCGTATCGTGGGGCTTGAGGCACAAAGTTTTCAAGGGGGCGCTGTTGAGCCATTTTGCCACGCCCATTAATGGAAACCATTAAATATCAAATTTTTCGCCAGGCCTGACTAGGGTGCAAAATTTGGTGACTTTTTGGGCATGTTAAGGGGGGCAAAAAGGCCTTCACTTTGTCAGGAAAATAATAATAATAATAATTAAAGCTGCAAGCAGCAATGAACGGGCCCTCGCACTCACGGCCACCGCCCCCCATAGGCATATCAGAAATGACACCACCCACGACATCCTATGTCAAACCATTGAAAAGTTATAGCAGAAAAAAGGGACAACCAATCAGAAGAAGGGGCGGGGCTAATTCAGGCCAATGAAGGTCAAGGGCTCCATAAAGAATCTGATGACACCACCCACGACTCTCTATGTCAAACCATTCCAAAGTTATAGCAGAAAATCGGGACAACCAATCAGAAGAAGGGGCGGGGCTAATTAAGGCTAACGAAGCTTAAGGACTCATTACAGAGTCCCATGGCACCACCCACGACTTCCTATGTCAAACCATTCAAAAGTTATAGCAGAAAAAAGGGACAACCAATCAGAAGAAGGGGCGGGGCTAATTCAGGCCAATGAAGGTCAAGGGCTCCATAAAGAATCTGATGACACCACCCCCGACTCTCTATGTCAAACCATTCCAAAGTTATAGCAGAAAATCGGGACAACCAATCAGAAGAAGGGGCGGGGCTAATTAAGGCCAACGAAGCTTGAGGACTCATTACAGAGTCCCATGACACCACCCACGACTCTCTATGTCAAACCATTCAAAGGTTATGGCAGAGAAAAGTATTCTAGGGGGCGCTGTTGAGCCGTTAGGCCACGCCCATTAATGCAAGCCATGAAATATCAAATTTATCACCAGGCCTGGCTTGCATGCAAAATTTGGTGACTTTTGGAGAACTATCAAATATGGACCAATCAGATGAAGGGGGGGCGCGCCTTTTGGCGTCTAGCGTCGCCACGGTAACACTTTTGAAAGAGAAAAGTAATGCGCGTAGTCGCAGGATGGAGACGCACATTTTGATGTATAACACACTTGGGGAAACGTTACGGTTCGGGCTGAATTAACTGCCGAAGGAATGGCATAAATTTCGCCAAAATGACACGATTAATTCAAAATGGCCGACATCCTGTTCGGTTTCGGGCATGACCCCAAGAGACTTTTGTTTAAGTTGCGCCATGATACAGGTGTGTACCGATTTCCGTGCATGTACGTCTAACAGTATTGTGGCTCTTGAGGCACAAAGTTTTCAAGGGGGCGCTGTTGAGCCATTTTGCCACGCCCATTAATGCAAACCATTAAATACCAAATTTTTCGCCAGGCCTGGCTTGGGTGCAAGATTTGGTGCCTTTTGGGGAACTATCAAATATGGACCAATCACATGAAGGGGGGGTGCGCTTGTTGGCGTCTAGCGTCGCCACGGTAACACTTTGGAAAGAGAAAAGTAATGCGTGTAGTCGCAGGATGTAGACGCACATTTTGATGTATAACACATCTGGGTTCACGATACGGTTCGGGCTGAATTAATTCTCGAAGGAATGGCATATATTGCTCCAAAATTACGCGATTAATGCAGAATGTTCAAAATGGCCGACTTCCTGTTTGGTTTCGGCCATGGCGCCAAGAGACTTTTCTTTTAGTTGCGACATGATACAGGTGTGTATCGATTTTCGTTCATGTACGTCAAAGCGTATTATGGGGCTTGAGGCGCAAAGTTTTTTCTGTCTGAACCAAATAGATGAAGGGTGGGCACGCTTTTTGGCGTCTAGCGTCGCCACGGTAACGCTTTCGAAAGAGAAAAGTAATGCGTGGGGTCGGAGGATGGAGTCGCACATTTTGATGAATAACACACTTGGGGGAACGTTACGGTTCGGGCTGAATTAACTGCCGAAGGAAGGCATAAATTTCGCCAAAATGACACGATTAATTCAAAATGGCCGACTTCCTGTTCGGTTTCTCGACATGACGCCAAGAGACTTTTCTTTAAGTTGCGCCATGATACAGGTGTGTACCGATTTTCGTGCATGTACGTCAAACCGTATCGTGGGGCTTGAGGCACAAAGTTTTCAAGGGGGCGCTGTTGAGCCATTTTGCCACGCCCATTAATGCAAACTATTAAATATCAAATTTTTCGCCAGGCCTGACTTGCATGCAAAATTTGGTGACTTTTTGGGCACGTTTAGGGGGGCAAAAAGGCCTTCCTTTTGTCAGGAAAATAATAATAATAATAATAAAAATTCCTACAGATACAATAGGGCCTTCGCACTGAAGGTGCTCGGGCCCTAATAATAATAATAAAAATTCCTGCAAATACAATAGGGCCTTCGCACTGCAAGTGCTCGGGCCCTAATAATAATAATAATAAAAATTCCTGCAAATACAATAGGGCCTTCGCACTGCAAGTGCTCGGGCCCTAATTAAAGCTGCAAGCAGCGATGAACGGGCCCTCGCACTCACGGCCACCGCCCCCCATAAGCATATCAGAAATGACACCACCCATGACTTCCTATGTCAAACCATTCAAAAGTTATAGCAGAAAAAAGGGACAACCAATCAGAAGAAGGGGCGGGGCTAATTCAGGCCAATGAAGGTCAAGGACTCCATACAGAATCTGATGACACCACCCACGACTCTCTATGTCAAACCATTCCAAAGTTATAGCAGAAAATCGGGACAACCAATCAGAAGAAGGGGCGGGGCTAATTAAGGCCAACGAAGCTTAAGAATTCATTACAGAGTCCCATGACACCATCCACGACTTCTTATGTCAAACCATTAAAAAGTTATAACAGAAAAAAGGGACAACCAATCAGAAGAAGGGGCGGGGCTAATTCAGGCCAATGAAGGTCAAGGACTCCATACAGAATCTGATGACACCACCCACGACTCTCTATGTCAAACCATTCCAAAGTTATAGCAGAAAATCGGGACAACCAATCAGAAGAAGGGGCTAATTAAGGCCAACGAAGCTTAAGAATTCATTACAGAGTCCCATGACACCATCCACGACTTCTTATGTCAAACCATTAAAAAGTTATAACAGAAAAAAGGGACAACCAATCAGAAGAAGGGGCGGGGCTAATTCAGGCCAATGAAGGTCATGGACTCCATAAAGAATCTGATGACACCACCCACGACTCTCTATGTCAAACCATTCAAAAGTTATAGCAGAAAATCGGGACAACCAATCAGAAGAAGGGGCGGGGCTAATTAAGGCCAACGAAGCTCAAAGACTCCATACAGAGTCCCATGACACCACCCACAACTTCCTATGTCAAACCATTCAAAAGTTATGGCAGAGAAAAGTATTCTAGGGGGCGCTGTTGAGCCGTTAGGCCACGCCCATTAATGCAAACCATGAAATATCAAATTTATCGCCAAGTCTGTCTTGCATGCCAAATTTGGTGACTTTTGGAGAACTATCAAATATGGACCAATCAGATTTCAAAATGGCCGACTTCCTGTTCGGTTTCGGCCATGGCTCCAAGAGACTTTTCTTTAAGTTGCGCCATGATACAGGTGTGTAGCGATTTTCGTGCATGTACGTCAAACCGTATTGTAGGGCTAGAGGCACAAAGTTTTCCGGGGGGCGCTGTTGAGCCATTTTGCCACGCCCATTAATGCAAACCATGAAATATCAAATTTATCGCCAGGCCTGGCTTGCGTGCCAATTTTGGTGCCTTTTGGGGAACTATCAAATATGGACCAATCAGATGAAGGGGGGGCGTGCTTTTTGGCGTCTAGCGTCGCCACGGTAACACTTTTGAAAGAGAAAAGTAATGCGTGTAGTCGCAGGATGGAGACGCACATTTTGATGTATAACACATCTGGGTTCACGATACGGTTCGGGCCGTATTAATTCTCGAAGGAATTGCATATATTGCTCCAAAATTACGTGATTAATTCAGAATGTTCAAAATGGCCGACTTCCTGTACGGTTTCGGCCATGGCGCCAAGAGACTTTTCTTTAAGTTGCGACATGATACAGGTGTGTACCGATTTTCGTTCATGTACGTCACACCGTATTCTGGGGCTTGAGGCGCAAAGTTTTTTCGGTCTGAACCAACCAGATGAAGGGTGGGCGCGCTTTTTGGCGTCTAGCGTCGCCACGGTAACGCTTTTGAAAGAGAAAAGTAATGCGTGTTGTCGCAGGATGAAGACGCACATTTTGATGTATAACACACTTGGGGGCACGTTATGGTTCGGGCCGTATTAACTGCCGAAGGAATGGCATAAATTGCGCCAAAGTGACACGATTAATTCAAAATGGCCGACTTCCTGTTCGGTTTCTCGACATGACGCCCAGAGACTTTTCTTTAAGTTGTCCCATGATACAGGTGTGTACCGATTTTCGTGCATGTACAACAAACCGCATTGTGGGGCTTGAGGCACAAGGTTTTCAAGGGGGCGCTGTTGAGCCATTTTGCCACGCCCATTAATGCAAACCCTTAAATGTCAAATTTTTCGCCAGGCCTGACTTGCATGCAAAATTTGGTGACTTTTTGGGGACGTTTAGGGGGGCAAAAAGGCCTTCCTTTTGTCAGAACAATAAGAAGAAGAAGAAGAATTAAAGCTGCAAGCAGCGATGAACGGGCCCTCGCACTCACGTCCACCGCCCCCCATAAGCATATCAGAAATGACACCACCCACGACTCTCTATGTCAAACCATTCAAAAGTTATAGCAGAAAAAAGGAACAACCAATCAGAGGAAGGGGCGGGGCTAATTCAGGCCAATGAAGGTGAAGGACTCATTACAGAGTCCCATGACACCACCCACAACTTCCTATGTCAAACCATTCAAAAGTTATGGCAGAGAAAAGTATTCTAGGGGGCGCTGTTGAGCCGTTAGGCCACGCCCATTAATGCAAACCATGAAATATCAAATTTATCGCCAAGCCTGCCTTGCATGCAAAATTTGGTGACTTTTGGAGAACTATCAAATATGGACCAATCAGATGAAGGGGACGAGCGCTTTTTCACGTCTAGCGTCGCCACGGTAACACTTTTGAAAGAGAAAAGTAATGTGCGTCGTCGCAGGAAAGAGACGCACATCTTGATGTAAAAAAAAACACAAAATTTGCTTACAAAAATTTCAGCATCCTGCCAGGCTCGAACTCCCAACCACCGGCACCAAAGACCGCAATGATCTGGTTGAGCTATATCTCAGCTGATACCTCACATTGACTTACTGGGTTACGAGAGACCAAGATAGCGATATAATGTCTGGAACCTTTTTTTCCTAATTTTTTAAATATTTGTAAGGTATAAATATTAGTAAAACACTACTATTTTATTATTACTTTTTCTGTAACCATTCAACCGCGGTTCTAACCGGGCTGAGCACGGGACTATTTCTAACGTCACCACATTACAACAGCTGATTGGTCGGGGGGCGGGGCCGTCATCACCCTACTCGCCACTGATTGGTCGGGGGGCGGGGCCGTCATCACCCTACTCGCCACTGATTGGTCGGGGGGCGGGGCCGGCAGACGTTTGAATCAGGAAGCGGGAGTCAAACCATTAAAAAGTTATAGCAGAAAAAAGGGACAACCAATCAGAAGAAGGGGCGGGGCTAATTAAGGCCAACGAAGCTTAAGGACTCATTACTGAGTCCCATGACACCACCCACAACTTCCTATGTCAAACCATTCAAAAGTTATGGCAGATAAAAGTATTCTAGGGGGCGCTGTTGAGCCGTTAGGCCACGCCCATTAATGCAAACCATTAAATATCAAATGTATCACCAGGCCTGGTTTGCATGCAAAATTTGGTGACTTTTGGAGAACTATCAAATATGGACCAATCAGATGAAGGGGACGAGCGCTTTTTCACGTCTAGCGTCGCCACGGTAACACTTTTGAAAGAGAAAAGTAATGTGCGTCGTCGCAGGAAAGAGACGCACATCTTGATGTAAAAAAAACACAAAATTTGCTTACAAAAATTTCAGCATCCTGCCAGGCTCGAACTCCCAACCACCGGCACCAAAGATCGCAATGATCTGGTTGAGCTATATCTCAGCTGATACCTCACATTGACTTACTGGGTTAGGAGAGACCAAGATAGCGAATAATATCTGGAACCTTTTTTTCTTAATTTTTTAAATATTTGTAAAGTATAAATATTAGTAAAACACTACTATTTTATTATTACTTTTTCTGTAACAATTCTACCGCGGTTCTAACCGGGCTGAGCACGGGACTATTTCTAACGTCACCACATTACAACAGCTGATTGGTCGGGGGGCGGGGCCGTCATCACCCTACTCGCCACTGATTGGTCGGGGGGCGGGGTCGTCATCACCCTACTCGCCACTGATTGGTCGGGGGGCGGGGCCGGCAGACGTTTGAATCAGGAAGCGGGAGTCAAACCATTAAAAAGTTATAGCAGAAAAAAGGGACAACCAATCAGAAGAAGGGGCGGGGCTAATTAAGGCCAACGAAGCTTAAGGACTCATTACTGAGTCCCATGACACCACCCACAACTTCCTATGTCAAACCATTCAAAAGTTATGGCAGATAAAAGTATTCTAGGGGGCGCTGTTGAGCCGTTAGGCCACGCCCATTAATGCAAACCATGAAATATCAAATGTATCGCCAAGTCTGACTTGCATGCAAAATTTGATTACTTTTGGAGAACTATCAAATATGGACCAATCACATGAAGGGGGGGCGCGCCTTTTGGCGTCTAGCGTCGCCACGGTAACACTTTTGAAAGAGAAAAGTAATGCGTGTAGTCCCAGGATGGAGACGCACATTTTGATGTATAACACTGGGTGCACATTACGGTTCGGGCCGTATTAATTGCCGAAGGAATGGCATAAATTGCGCCAAAATTACACAATTAATTCAAAATGGCCGACTTCCTGTTCGGTTTCGGCCATGGCTCCAAGAGACTTTTCTTGAAGTTGTGCCATGATACAGGTGTGTAGCGATTTTCGTGCATGTACGTCAAACCGTATCGTGGGGCTTGAGGCACAAAGGTTTCCGGGGGGCGCTGTTGAGCCATTTTGGCACGCCCATTAATGTAAACCATAAAATATCAAATTTACCGCCAGGCCTGGCTTGCATGCCAAATTTGGTGCCTTTTGGGGAACTATCAAATATGGACCAATCAGATGAAGGGGGGGTGCGCTTGTTGGCGTCTAGCGTCGCCACGGTAACACTTTTGAAAGAGAAAAGTAATGCGTGTAGTCGCAGGATGGAGACGCACATTTTGTTGTATAACACATCTGGGTGCACGATACGGTTCGGGCCGTATTAATCCTCGAAGGAATGGCATATATTGCTCCAAAATTATGCGATTAATTCAGAATGTTCAAAATGGCCGACTTCCTGTTCGGTTTCGGCCATGGCGCCAAGAGACTTTTCTTTAAGTTGCGACATGATACAGGTGTGTACCGATTTTCGTTCATGTACGTCAAAGCGTATTATGGGGCTTGAGGCGCAAAGTTTTTTCGGTCTGAACCAATCAGATGAAGGGTGGGCGCGCTTTTTGTCGTCTAGCGTCGCCACGGTAACGCTTTTGAAAGAGAAAAGTAATGCGTGGTGTCGGAGGATGGAGACGCACATTTTGATGTATAACACACTTGGGGGCACGTTACGGTTCGGGCCGTATTAACTGCCGAAGGAAGGGCATAAATTGCGCCAAAATTACACAATTAATTCAAAATGGCCGACTTCCTGTTCGGTTTCGGGCATGGCTCCAAGAGACTTTTCTTGAAGTTGTGCCATGATACAGGTGTGTAGCGATTTTCGTGCATGTACGTCAAACCGTATCGTGGGGCTTGAGGCACAAAGTTTTCAAGGGGGCGCTGTTGAGCCATTTTGCCACGCCCATTAATGAAAACCATTAAATATCAAATTTTTCGCCAGGCCTGCCTTGCATGCAAAATTTGGTGACTTTTTGGGCACGTTTAGGGGGGCAAAAAGGCCCTCCTTTCGTCAGAAAAATAATAATAATAATTAAAGCTGCAAGCAGCGATGAACGGGCCCTCGCACTCAGGGCCACCGCCCCCCATAAGTATCAGAAATGACACCACCCACGACTTCCTATGTCAAACCATTCAAAAGTTATAGCAGAAAAAAGGGACAACCAATCAGAAGAATGGGTGGGGCTAATTCAGGCCAATGAAGATCAAGGACTCCATACAGAGTCCCATGACACCACCCACAACTTCCTATGTCAAACCATTCAAAAGTTATGGCAGAGAAAAGTATTCTAGGGGGCGCTGTTGAGCCGTTAGGCCACGCCCATTAATGCAAACCATGAAATATCAAATTTATCGCCAAGTCTGTCTTGCATGCAAAATTTGGTGACTTTTGGAGAACTATCAAATATGGACCAATCAGATTTCAAAATGGCCGACTTCCTGTTCGGTTTCGGCCATGGCTCCAAGAGACTTTTCTTTAAGCTGTGCCATGATACAGGTGTGTACCGATTTTCGTGTGTGTACGTCAAACCGTATTGTGGGGCTTGAGGCACAAAGTTTTCCGGGGGGCGCTGTTGAGCCATTTTGCCACGCCCATTAATGCAAACCATGAAATATCACATTTATCGCCAGTCCTGGCTTGCGTGCCAAATTTGGTGCCTTTTGGGGAACTATCAAATATGGACCAATCAGATGAAGGGGGGGTGCGCTTGTTGGCGTCTAGCGTCGCCACGGTAACACTTTTGAAAGAGAAAAGTAATGCGTGTAGTCGCAGGATGGAGACGCACATTTTGATGTATAACACATCTGGGTGCACGTTACGGTTCGGGCCGTATTAATTCTCGAAGGAATGGCATATATTGCTCCAAAATTACGCGATTAATTCAGAATGTTCAAAATGGCCGACTTCCTGTTCGGTTTCGGCCGTGGCGCCAAGAGACTTTTCTTTAAGTTGCGACATGATACAGGTGTGTAGCGATTTTCGTTCATGTACGTCAAACCGTATTGAGGGGCTTGAGGCGCAAAGTTTTTTCTGTCTGAACCAATCAGATGAAGGGTGGGCGCGCCTTTCGGCGTCTAGCGTCGCCACGGTAACGCTTTTGAAAGAGAAAAGTAATGCGTGGTGTCGAAGGATGGAGACGCACATTTTGATGTATAACACACCTGGGTGCACGTTACGGTTCGGGCCGTATTAACTGCCGAAGGAAGGCATAAATTTCGCAAAAATGACACGATTAATTCAAAATGGCCGACTTCCTGTTCGGTTTCTCGACATGACGCCCAGAGACTTTTCTTTAAGTTGGGCCATGATACAGGTGTGTACCGATTTTCGTGCATGTACGACAAACCGCATTGTGGGGCTTGAGGCACAAAGTTTTCCGGGGGGCGCTGTTGAGCCATTTTGCCACGCCCATTAATGTAAACCATTAAATATCAAATTTTTCGCCAGGCCTGACTTGCATGCAAAATTTGGTGACTTTTTGGGCACGTTTAGGGGGGCAAAAAGGCCTTCCTTTTGTCAGAAAAATAATACAAAGAATTCCTACAGATACAATAGGGCCTTCGCACTGAAGGTGCTCGGGCCCTAATAATAACGCGAAGAATTCCTACAGATACAATAGGGCCTTCGCACTGCAAGTGCTCGGGCCCTAATAATTCCTGCAATTACAATAGGGCCTTCGCACTGCAAGTGCTCGGGCCCTAATAAAAATTCCTGCAAATACAATAGGGCCTTCGCACTGCAAGTGCTCGGGCCCTAACTAGAGATGCGCGAAAGTGTCCACTAAACAATAAACTTAATACCATATAGAGCACGTGTCCGAATTCAAATGCAGGAAATTGAAAGCTGCTCTCATGCAGAGAGTTTATACACAAGATGAATATCCAGCATTTTTTCAGCACTGGAGTCCCAAATACCTGATTGCTTTTGCGTGTTGCGCATGCATCTACTTTATTACAGTAATCTGTTTCCTGGATGATGGATAACATCTGTATATAGATCTGTGCATCCAGATAGCGTTTCCGTTTTCCTAGACGTGGGTGCAGGTTTTTCATCCATTCAAAATGTAGCCATTAATGTTCTGCCTCCTTTTTCTGGAAACACGATTTTCCCAGTTGTTTCATCTGAACCTCAGCTGAACATGTTGAAGCTCTTTAGTTTTAACAAGTCATTTGTGACAGAAGACTATTCTGATTATGGTGTTTACAAATAGATTGTGTTGTTTCAGCCCCCCAAATACAGCTTGAAGCCTAGCAATATGTAATGTCTCGCTGTACCCCCAATTTGTGTCAGTAGTAAAGGAGCTGATTCAATTCAATTCAGTTCAATTCAATTAAATTTTGTTTATATAGCGTCTATTACAACAGAAGTTGTCTCTAGGCGCTTTCCAGAGACCCAGAACATGACCCCCAAGCAATTGTTACATAGAAAATGACAGGTAAAAACTCCCCTAGTGGGAGAAAAACCTTAAACCAAACACTGGCAAGGAAAAACTCCCCTTTCATTCATAGATTCATAGACGTATGTAAACGTCAGACTTCCAGTGCAAGTCTGAACCCTCTCATCTGCAGAAAGGAGGAATATGAATACATCCTTGTTTTTGAGACTCAGAAACCTTTTACGGGTGCCTACAAGTATGGTGGCTACCAGTCTGCGCAGTTTTGGCATCCTGAGTCTAATCTATCATTCATCTGTTCAGATTTGTAGGGTACTGTGAACTCACAGACCCAGATCAGAGTAGAATAGTCCAGCCTCACTGTCTTTATCTCCACCCCACTTCATCTCCCTCTGCATTTGCTGTACTTCTGAAGTGAGTAGTGCAAAACTGTTACACCAATTTCCGTAGAAGCACAGCCCACAGAGCAGAGGGAGCCAAGTTGAGTGTCTGACTCCACCCCCTAAAACCAGCTGCAAAGAGCAGACCTGGAAAACAATTTTTTTAAATCGATCTGTTGCACCGTATTTTCCAAATGTTATTCATGACTGTAAAAGCTGTTTTTTATCCTACCTTTTTGTTAACAGTTTTTTCTTTTTATAATTTTCTTGGCAGCTGACAGCAGCACAGGTGCTCCAGCATCAGCTCTGTCCTGTGGGAACTGAACTGCATTTGTCAAAACATATTGAAAACATAGCGGCTTGCCTCCGTTGAGCAGAAACATTTTTTTTTACTTCCCATCTATATCCAAATATACTTCCCAGTGGACATTTTTTGCTCCAAACCCATCAATCAACCCAGCCAATATGTGTACTTGGGCTGAAAGTGTGGTCCTGTTTGGGATTTTCCACCGGTTTCACATTGGCTCCCTGGGAATTGCCCACTCAGGTTTGCTTATGTGGTTGGCCCAGTGGGACTCAGATATTTCGGGCCCGTGCCCATTCATCACCCACGTACATGAGCCGAACCGCTGAGAGAAATTCACATGCATCCAACATGGAACCAGGGGACAATCCCATTTCAGCCCATTTATACCACAGATGGATCCAACATACAAATGTTGGCTGGGTGAGTGCAACATTGTGGAAAT
Organism: Cololabis saira; assembly: GCF_033807715.1. Lineage (NCBI taxonomy): Eukaryota > Metazoa > Chordata > Actinopteri > Beloniformes > Belonidae > Cololabis > Cololabis saira. Next base: position 12,937,140 of record NC_084589.1, read on the forward strand.
AAATGGTTCAATTTGAAATAACTACAGGTCCTGGCACTACAGCTTCATTTTGTTAAGATCTTGAAAGCCCAATACAGTTGGATTACACAGTAAGTGCATAACTGCCTTGGCACACTCTTGTGGGCAAAATAAAATGATGTGGGGGTCAGATTTGGCCTGCGGGTTTTGATGCTGACTTCAAGATGACAATAAGTGCAGAGTGGTCAAACAATTTTGATGCAGTGAAAGAAAAAATAAAAGTTTAACATCATGCCTAAACCAATCACTGATTAATTGTCATCATACATTATCTCTCCTTTGAATCCTTTTCTACACCATACTGCTTAACTAGTTCACTAACTGATATAATGCATTAAAAGGCTGCAGATACAGATACACCACATAGTTTAAGAAATCCAACTCTGGCATCATATGAGTTTTGAATAAAGCTGGAGATTCGAGACTGAGAATCTGAAGACCGTGATAAATGCCCAGTGAAGATGTTCTCTTACAATGAGTGAAAACTCTACTAAATCTGAAAAAAAATTCTCAAAAACTACAAAATTTAAAGATGTCCCAGACATTTTGCCTTATCACAGAAGACCCCGAGCCGTAGCCACCAGCCCAGTTCTGCTCTGCCGCTTGCTTTAATTAATCACTGCACTGACATCAGGTACTTTGTAGTCTGCATAAATTTAATTGTAGCTGTGTCTCTGACATTACAAAAATCCAGTTGGGTCTCATTTCGCCACACCTGTCAGACTGCCGCTGCAGGAGAGCCCGTCCGGATAGTCCAACCACATTTTCATGACAAATGACAGGACGGGAGACCTTTTATGCGATTATAACTCATATCTGCCCCTTGAACTCAGTCCAAAAATAACTTCTTTCTCCGTCAGAGAGGAATTTAGCAGGGCTTCCTGTCTTTTCCAAGTGGGAAATGGCTCCCCCTGAATCAGCTTATGACAGGATGATTGATGCTGGACCGGCTCTGGTCAGAGTTAATGATCCTCCGTGCGAGTGCAGGTCTATGCGATGAAAACACTGCTTGTCTGTGCAGCCTCGGTTAATTACCTGCCTCACTGCTGGCTGGCGATAGCAGGGCGGCAGTAAAGATATGGATGGGGTTTCACTGCTGCAGGTGATCATTTCCACACTTTACACAAGCACTTTCAGGTGTTTAGACTTCTATCTAGTTTAGTGGACAAGCGCCATCTGCCTCCAGGCCAAAGGGGGAAGCCTCTTATCGAGAAGGCGTGTAAAGAATTTTCCTCCCTCTCAGAGCTCTTCAGACGCTTTCTTATCTGCTCCCCCTCCCCCTCCACTATTGAAACAGTCACAGCTCATTACTACACTTATCTCAGCTGGAGTAGCCCCGGGCAGCTGAACCGCCAGGGGAGTGACGACCTGCGGGGATGTTCATCTAAAGTGTTTTTGAACAACTGAATAATCACAGACCTAAAGATGTAACAATTGTGCCGAAATTAACTCTCTCTCTTTTGCTAGAAATGATCATGGTGGACCTTAACCAATCCCACTCAGGTATAGCTACAACTTGAGATAAACAACAATGTAAAACCTTCTCTCACCATGCCATTTATTTAACAAAACTAAAGTCAAAAATAAAAAAAAAGTCATGTGGGCAGTATTAAGTACCCTCCTTACTGCTTTCATAGGATTCAAGTCAAGATTTAACAATCAATGGCACTTGATAAACTGATCATCAGCAACGTATGAAACTTCATAAGAGAATATGTTTTAGTATTTTTCTGGTCTGGAGCATTCAGGTACATAATAATACAATGCCAATGGGGAAAGAGATAAGCTATGGTCTTATCAAAGCTTTTTCTGCTGCATGCATATCAGTGGAAGAACTCTGATAAAACCATTTCCCAAAAATGTAGACTCAGTGTTGGGCAGTAACGCATTACTAGTGATGCTGGCGTGCTCACTTTCACCAGCTGGAAACATGACCATTGCTTTGATTTTTCCAGGAAAGGCATGGTAATTCTTATCAAATGTCCATGGTAAGTAGAGAACTAGACTCTTTCTGGGATGATGTCTTCACAACTGCTCATATCCTGACTGCTCACTATAGGTTTTCTTGGCATCACGGTTCTTTGTATTGATGACATTTGTGGTGCTCGAAACCACTGCAGGGTGCAACTGCATCACAGACAAATGCAGCAGTGGTGTTTCTGGTGCGGATAATAAACAGAGCCATTGATCTTGGACTTTTTAAACAAGTGATGACTACTTACACTCAATCAAACTGTTTACGAACGTATCAAAACGGCAGAAGCCTGCCGCTTCTGAAAAAAGTGTGTTGTGTAACAGGACAATTCTGTGAAGACACCAGTATATCTAGATCATAATCAGGCTATTAAATAAAGACTCATTCATTTTTTTGAATTATACAGCAAATGTGGGATCTACAAGCTATTGAATCATGGAGGTACTTAGTATTGCCCATATGATTTTTTTTCTTTCAGTTTTTTCGTTTTGGCTTCATTTTTTATAAACAATGGCATGTTGGGAAAAGTTGTGTCCCGAGGTTGTATCTGCCTCAGACTGCGAGCCAATAATCTTTACTATGTTTTTACACACAAACACAGGATGAAAGGGGGGTAGTAACTGGTGTTTGTGTACGATGATCGGTCTAATGTGGTTTATTTAAACCCGACGCAGCGCTCATCAATGTTTTGTTTGTGGATAAACTCCCTGCAGTATTAGTAAATGCTATTTAAATTCTACACCACAGTTCCAACATTGTTCTTTGTCAGTCCTCAACACATAAACCCCCTGCATCCCCACCCCCCACTAAAAGATTTCTCTGTAGTAATATATCTAGGCGTCCCAAAGCTCAGAGAAGAATTCTAAAATTGAGTGTTTTTATTTTTGTCCTCTGAGCATTCTCCCTTTCCCTCCCAGATCATTGTCTGATGTGCTAATAATAGATTACAGCACTTCACACTTGGCATGGGTAGCGAGAAACACTTAGACGATGCCGCAGGAAATGCATGGGTGGGAACCATCTGTATTCAGTCAGTAATTACTGGGACACAAATGATCATTTACATGTTAATATGACAGTGAATTCATGATGAATAGTTGCACACAAATAATCTGAACTATTATCTTCCACTGTGAGAGGCAGATTTCTAACCAGTCATTATCTCTTCCCATATTTTTAGCTCACAGTGCAAAGTAAGGGAACATGGGACAAAAAAACATTGCAAGAACCGAAAGCTGGTGCTCTTTTGTTCATCACAGTATTTATTATTTCCAGAACAAGTTTCACACAGGGATTTGTGTAGGCGATACTTATTAGAATTCATTCAAAAGATGTCAGAAATATTCTGCACCGTTCTCCGGCTGCCATCAGCTGCTCCAAGTCTGCCAACACTAGCACAGTTAGCACTTTTACTTTCAGGAGGTCCAAACTCTCACCCCGCTCACGTTTACCCATTTTATGCATCATTCGAACATTGTACAGTCCATTTGGAGATAAAAGTACCTTCTGCACACCTATCCCAGCTCATTACAGGCAAAAGGTAGGAGTTCACCCTGGACAGGTCACAAGTCCATCGCAGCTTTTGCACAAAAAAAAAAAAAACAAATAATAACATACCATGAACATAAAGCAATTACAGTAAATGGTCAGATTTGGTTTCAAATAAACATCAGAAAAATGTTTCTCTGCGTGGGTTAATTACACTGTACATGAACGATCAGGCTCACTTACACCACTTTTCAGATATTCACACCAAAGTGGACCTGTTGCCAGAGACTTCCTTGTGAAAGATAGGATTTTAAAGCGGGATGGGATAAGTATACATAAGACACAAATATTTTTATACATTGTCCTACTTAAGTATATTTCGTTCAAAAGTTTAAGTATATAGTAGACTAAATATATTGAATAAAAGTTTCAGTATAAGCTGAGTCTACAGTAGGTAACATTAAGTGCTAGGTATACTAATAGTTGACTGCAACATTGATATTTGTACTTCCTATGAGTAGAAATTCTATTTAGAGACATCTTAAAGTTAGTTTCTACTAATCACAACTCAGTTTAGGATGGAAAATGATCTATATGATGATTGCATGTATTCAACTATTTGACTTGTCCCAGGAAGAAATGGCATATGTTTAGTCATATGTTTTGGGTTTTAATGACTGACGTTCACAATTAAATGTACAATAACCTGAACTTTGCGCTATTGAGTATGAAAAGTGCTATATATATAAGTTTGATTTGATTTGATATAGGTAATGAACATTCTAAATATCTACAAACATTTAATATGAAAAACTATCTGAACCAGATACGGTGTACATCATGGGATTGAAGAATTATTTACAATGTTAGTGCAAATTTCCAGGACTTTAACTGCTCCCATCATTCAACAGTATTAAAAGTAGAGATAAAACATGTGAAAGAATACAAAGTATATAGATTTTAATTATTATTATGCATCATGTATTTACTTTGAACATAAGAAAACACCTCAGCAATTTATTAAAATACAACATTGACATTTCCTCATGAACTCCCCACCACCCACCCCAACCAACAAACACAGTCACCTAGTTGGACTGAAAATAGATGGAAGAAAGTTAATGTAAAGATTTATTTCATGTTGAATATCAAGTGTTTAATTAAGACATGTGTTGTGCCACAGGGGAGATGCTATTTCAGTTATCAAAAGAGTTATTATGACTGTCGGAAGACAGTCCTTAATAATTCATAAAATAGATTATTTGTCAAATTGAATTATCAATATGATTTAATCAAAACGGGGCACCACCTGATGTAATCAGGAAAATAATAACTAACAGCAAAATCAGTCTCAAAGTTAATTATTCTACAGAATAATAGTGAAGGAACAAAAGATCGAACACAAGCCCTGGCAAACCAGCATTTGTTACAAATATATGCAAAATAAACACAAACAACTTCTCTCATTCAAATTAATCAGAATGTATTTATTTATTAAACAACAACTAACTAACAGTAACACAAGACTTCAGATTACATAGGTGTGTGTGTGCGCGTGTGTGTGTGCGTGTGTGTGTGTGTGTGTGTGTGTGTGTGTGTGTGTGTGTGTGTGTGTGTGTGTGTGTGTGTGTGTGTGTCCCAGAACACGTCACGTCACGTGGACCTATAGCCAAGATGGCGGACAACGTAACGTCACGTGAACCAAAAAGAAGCGATCCGAGCGGCCTCCCGGTTCCTTTCTCCTTCCAACTCTGAAATGAAAAGGACAGTGGTGCAGCGTGCAGCAGCCGGGCGATCTCCCTGGTCAACAGAGCTGATCACGGCGCCCTGATTATTGTCGGTAGTCGCGTGGGCATCATGGACTCAGTTGGACGGTTCTCGGGCTGATATGGGCATGCTGACCAGAGGATGAGGTCCTCCTTGCAAAAGAATCTCAGAGCAGAGAGAGAGTTAAAAAAAGGCAGGGAATCGGAGCGCGCTGCGCTCTGTGGCAACAGGTCTTACGCTCGGCAGGTAGATCCTGTTCGGAAGCGCCGAAGTTGATTATATTCTTCAACGTCCTCACATTGGTTATGATCTGAGATTGCATTGTCAGTGTTCTTGTTTTGTTGTTGTTTGGATAATGATTCTGTTTTGTTGATCTTTACTGGCAGAGAAATCCTATTTGGTGGTGAGACTAATGTTTCTTTCTATTTTGTTTTTTTTTTAGTTTTCTTTTGAGTTTTCTGGAAATTACTTCCTGGGATTGAGTAACTTCTTCCAGGACTCCACATTGGTTGATATTCTCGATTGCAGCGGACTCAACTGGAGTAATTAAGTCTTCTTTTGGATTACTCTCCTGCAGTCGAGGGCGTTCTTCCATAACCCCAAAATTGAGGTTCGCTGTGAGTTCTGATGTCTTCTTCTTCTTTTTCTTTTTGCGCTTGATCTGTGTTGATTGTTCCTCAGAGCCTTCTGGCAGTGAAGCTTGTGGTTGTTCAAGATATAATTCTCTGTGCCTGACTTGAACGTTCTCCTCTGGGTCAGGAAACTCATCAAGGACGTCGAGTTGCAGGGTGGATTCTTGCCTTGGTGCAGAGATCTTGTCCGTTGGAGCTCTTTGATCAATGGATGGCTCTTCATCCTTTACTTCACTATCGCTACAATGATATGTCATTGTTAAATCGAAGTCTTCACTACCACTACAATGATATTTCATTGTTATATCGAAATAATCTCCCAGTAGTCCTGTTTCCAATGCGTGTTCTACCATGTCGCTCCACAGGAGTGCAGAAGATGGTTCAAAGTCGCTCATTTTGCTTTTTGTTTTTTGTTGTCTCAGGTGACGTGATATACAGTGTTGATTCAAACAAGGCTGTTGAGTTGTGAAGAGGTTCTGATTGGTTACGGAATTTATAGGCTACTATGATCTACTGTGATGTCATAGCTTACTGTGTTGCATCATTATCTGTGTCAATATAGAACACTTGTCACATGACCAAAATAGAATTATGAACAAAAGGCTAAAAACAAAAGTGACAAAATATTAAGGAAAACAAAATAAAACACTATTAAAACAAAACTCAGAAATGACAACTCAGATGATAAATATGTATCATAAAAACACGCAGGACAAACAAGTCAGTCATGTGTGTTCAATAGGGAGACTGTGTGTATGAAAGTGTTTGAAACACACACACATACATACATATATATATATATATATATATATATATATATATATATAAATATCAATAATTGCTAAATATGTGTGTGTGTGTGTGTGTGTGTGTGTGTGTGTGTGTGTGTGTGTGTGTGTGTGTGTGTGTGTGTGTGTGTGTGTGTGTGTGCGTGTGTGTGTGTGTCCCAGAACACGTCACGTCACGTGGACCAAAAAGAAGCGGTCCGAGCGGCCTCCCGGTTCCTTTCTCCTTCCAACTTTACAGTGTACAGACGCTGTTGTCACCCAAGTGTCGTCTCTGAAGGACCGTTCTTCAGCTGCCATCAGCTGCTCCAAGTCTGCCAACACTAGCACAGTCAACACTTTCACTTTCAGGAGGTCCTAACTCTCACCCCGCTCACGTTTACCCATTTTATGCATCATTTGAACATTGTACAGTCCATTTGGAGATAAAAGTACCTTCTGCACACCTATCCCAGCTCATTACAGGCAAAAGGTAGGGGTTCACCCTGGACAGGTCACAAGTCCATCGCAGCTTTTGCACAAAAAAAAAACAAATAATAACATAACATGAAGATAAAGCAATTACAGTAAATGGTCAGATTTGGTTTCAAATAAACATCAGAAAAATGTTTCTCTGCGTGGGTTAATTACACTGCGTACATGAACGATCAGGCTCACTTACACCACTTTTCAGATATTCACACCAAAGTGGACCTGTTGCCAGAGACTTCCTTGTGCAAGATAGGATTTTAAAGCGGGATGGGATGTTAAACATGTTGCAGTAGACCAAAACTAAACCAGTATGTATAAAAGGCTACTATCAAGAATACTGTATATGTACAACTACAAGCGAAGTATACATAAGACACAAATATTTTTATATATTGTCCTACTTAAGTATATTTCCCTCAAAAGTTTAAGTATAGACTAAATATATTGAATAAAAGTTTCAGTATAAGCTGAGTCTACAGTAGGTAACATTAAGTGCTAGGTATACTAATAGTTGACTACAACATTGATATTTGTACTTCCTATGAATAGAAATTCTACTTAGAGACATCTTAAAGTTAGTTTCTACTAATCACAACTCAGTTTAGGATGGAAAATGATCTATATGATGATTGCATGTATTCAAAACATGACTTGCTCCAGGAAAGAAATAACATATGTTTAGTCATATGTTTTAAGTTTTAATCACTGATGTTCACAATTAAATTTACACTAACCTGAACTTTGCGCTATTGAGTATGAAAAGTGCTATATAAATAAAGTTTGATTTGATTTGATGTAATTAACATTCTAAATATCTACAAACATTTAATATGGAAAAACTCCTGTTTTAGATATGTACAACCACATTGTTCCTTGTCTTGAGTTCCAGTTTTAACATTGAACCAGATACTGTGTACATCATGGGATTGAAGAAGTATTTACAATGTTAGTGCAAATTTCCAGGACTTTAACTGCTCACATCAATCAACAGTATTAAAAGTAGAGATAAAACATGTGAAAGAATACAAAGTTTATAGATTTTAATTATTATTATGCATCATGTATTTACTTTGAACATAAGAAAACACCTCAGCAATTTATTAAAATACAACATTGACATTTCCTCATGAACTCCCCACCACCCACCCCAACCAACAAACACAGTCACCTAGTTGGACTGAAAATAGATGGAAGAAAGTTAATGTAAAGATTTATTTCATGCTGAATATCAAGTGTTTAATTAAGACCTGTGTTGTGCCACAGGGGAGATGCTATTTCAGTTATCAAAAGAGTTATTATGACTGTCGGAAGACAGTCCTTAATAATTAATAAAATAGATTATTTGTCAAATTGAATTATCAATATGATTTAATCAAAACGGGGCATCACCTGATGTAATCAGGAAAATGATAACTAACAGCAAAATCAGTCTCAAAGTTGATTATTCTACAGAATAATAGTGAAGGAACAAAAGATCGAACACAAGCCCTGGCAAACCAGCATTTGTAACAAATATATGCAAAATAAACACAACAACTTCTCTCATTCAAATTAATCAGAATGTATTTATTTATTAAACAACAACTAAACAGTAACACAAGACTTCAGATTACATAGGTGTGTGTGTGCGCGCGTGTGTGTGTGTGTGTGTGTGTGTGTGTGTGTGTGTGTGTGTGTGTGTGTGTGTGTGTGTGCGTGTGTGTGTGTGTGTGTGTGTGTGTGTGTGTGTGTGTGTGTGTGTGTGTGTGTGTGTGTCCCAGAACACGTCACGTCACGTGGACCTATAGCCAAGATGGCGGACCACGTAACGTCACGTGAACCAAAAAGAAGCGGTCCGAGCGGCCTCCCTCCTTTCTCCTTCCAACTCTGAAATGAAAAGGACAGTGGTGCAGCGTGCAGCAGCCGGGCGATCTCCCTGGTCAACAGAGCTGATCACGGCACCCTGATTAGTGTCGGTAGTCGCGTGGGCGTCATGGACTCAGATGGCGGGACGCTTCTCGGGCTGATATGGGCATGCTGACCAGAGGATGAGGTCCTCCTTGCAAAAGAAACTCAGAGCGGAGAGAGAGTTAAAAAGGCAGAGAATCGGAGCGCGCAGCGCTCCCTGCAACAGGTCTTACGCTCGGCAGGTAGATCCTGTTCGGAAGCCCCCCCCCCCTGAAGTTGATTATATTCTTCAACGTCCTCACATTGGTTATGATCTGAGATTGCACTGTCAGTGTTCTTGTTTTGTTGTTGTTTGGATAATGATTCTGTTTTGTTGATCTTTACTGGCAGAGAAATCCTATTTGGTGGTGAGACTAATGTTTCTTTCTATTTTGTTTTTTTTAGTTTTCTTTTTGAGTTTTCTGGAAATTACTTCCTGGGATTGAGTAACTTCTTCCAGAACTTCACATTGGTTGATATTCTCGATTGCAGCGGACTCAACTGGAGTAATCAAGTCTTCTTTTGGATTACTCTCCTGCAGTCGAGGGCGTGCTTCCATAACCCCAAAATTGAGGCTCGCTGTGAGTTCTGATGTTCTCTTCTTCTTTTTCTTTTTGCGCTTGATCTGTGTTGATTGTTCCTCAGAGCCTTCTGGCAGTGAAGCTTGTGGTTGTTCAAGATATAATTCTCTGTGCCTGACTTGAACGTTCTCCTCTGGGTCAGGAAACTCATCAAGGACATCGAGTTGCAGGGTGGATTCTTGCCTTGGTGCAGAGATCTTGTCCGTTGGAGCTCTTTGATCAATGGATGGCTGTTCATCCTTTTCTTCACTATCGCTACAATGATATGTCATTGTTAAATCGAAGTCTTCACTACCACTACAATGATATGTCATTGTTATATCGAAATAATCTCCCAGTAGTCCTGTTTCCAATGCGTATTCTACCATGTCGCTCCACAGGAGTGCAGAAGATGGTTCAAAGTCGCTCATTTTGCTTTTTGTTTTTTGTTGTCTCAGGTGACGTGATATACAGTGTTGATTCAACCAAGGCTGTTGAGTTGTGAAAAGGTTCTGATTGGTTACGGAATTTATAGGCTACTATGATCTACTGTGATGTCATAGCTTACTGTGTTGCATCATTATCTGTGTCAATATAGAACACTTGTCACATGACCAAAATAGAATTATGAACAAAAGGCTAAAAACAAAAGTGACAAACTATTAAGGAAAACAAAATAAAACACTATTAAAACAAAACTCAAAAATGACAACTCAGATGATAAATATATATCATAAAAACACGCAGGACAAACAAGTCAGTCATGTGTGTTCAATAGGGAGACTGTGTGTATGAAAGTGTTTGAAACACACACACATACATATATATATAGACATATATATATAGACATATATATATATATATATATATATATATATATATATATATATATATATATATATATATATATATATATATATATATATATATATATATATATATATATAAATATCAATAATTGCTAAATATATGTGTGTGTGTCTGTGTGTGTGTGTGTGTGTGTGTGTGTGTGTGTGTGTATGTATATATATATATATATATATATATATATATATATATATATATATATATATTTTTTTTTTTTCTTTTTTTTTTTTCTTTTTCCTGAAGAGTGATCAATTTAAGACGTGGCCTTTTCTAGTTCCAGTATTTCAGTAAACCATTTAAGTCTACTTTCAGTTTTTGAAAGCACACTTTGAAGTACACTGAAAGTAACTTTTTAGATCCACTGTTAAAAGTACCCAAGTATACAGTTTCAAGTGTACTGCAAATAATCTTCCAGGTATGCTATTATTTCAGCAATAATATACTTTTACTCTACTTTTAATGATGAATAAGAAAATGTTGAAGAAAGGACACAAAATAGCTAGTTCGGGTATTATTTGTTTCCACTGATTGTGGTAATATAACATATGAATCAACTCTGTCTAATGTACTATAGTATCCCTCTTATATTTCATCTTCTGTCCTGTGGGAGCGCTTCGGCATCATTTTCAGCACAGTTGTAGGTGAGCCGGTTGCAGCATTAAATGACACCGTCACTCTGGTGGAGGCGTTTGTCTGCTCTGCCTCTGTCCACAGGTTTTGTGTATGGTGCATGAGTGTGACTCAAACAAGGACAAGTTTTGATTTTTTATTCAGTACATGAAGCTTTACACATCCTCTGCATTCCCTGACAGCTGAGGTTTGAAAATGTTTTCAAAGAACATTTCCTCTCCCTTCAGACACCAAGGACAAATGACACAATTCAGTCCCATCTAATGCCATGCTGGCAACTGCAAATACAAACATCCCAATATCTAAACCCTGCTGATCTTATGTTGCCAAAACAAAAAGATACAAAAAAAGAATGAACATTATACAGCAGTTGCATCTGGGAGCTGAGGAGACCGGATACTGGAGTTTTAGGAGAGAAATGTTGTCCTATTCTCGTCTGATATGAGATGCGATCTGTTCAGGACCCCTCGGTCTTCTTTGTCATATTTCTTGTTTCATGATGCAGTAATTGGTTTCAGCAGGTCTGTCGAGCACCCAGACCACCACAATTGCTTTGGTAACGGATACCGTCAGAGAGTGGTATCTTACCAGGAATATTTGTCTTATTTCTAGTTCAAATGTCTCATTTTTAGTCAAAAAATCATTCATTACCAGAAAAATTACTTGTTATTTGACAATTTTCACCTGTTCAAGTAAATTTTCACTTGAATTAAGTAGAAAAATCTGCCAGTGGGACAAGATTTATCTTCTCATTACAAGCAAAAAAATCTTGTTCCACTGGCAGATTTGTTCTACTTATTTTAAGTGAAAATCTACTTGAAACAGGTGAAAATTGTCGTTTTTTCCAGTGATGAGTCTTGTTTTAAGTGTAATGAGATTTATTTGACTAAAAATGAGACATTTTAACTAGAAATAAGACAAATATTCTTGTTAAGATTTTAAGTTGTTAAGTTTTTGCAGTGTGACTTGCTGAAAGAAACAAGGCCTTCTCTTAAAAAGCTGTTGTTTGGATCAATCAATCAATCTTCATGCTTTTAACTCGCCATGATTGTTGTATTTCATTTATGTGTTTTATGTTTTACGTTGTCCTATTTAGTTTTTCTTTTTCTTTCCCTTGTCCAGCACTTTGTTCAGCTGTTGTTGTTTTTAAAGTGCTTTATTAATAAACTTGAACTTGAATCTTTATTTGTTTAGTACATTTAAAAAACCAAGGTTGACCAAAGTGGAACAATTAAAAACAAATCAAAGTTAGACATGGACTATAAAATAACACACATAAAACCAAAGAGCATTTTATGTGTGTTCCACCAGGTCTGTGGGACCTCTAACAAATGTTGGTCAAGGTCGACAAAAACTTAAATCCTCTGGATGGGATCACATGTTGCTCTAAAACCTGTACGTATCATTCAGCATCCATGTTTCTCTTCCAAATGTAGGCATTCATGAGAATCCATCCTCCCCCTTTCTTATCCTTCCTGGATATAACCCTGTACAGTGACTCTTTAAACAGACTTACATAAAAAAAAACTACTGCAACCGTTAATTTGCCTTTGGGGATAAATTAAGTATTTTTGAATTTTGAATTGAATTCTTAACTGAGAGCTTCCAAAATAAAGTTTTCAAAGTTTGTTTTAGCTCTCATCCCAGCAGTTGCAACAACAGGACTGCTGTGCCTGAACCTTGTTTTGTATGTCCACAACCCTGAGGCAGAATGGCAGGACATTTTAGTTCTGCTTCTGTTCAGCCTCAGGAGGGATAGCTAGGGAGATGAGTTCTGCATGGAAATAGCCGGCTATGTTTGTTGTTGTTTGGCTTGTACACTCCTCTTGACTTTGCAGGTGACATAGATTGACATCACATTGTGCATCCAGCCATGTTGGATTGAAGTCTAAATTATCATGCTGCCTTTAGCTGGTTTATATGGAGGTGTCAGAGCCAGTTTGGCCCGTGTATGTCAGGAGTCGTCGCAGCAGGATGCACGTCTCTTAAGCAGCGATGCTGCTGTCAGTCATCCGATCCTGTGATGGCGACGTGCTGCGTGTAAACACACACTGACGCGGTGTACATCTGTTTGGTATGTGTGATCTGCAAAGATGAATGGTGTTTCTTTAACAAAAAAGTATATTTTTGCACAAATATGACACACCATTTGTTTGGAAAGGGCTTTTTTTTCTCTGAAAATCAACTAAACACTTAATACAGTCTAAGAAGGACCATGTAGGTCTGCAGAAGATAGTATATTGTCCACATCAAAAGACCTGCATCCTTTGTTCTGTACACAAGAGGTGCTGCACTTCAGAGGAAGCTCACGTACGTTGCTGCCCAGGAGAATGGCTCAACTCTCCAGAGAAGAAGGGTTTTCTCTGGGGACTCAGACCTCCCTTGTAGCCATTCCGGTGCCTTCACTCCTTTGGTCTGTTATGACAGCCTGCTTTTCTTCTGCACTTTAGGGCTTTCACTGCCGAGGCTCTGCAGGATTTATTAGACAGCAAAAAAACACTGATAATTTGAGAGGAAACCGGTTTGGAGGTTTGTGTTCACATTCTCTCCTGATGTTTCCTTTCACCGCCATCACTGCTCCTTTTGATGATGATAAGTTATTTACTGACTAACATTTTATACAAAAACACATGCATTTATTACTCTGCCTAATAAGGATTACTGCTGTGTTAAACAAGAGGCAACTTTCCAGACTGAAAAGTAATTCAAAAGAATCGTTATAAAGATTTAGTATCCTATATTTTACATTGGCAACAACTGTTGAGGACATTTTTTGATCACTCAACTCATAATTGTATTTATGCCAAAAGCTATTCATTATTATCGTTGGAACCACATCACGTAACAGATGAGACCAGTTACACCAACCTGGTGTATATGCATATAGATAACCACTTAGTGTCACTTCTGGCTCCAGAACCCCAAAGATACGGATGGATACTGATGACAAGATACAAGATGCTGAGGAACTCAAGAGTTCAGGCAGCAGTCCATTAATAAATGATGTCAGAGCGTATGGGAACATCTTATAATAAATTATGTTCACCAAACATAACTTTCACATAAAACATTGACTTCACTTAATAAATGAAAGAATGTAAAGGAAAGAAATAGTGTGAAGTAGATAGTCAGAGACAATCAAGTTTTGAATTGAAATAAAGTTGTTTTAGTTAACTTGTGTCTCTCCAGAATGCATCACACCTTGGGACAGTCTCCAGTCCCAAAGCCACGAACAGGTGTTTTTTTTGTGGGTTGCTGAGGTTAGAAGAAAAACAAACATCTTTGCGTGTCACAGACACCACTTCCTCAGCCACATACCACACAAAGTTTAAAGCGGAAAAAAGAAAAATGGAATATGTTTTGTTAAAAAAGAACCTTTTGTATAAAAAGAATCTGTTACGAACAATTGTGAGTGGATCAGTCCAAATAAACCAGGACAGGCTGATGAAGAGCGTGTAACCTATTCCTCCTGCAGAATCATAGATACAGGAAACAAGGAAACATAACACTTAGGACAAAAAAAGGAAAAGAAAAAGCTGTACATCACTGTGACAGTAATGCATGACATGTATGCATTACTGTCACAGTGATGCTTTACTGGTCAGCAGAACTGTCCGTGGTGAGACCTTCCATTAATGCATCCTTGTAAATCACAGGTGACCAAAGCTAATTGAGGATCTGAACACGTCCCCGGTTGATTCACGTTTCGTCACTCAGGACACATTTAAAGATCTGGGAGTCCTTCCGTCCACAATTGCTTTCACAGTCTGAACAACGAAAGTGTCCTGGGATGGATTTAGGCCCCATAAACTAACGTAACTTCATTATCTCATATGACTAATTTGATTTTGTCCACAAAAGACCAGAAAAAAAAGCTCTGTGTCATTGGAGTTCTTTGTGTTTGCGACAGGTTTTCTTTGTCTCATCATTTTCATCTTCTTCTTCTTCTTCTTCCTCGTCTTTTTTTTGGCTGCAAGTTGGGCCCAGTCTCGCTAATGCAAGATAAAATATTGAGTGTATTTATTAGGATCTAGCTGGAAAGGTCAGATCCCATCACTCAAGACACATTTACACATATTTTAATGCCAGGTGTGAACTCAGAGTGTCAGAGCTGGTGATCCGATCTCTCCGGATTTATGTAAAGGTCTGAACATCATTGACATCATTTGCAGCAACTTTAGGATTTGAATTTTAGGCACGATGTCTCAGTGGCTGAGGGGATTTGATGGATGGGGTTAAATGAGAATTGAGTCATAAAATCAATTTTATCGTAGATACTCTTTTAGCAAATTTGAAGCAAAAGATATACAGTGTTATTACATCTATTTACATTTATCCATCTCACACATCACTTTACTCTCAAGCTCCATCTGCACGAAGACGAGCTCAGGCCTAAAAGCAAAAGTATGTTAAAAAAAACAGCGTATCTCCATATGAAGATGGCATTTTTGGGGTCTGAACCAGTAAACAATCCTTTTTGAAACCAGGTTCCAGAGTGGAAAAATTTGAAGACGCTGTTACTTGTGTGATACATGACCCTCATAATTTCTGCAATTTTCTCTGTTTACAGATCATGTGGAATACCTGGTGCACCTGTCTCAGTGTCTGGGTGTAAATGTAGGAGTTGAAGATGATCAATACTGTGATACAAGCTTATCCAAGCAACTCGGCAACTCAGAAAAGTGTGGGAACAGTGGAACGACGAAAGTGAATGTCCCAGCAAAAGTCACCAAGAATGACAAACATCTGTAGAATTCATGCAATAAATTTATATTTTTTAAGATTTATACTGTCTTGAGGGCAAGATTCTCTGGAGGCTGACCTAATACCCAAATCCTGATCTATTCACAACTCATAATATATTTTTATTTCATACTGACAGTAGGCTTCTATGTACTGGAGTTCATTCTTTGAGGGTATAATAGGGTGAAAAAAACTAAAATGCTCCCTTTCCTTCATGTGTGACTCAAATAATAAATGTATGTACTTAATGTATGTACCTTGTTTCCCTATTGTTATGGATTAAGATAAAATAAAATAACTGAAATGGGTTTGTATGATGCTCAAAGGGAGAGTTGGGTTAATGTTAAAATAATGACAAGAAATAGAAGAGAGTGAATGATATAAAGGCAGTCAGGCCATCTGTTCAGGGTGTCCTCTGCCTTTCACCCGAAGATAACTGGGATCGGCTCCAGCTGACCTCCCCGACCCTGAATAGGAAGAAGTGGGTATAGTTTCCTCCAAAGATATATCTGGTGATGACAGCAAACAGACTGTGGAGCGTCACCGACCAGATGTTGCCGACTTTTACAGCTCACACACAGAAGGCAGGGTGAAGAAGAGCATCTGGTTGATTAAAAAGTTGATTAAAAAAAAGATAGGAGAAACAAATACTGATGTATTGAAGGATTTTATAGCTGTTTTTTAGACATGTACATTTTTGGCTTGACAATACTGAGTGTGACTGTTTGGAAGATAGTAGGCTACTATGGTTAAAGAATGCAATGTAACACTGTAAAGTTAGCTGAATTTTATGTATTATTATTTTATCCATTAGTCATCATTGCAACAGTTGTCAGGAGTCGGCACTGGTATTCACACAACTAGGGCAAGGGCTATTACTAGCAGGGCGGTTGACGGTGTCACCGAGTTCCCGCCAACGCTGATGCTGTTGTGGCGGTAATCGCAGGCGTTAACAAGCTGATGTCTTCCTCCTCCTCTGGCGGCACTTCGCAGCTAGCTGCTCCTGCTGTACTGTAGCTGCATGCTCAACATCAGTAATTTTGTCTATACCCCCATCCCCAACGGTTGTGAGAAAGTGTGTTAACTTGGGCAGCATCCTTTTTCTTCTTCCGTTTATTTGAACCGCTTCTGTCACTTGCGTTCGTTCTTCTTTTCTTCCTCCATCAGGTGTTATGGCTGTTGGCAACGAGCTTCAACGGTGCATTACAGCCACCAGTTGGGGTGTGGGTCCCTCGTGTTTTTCATTGGACACTGCTACAAACTAATGAACTAGTCCATTTCATTTTGAAAGTAAGGGGTGCATGTGTTGGGAAAGATAAAATGAAATTAAATTGGCTTTTTAACCGCTAATAAAATGTTTCAACGTATTTCTTGAGAATATTAATACATTTAACCATGCATTTGGAAGCATTCATGATGACGTGGTTTTATTTTCTATTTTTCTTTTTAGGTTGGTTGGGGCCCCCCTACTACAGCCAATGGTGGGGCCCCCAGGCAGCTGCCTACCTACGTCTCTATGTTAAGACCGCCTATGTACACAACGGCAAGTCACACTTTGATTCCGGAATGCCGGTTTTGTGTTTGAAAGGACACATGTTTGCAGGATGGAAAAGCTAATGGAGTAAAATTGGTTGTCCACTTTTACGTAAATGTTACAGAATGCCAGTATGTACGCAGATGTAGTGAGCCAATGAAAATGCAGTGCAGCAATAGTCCTGTAGGGTGCTAGCGCAGCTGTACCAAGGTGTATCCAATTCCCCTGCTGGCTGGCACTCAATTCTGTCTCTGGCAGCATGATTGCCACTTGAACATTGATTATATTGTTATATTAAGTGTCTGTTAACTTGAAGCAGTATAAAAGAATCACCAATGCAGAACAGCACAGGGAATATAAAATAAATGCCCCTGATCCTGTGGTTTTATTGAGTTTTTCTTTTCAGACAGTTGTCTCGCCTTTTTGACTTTGCAGATTACTCTGCTACATTGTAAAATGATGTACATGTCACGTATGCATTGTGTACATCCTCCACATATACACTATGTACAATCATACCATGCCCATGCACACCTCTTCCAGCTGCACCAGACACCAGGAATCATGTTGTGCTCAAGCACAGGATTTAGCACTTACAGCATCCAGACTTCAGAGGTCAATCATGTTCGGTCACGGTACCAACTCCCTCATGTGAGTGCACCCTAAATGCTGAGGGCAGAAATAGTAAACAACATGACGTATGTGTGGCACTGAACACTAAAATACCCATATGCAAGAAAACAAAGAAACTAATAAACGCCTTGAAGCCTGACAACAATGAGTCAGGCAGTGCCCAGCGTGTGCTTCCCAGCTGTCTGAGTGTTCACAAGGATTTGAGGCATGGAGTCTCTTTGTTGTTGAACTCAGAAGGTGAGAGTGGGTGGGAATGGTGAGGGGTGTTAGAGAGCAGTCCGAGTCGTGTCACTGAATCCAGTTTGTGCATGTTAGTGTAGAAGAGTTCATTAAGTAGAAGGTTACGAGACACCCTCTAGTTGCTGAAAAACCTGCAGCAGTACAACAGACTCATTGATATGGATGGTCATAGCACATGCTCGACACATGGCTGGGATGGTTTTCGTCAAGCAAAAAAAAAGGCAAATGACTGCAGGCAGAGCAGTTGTCATTACTGCTATTACGAGGAGCCAGAGTTAGTTATGGAGCCAGTGATGAAGAGGCTGAGCTGAAGTGTTTGCTGGCAGCACTGTCACAACTCTGCATTCATCATCATGCTAATGAGCCTCAGAATCCAACGATCCGCCATCAACATTCAGACCAGGAGAAGCAAAATGAAAAATAAGGATCAGTTACTTTGTACTTAAGTGTGATTGGGCATATCTCTTCCCCGAAATGTGGTATTTAAAAGTTAATCACACCTGCCTGTGTGTTTTGTTATTTAGTTCCTGTTTTATTTTGAAACCCATGTCTTCATTTCAGTTACATCTTTACTTTCCTTGTTCCCATCTTCCCTGATTGTGTGCACACACATACATGTGTTGTCAACCCTTCTGTATCTTGTTTTTCCATTGCTCCCTGCTAGTCTGTATTGTTTCCTTCCTCCGTGTTTCAGGTCTGGTTTTTGGATTTTGTCATGGTCATGTTGTTTTCTTTTGCAATCTTGCTCAGACACGGTTTTGGATTTGTTTAACTTAAATCGCTGTTTTTGGAACCCCTGGTTTCCTGCATCTGGGTCCTATCCTTGACATAAACTGCCAAGAAGACAAAGCTTGGACTGGTCAGGAGACAAATTTGCACTTTTGGCAATATGTCTATAATGACAATCCTTGGTTGGCAGGAATCACAGGAAGAGGAGTTCCCCTTCTGGGGAACAAGAGTGTGCAGGCCTAATACAGGCAAAAATGGAGACAACAACGTCAGCGCACATAAACCCCTACTGTCCCTTTCCCTCGCAATGTCCAAGGGGTCGTTCCAGACACACTTCGCCATGTCCCTGTTGATTCGCTGCTGAAATGCGCTGTGCAGATGCTGCAACCAGCTGATTCAACATGTCTTCCACATGAGATATCGGGTCGTTGATCTGAGCTGGGTCCATTCCTGGCCTGACTGTACTGTGATGGGCGTGAGGTTGAACCAAAGAATAGCACTGATCGAGGCCAGTGGAACAGTTCCATTTTTTAGCCAAAAATAAGATGGCACAAGCCAAAGACAGGCCAAAAACCAGTCCTCCTTAGACGCAGAAACCTTCAGGCAGGAAATCCAAGCAGGGTTAACAACACCAACAAGACAATCCAGAGAAAACTACTAGAAGGCTTTGCATGGAGCTAAGACAATCAGGCAAAGACTGAGAGGAAGGAGTGGGTATATATCTGGTGAGGGAGCACAGATGAAGCTGGTTGCACTGATGAGGTGCGATTGGCAGGTAGGTGATCAGGTGAGAGATCATGACAGTGTCTGTCAGATGGTTTGGTGTCCGATCAAAAAAGCTTATCTTACTTTATTTTGTCTGCTGTGTTCTTCAATAGCAAAGTATCCAACTTCCTGAAACTCGCCCATCTTTGATAAGCACCTGAACTGGTAATAAGTTTGTGGTGTCCTGTCAGATGGCAAGATGACAGATATAACAAATCTGAGAAGAAGGGCTATTTTAGAAACAGTTTCTCACTTTCAGGATGGTTTAGGATGGTGATCAATAACTTCCTGTCAGAGAATATCAAGGCGAGAGTGTGTGTGTGTGTGTGTGTGTGTGTGTGTGTGTGTGTGTGTGTGTGTGTGTGTGTGTGTGTGTGTGTGTGTGTGTACACAGTATCTGTGAATGGCAGCCTTAAATATGGGGAAGTGAGGAGGCTGAGGCAGAAATCAATATATATATACACAGTAAGACAGACCACTGACAACAACCCTTCACCACCCTGGTTGAGCTCTTATATACCCTCCCCACATGGATTGGACAAGACCACATACCAGTGTAGGGATCCAGTTTACACACACCCACACACATAACACCCACACACATAACACCATCACTTGGCCAAGAGTATTTACATAATATATTACATCATCCCCTTACTATAATTATAATAAATATTGGCCCACATCAGATCTCTGTGTGGCTCCATCAACAGAAATTGCAGACAATTATCTAGCCAAACACCCCTCGCTTGCTTCCCACACTTGGTACGATCCAGGAAGTATAAATAAGTCTCACCAGCCACAGGACAATCTTTTGTCACAGAACACAGGTAAGTGCTTTAATCCACTCCAGCTTGCAAACATGTTAGCAGTGCTCAGAGTACCACCCAACAACTAGCAGCCAGCCTGCCTGTTTGTGGTACCGTTCGTTCCATCCATCCATCCATCCATCCATCCATCACAATGACTCAGATCCACATCAGCTGTAGATCGCTGGGCCAAAGTTTGCCCTCTCAAGGCTTTCGGGACATGTTTTTGACATAACAATACATCAAAAACCATTTGTTTAAAGCGTCTGATTTTTGATCCGTTTTTGATTTCCACAACATTCCACATGTCTAAAAGTAAAAAAAGATCAGCTATAAAAAGAGATAAAAACTCATCCAGGCTTGTCTAATGTCCTTCTTGCTGTAGGTCAAACTTCTACATGAATGCCTTTTAGAATTGGACGCACTTGTTCAAGATGAGCAACTAGGTCACAGACCGAAAAGGTTGATGTCCAACATGTGGATAAAAAAACAAACAACAAAAAAGCACCAACATCATATCAACTTTGACATGCTTGAGTATTGTAACAGCTGCTTGTATTTTTATATCACATTCTCTGAAGTTTAAAGCAGGTTTCTACTAAGCAACATTTATGTTTTCTACGTAGCCGACTGAACACGGAAGGAGCTGAGATGGTTACAGCTGATGGGGTTTGCAAACACTGATGTGGCGATGAATCAGAAGATAAGAGTCCAAACAAACCAGACATTAGAGGGCTGAACAAACTCATCTCCTGCCAACAGAATATTGTATGAGCATCCAGTCAATGCCACTCCCCCCACTCACTGGGTTTTAGGGGCCACGCTGAAGTACCTAGGAAAAGTCTCAGGCCACATTTGTAAATAGAGAACCTGTTCTTAAATTGCTTGCCTGATGAAATAAGTTTAATAAAAAATCATTAAAAAAAAAAAAAAAACAAGGCAGTGACGTGATGTTACCCAAAGGTTTTCCAAAGAGTGCTGCTGAAGCCTCCTTTTGCTTTTACTGCTCAGCACCATGTTGCACATTTTCAAATATCCTTTGAAAGTGTTGGAGTTTAAACGAGGACGGGCCGAAGTCCGATCAAGCGGGACCCTCGATGAGCCGAGGCTAAAAGACAGCAGCCTCGCTGTCCTCTGGGATCTTGTCCCAGTCGGCTCCAGGCGTTTTTGTCCAAGTCGCAGCAGAGGAGTGTCAGAGCTCGCTGCGTACAACCTTTTCTAACCCTACTGTTTCAGATTTGTTTAAATAATGCAGCTTTGCATCCCCCGTGTCCTCGTCACAGCTTAGTCTTGGTGGAGATTCAGGCAAAGTTAATCCATACAAAGCCACAACCCACCCCGGGGATGGGCAATTAAAGTGTTTGTTAGTATTATGAACAGCACTACACAACATATCCTCTTTAAAATAAGAAAGACTGAAGGCTGGTCTTTATTTACAACTCTAAAGTAAAAACATTGCCACGCACATAAGTGAAACAGTCTAAAAGCAAAACAACCAAAAACACGCCACAGCAGTTAATCTTTTTGCAGGTGCATTAAGCGTCATTGATCACGCTGGGTCATGACGTTCTTCTGGGTAACACTTTGACACAAGCATTGTTACAGAAAATCCCACCATTACTCCCCGACTGCGGCAGCAGCCTCTCCGTGCTGTGCGATGTACCCCACAGCGTCACCAAAATTATTCAATTACAGTTTTAGAAGCGCATACACCCATATGTTGATGTGGTCCCCAACTCCCCAGATTTCAAGGTGATCAGACGCACAAGAGACGCCCTGAACCAAGTCTGGCACAAGAGCCACCTTGACCGTACAAACCGGACGATTTTAATGCTGTGGCTGATGGATATATGGAACCTGAAGTTTTTGATGACCTAAAAAATGGACTACACAATAGTTTTTCTGTGTAAATATTAATTGACAGATAATCATATAGAGCAGTGCTTCTCAATCCTGGTCCTCGAGTACCACTGTCCTGCATGTTTTAGATGTTTCCCTGCACCAACACACCTGATTCTAATTAAAGGTCCTAATTAGCTTGTCACCAAGGTCTGCACAGTTCTGTTGATGACACAGGTACTTGTATCACGGTGTGCTGAAGCAAGGTAACATCTAAAACATGCAGGACAGTGGTACTCGAGGACCAGGATTGAGAAACACTGATATAGAGAGATACCACACGGAAATGAAAAGGAAAAAAAATACTGACGCAACTGAAGTCTCAGAAAAATTTATTTTTGTTTTTACCAATCACCATCTTGTGCTTGTGGACGTAGACTTCTTTAGACGTGACATCATGGGAAGCTTCATCTAACTGTTTGTTTGTAACACAGACAGACGGTTCTGGGAAAAAATGTGGTGTCAAAGTGACTCAACAAGCTCAAATATGCATATATTTCAGAACATGACGACTTGAATAGAAATATTCAAGTCGTTATGCACTGAGAAGAAAAAAAGCAATTTCTGCTAAGTTAGAAAGTATGATAACTGAGTGGGACAGAATGAAGTTGAGGACGGTTGGACAAGGCTAAGAATTTGCCTTTCGGCACCAACACTCCATTAAGACACAACCCTTTACTGTTTCAACCATTTCTTCTGTATACATTTTACTCAGTGATTTAAGGCTTATTTCCACTCGTGTTACCATAACAAAGGGACCATGTTGCTTGAAACTGTTTTACACATTTGTTGTAGTTAGCCAAATGTGAGTTACACATTTAACAGTGTTTGTTAATTGCATAATTTCCTCAGGTTTTCTGAATTAGGTGTGGATTGTATGACAAACTTGATAGAAATTCCTTATAAAACGCTGATTAAAGTGCACTTTGATCTGAAATAGCTTCATTTGTATACAGAGAGCTGTAGGCTATTACTGCTAAGACACTTGGTTTAAATACACAAAAGGGTGACGAGAGGAAGAATGCAGCTGGACTGCACCTAAACGCCTTTGAACACCTCACATGTTTTTTTGTTTTTTTTGTGCAATTAAATTTACCTTTAAATTGATATATAGTCAAGGCAGGCTTTTACATCAGTGATGTGATTTCGCTGGATGCATGGGTTCAATTTTTCCAAAGTTTCCAAAGTTTCTTTCCAATTAAATCACTTCTAACCAGTCTGACCAAGGCCACGACCCTGTCCAATGAAATAAAAGCACCAAAAAAACACTAAAAACACAGTCCACGCCAATAGCCATTTGGCTAGCTGCTGCTCCAGGCCAATCAGGATTCTTCAAACTGTCCAGCAGGCATCCTGAAGGACGTCTAGAGGCAACGGTGGTGCAAGCTGAGCTCCTGAACCAAACAGTGAAACCTGCCAACTTTCTCCTCCTTAAAATGTGGTCTATTGAGCTGTTTCATTCATTTTAGTCTTTTTTGTCAGTATAAGCAGTCCACCATCGTCGTCATTTGACTTTTATTCTTTGGTTCAACATAGAATATTTATTTCCATGAAATATGGAACAAATATAGATGTTGCCCAGTGGATGGCAGCGACGGTACTGTCAATTCTTGGTTGTGAATGACGTTGTGTCAATTTCTTACGTGTCTCTGTGCCTAGTGGAGTGTTTTGTACTTTTGAAGCCCTCTTGAGCCCATTGTTTTAACAATCCTTTGTTTTGCCTAAAGCGATTAAGTTAATTCTTCCCCCCCTCTAACAAAACAAAGTTGGAGCTGGACAAGAGCTGGACAGGCGCAGCTGGTTTGGTAAACAATGACTGCAGTTTTTGATTCAAAGTGGGCACTCCAGCCTAATGACATACATCTTTTCAGCATTTAAAAGCTTGTATATCATCATAATTGGTAAAAAAAAAAAAAAAAAAAATGTATGTCTGCTACACTAATACTGATGTGTCCTGAACTGGGCATTTAAAAAATGGAAAAGTTACATTTTTCTTTACTTTAGCTCACCGTCACTGCATTTTTCTGAATTTCCTCCTACCGTTGCAGTTGTTACTCCTTCCTACAACCAGGTTGAGTCATTTCAAAGCTGAGAATCCACTCGTCATGCTATCTTCAGGTTACTATAGTAACCACGTGTTGTGAATGGAGTACCACCGGATGTTGCAGTATGACCATAAGAGGTCAGAGTGGCATTATTTGGATCCCCTATGTCTCCTCCACCAGCTTGTGCTTTTCACAGTGTGCTTTTTATCTTGAGATTATCTTAAGGGGTGTTTCATGACACAAATGAATACAAGAGTTGTTCATTTCTCCTCTTCTTTTAGGTTTTTTTGGGGGGGGGGTTATTGTTCTGAATTTCTTAAACTTTGTGAAAAGTAGCCCTCCTCATTAGGTCTTTACATACCCATGGACATTTCTTAAGCCTTAAATACTTCTAATTTGGTCCTTTGAGAGACAAAAAAAAGGCTGCTGCTTTATATTTCATTAGAGGCTTAACTGTTCTGTGGGTTTCCGCTTCACATTTCACAAAGTGTACAAAGACAAAGTTAATTGAAATTTTAGGATGAAAGGCTACTTCCCACTTGCATTATTATCATTTTTGTACGGTTTCTCTAATGAAACAGCCTTTAATGTTACCCTCTGAACGTTAAAAACGTATGTGAAAACTAATCATTTTAAGACAGCTCTGTGATGAGGTCTTGTATTTGGTCTTTACTTATACAGTACCAAAAGCTGAGGATGTTAACATTGTTTTTGTAGATATTTCCCCTTTTTTTTCAGAGTAATATAGACAGCTGTGGTCATCTGTAAAAATAAATGTGATAAGGCCCAGTTTTACACTTATACAGCAGAGTTTCTTGCTTTTGCTTTTCAGTTTGGTCACAAATAAGATGTTTTGAAAGGGCAGGAAGTCCAATAAAGTAGAAGCTGTGAAATGGCATCATTATGTTATTTTAAAAAGATTTATTTTCTTTTTGGATGTTATGTGAATTTTATTATTTTCTTTTTATAGAACCCTGCAAAGAGAGCCTGCAAAGGATAAAGCGAGTATAGAAAATGGATGGATGGATGGATGGGTATTCAAAGAAGGGTTTTCACCTAATGTGCATTATCCATTAGGGGAGAAGGAATGGCAACGTTATAATGCGATGAAAGCTTTATGTCCATTAACAAATGAAACGACGATAACATTTGAATATGACGTACTGTCCTGGTAATAACCACAGTACAGCGGAAGAAGCGGTATCAGAAAGGACAATGAAATAAGTAGCCACTACTGCTTAATGCGCTTTTCCAGTTTGTCTGCACGGTTTCACAGCATTATCACACGGCTGCGCCGTCACGATTATTTACTCTTCATTCAGTCCATTCATGTGTATGAAGCTGACAGATTTGTCAGATCAAAGGGCTCCATAATCCCCACCAACAATAGACCTTTTGTACACATGACGGAGCAGGAAGAGCACGCGTGTTGTAATCATGGCTGTGCCTGCTTGGTGATTCACCGCCTTGGTTGACCGAGACGCTTAATTGAACTTAATTGGATCATCTTTAAGGTTACCAATTTCACCTGTCGTGTTCTGACAAGCCAGAAAGGATCTTGTGCATAAAGTTGGTTCATACAATTAAACAAAAAAAAAGACATGCACTGATTTTATGACATATAAACAACAGAGGGTGTAAAATATTAACTGTGTGAGTGAAAATACATACATTTTTCCAACACTGACAGAAAATAACAATTTATTTAAAAAAAAACCAACATAAAATCTTGTTAACTAGTAAATATACAATATGCCTTCATAAATATTTAATCATCAATATAATTGTTTTCTAAGGCGGCAGCTCGTTATATGGATTTTGAATATTAAAAAAGCCCTAACACAACATAAACATGTGTTTGACACTGAGGTGGACCTCTGAGGAACTTGTTGGTTCAAATCCATTAGTAATGATTCCAATACGTTATCTAGCGTCAGATTTTATTGATTGGGTTTATGGATTTCTGACCCATTCTGTGCCATTTCACTCTCTGTTCTGCTCTAGGGTGATTTTAATTTCCTTAGTGACACAAAGTTGTGGTAGAGCTCTTGGTGCTCCTTCACTGCTTGAATTTAACACAGCACAGCACCTTTCCTCCGCTCCCACGGCCACATCTTGGATTCGGCCTGCTTCACTGACCTCTCTCCTCATCAGCTCTCCAGCTCCAGCCTACACATCTCAGAGCATCCCATCATAGATATCACACCTCAAAAGTCAAGCTGATCGTCTCATTCAGAAACAGAAAATCCAACCCTCCAGCTCTCTCAAAAGGCTCTCTCTGGCACAATCTCTGCCCTTTCTCCTCCATTATCTGACGATCCACTGATTTTGTATTGCTGCAACAATACTCTCTTCCTGTCTCACCCCGCTGGCCCCCAGTAAAATCCAAACTGTGTCTTTCATCAAATGGAAACCTCCAATTGGAAAGACTACAGGAAAAGCGACCCAACAGTTCACCTCCAAGCCTGTTCTCTAAAATAAAGTGGACAACTGCAATTATCTTCTGTCATTCTTTCTAACCAAAATCGATACAATCTACAATAACTTACCACCCGCACCACCCCACTGACCCCCTCCACCTACCACTCCCCTCCATCTCTGTCTCTCTCTCCCGACTGCTCCCATCAGAGTTGTATTCATCACAGAGATTAAGACTTCCACTCGTACGCTGGATCCTATTTGATCACCGTTCAAGTCAAGCCTCCCATCCATCTCTCCTCTCATCACCCAAATCATAAATTCCTCCATCCATAACTCTGTCAAAACTGTCTCTGTCAGCTTCTATACACTAAAGAATACTGGCCTAAATCCAGATCCTGCCTTTCTGTGTAAGGTTTAGGAATTTGTTTTCAGTGCTCATCTCAAAACCCACCTCACCTGAGCAGCAGCAAGGATGTGGGCCATCATGAGAGATTAGCTCTGCTGACTGGCAAGCCTCCAAAATTCAACCAGTCAGAAAATACTTGAGGTCTTCCTGCTCATTTTCAAGAAGAGCCAATTCCTCTGACTCTGGGTCTTTGTGATTCTGAAAAAATAATCACAGTCTTCTGGTGTTATGCTGCATGCAAGACTAGTCTAGAGGGACATCAGCTTACGATTAGAAGTGGGAGGAATCATAATTATATCTTTAGTGTGCTAATTTGGAATAATGGCATTCTCATCTCCCAGTCACACATACAACCAAAATGATCACTCTTTTGTTGTGGGAGACAGAAAGCAAAAGTCAATGCATCATTATAATTAAACACATCAGAGGTTTTGACAAATAACAAGATATACGCTGCAGTTCAGCTCCTACAAATGATACCGTAGCTGTGTCCGTGCTAACTTCACTACTCACTGTCTGAACTCCCAAAATCCCAGTTTTCTTGCCAGTATGAAACATGGTTTTCATGTTTGTGGGCTGGATATTGACACAGTATGAATGCTGTAGAGATGCATGACTTATTATCCTGCTGCCCAAGATCGTGTTGGATCAGCTTAAACGTACACACAATCTCACAAGTAAATCATGAAAACTGCTGAAAAGCATAATGAGTTGATATGTGGTTCTGTAACTCTTTTGTTTCCAGGGTTATCAAAATAAATTCTCCCTCTTCACTGTGCAAGTCATGGGTGTTCAAAAAGAAAAGCACAATTTGTATCTTTCATTGCAAATAGCACCAACAACGAGACTAAAGAGAATACTAAAAGCTTATCTGACATGAGCAGAAACAATTAACTGTGATTCAAAGTATTTCAAATTTCCCAGACTTTAGATTTAGTTGACAATTTAGGATAATAAGTATTGGATTTAAACAGAAACTTTGGTTTGGACTCAGGAACGGATGGAAAGTCTGCATGTTAATGTAGACTTGACTTGCAGATTTGAACATGTGTGCACAGCTAACCGTGTTTGTGTATGTGAATGCATACATTTGCATGTTCTTGCTCAGGCATCTTAAGACTCCAAGATCTCTTGTTGCCTCCATCGCTGTTGACTGACACTCCTGTCTCCAAGAGGCCATCTGTTGCTTGTTTATTTAGACCGACCTAAAGCTGGTATAAGAGGTAAGTCAGGTAATTTGTGAAAGAGAGCAGTCTGTTTAGCTGCCAGAGGACCGTGCATGTGGTGCTTAAGTAAAGGCTGGTATAACATAATGCATGAACACATGCGAGCACATGTTTGTATGTTATGGACCGACAGCCCAAGTTGTTACAATGCGAAACAATATCCATTCCCTATCGTGGTATAATGAATTCCCTCTGCGCTTCCTTGTTGATCTCTGATTGGCTGCTCACTCCTCAGTCGCTCCTCACATTGATCTCTGCTCCTTGTAAATTCATTCCTGTCTGCTCTGCTGCAGCAAATAATTTTATACCCACTGAATCCAGACAGCCAGCTATCTGTGGGCTGAAGAAAACACCATCTCATGTTATCCTGTATGCATGTTAATAGTTCATGTGTCATTCATGCGGTCCTTACAATACATCATGAAGTACTATGGTGAAGAGTCAGTGATGGATCATGCATAAGGGGAAAAATGGTGCACCCTATATGAAAGCGGACATACAGTATGACTATTGCCCAGGCTTAAAATGACTTCACTCCCTAACTCAATCTTGTTACTCCTCTTCTGTATCATCTTAAAGGGTCGTGTTGATGAGAGACAGTCAATGTAGATGGAAGAGTTTGTCACTATAATGCTGCTTCATTTTACTAACATCCACTTAACCCTCAGAGGCATCCCTGCAAAGTGAGATATTTAAGACTTTACAGGCCTCATTGAGCCTGTTAAATAGGGGTGTAACGATACACTAATCTCACGATACGGTACGATACACGATATTGAGGTCACGATAACGATACGATACGATATATTATTTTTTTAACAACCTTGAATGAGGTAGTCATGAGGAAATTTTCTTTTATTTGAAAGACACAAAATACAAAATAATGCTGTGCATTTGCCCTATTGTTACAGTTGGTAATGCTTTATAACTGTTTAAGTTTTAAAGAGAAAGCCAGGCCAACCATTTTCCACAAACTGAACTAAAAGTAAATGTCAGGTTTGCATTATGCATCTTCAGTTTCATAATAGTACAAATATTTTGCCACAAACTGAATAGTTTCTCTCATGTATGATTTGACTTTTTTCTTTTCCAGAAATTTAACAACTAAAATTAAATAAATAAATACAAGTAAATAAATACATACAATTTTACATCATAAAAAAGATTGATTCATGCTCAACTTATAAATGTAAGAGGAGATTTATTTTTGTTAAGAAGGTTATTTTGGTAATTCAGGGTTCATTATTTTATAAATATATTCTTTATATTCTGTAAATCAGGGACTATAATGACACTAGTCAGTTTCTGTAGTGATTAGTATGTTTTAGATTGGGCGGAGTGATACAGCACTAGGTGCTGTGTTGATGTTCTAAAATCCTACGCGGTTGAGCGGACATTGAAGTACACTGGAACTCAGCAGAAGTTGTCTCCGTGTTTATCCTACTCATGACCCCAAAAAGGTTTAATTTAATAAGGTAAGGCTTAACTCTACACCAGAATTACATAAGTAAAGGTTCAGACCTCAAAACGGGACCGCAAAACGGGACTAGTTTATTCTGAGCGGAGGAAGATTTTGGTCCGCGCGGTCCGGCCGCGGTCGTGGTCGGATGCGCGTTTCTAGTCAACACAATAGATTAATATTAATAACACAATATCGCGATACACTCTGTCACCTCCACGACACGTATTGTGACATTTTTGTATCGCGAAATTTCGTGGCACGATATATTGTTACACCCCTACTGTTAAATGTAGAAGCCCACGAGGACACAGTCAAAAGACTGAACAGTTAGTTGGGTTGGGTTGCCAGATGGACGCTTCTTCTGTCGAAAAAGAACATGAAAGCACAACAAAGGTTCACAAAAGTGCACACAACTTCTGGAAGGACATATGACACCAAAGTACAGGTGCTTGACCTTAAGGTCCAGGGCCATGTTTGGTGTAAACCAAAACATTTCAGCAGAAACACCTCATACCCAGTACTACTCTCCAGTACAGTGGTGGAGGGATGATGATTTTGCTTTGCAGCCACAGGACCTGGACAAAATAAAAGAATCATGGTTTTGGGATGGCTTAGTCAAAGTCCAGGCTGCAACCCAACTGAAACGCTGTTGGTGGATGTTAATAACACGATGCATAACCTAATGCCCAAAATCTTCACAGAATTGAAAAAACGTTGTAAAGAAAGTCCAGCCAGAAATCCTCCACAACCCTGTGACACACTAAACTTGTCATTAGAGATGCACCGATCAGGATTTTGAGGGCCGATCACCGATCACCGATCTCGAAAACCAGTATCGGCCGATCCCGATTTTGCCGATCACCGATCACAGGGTGAAATCCATAAATTCGTCAATATTGATGTTTCATGTACACGACACTGACATTGTATTATTAGGTATAAAAATTAGGAGATTAGGTGTAAGACTCAGCTTACACAGAGTAAGTGTAGTTTAGTAGCTTCAGCTTTCCTGTGGTAATAATTATGTACAACATGTGGAACAACACAGGCAACAGCAGACATGTCACTCTCTAAAAGTTGATACAAGTTACAAACTATAAACCTTAGTTTTCTTGTGGAAAGAGGAATTAAATCTTAAAATAAAAATGAATTATGAATTATTAAGCTTTGTGAAAGCTTTAGCGGTAGCATCAGCAGTGTGTGAGGAAACTCTTGTGAGTGAAGCAAAACTCTTCACACTAGAGCTCCACATGTCACTCCTGAAGCGACTGACACGACTGTCGTCCTGCGTGAGGGTTTGGACTGTTTATTGTTTGGTAAAACTCCGACAGGATTTCATCAGTGAAATATTTACGACGCGGCAGCGCGCACCGCGCGCAGCGCGGATCCAAGCTGCAAACGTGTTTAAACTTGACGTCTTCTTCTACAACAGAAAGCGGCTGATGAGCAAAGCATATGAATTCATTACCTTACGATGTAGTTCTTTATTTTTCTTCCTGTCGTTTATAAGTCTCTGTTACAGGTGTTACAGCTGAGTAATTAGTGCCGTTGCGCGCGCTCCTTTTTTTCTTCCTCCCTTTTTTCTGCTGCAGCCAACTTTGAAAACTCAATATAGTCCGTGTGAAGAACTTTCAAATGTCTAATAAGCTTCGTTGTGTTGAAATTATTTTGTAATATTACTCCTCATGGTATCTCCTTTGGACACACTTTGCAAACTGTAAATTTGTTGTCCTTTTCAGACATTGTAAAACTCCCGCACTGGCGAGGCCGGTCATGCCTCCTCGGGACCGCTCGGTCTGAGGTGTGGGAACTCCCGCACGGGCGGCGTTTGTTGTTGTAAACGTCATCAGATCGGCCGCTCTGAACTATTATTTTTCCGATCTCCGATCAAAGCCGATAGGGCCATTATCGGCCCGATCCCGATCGGGGGCCGATCGATCGGTGCATCTCTACTTGTCATACAGGAAATGTCCGCTTCAAGTAATTGCTTCCCACCCACAGTTAGTATATCCCATCTGTCTGCACATATTTTGCAGAAAGGGACTTTGAATCTTTCTGCACTATGTTTGCTATCATTTTAAATGCTGTCATTTTAACATTTTAAACAGACACGATCAATGCAGCGATATTTAAAACAGTGACTGACACAGACATGTTTACAGCTTGGTACAAAAACACATTTTTGGTCTCATATACAAGGGCTCTCACAGCATTTCTCACACTGAGAAATTAACTTCGCTGGACAGAAATCCCAACTGTCCATCTTCCAAATGAGTCAAAGACAGAATACCTACTGTGTGCTGAATGCTCATACGGCTCAGGGCAGCTGTCTGGAGTTACCGACCTTTCAATCAGAACATAGAATTTGTATGTATGTGCGGAGATAACCTAAGTTACACACACACACACACACACACACACACACAATGATGGCAGTACTCCTCCTTGGGTCTGGGTTTTCCACATGCAGACGTCAGATAGCTGCTCAACTTAACCAGAACAGAAGTAGCTGCAGGTCACGAAGTCACACAAAATGTGTCTTTTATCTTTCTATCTGGTGAAGAAACAGCGGACGTCCGTACTTCCAGGTGGTAGGGTCAGTCTCACCAGTTGATGTTTTCATTTGTCAGTGGCTGAAGACGTGTTCGGAGCTTTAAAGGGGACCTATTATGAAAAACACGTTTTTTCTTGTTTTAACATATATAAAGTGGTAAGTGGTAGTGTGAAGACGAGGTGACCCGGATCCCTCTTCAGGTGACTAAAGCCTGATTTATGGTTCTGCGTCACACCAACGCAGAGCCTACGGCGTAGGGTACGCGTCGATTTAACGCAGAACCGTAATTCAGGCTTAAGATCTCACACCGTGTCATAACTGCATGAGAGCGTCCGACTGTCACGTCGAGCTGCGTGACATCGGACGCTCTCTGTCCATACTGAAACCGTTAAACTCGCGGCCAGTAAGGACAGTCCAATACAAAAAAAAATAAAGCAATGGAATTTATTTTGTCGCCGAAGCTCCCTCGCATGGGACATGCTTTGTGTACGCAGACGCTGCTCTTCTGGCCGGAGCGAGGCTTTGTTCCCTCCCCTGCTACACGTCATTCAAGCAGCCAATCAGCGCAGAGCCTCATTATCATAGCCTCCCCTCCCCACAGAAAATGAGGCTAGAAGCCATAAAACTAGAGACATGGCCCAGAGGCTGAATTTCTGTTTCATGTAGAAAAAACAAGCTTTAGATTGTTTTTAAGATGTTCAAGGCCTGTTTAAAATATACATTAAATGCCATAATAGGTCCCCTTTAATGAAGCCCAGACACCTGGAAGCAAACATGCTGGTAATGGAAATTTCCTGTTCAACAAATGAACCCCAATGAAATAAAAGAAAGTTTACACAATATATAACATGTGGTTCCATCAAATGATGTCACTGACGCCGTTGTTGAAAAGCCCCCCCCCCTCAGGTGATGAAGGTGACCAACCTGTCACAGAGTCCGTTTGAGTTACCGAGGCCTCACAGCTGCTTTCCATACATGCTGTTTGCCCTCTAGTGGGTCATTTAAGCATTAAACTTGAACTTAAACTGTGCTGGCAGCTATGAATGATTTAGAGGAGGTGGAGTTGTCTATGACTTTCAATGTGTTCAACAACCACAATGACTTAGGCTTTGTTTTTGTCAAAGAGCAAACCTTGTACACTGCCAGGCCTTTTCAAGGAGGAGGACGTCTCCTCCAGACGTCGATGGTGGCAAGTCCAGCACACGTAGAGCTGTTCTGGAAGCACTGGAACAACCTGAACTCCAACCCAGACAGCCATTGTTGAGGCCATGGTGCCATGTACTGGGGACATTGTTCTTGTGGTACCATTCAGCTCCCAGAAGGTCCTGGATCATGGGGTGAGTCTCCAAAACCTTTGAAGACTACAAAAGGGAGGCTTGCCTGTGAGTCGTGAGACGCTGCAGGGGATATTGTCCTAGGGTTTAGGTCCTTGTGCATCCTGGAAAAGTGTTGCAGACCTTTCCTGACACACAAGGACCTAACCCTAACCCTAACCCTAACCGGTACGGTCCGTTAACTCCAGACCATGTACCAGACCAATGCAGCTACGTGGAGTGACCAGGGATGTATTTTACAGGCAGTTGAATAAAGACTACCGTCTGATTATCTTGTTCATCCTAACCTTTTGTGTGTGTCTGCATGTACTCTGGCACGGCTGATTTCATAATCTAGCCTGTTCACTTGTTATTATAATTTTAATGCACACAACGCACTTCGAGTTTCTGTGGTTTTTTTCAGAACTTTTCCATCCTTGTGGTTGTTTTCAGAGCACACTGCTGTAGCTCCATCACCTCCGAGCAGATGTCATGGGCCTCTGATACGTCTTGTAACGGAAGGGCTGTGGTCCGTCTGCAGGCAGGTTCTGGTTCTGATTTACAGACGGAAATCATACCCTTTCACATCCCACTTGTTTTGCGTTTCAAACTATGTAGGCTTTCACAAATGTCCAGGTTCCAGTTAACCTTGGGGTTCATTCTCACGTAAAACATATAAATGTAATTAATAGAGTAAACTGTCTTTGTGTAAACTGTGTTTTAGAGCTTTTCACTCATATACAGTACCACAGCTTTTATTACAAAGTGCTGTTTGGGCACAAACGCGACTCACAATGCAGTCGAATCTGGTCAACATACACCTGAACTCTGCAACCAGCCTGCAGGAGAACACCATCTTGGGAACATGGCGGCCCACGCCTACTCTTCTCTACCAACCATCAACCCACATCTGACTGACACGACCTGTGATCAGGTGATTGACAGGGAGAGGAAGAGACGGGCCAACTGTATGCCTCTAACTAAACTGGGATTCATTAATGACAAAGACAACTTTTAAAACCTCATCAGTGTTTGGTATTCACATCGCAAACCAAATAATAAGAGTCACCTTGGTCTGGGAGCCAGACTTGAAGCTAAACACGCTAGGGTCCGCCATATTCACCCAGCATTCACGCAGGGTAGATGCAGCCCCGCGATGCAGCAATCCATCGGCAACAGGAAGTAGATTTTAGAATATTACTGATTCTGGTGGAGAAAGTTGTGCAACGTTATAAGACTCATGTCATGAACCACAGGCGTCGTCAGAGCCCCGTTTACGCCAGTTAATGAGGTCTGCGCCCCGGTAAATACAGGCCGATATCTTGGACTGATCTGTACAGTCAAATACAGCAGACTGATTAAAATACCAGCTCCAGTGAGCTCTAAGCGCTCTGCTATTCTGTGAAGATTCACGCATTGTGCTGTGCAGCGTGCACGTAGCGGACACACACAAGCTGCACGGACGCCGCCCAGAGGAGAAGCGAAGCCTGCATGTGTGCGGTATGAACCACAAGCGAGAAAGCCTATGGATGGATGTTTTTGAGAGGTAGCTGGTTGCGATGCGCTAACAAGGCAAACTAACTGAGGTAAGCAGGAAAGCAGCAGCTGGGAGAGGTGTTTAAGGTGTACATTTTCTGTTGGTGGGTTCAGGAATTGTTCAGGTTTTGTTGAAGGAGCTGGGAGCAAAGCAAAGATCCCCGTCAGCTGGCTGAGCAACATGGCTGTGCTCCCTACAAAGGAAAACTGGTCTACAGAAATCAGTGGGTCATGTGACCTAATTGCTCATTCATTGTTTCATACAGTCTGGTTTCTACTTGTCTCTTCCCACCTGAAGCAACGTTCAGGATATGGGTTGTCATAGCAATTTGATCCCAGAGTTCTAGAAGCTGAATTAATACACAGTGATTTACCTAGAGATGATTTTTCAGAAATTGGACCGAAGTGTTATAATTTCCTTACCAAAAGTTGATCAGATGGCCGAAAGATGTTTGTCTAGGAGCACTTCTTGGACTCAGAACTGGTGACGTGGTTGAAACTCTCAGTAACCCTGAGTTGGGGGGAAACAGGGTTTTCTGTTCCAGAAAGCCACATCAGTCTTAGCTTGGGTCAGTTACTGTGGTAACTGACTCTGAAGTGATCCTCTTCACTGGCAGGTCTACCATGAAGAAACCCAGAGTTTATACCTGTCTCCTCCCAGCTGAAGCAGGTTTTTTCAGAACTTGAACCAATGTGTTATCATTTCCTCACCAACAGTTCATCAGATGGTACCGTTCTGCAGTCACTCAGATTCTCCAGATGTTCATATCCATGGTGACGCACCGCGGACATGAGATTATACGCCACAGCACGAGTTGTACTTGGCGCTGCGATGCTTTTTACATTTCTATAGTACATTGGACATTTATAACGTTGGCAACACAGAACATTTCAGTGAAACAACGGTATGATGACAGTGCTCAAACATGCCTGAAATCATAATACCATAAATGTGTCGGCCTCTCTGGATCCCAGCAGTCTCATCACCATCCTCTTTAAAGGAGCATGAGGCTCCTTTTAAGAAATGAGACTCTCTAGTGCCACCCTTCACCACAACGGCTGTCGGGGGTACTGCAGCCAACAGCGAAGCCGGCACGGGAGAACGGGGAGAACGCACATGCAGCGTCATGTGACGTCACATCCGCAGGACAGCGCGGGAAATTTGGGCCCGAATTGCAGCACATTTTGCAGCACACAGCCTGTTCAAGGCAACGGAGAGATACGCTAGAGGGCTCATTCTTTTTGGTTTGGAACGCTTCACCTGACATTATTACTAGAAAACTTAAAATGTATACAGATTTTTTTCATAAATCCTGCCACAATCCTGCCTCATGCTCCTTTTAATGTAATGCGATTAAGTCATATATATAAACCAACATGTCCTTTTTTGGAATAAATATCAAATATGCAGTATTTTTAAGATTAGACTTTATCTTGCTTGTGTTAGAATATTTGTTATTATCGCACTGTGACGGAGCAAGATGTGAGGAGGGAGTTCTGGAGGGTGAACACCAGGAAGGCTGCAGGACCGGACGGGACTGCCAGAGGTGTACTGAGAGATGCACTGACCCAGAAGCACCGGCGTTCACTACCATCTTCAGCCTCTCCCTTTCACGGCCCTGCACCTCACAACCGAGCACTCACTGATGTGTGGTTGCCGAGAGACTCATGCTGAAAGTAACAGACACCTTCTTTCACATTTGGATTTAGAAAAATGTTTTAAAAAATACCAGGAATTTTTGAAATTTTTTCACAAATATTTGTTAATTCTGAAAAATGTTAAAAATCAAACTCTAAATATTACATTTTATGTAAATGTCACATATAAATCTAAATATTCAATCTAAATGTAAAATATAATAGGATATACTTTATTTGTACACCAAGGATGCTGGAGTTGACCCCACATGAGGAGGTCCAGGGATGCTGGAGTCACCTTTAAAGAGGTGTGAGCGATTCCAGAACAGATTAAAATTGTCAATTGATGTTGAGGGTGGAGCAGGTGGACTGTAACCAGGTACTCAGACTGAGAATCCTGGTAAAATGTTCAGCTCCGCGAGCCAAGGTAGGAATCGGCCTGGAGATAAAAACAGACTTTCCACAGCTGGCAAAAAAATTTAAGAGGACATTAAAATCATGTTTTGTCAGTTCAGACAGTCTGCTAGAGTCCTCACAAGTTCCCACATGGACTATTACTCGTTTTATGGGGGACGGGAGGGATTGAAGCAGCGTCGGAAGTTTTCTCAGTATGACCCAGGATAGCAGTGTGTGGCAGCGTTAAAGAAGCGGACATTTCTGATTATTGAATTTCCAACTATTAGTGTAGTTGGAGAGTGGAGTGGATGCGGAGGTAAAGGCTGCTGGCTTAGATTACCTGGGAGGGTCTCTGGACTGAGAGGTGTCGGAGGGGGAGACCTCTCCAGGGACGGCGGAGACGGGCAGCATGGCGGGCAGAGTGGCGGGCAGCAGCACTTGGCAGAGCCGGTGTGAACTGCAGTATGGAGCAGCGGGTCCATAGAGCTGAGTGGAAGGGGCACCCAAGTGTGGGCGCGGGAGAGAACTGAGGTGACAGTGAGCCGTGGGACCCCGGAGACAGCGGTGAGGGTGGAGAAGGAGAGGACTGAGGTTCCTCGTCAACAAGAGGTAAGGCGAGGGGCGCAAATCTGCTCCAGCTGGATGTCAACGTCGTGGTGCAATATGAAAGAGGAGCAGCTCCCTCTCCTGCCAGGACCAGGGACCCGGGGGCCGGAGCTTAGGATCCGACAGAGTGGATCTGGTCAGGGCTTTGGGATTGGCGCCCAGGCGCATCCAGGAATCATTGGAGACAGTGCCCGGAGGAGGGGCAGCGGTGGCGGCCACAGGCCCCGGAGGAGATGCAGCTTCAGTGGTCTTGGCAGCAGCAGGACCGGAGATAGATGCATCGGATGGAGCCGGTTAGTGCAGGACCAATGGTGATGATGTCCAGTGACATCTCGGCTTCACATATCTGATATAATGTGGATATTAGTCCTTCCAGCTCAGCGATCTTCTCTGCGTAGTGGGAGCAGCTGACACAGTCGGATGGAGAGGTCTGGGGAGCCATAGTGTGCCTAGCAGTGGAAGTTGGGCTAGCCACGCGGCCCTGCGGCCTTGCAGCCGGACGCTGTAGTTTGAGCTCTGTGGTGGACGAGCGTCAACAAGACGCTCTCAGAAATACGGTGGCGGGGCTTTGAGCGGGTTCTGTCTCTGAGCAGCTTGCTGTGATGGGACCCAAGTTTGGTTTTTGCACTTAAGCAAAATTATTTTCCTTTTGGGTCAAATTAAAAGAGGTACAGGAGATGTAAAAGAGTCAGTTTCTTTGTGTGGATTTTTAGTATTAAATTTAAAAAAAAGTAAAAGAGCTGACAAGCTGACACTTACACACTGGACCTGACTGGCCATCTTGAGCCGTTCTGCTCATCTAGGACTCGACTATTGGCCCGTTTGTGTGAGGTGACGACCATCACGATGCGATAATAACCGAGGACTTTAACGGCTTTTCCACCAACTCAAACTCTCGAGCGAGTTTCAGACGGCTCCACAAAGACCTGATTTGCTCTTCCACTGACCGGAGAGGCCTTAGAGAACAGAGAGACCGGAGAGCCGAGAGACTAGAAAGCCCGGACAGACCGGAGAGTTCGGAGAACCGAGGGGAGAGACCAGAGAGCCGAGAGACCAGAAAGCCTGGACAGATTTTTTCCAAGTCTTCCAAGGATTTTGTAGTTTTTGGTTCTTGTTTGAGTTCTGGCTTTTTTGTATCCTGCTCAGCAGTGCTTTGGTTTTGTTCAAGTTAAATAAATCTAAGTTTTTGGAACTCCTGCCTCCTGCATCTGGGTCCTACTCCCACGTAACCGTGACAAATAACACACACACACACACACGCACGCACGCACGCACACACACACACACTATTGTGAAGAGACAATGGTTACATTGTTTTCTTTTGTTAGAGCATAAATTAAACAGAGTATTGGATATAGTCAAATTTGTTCTTTCTGAAGAAGCTGGGTCGATGGGACACTGGGAGGGAGACATTCCTCCACACAGTCTTAGTGAGCTGACTGCGTTTTGTTAAATTGTTACCTTGTTTTTCCAATTTCCCAATCCGAGGTGCTCCGACATGATCTGAAGAAAACCTTACTTGTCTGCATGTTGTTTCTTTCAATATCAGACTGAGTGAAGAAAAATGCTACGTATAATTCATCTGCCCTTGGGAGTGCGATGAAATTAGATCTAAAACAGCTGGACTATCAGCTATTAACACGTGCAATTAATGCCTTTGTCAAGCTCTCATAGCACATACCAATCTCCTCATTAAGAATTACTCCTAATACCTCATAATGTTCAGCTCTCCTCGGAAAGAGTTGACAGATGTGTTTGTTTGAGTGTGTGTGTGTGTGTGTGTGTATATGTGTGTGGGTACAAGACTTAAAAGCTAATCAAAGAAGATGCAATATAACAGCCTAATTAAATGTGGGGAAGATCTTCAACCCAGCATCACAAACAAACTTCTAGCAGCTTCCCTTACAAAAACATTATTTTAAAAAGCCTTCTGGTGGTGTTTGGCATGCTGTTTGGGATTTAATGTATTTACAGTTGGATGGCACAGCCAGCTGCTTGTCACCACTTGAGCAGATCCATCCCCATTCACCTCTCTTGTTACTCAGTTCCCTCTGCGGCTGATAAAACTCTCCTCTGATCCTCCAACGCTGCCCTCATTTGGCACAGCCTCTTCTCGCCTTGATTGCTGAGGAAAAAAGGAGAGAAAAGCCCATTGTCTTGTCTGTGAATACTAGTCTCTGGCCTAACCGCCCCTGGTTCTGATACAAGCTCATTTCCAATTCTTGAGCTGCTATGGAGCTGTGTCACTGCAATCATACAGCTATACTCTCCGTGGAAGAGTGCAGTCGCCAGCCTCTATCAGAATCAAGGGCCAGCATGCCATCGGGATTTATCTTCAACACATCTGCTTGCATTTACATTTTTCAGTGCTTCGTTCTTTACTATATGAGATCTAGTTCCACTGGATTTCAAGATGAACTGAGGATAAATTATATTTCACAAAAAAGCCTGATCAAATTCCTATATTATTGATTTCAAAGCAGTTCAAAGAAATGCTTTGATCATATACAAATTTGTTTTATTTGTGATGTTACTAAGAGATATTTGATCAAATATTTTCTATATACTATTTATTATTGTACTTTCTACTACTAGTACTAGATTCTCTACATTTCTACTGAAAATACAGTACTACTTATTTCACTACATTCCTCTGACAGTTATTATTTATGAAATTATTGAACACAAATACATGTTGTAGAGTAGGCTGTATACAAAAGGTAGAGCTGAAATGTTGGTTGAGTAAAAAAAAAAAACGGAAAGGAGAGCAATTTTTCATTGTTTAGGGTTTTCATGTTTTCTATAGCACATATTTAAGTGTCTGGAGGGATGACCGATCCTAAAACTCTACATAACCCATACCTGTCAAAGTTCTTATAGTCCATACATTTGTTGTTCAGATTTTTAGGGTACTGTGACATCATAGGCCCAGATAAGGTTAAAAGTAACCGGTACCTCCAACTTTTTCCTTTTTCCACCAAATGTAGCATCCACTGTTCCTTGAACGATACAAATCTCTAAGATTGGTTTCAAGACAACCATCCTGTTGAAGTGAGGGATGCAGTCAAAGGGGGGGACTCCACCACTTAAAACTGTCTACTCCGTCCACAGCTGTTAAAGCATGGTTTGAAAGTGAGCTTTTGTACTTTATCCATTAATTTTTTGAACAAAACCTGTCACACAATTTCTTTAACACCTCAAGAAGATGTCTCAAAAAAAGGGGGCAAAATAGTCTCCTTTAAGTTGTTTTTCATAAGAATTTCACAAGTATAATGAAAACAAAAAAGATAACCCAGAGACTTCCTTCAGTGTATTTAGAAACTAAACGTATTTAATTACATCAATCAGTGTTGTTCAAGTTCATACTTCTCATGAACTAGTTCAAAGTTCAGTTCACATAGTTTAAAAAGGAACAGTTCACCTTCATAGTTCACCATTTTCATTTAAAACTAGTTCAAATTCAGTTCATTTCAATATTTTTAGGTGAGAAGTACGAATGAAACACGCCCCTATCCTAAAACTGTTCACTGTATACAATCATGTATGGTCCTAGTGGGTTTTCAATTTTACTCAGAAGCTATAATTCTCCAAAAATGTTGTCCATTATCAGTTTGTCTCCCTGTTGCTGGGAAATCAACCCCCTGAAGGTGCAGCAGTGTGACTGGGGTCGTTTGGGGCTGTTGGGTCTTCTTGGTCTTTCCTGATGACTTTGTTTGATTGTCAAGGGCTTGCAGATATTTTCTCACACTGGACGGATGCTTTAACTCCACATGATGTTTCAAATTTGAAGTTGACGAGGCAGACGTTTGGACTCTTGGACAGAAAGGTTTGATTTTTACCGTTGGAGTCTTTGGGAGACAATGTGTAAAATTCCCGCAAATAATGATAAACTTAGGCATCATCTGATGGCTCGCTGACGCTGCGTCTACAACGTCTCTCTCTTCACTGGTCATGTAAAGATGCACCGGGCTCGGGCCGCCGTTGCCATGGAGCTGGTTCCCGTAGTTATGCTAGTGTGTGCATTGCATTGTGGGTAATGTAGTGTGAAGTCGTCGTCCCGTAGAGTAAATGTGCGCGCCGCCCGCTGGTGAAATGTATTCCGTAATAATTGGACCTAAACAGTGAAGCTGAAACTCACATAATCTGAACAGTTCAAATTCCAGTTTGTGATCTGCAGAATGAACAAGTTCACGTTCAAGTTCTTAATTTGCAAATATGTTGCGTTCAGTTCAACGTTCTCACAGAAATGAACGTGTTCAATGAATGCGTTCATTTGAACTCGTTCATGCACAACACTGACAGAAATACAGAAAAGAATGTGCGGGTTAATGGAAACGATGACCTGCATCATGACATGAAATAGCTGTGTTTTACTTCATCAGTTACAGCAGTGAGACACGTGAACAGAACAGCTTCCCAGACGTAACAAAGCAAATAGCAGTATAAAATATACAGTATAATAGTTGCACAGATCTTTTTAAGTGGTTCTTTGATGATTGCAGTTAAAGAGGTGTAAAGGTTAACAAACTTGAATTGAATTCCAATTAACTGCTAAAGATGTAAGTTCATCAGTAATGTAATGAGTCACAGA
Source organism: Cololabis saira (assembly GCF_033807715.1). Lineage (NCBI taxonomy): Eukaryota > Metazoa > Chordata > Actinopteri > Beloniformes > Belonidae > Cololabis > Cololabis saira. The sequence goes on from NC_084589.1 coordinate 12,979,805, forward strand.
CCTGGCGGAAACGGCTCGTCGCTTCTACTTGCCAGTTTATTGCCAGGAAGGGATTGAACAGGATTACATCCAAAACAAAAAGAGCACAAACCGACCAGAACTCGCACTTCCCGGGCTAATTCCACCACTACTTCAATTAGGACCCCAGAAGAAGCTACTAGGGGTTCAGCCCTTCCCCCCTCCCTCTGTCACCGGCACCCTCCATGACATCACGTGCATTCCAGTGACAGGCAGGGAGACGAGAGATTTCGGGCTGATCTCCCCCACTTTGTAACTCTCCCATATCAGGGTCGCTACAGTATTTAGAAGCCTGAATGTACCGTCAAAAGATCAATGTTTGATGCCGACATTAAAGCTGGTTGAATTAGATTTTGCTTTAGCTTTCTGTTTTGTCAAAGTAAAGCTAGTAAAAACTGTAAGTTACCAACATGTTAACAGGAATGGCCTCATGGTCCTTTTTGCACTTTATTCTGTGCCAATTTCCATGGTGTGCTGAGTGATTGGGGTCTGTGTGCCATTAAAACAGCATTTTAGACACAGGGCATTGAGAGCAGCCTATACACACGCCATCAGTGTGAGGTTAACACCATAAACTGTATAAGAATAACCAGACAAACCCTCCATGAGATCAGTCGGAGGTTTCCTGAAGAGTGCTTGTGAAGCCTCTCTTTCCTAATAATGCGCAGCACCATGTTAAATATAGGTGAGGGAACAGGCCTGGGAGACTAACTCTAACATGCCTGCCTCATGTCAATCACAGATAGCCATTTTAGCTTGGGTAACTTAACTTATGTTAACCTGCTATATGTCTTTACATTAATCCTCATCAAATATGTACAAACCAACTTAAAACGTCCAGTATCCACAGCCAGACCTGGATGGAGGCCATCAGTCCAGAGGGCCAGGTCCTGCTCAAGGTTTCCATCTTAAAGGGGATTTTTTTGAGATACCATTGTTATTTTTAATATTTGCTTGGGTGCTCTGGGTGTCTTAATGACATGAAAAGACAATTTGTATTGTAACAGACCCTTTATAAATTAAACTGAAGTGCATGTCTGCCGAAAAAACGATTCCCCCATCCCTCACAGAAGCGTGCATACAGCTAAAACCTGAAGTGCACCCCTGCAGCTGCATGACAAGGTGTCTAATAAGTGTGATGTCTGTCATTACCTCAACTTCACATCAAAACGGTAGTATATACGGTAGATTTATTAAAGATGGAGCATCATGAAGCTTCAATAAAAAAACAACAACACAGGACTTAAGTCATCCGAACTCAAACTTTTGGGATTTCTCTTTAAAGAAAACAAGGGGGAGAGTTTGTATTGTAAAGATCAGAATTCTGGTCATTTGGCAGAATATAGTATTAATTTACCATGGTGGTAATATTATTGTTAAGTGCAAGTTTTAAAACAAACAAACAAATTATGTATATAGAGTAGGAAAATGGAAATAGGCGTAGAAGATCACCAGACAGTAAATTAAGGCCCATTAAAGCGTCTGGATTTACTGTTGGCCACTGGTTTGCATTATGTGTGGCTTTGTTGTTGTCTGTAATATGTTGACTTGAAATTGATCCCATCATTTTATGGGGGGTAATGAGCTGCAGACGGAGGAGCAAGAAGAGAAGCTGCGTTACGACCATACAGATGGAGATCCGTAACGATTATACAGTTTAACTTTGTGAGATAGTTAATGAGCAGAGAGGTTTTGATTTAGATGCTGCTGGTAAATGGAGAGGCATTTTGATAGGCGTTAGTTTCATTAGAGGCCACTGTTATTCTGTGGCAATACATTAGAATAAAATAATGCATGTTTGCCTTCAGGTTAGGATCTCACTGTGACTCTTTATGCAAAAACGCATCATTCGTTCGTTCGTTCGTTCGTTCGTTCGTTCGTTCGTTCGTTCGTTCGTTCGTTCGTTCGTTCGTTCGTTCGTTCGTTCGTTCGTTCGTTCGTTCGTTCGTTCGTTCGTTCGTTCGTTCGTTCGTTCGTTCGTTCGTTCGTTCGTTCGTTCGTTCGTTCGTTCGTTCGTTCGTTCGTTCGTTCGTTCGTTCGTTCGTTCGTTCGTTCGTTCGTTCGTTCGTTCGTTCGTTCGTTCGTTCGTTCGTTCGTTCGTTCGTTCGTTCGTTCGTTCGTTCGTTCGTTCATTCATTCATTCATTCATTCATTCACTCATTCATTCACTCATTATACTCCATTATTTTTTACTTTTTTCCTATTACAGTCTTTTTTTCCTGTCTCTGACCACATGTAGCACTTCCGTGTCCGTGTAAACAAGGAGCGCATAAATGTTACCGTAAGTCTCAGCCAGGCTTTAAAACGTTAATGCCTTAGATGGACTGTCGTTTTCACAATATGGAAATACTTTTTAAAAACCATCTTTTAAACATGAGAATGAGATTGAAATTAAAAATGTTATCTCAATCGACAGGCATTTTGGATGTTTTTGCTTCAGGTTGTGTTTCTTAAAGTGTTGCTATGGTTTTTTAAATGGACTTGAGGGAGAAAGATACCAGCAAGTGATGAAAAAAACCACAAGAGGTCAATGAACTGTATGGCGTGTGTGTTTTATGTAAACTAATGATATGTAATGTGACTTGGTTTGTGGTAGCATTCTTGTGGAAGGAGAGAGAGTGACAGTACCTACTGATGCAAAGACAAGGGAAAGGGAAAGAGCAAAGGAGCAGAGGATGAAAAGAGAAGGGAAAGGGAAGCTCCTACCCTTTCATCACCTGCTCCGGGTGATGGAAAGAGAAGGGAAAGAGAAAAGAGCGGTTGATGGAAAGAGAAGGGAACACTTGAGCAGAAGGTGAAGAAAGGTGAAGCGAACTCTCAGATATTTGTTTGTCAGACTTATTCCAATACACAAAATGATACATAAGATAGCATTTTTTTCATTGTATTGAAGCATCTGGAAATCAACCTTAAATGTTAGTGTTCTGAAATGATGTGATAAATATATAGTTTATCTGTATCGTACGTTGCACAAAACTTCTTATGTGAGTTTTAGCAGATCAATGTTGAGCAAGGCTAACTTTATAATAATAATGACTTGGTTTTATATAGCGCCCTTCTAGCCACCCAGAGCGCTTTACAGAGATCATTATTCATACATACACATTCTCTCTGGTGGTGGTAAACTACATTGTAGCCACAGCTGCCCTGGGGCAGACTGACGGAAGCGTGGCTGCCATATCGCGCCTAACGGCCCCTCCGACCACCACCAACATTCATACACATTCAAACACATTCACACGGGGCAAGGTGGGTAAGGTGTCTTGCCCAAGGACACTACGACAGCAAACTGGGACAGAGCGTGATTCGAACCGCCGACCTTCGGATCATTGGACGACCCGCTCTACCACCTGAGCTACTGCCGCCCCTTTGACTGACATTACAGCAATTTATTGGTTTGAAAATAAGGAATGTAGCAGCAAAAAATACGTAAGAAGAACAACAATGCTACAAAATGGACCAGTCACACTTCAGGTCGTTGCAGTCCCTCGCCAATTACAAACCCAGCATCAGCGCCGCTGAGGGTGATGCTGCACTGGCAGAAGAGCTGACACTTTTGTTTGCTTGCTTCGAGGCTGAGTCACCAGGAGCGGCCGCGCCGACACCAGCTAATAGCTACAATTTCACCTTCATGGCGGGGGAGCACGAGGTGAGACACACGCTGAAAGGTGTCAACCCATGCAGAGCAACGGACCCAGATGGCATCTCAGAACAGGTACTGAAAGGCTTTCACTAAAATGTTCACCATATCCCTGACACAGTCTGCTGTCCCATCATGCCTGAAGTCCTCGACTGTAGTCCCCCTGTCCAAGAAATCCCCACAAACCAGCCTCAATGACTATCAACCTGTTGCACTTACTTAGTGGTGATGAAATGTTTTGAAAAACTGGTTAGAAGTCACATTATGACCAGCAGGTCAATAAAGGATGCTGTGAACACAGCCCTCCACACAGCACTGACCCACCTGGAGCAAAAAGGTGTCTGCCTCCTCTTTGTGGACTACAGTTCAGCATTTAACAACATCCTCCCCCACGGTCTTGTGAGGAAATTGCTGAACCTCGGACTAGCTCATTCCACAAGCCTCTGGATTAGGAACTTTTTGTCAGACCGCTCACAGGTCAGGTGTTCTCCACAGCTTTCACATTCCCCTCAGGGCTGCATGCTGAGCCCTTTGCTTTTCACTCTCTACATTGCCGACTACACCCCCATCCACACCAGCAACACGTTCATTAAATATGCAGAACCAAATTAACATTCAGCCCATACTCATTGGTGGGGCCTGTGTGGAAAAGATCAGGGACTTCCGTTTCCTGGGAGTCCCTAAAGAGGAGAAACTGACCTGGAACAAGAACACAAAACAGGTGGTAAAGAAGGCACGGCAAACACTCCACTTCCTGAAAATCCTCAGGAAGTGCAACATCAACCAGAGACTGCTTATGTATTTTTACCACTCCACCATGGAGAGCATCCTCACCCACTGCCTCTGCACACGGTTTGCCAGCTGCACGATGGCAAACAGGATAGAGCTCCACAGGCTCACCAACATAGCTGAGAAGACCATCAGGTCCTTTTATTTTTTATAAAAACCAAGAACTTATATATACAGTTTATTTTTATATAGTGGTTTTATACAGTTTTCCCCTTTTTATTTCACCTGAACTGAAAAGACTTGCGCCTTAATTTTCCTTGTACTGGTTACAAAGATTCTGATTTTGATTCTTCGGTCCACATCGACCTGACAGATACTGTAGTTACATCTCGTCAGGGCACGTCAGACTACAGCGGAGGTTATGTTGCAGGGTCCCCAGGTACGGCACACATCTGGCATCAGTTTGATGTTCATCTGGGAACTAAGTCCTATGAGACAACTCCCACACACAAAGAGATGCTCACATCCAATTTGTTTATCACGTATCATAAATAAGAGTTCTTTCCCTCCCCCTTTATTTCAACTCAACTCAACTCAATTCAACTCAATCTTTATCTATAGAGTTTAAAACAACCAAACAGAATAACAGAATCAGAACAGAATCAGGTTTATTGGCCGAGTCAGGTCAAACAAGACAGGGAATTTGACTCCGGTTATTTCACTCACTGCACAGTAAATAGACTAGGTTGACATTGACTAAAGTGCTGTAGAGTTAAAAACAGCTGAATAAAAGGCATATATTACAAAATACAAGAATACAATGAAATAAAAAATAACAGTAAAATAATAAAAAATGTGAATGTTTGAAATAAAATTTAACCAAAATCCACTAAAACTAATCAAAAGCCAGGGAGAAAAAGTGTGTTTTTACAACTGATTTAAAAACTTCAAGTGATCGTGCAGATTGAACATGAAACAGCAGGTTATTCCAGAGTGTAGGGGCTGCCGCCGCAAAGGCTCTGTCACCTTTGGTCTTAAGTCATGTTTTGGGGGCGATCAGTAGCAGCTGATAGGAGGTTCCTGGCAGGATTGTGGGTATTGAGGAGCTCAGTCAGATAATGTGTGGCTAGTCCATTAAGAGCTTTAAAAACAATCAATACACTTTTAAAAACTATTTTAAAAGCAACAGGGAGCCAGTGCAGCGCAGCTAGGACAGGGGATCACAGTGGTCACGCTCATGCTTGCCAGTAAGGAGGCGGGCAGCTGCGATGCAAATTTCAATAAAATTCACTAGCACATGTCCACCTGATGACCAATAACTTTGTGTTTACCACAAATGTATATTTTTATAATTTTATCCATCCATCCATTTTCTACCCCCATGCCATACTGCTCAGGATTACAGGGGACCTGGAGCCTTTTCCATGCTGTCATCTCGGTAGAAGCAGGGTAAACCCAAGACCGGTTTCTTATAATTTCATGCATATGCAAACCTGATTATCTAATTCTGGCAGCCTTTTTGCAGTGTAAAAGCCTTGGAGGACCACTGCCTTAAATGGTCAATAGGCGCATTTGTGTGTCGTAACTGACAGCTTGGACTGGCGAGGGAGCATCAAGAGAGTGCCACAGCCTCCATATGCATGACCTGGCCCCCATTAGCATTTTATTTGGTCATGCACCGTTGCGATAAGCCCATGTCTTTTCAAGTTTGGCTGAAAGAGGCTGAAAACTCATTCACAGCAAAAACAGTATAGAAGCATACATGCATCAAGGAATTTGAAAGAGGTGAACTAAATGTGGCCGTTAATTTGATATCGTTTGACAAACATTGCTGATGGTGTGTGTTGTATAATTCCACATCCAGGAATCGTGAGTGACATTCACAATTACTGGATTCAGGCTTTTGAAGCAATCGAAGTGAAGTGAATGATCATATTGATACGGAAGTTAAGTGAACCATCACATCCAGATTTCTATGATTCACCTTTCCTCTGACCCTCAGCTTGCTGCTGACGTGAACACTTGACCATTGCCTGTTTTTCTCATAGCTGAGAGCAGAGATCCATATTTTTCTGTCACAGCCAGCAACACACCAAGCGTGTGGGGAGGTTCTTGAGTGCCACCAACTAGTTTGGTGTAATCCGAGAATAAACAGACGCCTCCCCCATTGCAGATATTTACAGTACCACCTTCACACACAGCTGGAGAACCCTTCTGGCGAATTGGATGCTGTGTCATTTTTAAAGGATTAAATGGCATCTCTGTGAATGATTTCCAGCAGAGAAATCATTCAAATTTTAATCTTAAATTAAGTGCATGCCTTTGTGTTGCTTTTTGATTGACTTACAATCTATTTCTTGCATTTACAGCCGGTATTTTTTTAACCATAAATTTGTGCAAAATGCAGCTGTGTTAAATTTCAATAACAGCGGAGAACAATAAATCCGCATCCATCCATATTTTAGTCACAGCAGAACAGAGCAAAACATATTAAAACTAAGGACCATGTTCAAATAAAAAATCAACTACATTTTAAGTTTGATGCTGGTAACGTGTCTCAGGGTGTCACAGAGTGTCACAGGGCGATAATAACCATTATGTTGTTTCCTTATCCCTTGAACAACAGTCTATATTCATCTGGGAACTAAGAACAATTCAATTCAATTCAATTTTATTTATATAGCGTCTAATACAACAGATGTTATCTCTAGACGCTTTCCAGAGATCCAGAACATGAACATGAACATAAACATAAACATAAACCTAAACATAAACCCCCGAGCAATTATTATATAAACAATGGCAGGTAAAAACTCCCATAGTGGGAGAAAAGCCTTAAGCCAAACAGTGGCAAGGAAAAACTCCCCTTTAGGAGGGAAGAAACCTTGAGCAGGACCAGGCTCATAAGGGGGGACCCTCCTGCTGAAGGCCAGACTGGAACACTAGTTGCTACATGCACTCTTCACATATACGTGAACTTCCACTCCCACAGACTACGTCTTTCATCACTGATGGCGTTGCAGCCATGAACAAAGCTTCAAACCACGCCCCAAGGTCCAATGACAACACTTATGACGCTTTTCCACTAGTACCTACTCTGCCCGACTCGCCTCGGGACGGCTCGTCACGCATCGTCCCGGCTTCACCCGCTTTGTCCTCGTTTCTTTTTCCACAGGCAGGTGAGAAGTGGACGGGTTGGGGGGAAGCTGATCTGATCGTTCCTTATCGCCCGTCTACATCCCTTTTTCAATTCTCTCGTCAACCACCAGGTTTATGAACATCTGCACCTCAGAGTTGAATCACCAAACAGACGTTTGCACTGTATAATAAAATTGCTGCGAGCCACCAATCGTTCTCGCGCTGATTCCCGCTTCCTAATTCAAACATCTGACGGGCCCGCCCCCCGACCAATCGGTGGCGTGGAGGGTGATGACGTCAGATCCAGGGCCGACTCAGCACGCTAAGAACCTCGGCAGAATAGTTACAGAAAAAGTATCTGCTTGGCACGGCTCCACCCGCCTCGGCCTGTAGTGGAAAAGCGCAAGACGGGGGCGTGGCGAGTAGAAGCGCGCTGTACTAGTGGAAAAGGGCCATTACTGACAGTGTTTATGGATGGTCACCTGAAGAACAGTTTGAGGAAGCACCTGAATCCCTTAATGATGAAAGTAAACTATATCTTCACCTTCATTGTCCAATTTATTGTTTCAGGAAACACTTGTGTTGTATCTGCAGTTTGTTGTTGTTTTTTAAAAACATTTTAAAAGCACGACACATGTTTTGCAGTCTCTCTCTCATATGTGTATATAGAATCATGAAACACTGGATTGATTGTTATTCTGTCCATTGTGCCAATGGATGGTACTCACGTGAGGTTAGCCTTGATGTTGAGAGTGGCATGGGAGCTGTACCTCAGGTAAGGGAAAGATGTAAATTTGGGACACATCATCAGTAGTGTTCCAAGGAATCATGGGGTGTTTCAGCCTTTCATCACTAGACACCCTCATCGATGGTGGCTAGCGAAAGGTTAATTACGCCCGCGCTTGTGTCCCATGCATGCCCAATCAGTTGTTGTGTAGCTGCTGCAGCCCATGGGACTATGCAAGGAAGGGGCATCCTGTTCCCTGAGTCAGGCCTAGAGCTGACTCAGGCAGGCAGTTGTTATCCCTCCTCCTGGAGGGCTCTGAGCTGGGTTCTCAAGTGGGGGTGGGGGAGCTTATTGAGCGGAATGGGGGGTCATGTTGCTGATCTGAGCCCAACAAGGTTCCTTCCTCTTCATCCAGATCCACTGCTTGCTTCTTTTGGCCGCTTCAGAGACTGATCTGTCTGCCGTAGAGCCTGCCCATGGATACCCAGGTCTTTCAGCAGCCTGATGGTGGAAGAAGCCACAAACCCTCTGCATCCAACTTCGACGGGATAGAGCTTGGTTTTCCAGCCTCGCTGTTGCGCGTCTGCTGTCAGTTCTGTGTGGCGCAGTTTCTTGCTTCTTCAACTGAATTTTCCAACGGGACAGTGAGCTCTATTATGACAGACTTCGGTGAAGGGGACCTTCATGGTCAGCCCTCCACACAGACCTGCCTTCAGTGGTTTTCCACTCGCCTCTCTCCTGCTCACCTCATCTGCCAGCCATGCCCACCTCGTCAGTCACTCCACTCGCTGGCTCGCCCAGCTGCAACTCATTGACAATCAAGCCAGCTTAAAAGCTCCCCTCTCCTCCACACTCACTGCCAGATTGTTCTCTTAGCCGTCTTGATGCAAAACTTTCCAGCGTTCTCTATTCTGACTTCCTGTTGCGGACCCTTCCTGTTTCTGTACTCTGCCTTGTCTCCTGTTCTCTGGTACCCGGCCTTGTCTTCCGAACCTGACACTGATTACTGCCTGATCCTTGTCCTGGACTCCTGCCTGCTCTTCGTCCCTTTTGTGGGAAATAAAGGGAACCAGAGAAGTTACCACTGTGTGCTCTATGTGCAGCATTTTGGTTCTCTACTGGCTGTAACAGGACCAGATCACCAAGTCTGGCCTTAGGGTGGTGGCTGCAATCTCTGCAGGGAAGATTAATTACTGGCAAATGTCGGCCAGCATCTTCCAATCCCGGGCCATGTTTAGCTGTCCAACTTCTGGCTTGGCAGGAGGATGGTTGGGCTTTTTCTAGCCTACCAGCGTAGCTAAACACGCCCAAACACAGGGACAGCCAATCAATGTCCACTTCAAGGTGGGACTGACCGCGTTTCCACCCACAACTCAAGCACAAGAAGCCCACCACACAAACAGATTTCATAATAAAGGCAACTCGTAAATAGAAAAAGTTAAATTAGAGATAAAGAAATAGATTACGTTATTAAAAAACATAACATAACATAACTAAATACAGTATGCCTTTAATTAATTAATCGCGATTAATGTGCTAATTTGACACTCCTAATGTGTGTGTGTGTGTGTGTATATATATATATATATATATATATATATATATATATATATATTACTATACATACAGACATACTGTATATATGTAGGATTTTTCTGAAGTGATGTGTTTTCAAGTGAATTTACTATTTGCAATTCCAAGGGTCATGGAAACATATCTTGTGAGAATAGAGGTTGTTACATGCTCTGAGAAAAGAGAGAAATCTGTCGTTTCCCGAGGTGAACAAGCATAAAGTTTGTTCTTTGTGAAGGAGGAGAAGGAGGAGGAGGGAAGCCACATGCTTCTAGCATGTTTTTGTTTTTGCTCATTGTGAACGGAGGACATGGAAAAAATGTGTTGCCATGTTAATGTTTGCCATGTTTCTGCCCAAATGATGTTTCGAGAGCAGACAGCAAGAAAGAAGATTTTCTCGCAGCCCTGGGAGCAAGAACAAATTATTCTTTTCTTGTGAGTATGCACAGACCTTAATTGCTGCCCTATCTAAAAGAAAGGAAGTTCCCTGCCGCCCTCCACTCCACCTCTGCCACCCACACATGAATCACCAGGCTGAATTTGAAACCTAATCTGTGACTGGATTAAGAAGGTGAAAGCCTCTTGGAAAAAGGAATATTGAAGCTTCTGAATTGAAGAGCTTTGAAAGTTGGATCACTGTTTCAAAGCTCAGTAATTGATTTTCTGTCTGATCTCTTTAAAGTCCTCTCTCCATCTCCCTAATGTCTCTCTTTCTGTCTTCTTCACTCACCGGTCCGGCAGCCCTGTCCTCAATAACCTGTTTGTGGGCAGCATGGAAAAACCAGAGCAGAGTACCGTTAATGTTCAGAAGCCCGCTGCTCTGTGTTCATACTTGCTTGCATGCTTACTCATCCTTCTACCTGATAACTTGACTATCTGGCTGTCCGGGATCTCTCCTTTCTCCCAGTCTGGCTGTAGGTGGTCATGCACCAGCAGGGTTTAATGAGCCTTAAAGGACAGCGGTTCTGACATGGAGCTTTTCATCCATGCACGTCAGACCCGGAGACACCGCCGCAGCTGCTCTCCGGAGTTCTACCTCACTTGCTTCTTCAATTTGATCGTAATCTTGCTCTCGTCACTCAGGTAATCGTAAGTGACAGGCTTGTGAAACTCCAGATCTATAATGTGTCACAAGTAATCAATAAAATTATGAGGTGATGGGTGTGGTTTATGAGGGGTCTAATTGCCAAAGGGAAGAGGAGGTTAAGCATCCTACAAGGTTATGGATGATCATGTATGCAAACAGTCACTCATGTAAAAGAACTCAGAAAACAACTCATCACATCCCCCCCAAGCACCACTGCAACCACTGAGAGGGTTGGATGGTTGCGATAAGTTGAAGTTTCTTTGGGCATGACGACCTAGGTGTAGCTGAGAGCAGACCCGATAGTTGGAGCAGTTGTTTTTCAACTGTCAAGCCAGATCAAACCTTTACATGTTATTCTCTGAATTAAAGATGAGTTGCATCTCCCCAAGGTACTTCTCTCTTCCATGTGCAAGTGAAAAATTGTCAAATTAAAAGAAAGCATAAACTCTAACCATTTCTGGTTAATAATAATCTGATATGAGGTGCTTTTAATTTTTTTTATTTTAATTTTCTCAAATATGTAAGATGAAGATGACAAGAGAATAATTAAAGCCGATCCCCGGGCTATGAAATTATCTTGTCAAACTACAGACATGGACAAAACCAGAAGCATAAAGACAGCAATAGCAGTTAACACGGCTGCTGTACAGTATGTCGTTATTACTAGAAATGAGAAAAAATTACAAGCTAAACTGAAAGCTTTTCTTCACTGTAACAATGGTTTTATTCTCCTTTTCATTGTTAGCTGTTTGTTGATCTGACAGGATGTAGTTTGCACCATTTGGCACCTCTGATTAGGTGCATCAATCTTTTATTTTGGAAGTCAGTGGTGAGTGATCCAAAACATAAAGCCACACATTTTTAGTTTTTAATCCATTCATTCATTTTCTCTCCAATTTATCCTTGTCAGTCTGGTATGTGTGTGTTGGGGGGTGGGGTTAAGAAAAGCTGAGATAAGACCTTATTGAGGTGCACAATATGTCATGTCATATATATATATATATATATATATATATATATATATATATATATATATATATATATATATATATATACACACACACACACAGTGGGGCAAAAAAGTATTTAGTCAGACACCAGTTGTGCAAGTTCTCCCACTTAATAAGATCTTACCCCATGAGGTAAAAATGATTACAAGAACGGTGAGTAAAAATCCCAACACCACACGGGGGGACCTAGTGAATGACCTGCAGAGAGCTGAGACCAACGTAACAAAGGCTTCCATCAGTAATACACTATGCCGCCAGGGACTCAGATCCTGCAGTGCCAGATGTGCCCCTGCACTATTTGGCACCTCTGATTAGGTGCATCAATCTTTTATTGTGGAATCAGTGGTGAGTGATCCAAACCATGAAGCCAGTACATGTCCGGGCCTGTCTGAAATTTACTAGAGAGCATTTGGATGATACAGAAGAGGATTGGGAGAATGTTATATGCTCAGATGAAACCAAAATAGAACTTTTTGGTAGAAACACAACCTGTCGTGTTTGGAGGAGAAAGAAAGCTGAGTTGCATCCAAAGAACACCATACCTACTGTGAAGCATGGGGGTGGAAACATCATGGTTTGGGGATGTTTTTCTGCAAAGGGACTAGGATGACTGATCCGTGTCAGGGAAAGAATGAATGGGGCCATGTATCGTGAGATTTTGAGTGAAAACCTCCTTCTATCAACAAGGGCATTGAAGATGAAATGTGGTTGGGTCTTTCAGCAATGACAATGATCCCAAACACACCGCCCGGGCAACAAAGGAGTGGCTTCGTAAGAAACATTTCAAGGTCCCGGAGTGGCCTCGCCAGTCTCCAAATCTCAACCCCCTAGGAAATCTTTGGAGGGAGTTGAGAGTCTGTGTTGCCCAGCGACAGCCCCAGAACATCACTGCTCTAGAGGAGATCTGCATGGAGGAACGGGCCAAAATACCAGCAACAGTGTGTGAAAACCTTGTGAAGTCTTACAGGAAACGTTTGATCTCTGTCATTGCCAACAAAGGGTATATAATAAAGTACTGAGATGAATTTTTGTTATTGACCAAATACTTATTTTCTACTATAATTTGCAAATACATTCTTTAAAAAACAGACAATGTGATTTTCAGTTTTTTTTTTTTCATTTTGTCTCTCATAGTTGAGATATACCTGTGATTTTAAGTGGGAGAACTTGCACAACTGGTGTCTGACTTAAATACTTTTTTCCACCAATGTATCTCTTTTTTTACTCACCTTCTGCCATTTCCCTGATGACACAGCTTCTTCTGGGACCCCTTGACTTTGCAAAGGGCACTTCTATCTGACATATTCAGCAAGCTGGTTCTCTGCGAAGGGTCCGTATGACATGGTTACTTCTTGGCACCCAAAGCTCTGGGGGGGGATTTTGACTTTAACATCCGTCTTCAAAAAGAGACTAGTTATGTAAAAATAAGTAACCCTCAACGTTCTTCTTTTACATTGGATCCTATACAGACATCAAGGCAAACTAAGAAATATTGAGCACTTTGATCTGTGACACTGATTGGTTTACTACTGAACGTGCCTACCATCACAAACCAAACCCCCTCTGCTCTCACTTCTGCAAATATTGACATGAGACTTTCAAAACACCTTCATTTCAACAAGTGTTACCAAAGTCAGACCGCAGCTTTGCCATTTGTGACACGTGGGAGCAGATTTATGAACTTGCATCTGCAGATTCGAAAGTTTGTTTTTGCTGCCTTTTGGTAATAAAATAAAAATAAAAAATAAAAAAAAAACAAATAAATGATGGACCAAGGTTCCATCTCTTTTTGTATTTATGTAAAGATCATTTAACATAGTTGGAAATATCTTTTCTGTGACTTCAAATTCAAAACAATTTTGTGTGAAAAATATTTATTAAACTGATTTTTTTTTACAGGCTTTTACATCTTTTACTTATTTCAGTGACTTCACAGAGGTTGGGGGTGGGGTGTTGAATAAAACGCAGGACTTTTGAGATGGAGTATTTTCTGCATTGTTGCTCTTTCGTTTTATATTTCACTGTAACTCAAGTTGGTATTTCTGCCTTCAAACCTAAAGCCTCTTATAGATCATCCATACATGAAAGGTTCAGAGTGACACTGTTTTGAGGTTTCAGCTCACGCTAATGCAAAGTCAATTGACAAACCACATGGGAGAAGCATTTTTTCTCTAATTAAAACAGGAAACATTGAATATAGTGTAATAGGTATCTGTATGAAGCCACTGGTGCCTATCAAATGAGTTGTTTTCAAAAAGGTCAGGACATTTCTCTCTGCTCTCATGCTGATGCCTTGTTTTATAAAAGCAGACAAAGAAGCTTGAGGGTCTCTCAGCAAGCGGCCTCTCCCTCTGAAGCTCTCAGTGAAAAACTATATAAATATCAGCTCTTGTATGAGGAAAAATGAGGAGGAGGCTTTCAGTCTAATTTATGAGAAGAAAAAACTCTTTGTTGTTGCCTGATACAAATCTAATTTAGATAACTTCCATAATAAGCAAAGATACAAAATTATAGCACAACATCACTCAATAAAAAGGTACCTTTGAAATCCGATGAAGCTGTTGTTTTTGCGTATCTAATTTCCTGATCCACAGAGTGCTACCATCTGTTTATAAAAGATTTTAGCAGCACAAGAACAGACCTGCAATGCTAAAACATGTTTTCTTTTTTGTCTGGAAAATGTATTGGGTCCAGGTATTAACACATTGACATAGTTGAAAAACAATGGAGAATAGTTCATTTAAATAATCACTGAATTAATCAAAATATTGCACACAATATTATTAGACAAACTGCAAAAAAAAGGGTGTAGCACCATTACGTTTGTTCAAATGACCCAGTACTATCTTGTCTTTTCAGTATAGCCAAGATAAAACTATATCAATCTTTTATATCCAATACAGAAACCTGTGTGTCACTTTAATGATTGACCACTTTATTTCTGAACAATTTATAATAATTACTGACATTAAGTGGTCAAGTTTGCGTTAGCAAAAATCTCAAATGCTAAAGACCCACTATCCAGTGTTGCCAGACTTTGTGACAGAATTTGACCAAAAATAATGAGGAATGAATGATCTATTGAATAAAAATATACATCTCCAGTTTGTCTGAGCACACATGAAGCACTCACTGGTGGAAAGAGCGTTTTAATAATTTTATACAATAATACTATGGTGTAATTAGCTCTGAATTAATTCTTCAAGAAACTCAACTGCAATAAATCATTGATGTAAATTGTTTGCCCTGATGCTTTGGTTAACTTTTGATTATATTCTCTTTGGTCACTGTGTTTGGCTGGGATGAGTTTTAGTGTCCTAGAATGAGCTGTAATGATGCCGATTGTAACATGAAGAAAAGGATCGAAGAGCGAGGCAAGGAGAACTCCCTGACGCTGAAGGAACTGTTTTCTGGCCAAGCACCACTAGCTAGACTGGAAGTGATTGCCTACAGCAGCGCTGTTACAGTGAGCTCACACAGCATCATGTTAAAGCTACACAACTGATGCTTCTGATGTGTCTTTACTATAGCATGAACAACCGTTCAACTTTCGTCCTATTTGCTACACAAACTAAGATGCACAATTTGAAACTATATATTATATTATTGTCTGGAGCAGGCTGTGTAACTGCGTTTCGACTCACTGAGGCCGCCTGTGCACCATTAAAAGTTGAAAATTCCTCAACTTTCCCACAATTACGGATGATATGAATATATAACGAGTAAAACACCCTTTATGAATCAATGCATTACAATGACTATTATAAACGCTTCTTTAAAGAGCAATCTTCCATGATATCCATTCAAAGCTTGTTTTCCCACATTATTTTAACACACTGGATGCAGGATGTACAGAAAAAGATTTTTTCTACATTACATTTGTGCGTGTTACCTGGCAACACTGCTAGAGACAATCACTGGATCCAGGAGGTAGTGAATGAAAGCGTAGTAATATTACCTCATCTTTTTGACAATAGTATGGGCTTAATGTATACCACACTTGACAATGTTTCCCGTCTAAAGAAAGAAGGTAATCAGTCAGAAGAAGATAGCTCCATGCTTAACTTCAGAGCTGCACATCTGAAAGACTTTGAGAAAGTTAAAAAGGTTATAATGTTCCACTTGGCTGGAGGAATCTCATTCAGTATGGAAAGACAGCATTTTAATGTAAAAATGTTAGAACTACTTGTTCTTTAACATTTATCAAAGAAAATAAGATAATCGCCAGGTTTTTTTTCAGCAGTGATATTAAACTGAGTCATAACTGTTGAGCCATTCCTTTAACTCCCCGTAGTAATGACTTAATAGCTTATTTGCAAAAAAGATTGTTTCCATTACAGAGAAAAGGTATTCACCATTCTCATTCTTGCCTCTGGGATGTCATCAAGTGAAACTTTATTTTCCTTTTTTTGTTCTATTGTGCTATCAGAGCTGGTAATAATCGCTTCATTTAAACCACCAACACGTTTCTGAGACCCAATCCAGACTGTTCAGGGATGTTTTTCGTTTAATCAATACTGCCATGTCAAATGCAATCAATCTATCTTTATCAACAGGGGATTCGCCCTGGCCTTTTAAGGTCCCTGTAATAAAACTGGGTGTGCTGGCTAATTATAGACCTATCCATTCCCCTTTTTATTTATTAAAAAAACACAAAAAACGAAACTCTTACGAATAAACGTATCACCCATTGACACATGAATGATTTGTTTAAGGATTTCTTACTTACTTAGGCCCGTCGCTCCCAGTACATAGGCCACCGACGACTCTTCTCCATTTAACATTTTGGGCTGTCCTTTCTGCCTCCCCGCAGCTGATTCCATGGCTCTTGAGTTCTGCCTCAGTGTCCCGTCTCCAGCTGTTTTTGGGCCGTCCTCTCTTTCTCTTCCTCTGGGGGTTCCAAGTCAGGGCCTGGCATGTAGTAGTAGCTGCCGGTTTCCTCAGGGTGTGTCTGATCCATCCCCAATTTCGCATCAGTATTTGTTTCTCTACTGGCTCCTGTCTTCCTCTCTGCCACAGTTCCTCATTTCTGATTTTGTCTGGCCACCTGATTCTGAAGATGCGCCTCAGACAGCAGTTGATGAAGGTTTGTATCTTCAGTCAGGATGAAAACAGTGGAAGTGGAAATAGACCTCCGGATGTGCAGCACACAGATATCTATGCGCCTGCGTCTTTGACAATAGACGCAGTCCCTGCTGTCCTGAAAATTCTCCTCTGCAGAAGTCTTCAGTTGCTCCCTCTGCAAAGCTGCGCCCTGTGTTAGTCCCTCCACTTCATCCTGACATCTTAAGGGGGCAAATATACTTGCTGTTCAGAACGCGTAGGCATACACATCATGGCTGCCACGCGTATCCTGCGTTCATTTGACGCATCGACGTGCAATCACTCTGGCCGCGAGTGGCGCTGGTCCAGGTCCGATACCAGCTGACCACAAGTGACCAAATGCGGAGGTCGGAAACTTGCGGACTGTTTTGAAGATGTCAGGATTTGACATTTTCCTGTTTTATTTTGAAAGCCTGTGTCGAGTATAAGTTCTGTCTTGACCTTCCTGTTTCCCATCTGCCCTGATTGTCTTCACCTGTGTCTCGTTAACCCTTGTGTATATCTAGTCTTGTCTTTCCTCTGCTCCTCGCTGGTCCGTACTGTTTGCTCCCTCCATGTTCTCCTCGTCAGGTTTTTTTTTGGAACTCCTGCCTCCTGCTCTCCTGCATCTGGGTCCTCACTAAAACCTTCCTGACAGAAGAGAGGCTGAGCAGCTGTTATCCTTACATTTAGGATGTGACATCGCCGCTGCACAGTGACAAACATGGGAGTCAAAACAGCAGCGCCAGATCAACACAGTCCTGGGTGCAGATAGAGTCGTGCTTGTTATGTCTGTGCTCATATGAAGATGCAGCGGTGATGATGCTGGTGGGCTGTTTTGCCCACCGATCAAACGTGTGAGCTGGATACAGAGGTCCTTCAGTCATCGATCGACCGACGCAGACTTTGCTCCAGATATTTCGGTAAATTAATCTCCTGACGACATGCGCGTGCACGCTCCAAGCTCGAAACTGGCTGCTGCAGCTCGACAGCTCATCCCCGTCATGTAGCGCAGGATGACGGCCAGCTCTCTGCTGCGCTTTTTCTGGTTTTGAGCTGAATCAGTGGGACAATCCCATGTAACAAGTCGTCAAATGAAACGGAGGAAATACAGAAAGATCACCACTGTTTCTCATCATCGGTTAGTGCATTGGCAAGACGAACAAGCTCTCCAGTCTCCCGACTGCTCTTGTTGAACGGCCTGACAAACCATCTCCGATCATGCTGTTTTCTTTACGAGATCACAAGAAAAGCAGTGCTTGTTTATTCATCCGTTGTTCTACCAGCTGGTTTATAATACTACTACGAAATATTTTATTACCTTTCTACCTCTGGCTTTGCATACTGCCCCCAATCGGTTACCGCTGGTACGACGCGGTCTCCTTGCGTACTATGCGAGCGACATTGCAGTTGGTTGTGAATGCAAACGGACGCAGATGCAGGCTCATACAGAAAGTATATCCGCCCCTTAAAGCATTCTTTTCCAGCCATGGTTCACAGAATTGTTGTGCAACAGGGTAGCGCTGTTGCAGTTATCAAGAGTTGTAAGTTCTCCCACTTAAAAAGATGAGAGAGGCATGTAATTTTCATCGTAGGTACACTTCAACTATGCGAGACAGAATGGGGTTAAAGAATCCAGGAAATCACATTGTAGGATTTTTACTGAATTAATTGGTAAATTCCTCGGTAAAATAAGTATTTGGTCACCTACAAACAAGCAAGATTTCTGGCTTTCACAGACCTGTAACTTCTTCTTTAAGAGGCTCCTCTGTCCTCCACTCGTTACCTGTATTGATGGCACCTGTATAAAATACACCTGTCCACGACCTCAAACAGTCACATCCCAAACTCCACCATGGCCAAGACCAAAGAGCTGTCAAAGGACGTGAGAAACAACATTGTAGACCTGCACCAGGCTGGGAAGGCTGAATCTGCAATAGGTAAGCAGCTTGGTGTGAAGAAATCAACTGTGGGAGCATTTATTAGAAAATGGAAGACATACAAGACCACTGATAATCTCCCTCGACTGGGGCTCCACGCAGATCTCACCCCGTGGGGTAAAAATTATCACAAGAACAGTGAGTAAAAATCCCAGAACCACACGGAGGACCTAGTGAATGACCTGCAGAGAGCTGGGACCAAAGTAATAAAGGCTACCATCAGTAACACACTACGCCACCAGGGACTCAAATGCTGCAGTGCCAGACGTGTCTCCCTGCTTAAGCCAGTACATGTCCAGGCCCGTCTGAAGTTTGCTACAGAGCATTTGGATGATGCAGAAGAGGATTGGGAGAATGTTATATGTTCAGATGAAACCAAAATAGAACTTTTTGGTGGAAACACAACTTGTCGTGTTTGGAGGAGAAAGAAAGCTGAGTTGCATCCAGAGAACACCAGCAGATCCTTCAAGCTGGAGGATTCTTCATGAAGCTCCGGGTCTACTCTGCTCAAAGTGGGAGGATGGAACCGGGAGGTGAGAAAAGTCAAAGTCAGTCAAATACCATGATCCTGGCAAACCAGCTCACTGAAGGGAATAACAAAGCCATTGGCCTTGGTTACACCATTGAAAATGACAAGCTATATGTCATGGTTCCAGTGAATTTCTCCAAGAGGAAGAGGAAAATGGGCCTTGAAGTAAGAGGCCAAACCCCAGATCCACTTACCAGAATTCATAAGATCCCTGACGCCACCAAATCCATGGGCAAGACCGAGTGGCATCACATTTTCTAATGGTAGTGAGCACACATACGGTGCTGTGCTGTACCTACGCTGGAGCTACAGCCATAGTGTCGTTGTGAGACTAGTCGAGGCTACGGCTAAGTTGACTCCTCTCTCTCTCCTCTATGAAGGGTGACCCTGTGAAGGCAGAGATGTGTGGAGCCGTCTTTGCAGCCAGGTTGAAGAGCTACTTCAAGAGTCACTGCCGAATCGACGTTGGGAAGTGGTACCATCTCGTCGACAGGGCGCAATACAGCGAAAGAGTTATGGCTATCAGACCTTCTTCGCAAACTGAGATTCAAGGCAGAGATTGGTCGTGGATTCCAGGAGGGAGAACATTGCAGATATCATCACCAGAGGGGCCAGTCCTGATGAGCTAACTGAGGAATCCGTGTGGCAGTCGGGCCCAAACTTCCTTCAACTTCCTGAGAGTGAGTGGCCAAAGAAATCAGCTGTTGCTGCACGAGCAAGAATGAAAAAATACAGAGGAAAACATTTGTTGCCATACTCACCCGAAGTCGACAGTGCGAGATCTGATCAGAGTCCAGAAAACTGAGTCAATATCCAGATGACCACTTGCCGCAGCAGCTGCCCTAAAGCTACTGGACAAAAGGCGCTTCAGCAATCTACGACGACTGAGTGATAATAAGGACTAGGAGAGCAGCGAATAAATTCCTGCATGTCGGTGATAAGGAAAAGTAGGAGGCTATGCCACCATCTGGTATCATCCCGGTTAAAGAAAGAGAAGAAGTGTTCCAAGACCTATGCCTGGCAGCACAAGAGGGCGTACACTTTCCAAGCACAACAACTGACAGACTGTTTGTCAACAAAGACCAAGCAAGTGGACTCCTAATGTGTGATGGTAGGATCCAGGCCTGTTCCCTTGTTACTATTAAAGGCCTGGATCTCCACTCTTCTAGCCCGAGAAGCGCATCAAGAGGGACGTGAAGGAGTAGCAGAAACTTTACTGCGGGTGCGAAAGAGCGCGTGGGTCATCAAAGGAAGGATCATTGCTCAAAAGGTAGTGGATAAGTGTGTTGTTTGCAAGAAGGCAAAAGCAAAAAACCCATCAATTAAATCATTTATATGCTGTGTGCTGCATTTTAGCTACAGCTGTTGCTTATTTACTTTGATTTAGCCTTAGGTAAAATGTAAGTGTAAAATATACTTACCTGTGCAAAAGATCCTTACCTTTAAAGGTATTGTGACATCATTTTTAACATGCTTTTAACACTATTAAAAGTCTTGGCCAACATCCCTCAAATGTGTCTAAAAGAGTGTAACAAGAAAAACTTCACTCTAGTACTCTTTTCCTGGCTTTTTATTACAGTGTTTTTTTGCGCCGTGAAAAATGCTTCCTTTCCCCCCTTTCCTGTCAATTTTTGCTCCGCTCCTCCTCCAAACCTCCTCCTCCTCCAGCCATACGCTCACAGCGGCGTCGGAGAGAGCCGGGAGCGACAGGCGAAGCATGCACGGAAAAGCAGCAGGGCGAACCACAGCAAACAATCATAAAAATAAAGGCATGTAAATAAAGTGTCCCCTTATCTTAAGTCCAGTCAGTGGCCGCGGGTCTTCTTAGCAGTTTTCCTCCTGTGATTAGAACAAAAGAGGCTCTAAACAGCTCCGTGTTAAGCCTGATTTATGGTTCCGCGTTAAATCGACGCAGAGCATACGCCGTAGGGTTCAGCGTACGGTGCGCGTCGCCGCGTAACCCTTCGCCGTAGGTTCTGCGTCGGTGTAACGCGGAACCATAAATCAGCCTTTATGGTGCACTGGAGAGGAGAGGAGACAGGGAGCTGGGTGGAGGGGGCGGTGATTTAGCGGGCCGTTACGTAACGGCCCGCCAGCAAACCAGGTGCGCCGTTTTTGCATAGTTATGCGGAAAATCCCAGAAAGCACACAATACACTGAATGTTAAAAGTTCGTTGTTTTTTGGGTGTAATTGATGTCAAGACACCCAACAAAACACAAAAAATCAAGAAAAATGTGTTTTTCATGTCACAATCCCTTTAAAATATAGTAAAGTAAGTAAGTAAAGTTTATTTATATAGCACCTTTCACAGATATAAAATCACAAAGTGCTTTACATTTAAAAAAAGGCACACAAATTAAAAGATATTAAAAAGAAAAGATACCAATAGTATACATATATATAAATACCTAGATAAAATTAACAAGGTACAGAAAACAGCACTGGGCTGGCATGTTAAAAACATAGTCGCAACGCACAATTAAAAACATAGCAGCAACGCAGAGACACAATAAACGGTTAACCAAAAGCCTGTCTGAATAAAAACGTTTTCAGCTGCTTCATAAAGCCTTCACAAGAGTCCAGAGAACGCAGTTGTGAAGGGAGAGCATTCCATAATTTTGGCGCAACAGCTTGAAAAGCACGGTCACCTCTGGATTTGTAACGAGTTTGAGGGACAGACAGTAATGATTGGTGTGCTGATCTAAGAGCCCGATTTGGCGCATAAGGTAGAAGGAGGTCAGCGATGTATTGTGGTGTTTGGCCATGCAAAGCTCTGAAAGTTAGCACCAGTATTTTAAAATGGATGCGAAATTTAATGGGAAGCCAGTGAAGAGAGGATAAAATTGGAGTGATGTGTGTTCTCTTATTACTACTAGTTAAAAGCCGGGCTGCTGCATTTTGGACAGTTTGGAGACGATTTAAGGAGGTCTGATTTAAACAGGTAAAAAGAGAATTACAATAATCTAAGCGCGAAGAAATAAAAGCATGAACAACCATCTCCATCTCAACCTTGGTAACCACGGATCTTAATTTAGCTATATTCCTTAATTGGAAAAAGCATGAACTCACAAGATGACTTACATGATTGTCGAGTGACAGAGATTGGTCCAAGATGACACCTAAGTTTCTTAACTTATGCTGAGCACAGGCACTTAAAGACCCCATATATTGCTTTATGTTTGGGATATGATTTTCAGGAGCGACTATAAGGGCTTCTGTCTTGTCTGAATTTAATTGAAGACAGTTATCAACCATCCAAATCTTAATTGCATCCAAACAGTTGTTTAAAATGGACAATTGGTTAAAATCGTTTGGTTTAAAAGAACAATATATATATATACCTATCTTTATACTTACCTTGATGCTGCAATCTTTATTAAATGCTGAATTTTATTTACGTTGTGTTTGTCTTGTGTATGTGTGTGTGTGTCTCAATTTTGGTCACTAAATTCTGGGGATTGTTTGCAAAGTAGCTGCAGATACGTCATTTCTATCATTTTGGTTGACTCACTGGCAATTTTCTGAAAATGGTTGTCGTCCTGTGTTTTTTTTTTTTTTCATCTTTTGTTTGCAGGGGAATAAGGGGATTTCAGAAGTGTTAGGGCTTATGCTTGTTTCAGAGTATTTATCTATTTTTATTTGGAAGAAACACTGATATGAAAATCACATCAAGAGCAAGTGCAAAAAGCACTGCTACCGGAGATTGTTAATTGAATAAGAGTTACTTTAAAAAAAAGTATATTAAAAAAAGGAAAAAATAAACAAGACTAAATATGCTCATAACAATCATTTTAGCATCATTGTTCCATGTTGATTCGTTTAATGTCATTACTTGTTTTATGAGCATATTAGTTTAATTGGATTAACATAACTTTCTAGTACTCCGTATGAGCCCTGTTACAGGGAACACATTCTTTGTTTTACATGCTTGTTTTGATGAAGTAATATACAACTAAAAAGTTAAATTTTCCGGAAGTAATTTTATTCATTTGACCTTCAACTGCTTACTGCCTTTGTTTGCACATATGACACATTTTGTTGAATACGGTAAAATCTAAAATTATGAGTAGGAAACAAGAACTTGAAATAACCACTGATAAATTTACTATTGAAGGGAGAATAAAAGTTTTTCTTTTTACTTTCTCTTTTAAATTAATCCCTTTGTTGCTTCGATGTTAAAAGTAAGGAAATTTGGCTTTTCCTTGACTTTGCAATGTCCCTGTTTTTATTTGCAAAAGCTCTCATTACTATGGCAACTTAGTCGTCATAAAAGCCAATTACTCTGGCTAGTATTGCATCCCTGCTCCCATGGACTCCAGCTAACCCTCTGATGCTGAAGAAGAGCCAGTACTGAGTAGCTGACAGATGGTCCTCCGGGAGGCTGGAATGGGGAGAAATGCACTGATGCAGCGGCTGAACACTTAAATTGATGGCATGCATTTTACCAGCCAGAAAAGCCCTTAATCATTTTGGATGAAGTTTGTTTAAAAGTTTTGAATGTTTTGTTTCGCAGTGCGAGAGCTTTTTCCCCAAGCCCATTCTTTATTCAGAATAACAAGACACATGCAGTGCATGTTTATCCCATATTTACTACTGGTAATGGGTCTTTGTTCTCAGTATCAATCACTTGCCTTTTTAGAGTCTACTCTATTGTTTGAACGCTGACTTTCTTTCTAGTGGGGTGTCGTGAGAATAAAAAAAAAATGTGTATGCCATTGGCTCTGCCGTATCAAAAACTGTTGTAGTCAGCTAAAGTCGGGTCCAGGAATAATTGGGCAAAGAAAGTTTGAATGAATTCGACCTTTTTGCACCACCTAAAATTCTCCTTTTCTTTAAAAAGTTTTGCATTCGATGTATACGCAGGGTCATTACTTATTGGTACTGTGAAGACCAAATCTCTTCAGTTATGTTGTAATTGGCAGAATGTGTAGAGAGTATGAATCTATTACGCCTCTGAATTAATCTTCCTGCCAGCAGTCGTATGATCAATAAACACCAGCGAGCCTGTCCTGCTGGCAGTCCTACATGCCCGTACCATAACACTGCCTCAACCATGTTTGACGCATGATGTGGATTTCTTTGGACCAGGAGCTGTTCCTTTCCTTGCCCATACTTTTCTCTCCCCATTATTCTGGTACAAGGTTATCTTGGTTTCATTTGTCCAAAGGAACTGATTCAAGATCACGGGAAGGTGTAATTTTCATGTTCTTCTTCATCAAAGATATGATTCTGTGATCATCTGCTTTTGTTATTAAGAGAAGATGTCCTTGGACTTAATGTAGGTATATCTAGTCAAACAGCTGCCAAATGCCAAATTAGTGTCTGATTTCGACTCCAGACCTTTTATCTGATTCATTTTCCCTGAAGCAAAAAAAGGGAATAAACTGCATCTGGACAATTAACTTGTTTTTACTTAACCGTCCAAATGTTTTTGAGCCCGTGAGAATGGATGTGGTTAGCTTAAAATGACTGTAATTCATAAATGGCAAATACTATATATTTAGTCTTAAATTAAAGCTCAAAGTCCACACTTTAATAACATCTTCATTCTTTCAAACAAATATTGGTTTCCGGATGTAAAATACCAGCTAAGGATTGCACTATGAAGGTCGTTATCTGTGTGTAGCTGGTGCCATAAAGAGACTGGAGGTGTTATTTTCAGTTTCAGTTATAATTGGATACATACCTAACCTTGCACGTATCAATAACACCACTAATATTACATATTCAGAGATGAGTCAGTGAAAAACTGAGAATTATGGCCAGTTAGTGAAAATGGCTAATTTAAGAAACTTATTCAGGCCTGTTCCTTTCAACAAAATATTAAAAGAAATGAACAAGCATTTTTCCCCAGGCGTCATCATGGTGATAGGTGTCATTAAACAAATAAGCTTTTAAATTAGCATAATGATGAAAAAGAACACAGCAAGTTAGTGTCATCTCAGAAAAGAGGACTGTGATTGGGGGAATCGTGTGGTGCTTCATACTCATGAGATCTTTCGTCACGCTTCACCACGTCTAGTTATTAATTTAATGTAATTGGAAAAAAAAAAGGTTCCTTACACAAAAGAAACTGTCAGATCCATATTCAGTCATATGAGTAAGGCCATGTAGCCCGTGGTATTTTCTATTTTGGTGCCACTGAGAACAAATGGATGTTATTTACAGAACTTGATTGAATCACTGTAAGGTAGAAAGACAAGTTGCATAACATGCTATGATGTCATCAGATAAATTAACATTAAAATACACTTTTGTGAGATTCACTATATTGTTTGGATGTTATTGGTTTTCTACAAAATGACAAGACATTAACTTCTAATAAAAGCTTACCTTTGGGCCAGCATTATGTAAAAATCTCATTACCATCCACACTGAGGTCTCTTTTCAAAGACTATTTTCCAAAGCTGATTTATGAAAAGAAAAAATCTGGGGAAAAAAATAAAAAACTCATTGTGAGGGTCTGTTGGGAAGTTCAGAGACAGCTTTACACTCATAGGGCAATGCACTTAGCGGGGACATGTGTCTTCTTAAATGGTAAATGGTCTCCCACTTATATAGTGCCTTTAAAACCTTATCCAGGTTCTACAAAGAGCTTTACATTGTGTTTCGTATTTACCTATTCACACAAATACATTTATACTACAGCTCTTCCTTTGTACAGTGAGCTGTCATGGAATATCTTGATGCTTTGTCAATATCTAGTACATCACTTATTGTGCAACCTTCAGTGGTCAAGTGATAATATCATTTTACATGTTTAATTTAAAGCAGCACAATATAACTTTCAGCTTTTGTTGAGTTTGTCGGCTCCTTTGGACAAAAGCGGTAGTGCTTTACCAGTAGTGTGGCAGGGTTCCTACCATGCTCCTCAAAGTTACATAGTGCCAGTGAAGGCGATACAGACCCCTCAGACCATGACAGAGGTGTCATTAAACCTGTTGTAAGTTGATGTACCATCACAATGATGATGATGAAATATTATAATAAGGTGGAAAAGTTACATTGTGCTGCTTTAACATAATGTGATGTAACATGATACAGGTCAGTCAAATGCCCTATAATTTAATATGGTGTGAGTTTATGCGAGTCCCTAATATAGACTGTATAAGAAGAACTGGACAATCCCTTCTGTGACATCACCTGCAGATAACTGAAGAGTGGTTTTTTGACACTTGATTTTCCGAGCTCTTGTTGACGCCAACCTGGCCGGAGTTTACTCCACCCAATCCTAGTTCATGAAAATTGGGGAAAAGGGGCGGAACAAACAAGCCTGGAAGTAAGTTAGGACACAACCACTTTACTTTGGTTACCATAAACTAGATATTCTAGCTTAATTTACACTGATTCGGATTAAATCCAACAATCCATCCTTGTTTCTACAACATCTGAACCAGGGACTGCCAGAGCTGAAACCAGGACTGCTGCAGCTCCAGCTGCCAGACCGATCTCCACAAAGCAGACGGAACAGCTTGCAGCAGCTGCAGTTAGGCAGCAGTTGTGGCCCAGACCCAAAAATAGACCACCATATGTTGTCTGCCCTGTCTGCCTGTTAAAATGAACCCATGTAGCAAGGTCTTCACTACATGGGTGTGTGTATACACCATCAGGTCAGCAGACTTGAACACAAAAACCCAAATATTTCTCTTTGGATAGAGCAGCCAAACTCAGTGCTAACCTTGCTGGGCCAAAGCAGAGCAGAATTTATTAACAGTATAACCACGTACACATAATAAAATGTGATTTATGAGCAAAAATAATTAAAAAGATAGGTGAGAGTTCCTCTGTCAGCTTTAATTTTAAAATGTGGGAAATAGGATCTGCTGGCTCATGTCTGCAACAAAGCTCACAAATCAGCTAATATTTTATCTGGGGCAGTTGTTGGTTGGTTGGTTGGTTGGTTGATGGTAGAGCGATCAGCTGCCAACTGGAAGGTCAGTGGTTTGACTCCTGGTCTCGATATGTCAAGTGCCCTTGAGGAAGACACTTAACCCCATATTGCCTGTGATGAGTTCATTGGTGTTTGATTTCATGTATGACAGCAAAATCACTGTCTATACTCATAGATTAAACTGTATAGATCTCTATAGACTGTTTTTTCTTAGCCCTGATCCTCAGAACCAAGCACCAAAATTTCAAACTCTGGCTTGAAGCAAATACTGAAATGAGAAAACTTGCAGTTTCTTTACTGGACCATTTGTTATTTCAACAATCCAATTCAATATATCGAACTATAACAAAATGGAAGAGGGGGAAAAAGATTAATCAAGTTTTACATGCTGCTCCTCAAATCAATGACAACTTCATCTGTAGTTAAGATTGTTTTTCTTAACCAATACTCAGGGAGTGCAACTGCAACCACAGCAGAAAATAAAAGTAAGAAATGGAAATAGTCATTCTCTCAGCAAATTACAGAGTCAATATCTCAGACAGACTCAACAGACTTCTCACACACCGAGAAAATGATGGAGATGAAGCTGGAGGTTTTGTGTGCAACAAAAGAAGCAACATAAGCAACAAAAGAAATGAAAAGGAAAAAAAAAATCAGCATTTGGATCGGGCCTCAAAGCAGGACATTGATTACAACATGACAGAGAAACTTCAACAGTATCCCATATATCCATAACAGTTGCATGAAACAGCCAATTCAACTGTGTGCTAATATCTAAACACAGATATGACATAACAAAAGTTTTATTTTATGAACTTGATGAAACCAAACACATTGTTGACCAGATGTGGTTTGGGAGTGACATCGCCGCTTTCGTAAAAAGTTAAACCCCACCAAACTGCTAAGAATGCCAAAGATGTGACATCAGGAACTTCAATAAAGCCCTGGTAAAGAATAGTTCTGCTCCATGAAAAAAGTTTGGAAGTAAAAGTACCCTCGTTCCAAAATTCTTTAAAAGAAGATTGTATCATTTTATTGGGTATTCCAGGTTTAGGTGTACCACCTTTATTAGGAATACAAGGTTTACTTTATAAAATGGGGGGTGACTGACTACACATATTTAGAGGTAAAAGGAGATATGTGTTCTGTGGGAAAGTAGATTTACTTTGAACTGTCACAACCCTTTTGTTTGTCTGAGCTTTATGGCCAAAGGAAATAAATCACAGAAGATAAGAAAAGTAAAAGAAAAACAAAACAATGTAAGTGCCCTGTCAGGAGAGCACATAATAACAATGGCATTCATGGGATCCCCAGGAGAAAGCCAATGATCCTTCAGAAGGACATTACTGCTCCCCTGTTTTCTTTTTCATCTTTACAGGAGAAGCATGCATTCCAGCAGAGCAACTTATCACTAAGAGGAAACATAAGTCATTGTGCTTATTCCCACATACAGTACCACCCAATGAAAAGTAGGAAAAAGCTCCACGAAAGTAGATCGTCCTAATGCTGGAGGGTTTCAACCATTTAGGGAATGGAGGAACCTACTCCTTGCCCGGGCACAGAGGAACTGATTCTCAGCAGTTGAACAGCAGTAGATGACGGCATCCCATACAGTGTCACTGATGTACTGAAAAATGTCCTCTTTGGCACAAGCTGTGAGCAATTCCTTGATTTCATGGCAATGTATAATTTACATATCTGTACCATCCCGAGGGCTCTGGGGAAAAAAATTGTTGTGGTCTTGAGTTTCACACTTTTATTGCTCTGTAATGTCTTCCAGATGGCAGTAGAGAGAAAAGGTGGTGACAGGGATGTATAACTTCTTCCAGGATGGTGGTGCCTCCTGAAGATGTTATCCAAAGAGGGCAGAGTGAGTCTACGTGCATTTTGCACTCTGTTTATAAATCTTTGGAGATTTTTTCAATCTGCCTCTATACAGTTGACATACCAATATGTTAGCCATTACATCAAAAGGCTCCCAGCAGCACTGTAGATACGTTATTTTTTCTTTAATGTCTGCAAAAATGGGGGTAGCACTTGAGCCTTCTTCCTTAGCAGCGAAGTGAAGCTTATGGTCCAAGTAAGGTTCTCTATGATCTATGTCCAGAAAATGGACACTATATGTGCCTCGTCTCCTCTGATGAAAAGAAAAGCATGAGACAGTGTGTTATACAGCGTGCGTCTCGATCCTGCGACAATGCGCATTACTTTTCTCAGTCAAAAGCGTTACCGTGGCGACGATAGACGCCAAAAAGCGCTCCCCCCCTTCATCTGATTGGTCCATATTTGATAGTTCCTACTTTCTGCCATAACTTTTGAATGGTTTGACATAAATACTCGTGGGTGGTGTCATCGGACTTAGTTTTGAGTCCTTGAACATAATTGGTGCAAATTAGCCCCGCCCCTTCTTCTGATTGGTCGATATCTGATAGTTCCTACTTTCTGCCATAACATTTGAATGGTTTGATATAGAGAGTCGTGGCTGGTGTCATCCGCTAAATGTCCAGGCCTGAAGAATCTACATGCAAGTCATACAAGCAGCACGCCTGAACGTGCACAAGGCCTAAAGGCTTACATTTGAGTTTACAATAGCATCTATGGTAAGAATCTATTGCTGTAACACTTTAAATTAGTCATAAAGTATATAAAAACATGCAACGTTTATTTTTACATATCAACTGGGACAACATGGAGATCATTGATAAATATTTATAAAATGTGATTTATTATAGTAAACTCACACACCGACTCTCATAGCCTGGAGACCTAAATATGGAGTAGAAGTCTCAGTGATGTTAGAATTGTCATTAACTGGTAATTTATATAACTTGAAACAGCAGCAAGATCTGCTGTGGGTGAAGAATACATGTAGCCATTGTTGTTAAGCAACATTCCTTTCATCAGAGGAAGGAAGCAGCTCATAAGACCAACACATCTTCAGGACGTTAATACCATAAATTAGCCTCACTGTTGTTTAAGCCGCAGGGTTCAAAGCGTGTAAAAAATAGTAGGGGCTAATAGTCTGGAAAGTACGGTAAATGATCTGCTAAAAGTTAGTGGGGATATTTTGCACTTGTGATTATAATTTCTTCAGTTTCATTAACATAGTGTCTGTTGTTGTGTGCTTTTGTGTAAAAGTTCCCACAATTCTGTTAGCATCCAGGTTTATCTACAATCTCAGCAATGAGATCATTTACTTTGTCAACACACAGCTTCTACATACCACCAGCAACAATGTCAGGCAAAAACCCATAAAACATGTTCACAGAGACCAGGTCTGTGGACGAAGGGTAACCTCGCGCTCCCTCACAGATAGGAGCTAAATGACCTAAAGCTCAATAGACATCCATATGACAGTTTTCACATGAGAGGAGCAGAATCTGCAGCTCCCGCTGAGGAAGCACTCAGACGTCTGTTGTAAGACAGAACAAGCTCTGTTTCAGTGCCAGTGACACAGATTTGGGTGTCACTGTAGCCGCTTTACCATCTTGAGTATGTCATAGTTGACTCTTTGCTGTTGTTATAGCTTTCTTAATCATCTTATAAAGTAATTACTCGGCTGAGTAATGTTGGATCACTTCACTTCTTAATTGATTTCTTAACATGATACACATTTTGATTCTAACAATGTCTTGCTTGCAATGATGCATTCAAAGATCTGTGGAGGTGACCTGAGTGAATTACATTTGTCTTGAAAGAAAATGAATAAAAATCTCTGGAACGGTTCTTCAGGCATGCACGGGCACAGCTCTGGGAATAGGGAGGTTCTGTGGAATAGTTGGGCCAAGCACTTTGATCCAGAGTGAAATAACCTCAACTGGTCTTTGCGTTTTAAGATAATTAGGAAGACCCTCTTAGTAACTGACATTTGGCTACAAAAAGCACTTTCTTCTTCTTCTCCACTCTCACTGGGTTTTAAAAGCACTAATTTAGGAATTTAAACAAGAGCATAATCAGTAGCTATTTGCCATTTTTATTGAACTCTAATGACCTATGTTCATTTGCATCCTTATAAGAATGTTTTTGTCCTCTAAAAATAAAGTATACTTTCTATGTACCTTACTGTTTTTTATCCTATTTGATATCTCTTCCGTCTTAGCAGTTTGTAATGACATTTAAGTTGACCAATAAAAAATGAAACAAAACATGAATTTGTATAACTAATGAAAAGGTGTGTCATTTAAAAGCAACAGGAAATCCATCTGAAGAAAATCTTCCTCTTCAGCTCCACTTCCTGTTTCTCAGTGCTGCTGTCTCCAAACTGTGAAGAAAGCCAGGTTCCACCACCACATTGCAAACCTTTCCCTTTGCTTTTGTTGTTGCCTGTATATCACACATAACTCTAGAAACTCCTCTCCATCCACTCGACCTTACCTGCACAACTCTTTTCTCGACCTCCTACTGCTCTGCACAGTTGAGCCTGACTATTTAAACTCCTGCTCCTTTCTGTCCCAAATACCTTTTCTGAGTGAGCCATGCCCACTTACACTGACTCCTGTGATTACACACAAACACACACACACACAAACATGTTGTTGGACTGGGGAGAGAGGCCAGAGTACCAGGAGATAAGCCTTGCAGCCATGAGGAGATCATGCAGTTCCATACAGAAACTCTGGAAACTCTCTTTCTGTGATGCAACACTTTAAGAATGTAATTAAGTATCCAGAATTGGATATATGCACACATTTAGCACTAATTAATTAGTGCTAATGGTGCATTACGGTAATTAGTGCAGCACGATGGCTTAGTGGTTAGCACTGTTGCCTCACAGCAAGAAGGTTCCCGGTTCGACTCCCAGGCCCAGCAGGACCTTTCTGTGTGGAGTTTGCATGTTCTCCCCGTGCTTGCGTGGGTTTCCTCCGGGTACTCCGGTTTCCTCCCACAGTCCAAAAAAAACATGCATGCCCATAGGTGTGAGTGTGAGTGTGTCTGGTTGTTTGTGGGGACTGCGGGTGGAAACTAGCATTACTGCTAAAACCCGGTGTATTCATACTGCTTAAATGTAGTGTGCATTAATATGCATTGTCCCGTCTAAATAAACTTTGACTTTAATCTAAAGACACTATTGGAAAAAATGATAAGGACATTTTTTTAATGCTCCCCTGTGAATTTGTGGATGATTTGTGTACTTAATAACAAGTAATGCACTCCCTTAGAAGAAGCCATGTAATGACATGAAGTTA
The DNA here is from genome assembly GCF_033807715.1 of Cololabis saira. Classification (NCBI taxonomy): domain Eukaryota; kingdom Metazoa; phylum Chordata; class Actinopteri; order Beloniformes; family Belonidae; genus Cololabis; species Cololabis saira. Next base: position 13,012,355 of record NC_084589.1, read on the forward strand.
CATATTATGAAGCTACAATGGTAATATATGTAAAATCAAAGGGAAAATGCAGTTTTTGAAACAAAACAAAACAAAACTTTTTTGTTCTGATTAGAATGTATTCAGCCACATTAAGGATTATTCTGCAGAACTATTAGCCGTTTTATAAACAGAGATCATTTCTATAACTAACGGATCCGTCAGATTGGGGCTGTTTTCATCCTATATATCAAGATATTAAAAAAGAAACAAAAAAGAAACTAATTTCTGGCACTGTAATGAATTAACTGTTGTGCATATTATATTTATGGCTTTTTATAATATTTACTAAAACACCAAATACTGAGGCTACTGTTTAGATTTGGGTGGATCATGTCAGTTCTTAAAAAGAAATTTGGAAAATGGCTAATGGCTAATAAAGCTTTTAGAGTAGACCAATTGTAGCAGCAATTTTTATTTTGTTGGGGTTTTTTTTGTTGTTGTTTTACCTTACTTATTTAAGTGAGTTTTTGGACCATGTACCAATACTTTCCCTATATGTATATTCCATCCATCTTCTTCCGCTTATCCGTTCCCGGGTCGCGGGGACAGCAGCCTCAACAGAGATGCCCAGACTTCCTTCACCACAGACTCTTCCTCCAGCTCTTCCGGGGGGAGTCCGAGGCGTTCCCAGGCCAGCCGAGAGACATAGTCTCTCCAGCATGTCCTGGGTCTTCCCCGGGGTCTCCTCCTGGAGGGACATGCCTGGAACAGGTCAGATGAAACGACAACAAAGTCGATCATTGACCTCCGGCCTAGGGTGTCCTGGTGCCACGTGCACTGATGACCACCTAGTGCTTCTATTATATCAACTGGGCCTCATAGCTTCACTCATATTCTCCCTTTGATAGTCTCACTACAGTAATGTGGACTTTATACACAAACACAGCACTAAACCCACATATCAATTACGTCTTTGTCAAAAATGTATGAAACTTGAACTTCTTTCAAAGGGTTGTTAACCTTTACATCAGGATAAAAACAAAAGGTATTTGAAACTGTGCTTGGTATGAAAATTAAGCTGTCCTTATTAAGTAGAATATCTGCACTATTGTCTCAGAGGATCGCTCTCAAATAGAAGAAAAAGCAGAATATTCCCCCGCAGGATTGGATTATGTTAACATTAGGTTTATTTATCTCAGAGTTTTGCATGAATAAAAAAAATGGGATTGGTGTGCATCTTTGCCTGGAAACAAAAAAACTGTAATTGTTTCCATAGATTTTACCTTTTTGTTTACAGTGACATACAATCTGTCCACACCTGGCATTGACATGCATGTCCACATGCACCAGAAGTGGCAACTTGTGATCAGATCTTACTCCCCTGCTATAAATGTAATTATACTGGTAAGTGACCTCTCTTTTTTTCCAGCAGCGATGCACTAAACGGCATCTAGTTGCCAGAACATAAGAAAAGTAGAACACTCTACCGGTATATTAGATCTTTGTATAAAAGATTAACTGTAAATACGCAAATGAACAAATTTGCTGTTACCCTTTCACTGAAAACAAAAAAAACCCTCAAATCTGACAATAATAATAGTACATTTCTGAAAATTGATGCAATCAGACATTACTTTTGGATTATGGTTAAACAGAAGCATTAAAAAAAAGGAAAATGAAACTGGCTTGGACTAACTATGTTAGTGGGACCCCCTAGAAAAGATTGAAAACAACTTGGCCATAGTGATATGTTAAAGGAGCTTGAGGCAGGATTTATGAAAAAAATTTGTATACATTTTAAGTTTTCTAGTAATAATGTCAGATGAAGCGTTCCAAACCAAAACGAATGAGCCCTCTAGCGTATCTCTCCGTTGCCTTGAACAGGCTGTGTGCTGCAAAATGTGCTGCAATTCGGACTCCGAATTTCCCGCGCTGTCCTGTGGATGTGACGTCACATGACGCTGCATGCACGTTCTCCCCGTTCTCCCGTGCCGGCTTCGCTGTTGGCTGCAGTACTCCCAATGGCCGTCGTGGTGAAGGGTGGCGCTAGAGAGTCTCATTTCTTAAAAGGAACCTCATGCAGCATGCTCCTTTAAACAGGTGTGTTTAACCTTGCAGCCAGTCAGTCTGACTATTTACAGGGTGAAAAGTCGTCACTCGGTATCATGATGTTCACCAAACTGAAAACATCTGCGGAGATCAGATAGAAAATCATAGACAAAAATGTTAAAAGGTAAAAGATTATAAGACCGATATAAGTATCCGAACAGCTTGATGTTCTTGTGACTGCAGTTTTAAATTTTACTCAGAGGTTTAGGGTCCATGGAACTGTAGCCGACCTCCCTTGACATGGCTACAAGAAGAAAACTGGAGAAAAATTGAAGAGATCTGTTGTTGTGAAGAGACCCAGTTCCCTGTTGTCTTAACAGACCTTTGTCAAATAGCACAGAATCATATAGGCTGGCCTATAATGTAAGGAAGACAATCAGCTGCTTAAACTTCCAGAATCAGACTCAACAAATCCAAGATCAATGCCAAACTACAGATCAGCTGAAAATGACTTCACAAAGATTTAAAAATGGTGTAAAACCATTGTTAATCTTCAATGTTCAGTGAAGAAAGTTCTATAATTATATAATGTATAATGATTTCTTAGAATAATCTGGTGTGTTTGCCAAAGTGAGAGTACTGTTGGTAGCTGAGAATCATGATCTGAATAACGAAGTGTTCAGTGAGTCTGATTTGTAGTCAGAGGTTCAATCTAGCACTGAAAGATGTGGTGAACAAACCCTTTTGAACAAATCTTTTTAACAAATTCATTAATGATTCAGTACACTGACGGGAATGTACCCACTACTAAACAAATGTAGCAAGGAGGGAGTGAGCAAATAAACGCTGAGAGTTTACTCTGAATCAGCCGATCAGCCAATCTGTGACAAATGTTAATGGCAGTTGTAAGCAAAGCAAGACAATCATTAGTTGATACAAATGAGAAGGAAAAAAAAAACAGAAAATGAACTGGAGAGATGCTGAATTGTAAAACAACATTGGCACTACCTCTAGGCCCAGTAAAGCCTGATAAAAGTAAGGCCAGAAACTGGTGCTGGATTGTGAATTGGGTCTGTTAAGCACTAAAGGTGACAAAGTACCCAGCCTGGCTCAGCCGTAAGATGCTGGTTGCTGTAACACTGAAATTCAGTAATTTTACTGAAATACTGATGGCACATACTGTAAATATGAGATGTAAGCATACGGAATTTGACTTTTGAGATATTATATATACACAGATTTCTTTTCCAGCCCACATGACCCCACATAAACATATAAATGCCTGTAAAGATTAAATTCATCTTATATGACAAGTTTAATCCCCCTCCACCCTGGAAATTTCTGTTGGCATCAGTCTGTGTTTGTGATAGAAAGCAGGTTGCCATGGGTGACACATTTACAGAAGAAACTAGTGTTACAGTGACAAATAAATATTTTTTCTCATTAGTGTTTTTTCAAATTAAGAGGAGCTATGGTTTAATGTATAATAGCATTACTTCAACGTAGTAATATATCATATTGGATATTATAAACCTTAGGGCAGCATACATGTGTGTGAAATGCAGCTGTGTATTGACTTTTTTACCACCCGCTCCCCTCTGTCTCTCTTGTGCCTCATATTTCCTGCTCAAAAGCTTTTTGTTTTCATGAGATGGCCTGTCGATCCATGCATCTCTTTTTTAGCTTTTCTTCCAATTAATAAAATAACCCTTTTCAGGGAAAAGAACCGCAATAAAGAAATAGATATGATCTGAGTCCAAATTGGTTTGTTTTATCAAAGACAGAGTGATTCATGGGCTGTTTGAAAGCCTGCACTTTGCATTTCATTTTCAGCTTATGGCTGCCTTTTGTTTTGCTCTGAGTTACTGCTCAAGCTCATCACCTCAGGTTGTAAAGGAGATTACTCCTTTAAAGAATCAGCAAACACTGGGTTCATCTTTTCTCTGAGTGGCTGCAGGAAAATCCTCATCCAGTCTCCAAGGGGATCCGGCAAAATGCCTCTCAAAACACCCACCACTTCCTTCATTTTAGGACATGATCAGCTAGCCTTTTTCTGGACCTGTAGACCCCTCTGCCAGTCCTGATCCACAAATCTATGGAGGCCTTGTAAGAATCAGATATCTTGTTTTTTAATTTTTTTTATTAACCTTCATTCATCCCATTCGGGGAAATTAGTCTTCTGCTTTTAATCCGTCACTAGTTAGACTAGGAGCAGTGGGCTGCCATTTTTCTGGCGCCCGTGGAGCAGTTATTTGCCTCTTGTCAGAGTCTACAGATTCATTGCCAGTCTCATGAAGTCCATAGACATCATGGAGTCAGCGGACAATGTCCCTGCCTCATAACTGTTGTGCTAATAATCTTAGTTTTTGTGTCTTCTTGGTTAAGTGTTGACCTAGTCTTTTAGTTTTTCCTTAGATTTTGTAATTTTAGTGTTGATGTGTCCAGTGTGCATCACTGCCCTTTGCCCACAGAGGGCTGGGATACAGTAGACTCCAGCAGATCCCTGTGACCCCAAATACGAGGGTCAAAATAACCAATGGATGGATGGATAATTGTGATTTAGACTGGCTAGGCCAACACCTGTGTCCTCTCCAGGACCCTGCTGAGGGTGTAGAGCTGCTCCAACGTTCCACGGCCAGGATGAAAATTACACTGCTCCTCCTGAATTTGATGTGCTGACCCGAAGATCACCTTGTTGGCAAGTTGAATTGAATTGAATTGAAATTTTATTTCGAACATGAAACAGTACTGAATACAAAACTAAACAATGATAATCAATAATGTAAAATGAAAATGTAAATAAGAAAACAAAATAAACAAGAATATAAATAAAAACATGCCTCCAACATAATTAACATGCTCGAAAAGGAGTAGGAAGAAAAACAAAAAAAAACTTAAATCCTACCCCCTAAACTCTATTTAATTATAATCAAAATTAATTTAATTTCTATACAAAAAACAAAAGATATCTATATATGTTTATAACACATACACATACACATACACACATACATATACATATACATATATATATATATATATATATATATATATATATATATATATATATATATATATATATATATATATATATATATATAAGCCCACTCCTCCCTGTATCTTGTAAAAATAATGTGTTTATATTTGTTTTAAACTGGTTGATGCTTGGACATTGCTTCAGATCTACACTCAGTCTGTTCCATAGCTTTACTCCATTATTTGTTATGCAGTTATGCATCTTTTCATTGTATTTCCATATTGCTGTATCTTGAAATGTAATGTTTCCCTTAAATCATCAAGTGACAGAGACATGTTTTATTCAAGCAGCCACAGGTAGCCGGTGAAGCTCGATGAACGGAGGTGTGACGTGTGCCTGTCTGGGTTGATTAAAGATCTGACGCACTGCCACATTCTGGACTTCCTGCAGTGGTTTGATCTCACAAGCTTAAAAGCTGGCTAATAGTGCACTGCAGTAATAAAGGCAGGATATATTCATGGCCCATACCAGGAGTTAATTTGCATAATTGAGTCAGGTAGGGTCTAATTTTTTGAATGTTGTAGCGAGCCGAGCGGCACAAATGGGACACTGAGGCAACATGGTCAGAGAAAGATTACTGGAAGGGACAATAGTAGAGGAAACTTTTGTGTCGATATCAAGACTGAACAAATGTTGGGTAGAGATAACCAGGACTACGGTCTTGGACAGGTCACGTTGAAGGTGGTGATTATTCATACTGTCCATGCATACAGGCCACACTACGTATGAAACAGTAAATAACATACAATCAAGTTCTAGGTTTTAGAGCATTTTACCAGCCTGCTCTTCTGTGTCTGCATATACAGCTTGTGTACTTTATTATGCTTTTCCTGATATAGGCCTAATACAAATAAAGAATGATTGGTAGCATATATTTGTTTTATGAAATCTATTTGATTTGTATGTGGAACGTTAGTGATGATGACAGAGTCACAAAACATGTTTTAGAGTTCTCAGACTTCAAGGTCTAAACTTCATTGTCCTGATGTTAAAAGGAAACCGGAGCTTGCTGACTGGACTCCAAACACAGAACGACTGAACCTCATGTCGCCTCTGTGCTTTAGTTGATGTGAGTTTCTGCTTTGCCTGTGTGTCTTTACTGTGAACTATATTGTGATCAGCGTTTTGCACATTTACCACATGAGCAATTTTTAAACACATGGATACAGCTTTCCCGAAGATTAAAGGTTCAGCAGGGCTGCCTCCAGGGAGGTGAGGGGGTGTGGGATGGGGGCCTGTCTGTTGAAATTTGTGTCTCGTTGGTTCATTTTTTCCCTCCCATTATTTGTCTTGCCAGGAGGCTTCACAGACAGGGATGCAGTGGCAAGTAAATGTTAATGTTGTACTGTATTTTTAAGCAAAAGCAATGGGATGAAAAATAAAATCACCCTGTAACTCAGTATTAACAAGTAATTTTTCCATGTCAGGGTTGTGGTAGAGTATGTCCCAGATGCAGGAGAGACAGGTGATTTATTCACTTAAAAAAGGCAAAAACACTGCTATAAAAAACAATAGCTTAACATGACCATAATCCCCAAAAAACCTGGCAGGACACATGGAGGATGGAAAGTACAGACCAGTAGGAAACAAGGGGAAGACAAAAAAACGCTATACACAAAAGGCTTGACGACACACAGGTGCAAACCCTCAGGGCAGATGGGAACAAGGGAAGTCAAGACATAACTAAACAAAAGAACATGGGTGTGGCAGGGTGGAGGAGCAGCAGCCACTCAGGTGATGGGTCACAGGTGTGTCCCATCAACCTGTCCACCCTGCCTGCCTTGATAAGGCAGGGCAGGGCTGGACAGCAGCAAGGGCTCGGCTGAAAAGGTGCTTGTGCACGTGTGGCAGTGTATTTTGCAAATAAAGTGGTTGTGCACGAAAACCCCGTGTCCTCTCTGTCCTGTCGGTCGGGCCCCCGTAGCACTCGCCCTGCTACAATGGGGTTTCAAAATAAAACAGGAACCTAACGTGTAAAAAACCCAAAACCGTGACAAACTCAAAACTGTGACAGTCCATAACTTATTTAATTATTTTCACAAGCATCCTACAACAGTCCTTGTTGTGGAATGGAGATGGATCACTGTTACTGTCAAGATCGGAAGCTCCATCAAAAACAAAACAAGGTACAGGACAGACTGTCCTTTTTTAATAAAAAAACAAAACAATTGTACTGTTTAAATACTAGTGTGGGTGGCCACTCATCTCTCCCTACCCCTGTCATGTGCCAGCCCCACGTTTACTATTGCAAAAACTGAACCAGACAAAGTCACTTGTCACTTGCTAATAATCGGAAAAAGGGGGAGGGTTCAATCACAAAGGGCTTTCAAGATAAAACCAACAGGAAATCAAAATGATGAAAATAATGATCCACTGTGGTGGGCTATAAAAGGGTAAGCCAAAAGAAGTTGCTTTGAACAGTTTTTAAATGTATTTTTGCATGTGAAGGACGCATATTGAAGAGCTCCAGGTAACCATCAGACCTGCTACAATCCAATATTAGCAGAGTAGTCATGTCAGGGACGGGACTGGGGGTTGAGGAACCAATAGGAGTTGAAAGAGGCAAGGTAACAACAGGCTAACACTCAACTAACAGGCTAAGTGATTTACAAAACCACAATGTTTTTTTATTTATCATAGTTTACATCAAACTAGTTAATTGTAGAACTTGATACTCAAGATGAGGAAACTTCATCTAATCCTTTAAAAGGTGCATCAAAATACAGCCATAACACAGATCTAAAGATCTTTTGTTTTTGTGTGGTGTAGGTTGGAATTATGTAATTAACATAAATATATAGAATACAACTAAAATATATAATATAGCACCTAAAAATAAGACATGGACCTTTTACTTTGGGATGACCAGACATCGCTTTATCACTGGCCGATCCCAGACAGGCCCATTTGTTCGGCCTTGTTTTATATATATGTTATTTGTTTTTTGTTTTTTTTTTTTATTCTGGGAAACATTTTAGTTTTAGTCAAATGTATGCATCACTTTTTTTTTCTATATTATATCTTATATCTTACCATATGGAGAGGAAATCATCAAGTGGCCAACTACTGTGATTCCTAAAAATTTACATTGGCATTTACCTCTTAATTTTAATGCTAATGGATTTACCAGAGAGGTCAACTTGTCAAAATAAATTTGACTTGCTAAGGTGGTGACTCACAGCCGAGAGTAAGACCAATATCCATATCAAACAGCAGCCACCACTTCTGTCTCAGGGGCCACTTGGTCGTACCAGTTGCACCTTGATCAGGCCTTTCTTTCATAGCTTTGAACTCCTGTGAGATATTTTTTTTTTCTGGTGTCTTTCTTATTATTTCAGAACAATACCCAACCAAAGCTAAATAACAATGATTACTACAGTTCAGTCCACCGTATCGGTTTAGTTAAGGCCTGACTCTTTTCCAATGCTGTGACTGTTGAAAGGTTGGGTTATGCAAAGATTGTCAAGGTTCGGTTTGCTGAGGACCCAAATGCAGAAGAGCAGGAGCCAGGAGTTGCAAAAACCAAGGATTTATTTACAAAAACAAGAACTAAAAGCGCTGCAGAGCAGGATCAACAAAAACCAGGATCAGGAAAAACTACGAGGAGACATGGAACAAGGGAATGACAAGACCAGATATACTGAGGGGATAACGAGACACAGGTGCAGACAATCAAGGCCAATGGGACACAGGAGGGACAGAACTGAAACTCAAACTGGGGGGAAGTGTCAAACCCTGACAAAGATACAAGAAATGACACATTGTTTCTTTATTATTGTTACAAAATGTATTAAATTGAATGACAAATGAATGCTGAAACATTAGTAACTGCAATTAACTTGATTAGATAGCTATAGTAATTTATTTTGGCCCAACATAATAATGTAATTTAATTTTTAAATTGTTAAACTCTAGTAATTTTGAATGCACCAATTTAGACAAAAAGAATCACCTGAAATAGAGATATTCTGATGATATTCTAATGATATTCTAGGCTGTGGGCAGATTCTCTTAGTTCTGTTGGACCAGAGAGAAAGTGAAGCTGTTAAAGGTGTGTCTTCAACAGTCTGTAAGAACCTTCTGAAAGAGAGAACCTCGTACGTAGGCAGAAGGCTTTCCTGTAAGGAGCATAGCGAGCAGTGCGGAGCGTAATCCTGTGTGATGGAGCTGAGGTAAGTGGGAGCTGACCCAGATATCATTGTGTAGGACAGCAGAAGTTATTTAAATTCGATTCGGGCTGCTACTGTCACCCAGTGCAGGGTAATCAGCTACAGATTGACACAAGCCCCTTTTAGGATAATTGAAAACCAGGAATGGTGCTGTTTTCTTGGCCAACTGGAAAGGTTTTACAACACAAGCAAGAAGACCGGACACAAGGACATTGCAGAAGTCGATGAAAGGAAAAAAAAACATGGAGTGTACCAGGACTTTGGTGGCTTTAGGTGGAAACTAAGATGATATTGCTGCTGTTTGTGTAGAAGATCTATGTTAAAATCAATCATTTTTATAATCTTAATCAAATAATTTACTTACAGAGACTTAAATTTGAGTTATGGTTCATTTAGTCTTGCCCATTGTTTATATACCGTAACTTTCCGGCATCATACCCCAGATGATGGTGAGCGATCCTTTCTGTAGCTCTGTGACCTGCAGTGATGGGATTCTATTTGTTTGCCATTTCATGTTATCATATCTGATGTGAGTTGGAGCTGATACATGTGGAGAAGCAATACATTTTGCTGACAGCACAGCAATCTATATATTCACATTGGCTTGAAAATGACAAAGAAGAGGTAGCAGTAACAGAAACAATGTTGTCAAGCAGATGAGTCACATTTATCGCAGTCATCATCAACTCTTCTGAGAAAGTGCACTTCAGACACAGGGTCTTATGTTCACAGTAACTATATGAGACGAAACATATATAGTGAGATGGATGCCATCTCTCATAATGAGAGAAAATGTCACCCTTAAGGCTTTCCAGTTATCTGTTTAGCTCGAGTTGTTTCTTTAGTTTAAACTTGAAATGCAGACGTTTGACATTCTTTTAGCAATGTTAGACATGGATGCCACATTTTTTAAATGACTTTCTAACCAATAGTAGAGCACAACTTGTCAAAAGAACAAGTAAACGGGTGTTAGAAGAGAGAATGAGTGTACTACAGAGGGAATTGAGTGACTAGAAAGACACACTTCAAATTGCTAATTCTTCCCACTGTCGCCGTGTGCTTGCTGAGGTTGGGGGCTTGAACCCATGTACTAATCTGGAACGTTTTGGATTTAATTCAATTAACTGAACTGCATTGAACTGGATTGAATCTGAATATAATTGGACAGAATTCGATTTTCCTTAATTGGACTGTAATTAACGTTTTTTTTCTGTGCTAAGTGCTGTCAGATGACATTTGCTGTGAAATGTCACTTTACAGTTAAAGTTAATTATACTGAAATGAGCGATCACAACATGGTAAACTGTAGATGACAACACCAGCAAGAAAAATAATTTCTCCTTTCGTTCATTATTATCAAAATGAACAGACATTCTCGCCTCTGAATAAGTACGGCATTCATTAATTACAGCTGTCCACTGCTCATGCTGTTCATGCTCGTGTCAGCCTTTCTGCTGCTTTAATCCTCCTCACTGTCTCATTTTCAGCAGTCTGGAAACTTTCACCAGGTCAGCCTGCCTTTCCTAGACCACTAAATCTTTTCTGATGTGACTCCTGTTTGCAAAATAACATGTCCAAACCAGAAGTTGGATGTTAGAGTTTCACAATGAAAAACAAATGTTAGAGCTGGTATCTCAGTGTGGCTGTATCCCGTTATGTTGAGAACCGTCCGAGTAAGTTGTTCAGCAACTTTAAAATGGACACAAAACAAAGCGCCTATTTTTCATGAAATATTTCTGTCCTGTGGCTGAGCTGTTATTCTACATACTGAACATGTGCAGGTTGACTCGAGGGCCGTGCATCAAAGCTTGGAGATAAATCTGTTGCTTCAAGGCCACATTTTTGAGAGCAATTATTGTCAGTCAATCTTTGAAGCACCATAACTCAAAATTAGCTTGACAACTTTTATCATATTTGAACTTGGAAGCAGAGTTGTGACCTTATAGAGGGGGGAAAAAATCCCTTTTGCAAAGAGTGTTAAGCGTCACTTACATCAGATGTAAAACAGATGTGCTTATATGATCAAATTAAGAATCATATTTAAAGCTGAAACATTTTACATACCGTATCTTTTTTCTGCACTGGAGTTTCTGCACATGGACCAAAGCTGGACCAAAGCCCGAGCATCTTTCCAGGTCTGATGATTCTGCTAAACATCAATATTTAGACACTTGGTTATTGATCTTTCAGGGTTATTAGTCTCAGAATATGTCATAAATTCTCTAATTCATCTTTTTAACCTTTTTAGACATCCATAATCTACAGTGGGAGGTATAGCCACAGAAATACAGAACTTGTCCAGCTCCAGCATGTCTTTTCAGTCTACACAGGGCTTCACACCAGACCTTTGTGAGCTTTTCTATTAGGGAAGGACACCAGATGTGACCACGGAACCCTTTCTGAGGAAGTAAGTAGTAAAAAACGGAGTAAAAAACGACATGAATTTTACGAAACAGTGTGAGGTTTGTTTGTTTCCTGGTTGGATTACTGTGAGCACCGAGGCTCTAAAGTGTAAAAAAAAGACACAACAAGGTGAATACAGTAGGTCAACCAAGACCCCCACAGCTCAAAGCCACATTAGGAGAGACTGCTGCTCATGTGCATCACTGTTTAACATACTAATTTCTGGGCCTTCACCCCTTTCTCAAGGATTAAACATACCCCCACCCCCCACCCCCACCTTCCTCAGGATCAGTGCTTGTCTTTAGCCTTTAACCAGGAACTGGGTGGGGGATTTGGCAGTTCAGTCACAAAGACAAACACAGCACTGACTAAAAAGATTCACTACTGTACCACCAGCACAAGCGTATTTCCACAATTTAGCCCCAATCTCTCCATTTCTTTCATTCCATGTGGAAGTGACATTTCTGGCTGCTTCATCTAAAAACGTTTCACTGTAATTATGTTTTCCCACTTTTTGTTCTCTGACTGTGCATTCCTTTTTTGATAATCTGATCAACAGGAAACTATAACCGTGTAAACTCTTGATGTAATAATTCCTCTCTGGCTGAAAAAAAAAGAAAAAAAGATACAAACACCACATGGCAGTAAGGTTGTGAGTTTATGAGGAGCAGCATAAGTAGATTCCAATTGTATTGTTGGAGACCCTGAAAGACTGACACAGTTAGGATGGAAATGTCTAATAGAAAAATCAAAAACATAACAGTTAGTTTCCCCATATAGTTGAATCTTGTCACTCAATAACAATACGTTTCATAAATTGGCACCAACGCATGTCACATTTGTTGCTGTTCAACTTTGAAAGACAGAAGCGTATATTATGCTTGTTTTCTTAACATTGTCTACAAAATGTTGAGGATACACAAAAGTCGGCGTTATGAATATACTAGCCATGAGAGGGACATGTCTTAACAGAGTTTGGGTTATTTTTCCTGCCGAAAATACAAAAAAATAGCTTGTACCTTGACCAAAGAGTTTAACCTTTTCTCTCTCGCCTTTGACTAAAAAGTTTAACCCTTTAATGCAGGCAAATTCAATCCATGCTGCCTCAGAGCCTGCAAGAGTAAAAAGCCTTTCTTCCTGTGACTTACTTGGACAAATATTGTTCAAGGCCATAAAATAAGAATAATATTGGGCAGGATAAAATACAGTATTATATATTACGAGTAAATACGATTTTGTTTATCTTGTTACGGATGCGTGACTCCATTTTACTAATGTCATGTCTATTATCATAAACATCAGTTCTGGCTTTTTTTTGCATGCATCTGCATTGATTTCTTTGTGACTGAGGTGACGGATTGTTCCTGATCTGCATTTAAGCACCACTCTCCCATGTCCCAGTGCCACATTGATTTAGCCACGGTAGCACTACAGTGATTATTCGTAATCATTTTCCTCATCCGTTTCACACTTTTGATGTGTTCTCTGTCACGAAATGGCAATCCTTTTTAAGGATCGTCAAATGGATTTAAAGGCACAAATAATCTTACGTAATGATTTAAGATCATGGATTGCGTTAGCTCTTCCTTTTGTTTGGAAGAGCACCAAATCTTTAACATTCTGCAATGTCGCACATCAAATATTTCACACCGAGAAGCTGCCCATCTGCAGATATTGCACAAGGCTATTTATTTATTTATTGACTGATTTATTCATTTATTCATCCTGACTGAGTTATTTGTATGACCCACAGGGCTGGGAATGCAGAACACGTTGGCAAGGTAACTGGTCAGGCAACATCAAGGAAGTGGGACTGGGTTTCAGGGGGAAATGTTAATTAATCACAACAGAAATCTTATTCACTGTGAAATTTGTACTTTCTGCCATCCGATACCAATGCTGTGAGTCAGATCCGACACCAGAGTGAAGGGGGGGATGCTTGGTCCTCCAAATCTGCCTTTTTTCCTACTAGCTGCAAAGTGAATGTTGTTGAATGAAGCAATGACTGAGCCAGTGGCTTATCAAAAATAAACAAATTCAGTTCAACAGTTGTTTATATAGTTCCAAATAATGACAAATATCATCTTAAGCCACTTCAACTATACAATTCAACTTGCTCCAAAGTAGTCCAATTAACACAAAGCTAATAAAATAACAATAATTATTACCTCATGAAGGAAACCAACAGATTGCATCAAAACCTTTCTTCGATACAACCCCCCATTCTGAGCAAACACCAGCCGACTGTGGAAAAGGACCCATAATTTTCTCCAGCTAAACAAAAACAAAACTGAGGTAATTGTTTTTGGAGCCAAAGAGAAATGATCACAGGTCACCACAGAGCTTCAATCTATACACCTAAAAACCACCAACAGGCCAGAAATCTGGGTGTAGTGATGGACTCAGACCTAAATTTGGAAAAACACATTAAGGCAATAACAAAGTCTGCCTACTATCACCTCAAAATATATCAAGGTTAACAGACATGATGACTCAGCAGCAAACTTTTCCATGCATTCATCTTTAGTAGCTTGATTATTGTAACAGCATCTTTACAGGTCCACCTTAAAAGTCACTTAGACAAATGCAGCTCATTCAGAACTCTGCTGCTCGAGTCCTCACTGAGACCAAAAAAGTGGACCATATCAGTCCAGCTCTGAGGTCTTTACACTGGCTGTCTGTCCCTCAGAGGACAGACTTTAGTTCTGATGCTGGTCTATAAAGCTCTGAATGGTCCAGGACCAGAACACATCAGGGACTCCTGACCCAGTATGAACCTTCCAGACCCCTCAGCTCACCATTTTTTGGCACTAGTGGCCTTCATTCAAAGTAGGTGGACAGGAAATGGTTATAGAGAGGTGGGAAGGCACTCAGGAAAGGGCAACAGGCTGGGATTTGAACCTGCACCGGGGGCAATAGCCTCTGTAAATAGCAGCCCCAACCAACACACTGAGCTATCCAGGGCCTTGGTTCTTTTTTTATCAGTTCCCAGAGTCAGAACCAGACATAGAGAAGCTGCATCCAACTTCTATGCCTCATGTCTGGAACAAACTCCCAGAAAACCTCAGATCAGCTGAAACACTCAGTTTATTTAAATCCAGGTTGAAGACTCACCTGTTTTCAGCTTAATTTGAATAAAGCTCTAAATCTGCACTGGTTAAGCTTGAGTTTCAAAACTTATTATTATTATTTTTTAAATAATTAAATTATTTTAATTACTGTTTTTATCTACTGTTCTTTTTTCTTTCTTTCTTTCTTTTTGTTTAAACTTTAAATCATGCCTTTTATTTTATTTATTTTTTATTTTCTGTTATGTGATGATTGTGATTGAATGTTTCTGTAAAGCACTTTGAATTCGCTTGTTGTTGAATTGTGCTATATAAATAAAACAGCCTTGTCTAATATTCATATTTTATTGTTTTTATAGTTTTCTCATATTCTAATCTTTTAGTTTATGCATATACACTTTATACATACATACATACATACGTACGTACGCACGCACGCACGCACGCACACGCGCACGCACACACACACATAAAAATTTATGTATACAAATACTAATATTCCTGCTACTCCGGCATGAGCCAGATTCCTATGCGACTTATTGAGTACCGCACAACTTAAACAGAGGTCAAACTGTATTCATACCATCACTTTAGTGGAATAACATTTTTGAGTTTTTTCTCAGATGTTTTAAACAGTTATTAAATTTGACCAAGCTCCATTGCCCCCCCTGCCAACATTAATCAACATTAATCACCATCTTGCTTTGAACACATATTCCATTTTCACTCAAATCTGTTGCATACTATTCATGTTGCCTCCGGGAAAACCATTTCATGATGTTCTGACTCTCCCTGGATGACTTTTGTAAAATGTGATGTGACGTGTGCTATACAGGGCCAAAGCCACTTCCACCTTTTGAGGAGACTGATATCCTCTGGTAAGAACTTTTTATGATTCTGTGGTAGCCTCAGCCATCCACTACGCTGTTGTCTGCTGGGGAGCAGGGGCAGGAAGAGACTGAACCAGCTGGTCAGGAGGGCCAGCTGTGTCCTGGGCTGCCCACTAGACTTTGTGGAGGAGGTGGGTGAGAGGAGAACATTTGACAAACTGACATCTATTACCTCTATACCTCTCACCCTCTGCATCAGACAGTCTAGACTCTGAACAGCTCCTTCGGCAGACTGATACACCCTTATTGTAGAAAGGAGCCCTACTACTAGCCCTGCTACTACTGCAGATGATTAATTCCCTCCACTGTTAGACTGTGCAACTCTACAGTTTAGTTTTACTCCGGGCTTTTCCCTTTCTTTTCATTCCACTGACCGTATACTGTGAGACATCCAAACCCACCCATAACCCCCCACACCTCCAATTCGTATGTTAATATGTGTTTGACCTGTGTTTTTACTTTTTTATTGCTAAATTAACAATTTTGCACTTTACATTGTCTGGTGAGCTGCAAGAATTGAATTGAATAAGTGAATTTCCCTGCTGTCTTATCTTATCCTGTGGTCTTTAACTGCTTTGGTCTTTCTTTCTATTCCTCCAGTGACATCCTGATCTGCAGTCGCACCCTCTGACCACCTCAGTGTCTGCTGTCTACATCAGTAGTCCTCCCTGTAGTGCATCAGTCAGCCATTGTGTCTGTGTCTCTCCTCTGTGTCTGCGTCTCAGTCAATCTGTCTTTTCCGTCTCTGCCCAGCTGGCCTCCAGCAGGAGGGTCCTCCCTTATGAGCCAGGTCCTGATCAAGGTTTCTTCCCTTCTAAAGGGGAGTTTTTCTTGCCACTGTTTGGCTTGAGGCTTTTCTCCCACAAGAGGAGTTTTTACCTGCCATTGTTTGTTATATTTTTGTAATAATTACTCGGGGGTCATGTTCTGGGTCTCTGGAAAGATCATAGGGACAACTTGTGTTGTAATACACGCTCTATAAATAAAATTGAATTGAACTGAATTGATATTTGTGTTTTTCACTTCAGAATCGTTCTGGTGGAACACTGAACGGAACACAGCCAGACTCGTCAATCATACCAACTAATCAACATTTTCCACTTATTATTTTAAGGAATGCATGTTAAATGTCTCCTCTTAGGCTTTGACCTGCTCATAAAACATAATCCTAGTGCTAATTTCCAATTTTAATGATGTTTGATCAATTAAGTGGGATACTATTTAGATGTACAGAACAATACAAGAGTTGCACAAGGGTGTCTACTTTCCTTGTTTTGGGAATCCATTGACCTCGGATCACCTCAGTGACATAAATTTGTGCAGAGTCAGGCCACTGCAGGCAGAGTGACTCCAATATAAAGCCATCAGCTGCTATGACTGATGTTTGGTCATAACTCTGCGTAGCTCTATGCCAGATTCATGGTAACATCTGGGATGAGGCAGTTTCTGCAGTGGCAGCTGCTGATAGGGCAGAAATGCTGGCTGACAAGACCATACTGATGTATTAAGAGACAGGAATAATGCACCACCCATGTGGTACTGTAATTGTTATTTATTATAGACAAGGAACAATACAAAATACAAAACAATCCATTAAACAGCAAGAGCAGAGAAAAACAACGATGAGACAGAAATGTGCAATGAGCATTGACTCACATATAAATACAGCAGGTATCTGTTTTTGTGTTCACATCACAAAAGCCCACGTGTTCATGTGCAGAACACAAAACACCTCCATCACAACAGTTTGGTTTCTGTCTAAAAGTGAAATACACTCCAACAAAGAAAGGAATCAATAATGTTACAAATGTCTGGTACTTTACGCTGCAAACTACCATCAAATATGTATTCATGTTTTCACACCTATTCCACTTAAGCTTTTATCTGCTGTTTTCAAACAGCAGCAAACAGACAAGTGGAGCAAAATAGCTATTTTAACAATGCATTTGCTAGCACACACTTGAAAACACAATGTTGCAGGAATTTCACATAGCACTGCACCGTACTGTACATTTCAAGCAACTTTACAATATAGACAAAAAAACAAAAGCCAAATATCCAATATGACAGTTTCCTTTCATTAGGCCCACTCTGTACAGTATGCTTTTTCTGCAGGGCCTCCACTTATACAAATATGCAGTTCAAAAAGACACAAGTTAATAGCAGGGTGAGCTATATATACACACTAGTGATTGCACCAGCTCAAATATGGCACTTTGGTTGCAATCTATTTACTCATTTGTGGAATTTTACGGGGCAGATAAATCAACGAAAAGTGCTGCCTTCAGCAGTCTCAGTCAACATCAGTGAATTACAGTATCCAACCCTCTGGAGAACAGCCTCTGCCCGCACTTGACGAGCGCCTATCTTTTTCAGTATGATACATTTACCACTGACCTTCACAGGCTTCCAACAGTGTTCATCCTCACAGTTACCAAAGCAGCATAAGGATTCGGTGTCTGTCACGTTAAGTCTTAATCAAACCAGTCCCTGCAGACATCGTTAGTGTTCAGGTGATACTTAAATGGCACATCAGGTTGAAGCGAGTGTCTAATGTCTTCCTTTTCTATGCAGAAAGCATTTACAAAGGTCATATAATTCCACATCTATGCTTTTCCTCCTCTAGCAAAATTAAAATGTCACGGTGCTGCACATTTGGATTAAGTTAAATTACATGGCTTCAGGTGGGGATGCAAAAAACAGAGATTACAGGATTTTGTAACAACTGTAAAGTCCTGGTACAATAGAGCAGGTGCAAATAGATCTCGGGGATTAGTGCATTATATTGCACACAATAGTGACATTAAATATTACAGAAAATTTCCATGAACACGGTGGGTATTCACACTGTAGCCATCCCAAAATAGAAACTAAGCTGTCGGAAGGCAGTCACATGGAGAAGTAAGAAATGTTCAGTACCATTACATCAATCCATCCATCCATCCATCCATCCAGTATCCATACCTGTGCAATCCTGTTTACGTGTCACAGGGATCAACTGGAGCCTATGCCAGCTCTCCTAGAGTGAAAGGTAGGTTTACACCCTGGACAGGACGCCAGTCCATCACAGGGCCACACATACAAACAGCTATAAGCCCACACTGTATGGGGGAGTGGTAGCCTAGTGGTTGCAGAAGTGGACTGGAGTCTGGAGGACCAAGCCCCCAGAATGCAACCCAGGTCAACCACCCTGGGCCCCTGAGCAAGGCCCTCAACCCCAACCGCTCCCCAGGGGGCGTTTATATGGCAGCCCACTGCTCTCTAGTCTAATTAGAGATGGGTTAAATGCAGAGAAACAAATTCCACCAGCCTGGCTGGGTGGTCATTAATAAATAAAAAAAAAAAAATAAAAAAAAAAATTTGGAATAACAAATTAACCTCACATTATGTGTTTTTGGACTATGGGAGGAACCCGGAGTACCCGGAGAAATCCCACGCATGGGGAGTGCATACAAACTTCACATAGAAAGACACTTGCTGGGATTTTGAACCAGGCACCTTCTTCCTTTGAGGCAAAACTGATATCCACAGCACCTACAACCATAGCATTTAAAAGGAAATTTACTTTAGGTGGTTTACATTTTTTTTTTGTTTTCTCCAGTCTGAATCACTTGATGAGTTTGTAAACTTGTAGCATTTTCCCCGTTGGATAAATGCAGAGTGCGTCACTTCAAACCAGTAGGAATGTCCTCACCGCTGATTGGTCAGCTCTGTCTGCCATCTGACCGAAAACTAAAAATACAGATATAATACAGATACAGATGTCCGCCAATCCGTGGCGCCAACAGTTATCCATAATCCTGTTTGGTGCTACCGTCTTGATCTATGAAGAGACAACTAAGGTTCATGAAAACATTTCATCATGAGCTTTAACTGGTGCCATCCACGTCAGGTGTTACAACATTCAGGTCAGCATCTACTCATCCTTTGTCTTAGTACAAAAAACACTGTCTATATCAATGCTGTCTAATTCCCATCCTTGAGGGCAGCTGTGCTGCATGTTTTAGATGTTTTCCTGCTTCACCACAGCTGTTTCAAATGAATGTGTCATTAACAGACTTGATGACAGCCTGACGGTGAGCCATATATTTGAATCAGATGTGTTGAAACAGGGAATCTAAAAGTGTGCAGGACAGTGGCCCTTGAGGACTACAGTTGGACAACACTGGTCTATGTGACACTTAAATATGTTACAATACAGTGGAGTTGTGAACAAAATGGATTTACAAACATCTTCCCGCAATGGGGACTGACCGTACAGTTGGAAAATCTTCTGCTCTGGAATATACCGATGTACTGCCTGTTTTATGACATGGCAAAGGTGGATTGGTTGCCATCTATTCAATTCATTTTATTTGTATAATCCCAATTCACTCCAAATTTCATTTCAAGGCACTTAGCTCAGAAAATAAACCAGTTCAGTGCAGTCCAAATATGATCCAAAGAAATCCAATTTGCTCTAATCCATTTATAATCCAGTTCATTCCAGTTGGGTCCAATTCAAAATGTATATAATGGCAATTCATTCAAATAAATCAAAGTTAAAAACTATCCAGCAAAGGGACCCAAAAGGTTGCATTGAATCTCCAATTCAGTGAACAATCCTGAGCAAGCAAAGGGCAACAGTGGAGAGAAGCAACTCCCTACTAACACGGTTGGAGACGAACATTTGGATAGTCAC
Source organism: Cololabis saira (assembly GCF_033807715.1). NCBI lineage: Eukaryota > Metazoa > Chordata > Actinopteri > Beloniformes > Belonidae > Cololabis > Cololabis saira. The sequence continues at coordinate 13,032,613 of NC_084589.1, forward strand.
CAAAGGCACACACTAAAGTGGTAAAGAGGGATGCATACATTACTCATACAGAAGTGTGAACAACATTTAACTTATTATTCCTGCAGAAACAAAAGTCTATTCTCCAATAATTTCCCCAAATCACATGACTCCATGCTTTCGGTCCTGTTTCAGTTTTATATTCTTTCTCAACAGGGGGGCCATCGCAGAGTTCGCCACACCCCCTGCACCGGACAAGAAAAGAACTGCATCAAACGAAACAAGCATGAGTTTGTTGTAAACAAAATAAAAGCTGTAGTTGTGAAAACACCCCTACACACACCACGTTTACACACACACACTTACATACACACACACACACACACTTTCACATACTACACCTGATGTGTTTAACATGTAAAGAAAAATTGAATGAGACAGTTAATATCAGGCAGTCTGAAGGTTTCGATATGTGAAACTAATTTCACTGAACACTCAAAATTGCCCCCATTTTGCATAATTCCTCAAAAATGCAACAAACACACTCAGAGAAAAGTCTGTCATCTTGCTTTTCCTACTGACACATTAACTGACATACCTTTTAAACCTTTTTAGTTCTACTCCTCAAACAGTTGAGTGAACTATATTTCTGTTGACAAGCTTTTGTTTGAAGAAAAGCTTCAACTGACTCTCTGGGGCTGAGGTGGTTTTCTTGCCTTTGTGCATCAAACATGTAGAAGTTGAACATCATGTAATTTTGAGGTCAGACTTTTGACTCTAAATAAAACATGAACGTCGCCTCTGGGTCTTAAAAGTTACCGGTAAGTGAATACCTAAGTACCTTGAATATGAGGTCTTTCTAATGTTTTGTTTTGGAGACAGCTGTAGTCTGATTCTTAAGATATTTAGACTACAAACATTTTTCTACCAAGATTATGGTCCCGAACTCCAACATGAAATCTTTTTCAATGTGACATACCTGACAAGTCTATCCATTATCCAGTACCTGACTGATAAGCCCCCCTGTCATATTGTTGTAGTTGTATTTAAACGGTAGGCATAAAAATGAGAAAAAAACAGCCCATCCCTGCTGTCACTAGGGCAGGAGGAGGGAAAATCCTGAACAGGTCCATCGCAGACCCACGTGGAGACAAACCAACGACCAACCAAACTCAAACTCACTCCTGTGTTCAATTTTCTAACCAGTCAGGAAATATCTGACCGCGTACATGGTAGAGGCTCCACTGAGTTCACTTGCAGCAGCTACGAATTTAGTCTCTCTGCTATCTGAGTAGGTAGTGTAGAACGGCAGTTTAGAGCTTTTTGTTGTAAACATCTGCCTACTGTGGCTGAAAGAGGTGCAAAGAGAGCACTAAGAGAGAACAAACACTTAATTACAGCAGACTGAACTGAGACGTTACATAAACACATCATCCTTTCCCTAATATCTCCTGTGGGGACTTTCCGTTTTTGGCTGTGACGTATTGTTTGGTCGAGTTTATTGCGGTCTCTGTTGAAAATGAAGAGGGAGAAAAGGTGGAGGGACGGACGGGCTGCTTTAATCTAATCAGTCGAGTGACTGTAGAATAAATTTTGACTAACTGCAAGTTTATTCTATAAAAGATCAAATTTACACAGAACATGATTCCCTACTTTAATTTCTCCTGTTCTTCTCTACGGCGGTCACAAGCACAGTTGAGAGCCGCTGCGAGGTGGATGTTTCAGTAAACTGTGTTTTAGGGAATTCATCATCAGTCTTTTTACTTATTTTGTGCAAAATATAACAGCAAATGACAACGGATTTCAATGCATCACAGTGGGCTCCTGACAAGTGGTCGTGCTCAGATGGAAATATTGGGACACTTTTAATTCAAACTTGACTGTCAGAATCTCTGATAACTACCAAGGGTGCAAAGTTTGTCTCAAGTCAAACTTTGACATCTCTGTCAGACAGGGAGGGCCCCTCATATGGCATCTTTTTGCCACTCGTCAAGATGCTGGCGGGTAGGTATGGGTCGGATGGCGAGTGAAGCTCGTCCATCTCCGTTGTGAAGTGGTCAGGACTTTCCCCGTTGGACGTCTCCTTGATGACGCTGTAGGTGAGCGCCACGCTGTAGGACACGGGTTTCTCTATGCGCTGAGGACCGCAGTGACACAGTTTCTTGAAAGCGGTGCGGAATTTCTGAGACATGACGTTGTAGATCACCGGGTTGATGGCGCTGTTTAAGTAGATGCAGAGACGGCAGAAGAGCAGGAACCAGTTGTCCAGGTAGGCTTTGTCCAGGAAAGAGTTGACCACCACTAAGGTTCGGTATGGCATCCAAAGTAAGGCGAAGAGGACCACCACCACAGCGAGCATTTTTGTCACCTGATCAAAAAAAAAATCACATGTTAAAAATGCCAGTAAGTAATGTCACGAACAAAAACTGTAGCTGGAATGGAAGTCTTACATACGACAGACTCGCCGGTGATTGATAGTGGCTAATCAGCATTGTGTGTAATTTCATCACATTGATATTAATTTTATCCTTCAAACATTTCCTCCTGCTTACCTGATGAATGTTATGTGGTTTTTGTGAGGCAGTATTAGGAAAAACAAAAACTATCATTAACGATAAATGCTGCAACTTTATTAAAGGAGCCGTCTGTAAGAAATGGCCAAAACTAGTACTGCAGTCACTTTCAAAATATTGTTGAGCGGCGTGTACCCTCCCCCTCCTCCCCCCGACCAGAGGTTGCCAGGTAGGCTGCAGAATGCAGCAGGAACGTAGGCTGCCATGGCTGCGATAATTAGAGCCGAGCTGGCAACCCGGATGCCGAAACAATACTGACTTGGTGATTGGGAGATAGGTGGAGGGTGGAGCTTCAGAAACAATACTGACTTGGTGATTGGGAGATAGGTGGAGGGTGGAGCTTCAGAAACAATACTGACTTGATGATTGGGAGATAGGTGGAGGGTGGAGCTTCAGAAACAATACTGACTTGATGATTGGGAGATAGGTGGAGGGTGGAGCTTCAGAAACAATACTGACTTGGTGATTGGGAGATAGGTGGAGGGTGGAGCTTCAGAAACAATACTGACTTGGTGATTGGGAGATAGGTGGAGGGTGGAGCTTCAGAAACAATACTGACTTCGTGATTGGGAGATAGGTGGAGGGTGGAGCTTCAGAAACAATATTGACTTCGTGATTGGGAGATAGGTGGAGGGTGGAGCTTCAGAAACAATATTGACTTCGTGATTGGGAGATAGGTGGAGGGTGGAGCTTCAGGCCAAAACAAAAAATGACAACATCAACATCAGTTGAGGGCTGCAACTCCTCTTTTTAAACTGGAATATCTCGGCTTGAGTGCTGTTGTCAGTGACATAAGTACGGTATTTGAAATGAACATGATTTTTAAATGTCTGTTGACATATCGGGGTCATTTTATGATTCGTTTTATTATTGCTCTTACATACAGCTACTTTAACTATTGCCAGAAGTAACTATAAGGCGCCGCTTTAATAATGTGGACTGTGAAGAAGTGGAGCTGACATACTGTACGGCATACCTCCTCCTGAGTGGGACTGTATTATGCTGTCATCAAAATACACTGAAATCCGAGTTTTCATACCAAAGTCAGTTGATGAGCTCTTTGTTAAAAGGGTTTTTCCCATCCATAATAACAATAATCTTCAGTGGCTACCAATTGGAAAACACCAATATAAAACATCCCTGTCAATTTTTGTGGGGCTGCCTTACACTTAAAATGTGTTAATTAATGAGCCTTGTCATCTTTGCCTGCAGCCAACTTTACATCATTTGCTGCATTTGCTGGATCTAGGGAGTTGATAGCACCAAGCTGTGTGACAGATGAACAAAGGGCACACACCTTGGACTGGCTCACTTCACCCACTAAAACCAGCTCGTACGAATAGAGACACACAAAAACGAGCCTGAAAAGGAGGTTCTTGTATTGTCAGTTTGTTTAAAACATGAAAAATGCACTGTTGTTTTGCTTAGCAACTAGCCCAGCACTAGAACTTAGAAGCTGAGGCTTAGTTTGATCTGTGTCAATAAAAGTCACACATTTATTTTTTTTCTTGTATTTTATTGCGTTTGTTGAAATAATAGGGAGTGGCTGAGTAGGTGATTTGGCTACAGTCAGGGGAAATGGCAATAGGCAAGGACTTATGACGTCCCATTCATGCCATGTGTGTTTCTATCGCACAGATGTGCCTGTTTTTGAAAGATGTTTGGACAGTCTTTTGGGGTAGGTCGGACTATGAAAGGGATTGTCTCTCTAGTCAAATTCATCACACAACACAGAGCTATGTATCACTGTGCAATTCCACCTGTGTGTCTGGTGACCACAAAAGACTTGCTACATTTTACAAGGCCGTTGAAAGCAGATTCCACAAAACATGTTCTCTTACAGTCTCAGCAGGATAACTGAAGCATGGTACATAACAGCTCTCTATAATGTGATCGATGCACTGGACTTATGTGAACACATTCACATAAAATCTCGTAAAATGTGGTGCTCATGAAGAAAGCCCTTCAGGGGGATCAATATTCGGGTAAGAATGATATACAGTTCGTGTCACCTAAGCTACATAGTCCAATTCTATGCATAAAATTACAGTTATAAAAAGCATATTAGTACAATGACCTCATGGTTTGCTGAAGAAAACTGATTGAACCTGTACCAGGCTTACTTACACTGGGCTTGATGGAGCTGCACCTTCTCACCCTGGCATTTGTGAAACAGACTAAGATGGATGAAGTCAGTGGCATATGTTAAGCCCTGCTTTGTCAAATATCCTCGACTTCTTTGTTCTACTTTTTTGTAATAATACTGAGATGTGTGTCTGCTCTGTTCCCCAGTAACTGCAAGCTACCCTTCCCCAGATGTTTGTGTTATCCCTGGAGATTTTGTATCGCCAGTAACCACAGTACTACAGTCAAAAGAGTCCAGCTCTGCCAGACTAAATATTAAGTTTGGTGCTCTTCCTCAAAGCTAAACATCATAATGTTTGCACAACAAAGTTATCTTGAGGAAAAAATACAGTGCTCCATTTTTGTTTCAGGGACCAGCTTCACTGGATTAACCTTTTAAAGAGCAGCTCACATTCTCTGCAGCAAGCATGAAATAAAACACCTCTGTAATCATGGTCAGCATAAGAAAAACACTAGTAATATAAAAATAAAAATCCTGGAGATTTAAAAGAACATCAAGAGAGACAGAAAAGTCAATTACATTGTTTGGAACGTGAAGTGTAAAAAGAAACAAAGGTGCTTGTCAAGCATGAAATTAATTATGTCTGGCCTGAAAACCATACTTTTTAATTTAGTTCCAGCGTCATGAATAATTGTCTGGCACTCCTGTCAGGGTGACCACCTGCAGCGAGGCTCTCTCTCCCCCGGCTCCGCTCCACCAAATGTGCCTGATTACAGAAGTACGTCCTGTTGTGCTGAAGATCATCACTCACTCTCCCCAGAAATACCTGGGCTGCGCTCCGACCTCAGCCCGTCCAGTCGCTTATCACAGACGACTCGTGGAGAGACAGATTTGTGTTCCACTTCACCTGATAATGCAGTGATGTGTCATAATTACATGTAGGACATAACTAGTTACGTGTCATAAAGAGCAGCAGTACTCCAGTCTGAGCTGATTGACAGCGGGACATTGTTGTTTTCAAACCCCAAGAGAAAAATATCTGCATCAACATGCACTCACAAAGTCAAGTCATGTCAAGGCTAGACACAATTTATGGACACAAATATTATTTATATTTAATACAACTCATGACATTTTACAAAGTTATATAATTTTTCCTGCTTAATTGATTTTGAAAGAGAATTTACCTTCCTATTATTAAATGCCACCTGCAGGCTAATGCCCCAGTGACTGAAAGAGTAGGAAATATTGAATTTAAATTTGATATAATAAGTCTATGCACTGCCGTAAGATTTAAAGGGGGCTATAATGGTATAGTTTTTACTTACCTGCAAAACACATATGCCACTAAATATCAGTGTTAGTTACGGGGAAATCGTGATTCACATAGGAGTTTTGATGCTGGAAAAAGCTGACAAATGATAATGTACACCCACTTGACAGAGCACTACCTATAATTACGAGTGTAAGCATCCCAGAGACAAAGGACAAAGGACAAGAATCTGGGGAAACGCATTAATTTGTGGTTTGAGGATGATGCTTAGATCCCTGAAAAGATGCGAGTTACTGAACGTTTTCACGGTTTATTTGCATATTCCAGTTTAAACCTGAAGGTTGAAACTGGAGTATAAAGGAGTCATGCTGGTGGGCTGTCATTAAAATTACTGTGTAATAAAGCAGGACTGCGTTAGGGAGCCAGAGGCATCAAGAAAAAGAAGAAGAAGAGTAAATCAAGAGGGAAAATAAGACGTGCAGTACACAATTACCATCTCTGTCAAGCAGGGAATATAGACGCTCCCCTACTGTCAGTCCTAAACACTGGTGTCCTGGCATTCTGATACTGATGGAGACATGAAAATAAAAATAAACCAGCATAAGCCGTTAACCTCACAAGACTTGCCTTGAATCCCCAGCCCTGAGCTCTGTACATGGCCGCGTTTGTAGTTGCATCAGTGTCAGTGAAGTCCCGTCCCTTCATCTGCACTCAGTGCACTCACGCAGGAACTCCAGTGTCTTAGGTCAGGAAAAGCTTTGAACAGGCTGACCTAACACCATATTCCCAAAAAAGACAACCTACCCAAGGAACCGCAACTGTTTTTCAAAGCTCAGGTTGGCTGCTTTTTCCTCTGAACTTGTTCAATTATATACCTCAAATGAATGAAATCGATAGTTTTTCAAACACAAACAGATTTTTAAAGGGCAGATTCTGTAAGTTGTGTATCTGTGCGTTGCTCTTCCAGGTTTTAGGACTCCCACGTGTTGCAGTGATAAGTTCTTGCTTTAGGTTCATTGTAAGCTTCTTTTGCTGTCTTTTCTGTACCAAACAAGCAAATGTCTTGTGAATCCTGAGACGTGAAACTCGACTTCATTAAAAAAAATATATATATATCTTTTTTTTTATCCGTTGTGATTTGGATAATCTGGTTTTAAGGGAGCCCTTCTTTTATTACAACTAGTTATTTTGCAAGTTTGTAATCACGAGAAACTTAAAGGAGCTTGAGGCTCCTTTTAAGAAATGAGACTCTCTAGCGCCATCCTTCACCACGACGGCCGTTGGGGGTACTGCAGCCAACAGTGAAGCCGGCACGGGAGAACGGGGAGAACGTGCATGCAGCGTCATGTGACGTCACATCCGCAGCCCAGCGCGGGAAAGTTTTTTCATAAATCCTGCCACAATCCGGCCTCAAGCTCCTTTAAATGTAAAAATATGCCTGCATGATCTTGTTGAAAAAACTGGACCAACTTTAACGGCTTTAGCTCAGTTGAGGACTGTTGCCTCTTCTCCCACGGTATATAATTTGTGTATATTTTTTTCTGAGGCAGCCGGCTCACTTACAAGGTAAAGAGAAGAAAAAGACATCTGTTCATTTTTCAGTATTTCAGTGTCTTTTTTCAAGTACATATACCGTCTCCTTGTTCACATCTAATCCATTCAGATCATAAAAAGGAGTGAAGTGCTGATGAAAATGTTTCATAACGGTGTCATCAGGAGAAAGCATGAGAGCTGGGATCAGAGCGTCAGGGACAGGCAGAGCGCCTCCGGCATGGTTATTGATCTTTTATCAGTGTTGTGAACTATTAAGACGTATTGAAACACAAAGACAGCAGTCTCACTGTTTTACTAAACAGTGTTTAGTAGATGTGGGTATGGAAAGGTCCTTAGATCTATTCTTGGACGCTGTTAAGATGTGAAGAGAAGTGAAAGGACTGTCAGAGAGAAAGCCTGGAACCTTAAATGACAGCTCAAGGGAACAGGGGCCCGTCAGGAGACTGTTAATGCTGCTGCCAGCGGTGCTGATCCGCTCACCTTTTGAGGCTTTTTTCTTTGTTGCCCCCTACCCAACACTGAAATTTAAATTTCTATTAAATGACTACTTTTGTCTCCATATTAGGTGCCTGACCGGTTTTGATGCTCGTGAAGTCACTAAAAGGTAAGGTCTAGATGCTGAAATAAATCTGACTTGTTAGTCGATGGAGCCCAGTTGAAGTCTATATTGATTACGTGAGAGACTAGTAGAGGTAGTTTTCTAACCCTAACTAGGAAGGTTTTCTTTTCAAATTCAAACCCTGAACACAGCCTGAAAAGAAATCAAAAATGACATGATTTCAGAGTTCTGGAAGATGATGGAAGAGACATTTTGTGTCTGAATGTGACCCTCTTCAAGGTTCATTCATCCAACATCTTATTATTTTATTACGGCCCAAGAACTGACAGTGCGAAGGCCCTATTGTATCTGTAGGAGTTCTCGTTCTCGTTTTTATTTTTCCGACGAAATGAGGTTTTTGCCCCCCTAAACGTGTCCCAAAAGTCACCAAATTTTGCACGCAAGCCAGGCCTGGCGAAAAATGTGATATTTAATGGTTTGCATTAATGGCGTGGCCTAATGGCTCAACAGCGCCCCCTAGAAAACTTCAAGCCTCAAGCCCCACAATACGGTTTGACATACATGCACGAACTCGGTACACACCTGTATCATGTCGCAACTTAAAGAAAAGTCTCTTGGCGCCATGGCCGAAACCCAACAGGAAGTCGGCCATTTTGAATGAATCATTTAATTTTGGCGCAATTTATGACATTTCTTCGGCCGTTAATGCGGCCCGAACCGTAACGTGCACCCAGGTGTGTTATACATCAAAATGTGCGTCTCCATCCTGCGCCGACACGCATTACTTTTCTCAGTCAAAAGCGTTACCGTGGCAACAATAGACGCCAAAAAGCGTGCCCCCCCTTCATCTGATTTGTCCGTATTTGATAGTTCCTACTTTCTGCCATAACTTTTGAATGGTTTGACACAAAGGTTCGTGGGTGGTGTCATCGGACTCGGTTTTGAGTACTTGACCTTCATTGGCCTGAATTAGCCCCGCCCCTTCTTCTGATTGGTCGATATTTGATAGTCCCTATTCTCTGCCATAACTTTTGAACGGGTTGTGATAAAGACTCGTGGGTGGTGTCATCTGACTCGGTTTGGAGGACTTGACCTTCATTTGCATGAATTAGCCCCGCCCCTTCTTCTGATTGGTTGATATTTAATAGATCCTATTTTATGCTATAACTTTTGAATGGTTTGACATACAGAGTCATGGGTGGTGTCATCGGACTTAGTTTTGAGTCCTTGATCTTTATGGGTGAAAATTGCACGCGTGAGGGCCCGTTCATTTCTGCTTTCAGGTTTAATTATCTTTTTATCTTTTTGAAATGCACATTCAGTATTCTGAATTCTGTGCTGAGCGTCTACTCTACATGCTCCTCCTAACAAGGTGGGATTTTAAAACCTGCAACCATTTGATTAAATCTTTGATCTTCCTAATTCTTCTGTTTGTACTTTCCAGTTTCACAGGTCAAAACAAACTCCTCTCAAAATGGCCATGGAAAGCAAACTAAGCTCAGCTAATACACATAAGGTAGTTACCGGGTACCTGGGAGGCCGGTGATGGACTGGCAACCTGTCAGGTGTGTACCCCTGACAGGTCGCCAGTAATGAGCTGGATAGGCTCCGGCAGAGCTCCGGGACCCTATACAGGATAATATGGGTATAGAAAATGGAAGGATGGATGGGTACTTGGGAACTAAATAACCACATCTGTGAATATGAGCTCTGACTATCAGAAAAACAAAGATTTATAGCCTCCTCTCTGTGGACAGAAGGACTGGTTTTTAATCAGTAATTGTCCCATCTGACATACAGTTAATATAGGATTATGAACCGAGAGCATTTTCTTTACTTTTTTTAATCAATATTTTGATTGAGCTGTCTATTTGGAGATGAAAATTTAATCAGTTTAGAGAACTCATCCCCCTTCAGCTCAGCCTGACAGTTGTAATGTGCTTCTGAGAAGATGACATGTCCCTCAGTGACACTGATGACGGCCACAGATATGACAGCTGATGTCTGGTAGTTCTTTGAAAATACAATGTCCATAACTGCAAGAAAAGTCGAAGAAGGTGAACCTTTTCCCAAGACAGCTAGAAAAGCACTTCTTTGTTTATATGAAGTTGAACAAAACAAACAATTTACATGATTCAAATGTAACAAATGTTGCATCTTTGCAGGTTTGTAACTTATTTTAATAGGATGACAAAGGAAGCATATTATACACTTTTGGTCAGCCAGTGTCTCTTCTAATGGGACATTCAGTCAAGACCTCATCGCTCTAACATGTGGGAGGGTCAGACCCATAGACTGTGCCATCACCAATAGGTTTTCTGAACAGTGATTTTCATGTTTCTTTTTTCCTCGTAGTGGGCAAACATGTTGCAAATGGGTGGAACAAAAAAAACCTGGAAAGCTGGGTGGAACACGGACACCTTATTTGAGTCACAGCCGTTGTAGGCTGGCTAATGACGCTAATCATTATTACAAACATTGTAATTTCAAGCATCGCTACAAAAAAATATTCAAAATGAGTGCTACTGTACCATAACTGAAACGAGGACTAGCAGAACTCTGCTGGGAGCCACTTTGGCTCAGCTGGGTTAAACCTGTTATTGCACCTGCCCCGTTCAGCTTGACTGTACCAGAGGAGCTGCAGTGCTGCTGGCGAACATTTGAAATGGGACGTTTCAAAAGTCATTTCAGGGCTGACAGCTGAAATGATTGTGTTAAGCTGATACTCAGTTAGAGTAAGCTGCTTCACGAAGCTTCAGCCTCAGACAGGCGAACCAGCCAGTCACACAGGTCTGTTAATGGGATTAACAGCACAACAAAACATATTCTCTTTATTATATGAATGATTATACTCTATTAAGTCTTTATTCACAGCCTAGCAACTTTGATTTAACTTCAATACAGTCCTCTGTGCTAAGCAGTAAAATGATGACCAGCGCTGCTGTGAAAATTTGCAAAAAGCAATTCCATTACACTTTTGCAAATAAGTGGATTAACAGATTGCCTGAAAAAAACCACCTCCTGGAAAAAAGTGTATTCGAATTAGTGATGTTTTCATTGCAGGATTTCTTTTTTCGATATTTGGTTTTGCGCAAATCTAGACCCCATCCGCAGATACCCAGCCGGGTATCTGCTAAACCGAAGATATTTTCCTGCCTTTGGACCTGTCATCCACATGAAAACGCAAATAAACGAATGTTTAAAAAAACTCCGGGCAAAGTGAAGATTTTTGAAAACTCTGTTTATGTAGATGCGTGTAGACGGAGACAACCGGAGTTTTGCGTTTTCGAACGCCACATTATGCGCCAAGACAACAACAAATCTGCTCTGACGTGCGACCTTTGTTTACCACAGAACTACAGATGATCCAGCATCTGTTCTCCAAGCTATTTATTAAATAAATGGTCTCTGCTCTTGACCACCGTTTACTACGTTACACCGACGCAGAGCCTACGCCGTAGGGTACGCGGCGACGCGCACCGTACGCCGTACCCTACGCCGTAGGCTACGGCATAGGCTACGGCATAAGCTACGGCGTAGGGCTGCGTCGATAACGCAGCATATCCGTGGCGGGACAAGGGGGGGACTCGGGCTCGTTACCGAGAAGGAGACGTGCCTGCCGGGGAAGCTGCACCTCCGCGGCAGCCGCAGATGATCTACAGGTTAGAATGCTTATGAATGTGGTCGAAAACGCAGATCTTCGGTTATGTGTGGAAGGGTTTTTTTTTAAAAACGATGTAATGTGGATACAAATTATTTTATAAACAGAGGGGGGGAAATATTCGGTTTTAAAAATACCCGGCTACGTGTGTACATAGCCCTAGTTGTAATGGAAATGCGCCTAGCCTGACTCTGCAGCACCTTACTGGCAGGACCCCAGCATGACCCCATGTCTGCCTGCCTGGAAATGAGCCCTAGCAGCACATCACTGAAGCTAACATGCTAGTCTGATTATTTTTCTCAGAACCAGTGGATGCGTATGAGGCATGTTCAGCAAGGATTCAGACGTGAGGAGACGCACAACCAGTTTTACATCTCCCCTGAAAGGTTGTCATGGAAATGAGGCTGAATTAAAAACATACAAGGCAGCGGCTGTCAGCACCAAAAACAATAACACAGCATCAACGTTCCCGTTCAGCATACATTTGACAACAAATACGTTTTCTAGAGACAGCAAAGTGATGAAGTCATAAATTACTAAGTAAAAGAATTTAAAGTGCGTAGTAATCATTCTTTAAACACCTTTTGTGTGTTTTTTTTGTTTGTTTTTTTTGACACACGTCAGTGCATTTATTATACATTTGAAAAACATTTGACTTTAGCTTGTAGCTGCAGTCAAGTGAGTGTATTTGGAGTGTATAGAAAGGGGGAATGATGAGTGGCTTTAGAGAGTTAGAAACCTAATGCTAAGTCTTCATTACCTCCTTCAGTAACTGAGTAATGGGTTGGACCACTGCTTGTGAGCAGTAAATGCTGACAGCTAGGAACATCCAGCTGTTTGTCTGTGTGCATCGGCCAAACCGAAGGGAGAAAAACAGCCAAAAGCCTATTTGAGCTCAAGTTTACTGATTTGACAATTCAACAAAGCCCTAGAGGCCCCTCAGGTGACCCCACCCATGTCATTCCAGGGAGGCGTCTTCCTTAATCAGATAACCAAACATCGCCAGCCCTTCGTCCTGAGACAGTACAGCGTGTCTCTTGACTTTTAAAGAACTCTGATGGCATTAAACAGAGTAGGAAAAGGCTTTTTAGCCTGTTTTCACTAAAACGAGATAAGGAAACAGGCTTGCACTGTGGTTTACCTCATTCTTGACAGCGTGTTTAAAAGCGGAGTCCATGAGGTCTACTGTAAGACCTCACAGACTTTTAACAGACAAACATTGTTAGTTAAAACTGTATTTACCAAAAAACATGTCCTAATAGCTAAGTTAAACATTTTGTACTCTGGAGATGCTTTGCTGAGACCATTTTTGAGCTTTGCTAAACCTCGAAGGGAAGAAACCACCTGTGAAAATACCCAAAACAGATGTACTGTAGCATTGGTGAAGTCATCAGTCAGGTTTTATCACATTGCCGTTTACAGATTCATTGCTGTAAAGCTGTTATTTACACTCCTATGTGAAGTTTTGATGAGGGAGAATTATACATTTTACCTGGCGTCTCTTCAGAACTTACTCTGCTGGTACAGATAAGGAGACGAACTCTCTCAGGTGTGTTGTATCTGCACGGATCCCAAGTTTGACCGTTTTGGTCCGAGGGTGGTGGAGTTGTTACTGACTGCTCGTCATTTGTCATTTGACTGGATATTTGTTCAAGTGGAAAATTATTTAAGGCTTAAAAGATTTAAGCTCTAGATTTGAGGCTTCTGACCCACAGAAACTCCAGGACTCTTTTTAACAGCTCAGATAAAACATACTTGTTTCTATCTTGAGGCTTCAAAATGTTTCCTAAATTTAAAAGACCGTCCAGTGGATGGTTATATCCAGCGTAACCCTTCCTAATCCCAGGGTAGTAGGTTTAGGGTGTCCTTTCAGACCCACACTGCAAAAGCTGCTCTTTTACTTATTTTTTCTTTTTCTATACTCATTTTTATGTACTATTCTATCAACCTGCCCAGGGACTACAGGTGGAAAATAGCAAGTTGCTACAACCTGGCACAATGCATATTCTCTTGCAAAAGATGAATGTCTTATTGTGCACTGTCCCTGTTTTGAAATAAATAAATAAATGACAAATTACAAACTGCAAAAACGCGTCCAGAAATAAGCCTAAGATTCCTAAATCTTGACACAATTGTCCTATATTTAAGTAAAATATCTTTGCCAATGGAGTAAGAAAAATGTTCATGGGGAGAATTCTTTAAACTAGCAAAATAGTCTAAAATAGTCTTCACATTTTCTTGAAACAGGGCGTTTTTACTTTCTTAGAAATTAGATTTTGCAGTGCCAGGTTTCATCTACAAAGTCTTCTAAAACCTGATTTTCATTCAAGCCTTTATGCCTCAGCTACTGAATTAACTAAAAACATAAAATAAAAGTTATTTGAGGTTCGGTTTTCTGCTTTAATAATAAAGTACCTACTTTGTCTTAAAAGGGAAAAATGACACATCCAATACTGTATCAACGTTTTAGGCCCCCCGAGTCATGTTGGTATTTTTAATCAAAATTAAAGGACCATATTGATTTTTCAGTCTCTTTGTTTAGATACAAACAAATGCAGTGATTTTATTGGAGGTAGAATTGATCAGTTGTCTGATTAATTGGACAACTGAAAAGCCACAACACCCACAAGATTTATTTTTTCAATAATTACTATCAGCAAAACTGATATTAGCGGATTTCTTGATAAGATGTACACAAAATAAATTTACAACATGTTCATAATGAGTTGTACAACCCGTAAAACCAGTCAATTTAACTCTTTTTAAAGCCACTCTATGAAGAAATGCCTATTCTGACCGCAAAAGGGCAGCATTCTAGAGATCTCAGGAGTCAGGCCCTGGCGTTGGGAGTAAAACTAAATAAAGTGGACCTTTGGGACAGAGTCATATTTCAAGAGTTGTTTGTTAGCGGGCTTGAACTTGTGTTCTTGTGAAAAATCATCGGTTACAGCTGAAGCTCTGTTGCCATTCAAAGTCTGAATCTAGACATGTACAGTCAAACTCCCAGAATGTGTTCTTGCACCACCAATTTTACTGAAGATGCTTCAGTGGAGACTTCAGATGGCAAATGACCCAGAATGCACTTGGCACTAATGAGCAGATGTAATAGCAGAAGGAACTGAATATATTTTTTTAATAGCATAACTTCATTGTTATGTAAGACAACAATGTTTAAAAGATCCATGTATTTCTTTTAGCTTGATATTTATAGTTAAATCTATTTTTAAAACAAAGTCCTGATATGTTCTTTCTTTGTTCTTTGCTTTCAGGGAGGTTCATTTAAAACGCAGCTGAAATGCAAAAGCTTAAAAACACATCATATACATAAAGTAACAATTATTAGACACTTTTACCAGAGGACACTGTCGACAAAAATCGATGATGAAAATAGTCGCCAACAAATTTAATCATCGACTCGAATTGTTAGCAAAAAAACAGAGTGAGGCATCACTTTCCTTTCCATTTCTGCTGAGAATTACATATAATGTACAATAGCGTTCAGCCGCCATTTACGGTGGCCGACAAGGGCCAAACGCACTGCAACGGCCTAATGCGTCTCAGTGAAGGAAAACGGCTTCAAGTACAGAAACGATACAAATTCACAAACTCAAAACGAGGTACAAAAACAGGAACGTGGTGCAAATGAAAAAACGTGCTGCAAAAAACAAAGACAAATGCAGCATCATCAAACGCGCTGCAAATAGAGAAACGATGAAAAGCACAAGACGATATAAAACAAGAAACCAACTTCAAAAGAAAAATGCTTCATAACCGGTCACTACAACCGGAAGTGCTCCAAACCTGCAGGGGGCGCTCTCGGCGTAACAGCTCAATGGACAGACACACGGGATGATGATGCTGCATTTGTCTTTGTTTTTTGCAGCACGTTTTTTCATTTGCACCACGTTCCTCTTTTTGTACATCGTTTTGAGTTTGTGAATTATAATCGTTTCTGTACTTGAAGCCGTTTTCCTTAACTGAGACGCATTAGGCCGTTGCAGTGCGTTTGGCCCTTGTCGGCCACCGTAGCTATTGTCACCATAGGTGTTTTTCAACAGAGTGAGCCATCTCCCTCCCTCCTTATCTCTGCCGACAGTTGCACATGGAATACAGTGCCAGATAAAATATATGCCGTCAGCAGATGCATCATCACGGCGACTGGCAGTAAAGTTAATTAAAAGATGTATTTTTGAATGAAGTGTCCATCTTTCATGTCTTTCATTTATAATGAGCACATCATTTAAAGAACTGCATGGAAAGTTTAGAGCTGAGAACTAAATAAGACCCATTTAATAATTATAGGATTCATAATCCATTAGTCAACTGATCGTTTCCATAGTCGATGACTAATCGACTATCAGAATAGTCGTTAGTTGCAGCCCTATTCTGAATACCTGTCAGCCTGCTGGCTGAGTCGTGATGAAGTACACAAACATGAAGTACACAAACACGCTGCTGCTGCAGCTGAAATGAGCCGGAAATGTGTCCTTCTGTTCCCCAAAGTACGTTTTCCTGGGTTGCCAAGTAGAACTACCAAGTACACAAGTCCAATCCTGGTATACTAAGATCTAAGAAATGGCTAAGATGTGCCAGATTGTCATTAGCAGTGTTATCAGTGGCTCTGTGCTCCACACAGCTGAATGATGTGCCCCCATGTGGTCAGAAATGATATTGCTACATTGAGTGGCTTTAAGCAGACTGTCCCCATGCAGAAGCAAATACATTAATTGGGATTCATTATGTTTAGGTTCAAGAAATCCAGGCTACAAAAATTCAGTTTCAATCTTAAAGAGTATAGATAGTAAATATGCATTTAAAACTTTAATAAAATAAAATAGGACTAAGGTTTAAAAGTGCAATAACCTTTATCTCTAAATGCATCACTGGTATTTTTGTCTCTTTGCACATGTATATTATTCGTTTTTCTTTTGTACATTGCTCTTTTTTTATATTGCTCTTTTTAATTACTTAGCTATTTATTGGTTATTTTTTTAGGATATACTTTTTTATACCTTTTCGTACTTCCATGTATATTTTGTAAAAATTGTCGAGTGTGTGTATGTTTGCTGCTGCACAATTGAATTTCCCCTCTGGGGGATCAATAAAGTTTATTCTATTATATTGTATTGTATTGTATTGTATTGTATTGTATTGTATTCTATTCTATTCTATTCTATTCTAAGGTGTGCCTAAGACTTCTGCTCAGTGATGTATTTGGCATCAGTTCACAATGGATTAATACGGAAGAGTATTAGGTCCAGGCAGGAGAAAAATAAAAATAATATTTGAGAGGAGGAAGATTTTTTTTCCAAGATGCACTTCGAGAAAAAAGTCGAAATGTCGAGAAAAAAGTCAAAATTTCGTGAATAAAGTTGAAATGTTGAGAAAAAATTTTGACATTTCGACTTTTTTCTCACATTTCGAGTTTTTTCTCGAATTGCACAATAAAAAAAAATCTTTCCCTCTCAAATATTTTTTCTCCTGCATGGCTCTAATACTCTTCGGTATATAATCTCAAGCATAGCTGCTTGTCAGAAAACATACTGACCAATAAAGCTGTCTTAATAAGCAACTTCACTGGAGTTTTGTTTCTGCTTGTTGCACATGGAGACGTGAGTGTCCCAGCTGGAGCACACATCATTAAACAGAGTGAGTGTGTGTGAACAAACATGTCCCTGTACCTGTCTGCGTGAGGCGGCCGTGGAGCTGCTGGAGGAGCTGCTGCTCACCATCCTCCCCCCCTGACTCGCCTCCCTCTTCCACTTCTGGCTGCCGCTCTTGGGGTCCGAGGGCAGCGGGTTGAGGAACAGTATCCTGGCGATCAGTCCGTACAGCACCGTGGCCAGCAGCAGCGGCAGCACGTAAAACACCGCGAAGTCCGTGAAGTAGATGGGCAGGTAGTAAGTCCTGCTCACCTTGTAGGCGCAGGTGAGCAGCACGGCGTTGGAGAACACCAGCTCCCTGGTGTCGGACAGGAACAGCCACAGGACGCAGTACAGCGAGGTGACGCTCCACACCAGCAGGATGATCCTCTTGGCCCGGGACAGGGTGCACAGGAACTGCGCCCGGATCGGGTGGCAGATGGCGATGTAGCGCTCCACGGTGAAGGCGGTGATGGAGCAGGAGGACGCGTTGATGCCCAGGTACTGGAAGTAGGTGATGCCCAGACAGCCGGCCCAGCCGAACACCCACTGGCCGCGCAGCGCGTCCGTCAGGTTGGGCAGCCCGGCGGCCGTCAGCACCATCAGGTCCGCGGCGGCCAGGCTCACCAGGTAGATGTTGGTGGGGGTCCGCATGTGCCTGGTGGTCAGCACCACCAGGATCACCATCACGTTGCCCACGATGCCCGCTCCGCAGATGAGGGACACCAGGAACACGCTGATCACCTTGTATTGGACGGAGTAGTCCTCCCACACGGCCAGGCTCTGGTTGGTGCCGTTCTGCACGGTCGAGTTATCCATGGTCAGGTTTTCCATCTCTGTGGACTTTTAGGAAATAAAACTGCACAAAGCATCAACTTAAATTATAAATCATTAAAAAAAAAGTAATAACAAAAAATAAATATTTCATCCATGTGAAATCCATCCCAACTGGCTTTCCTTCTGTATGAAGTCACATATCTGATTTTGCAAAGCCATGAAATGACCCTAAAAAAAAAACTACTAAAGCCACCGTTAAAAAGCCAGTGTTGACTGAAGTTTGCAGACAGAGGAGAGGATGTGTTGCAGGCTGCTGCTGCTCTCTGCTTCTGTCTCCCTGCTCTGATGACTGAGAGCTTCCTGCAGAGTCTCTCTGCTCTTGAGAGCTCGCAGTGAAGTCACGGGCTGACGTGCTGGAACCTCAGACACCTGCTTCTCAACGCACACACACACACTGCCCATTTAAGCTGTGTATAGATTTACTTTGATGGAATATTATTGGCTTTGTGGGAGTCACGATATATTGATTTTCTTTTAAATTGCATCTTCCTTTATGAATTCATTTCAGGTGTGAGAAAATCTGAAGGGCCTTTGCATTACTGTTCAATGCCAGGGACACTCCAGTTTTGCAAAATAAAGTTCAAGGAGAAGGCTTGGAAATGTGCAGTTCATCAAATGACCACTAGAGGCTGGCATCAAACGTGAGTTAATTCCTATTGACCTCGATGATAAATTGTCCAACTCTACTCTAACTCTACAGTAGACGTAAAGATACAGTAAAATAAATAGTTTTGTCACCATATAGCTAGGTTTAGTTCTTTTTTGATAGCTGCAGTGCAGTCTGAGGTGCCTAACAGGTAGCTGTGATCCCTTAGCACCTAACAATATGTGGCTTGTGCTGTTAGTTCTCGTACTAAACCTAAAACAAATTGTCGACCAAAGTGTTTTGGATTTCATTTCTTCTGTGAGTGAGATTTTATTGTCATTTCATGATAGTAAATTAACTGAATGATTTTGATTTAAACAGTGTTTCGAATTACCATAAATAGCATGGTAGCTGTAGTTGCACTAACATGACATTGAATAAAATATTAGTTGTTATAATAGATTTCCACATCCTTTACGATTGGTACCACTAAGCAGTTTGTCTTAAAGATAGCTTAATTGTAGATATGCTGCCATAGGCCTATACTGCAGGGGGACACCAATATGATCCACTGAGCCGTGTCCATCACCCCTTCTTCTCTCCTCTTTTTCTCTTTCCTTTCTTCAGATCAACCCTCAGTTATTAATTAGAAGTATCTCATAACCATCATTGTTGTCCATTGTTCTTGTAGTTTGTTGTGCTGGTCTGCCCCCTCTTTTTCTCCTCTGTGCATGTTTGCAGGCCAGAGCTTCAGGAGCTGCATGCTCGCACTAGGGGAGTTTTTGCCTGCCATTGTTTATGTAATAAATGCTCGGGGGTTATGTTCTAGGTCTCTGAAAAGATCCTGCAGACAACTTGTGTAATAGATGATATATAAATAACATTGAATTGAATTGAATTGAATTGAACTGAAAGCCATAAAGCCTAATAGGTAAACAGATGGGGTGCCCGCAATCTGCCCAGGAGATTAAGGTCAAACACGGTGGGCTAGAGATTGGTGCTTTGTGTGTGATGATCCCTGATCTTTTCCTTGAATGGCTGAGTCAGGGAATTGATCAAATGTTCCACCATTGCGCATCTGTGGCACTTTTATCAAACCCTGCTGTTTAGTGTGAAATGCATGGAGGGGGGAAGGTACAGCATTTTCTGTTGTCACTGTAAAGCCTCTGTTCAGTCATGGGAGGTAGTGACAGAGGCGTAACAGGGGTAAAACGTGTGTGCTGTGAAACAGCAATATGAAAAGGTTCAAGAAGGCCAACAGGGTGGCTCCAAACTGCATAAAGTTTATGATCCGTCCATCACAGGTTGGTGAGAGGCGGGCCAGCGGGTTGTCTGGTTGCGCTGTTGTGATACATTACCAGAACCCTCATAAAATGACAAACAAGCTAAAGATACTGGGGGGAAAAATACCACCAGCTGGGCTGCCTGGATTATGACCTTTGATACTTGGGATTCTGGTTACTCAGCAATCGCAGTGATCACACTTAGCACCCTTCTCAGGTTGACCCAACACCTTCCTGCTGCAGCCTCAGAAACAGAGTAAACGCCAGCAGCAATGAAAGTGAAATCTAGACGCCTGTGTGTCCCTCTCAAACAACCAGTTAGACACTTACAGTTGTTAATTTAGCAGACTCTTATCAAAAGCAACTTACGTGTGCAGAGCATCATGCTACAGGCCAGTTGGAGATATTAGGTGCTAAATCAATAAAATCAGTATGGGAAGAGAAACTTCTAAGGTGCCAAAAAATGACAAAGTGCAACGTAGACCCATAGAGAAAGTGAATGTAGATAATATTTTAGTTACAGTTAATTAAGAAATATTGAACTGTATGTTAGCTGTGGACTGTTAAGTGGAGAAAAGAGAAATAATGCTTTGAAAAAGCACATGCAATGAGCAGAATGAAGGGAAGGCAGAAAGAATAAAGAAAAACATGTGAAACCCCTAAAGACAGGTTTTAGTTAGCATGAACAAAGCTACAATGGACAGGGGTAACTGAGACAAGGCGAAATGGTTCCAACAACCTTTCATGCTTGTTTGTTCCACCCACTTTCTTTATTTTTGGATTAACCAGGGATGGAGCGTGGTAAGCTCCCACCTCTCATAATAACAATTGCATGTTTAGAGCTGATGACATTTTCTGACTGCTGCAGCGGTAAACAAATATTGTAGTGTAATAAAACCCACCCTCAATTTATTCTAAGTATGCAAGGCGCTCACAAGCTGGTTCGAGTTTTAAATATATAAAATATGATCTCATGGTGATATTGTGTTTTCAGACAAATCAGCTATTTATACTCCACATATTGATCATTTAAAGTTGCTCTGTGAGGGGGTGGCTGTCAGACAGTTGAATTGTTCACAAATACAATGTAGTGGGTTATGATCATTTGCTGCTCAGAACCTGAAGAAGAAATTGGTGTTTCCCAAGATTTTGCAGGAAAGATGAACTCCATAAGTGGCATCTGCATTATTTATATTCCCTTTCCAACTAATCTTTATTTTTCTTGTGTTTATAGTTCTTTTGGAGAAATATTGTGCCATAAAGCAGCTGAAATTATAATCAACCCAAAGCTATATGGTTACAACATCAGTAAGATGTGTGAAACACTACATTTGCTTAAAAGTTAAATGCTTTACAATAAAGTTATGTATGTATTCTCCATTACACCACTTGTGCTTATCTTAAAAGCTTTAAGTTAAGGACCTTTCTTCTCTTCTGTGCTTGAGGACACTGACTGGGAAAGAGTCCCAGGTATTTAATTAATTCTCTTGCCGTGTCTTTAACACGCAGAAAAGCCACTGAGACCAAATGTGTCTGACCCACCCACCATGATGTGGGTCACCGGGGCCGTTGAGGTCATATGTAGGTTGTTTACGTTCCCAGCCATCATGTGAGACGCTCCAGTTACATGACTCAAGGTGCTAAAGATGAAAACAAAAGCCTGGGAATTGATGTCAGGGTAGCGTTATGTGTGGCCCACTGGTGGGAAGAGGCGCTGCTTTGTAACGTCTGTTGTTTGTACTTTAATTACTTTTCTCCAACCACCTGCCTTATCTTTCCAGATAAGTAGTATCATGGCTTTAAAAAAACATCCCTTTTTTGAACTATTTTAATTTCAATTGCTTTGTTTCGGAGGTTTATTGTGAAGCACTTTGTGATTGATTCAGGATGAAGTTTAGGTGTTAAACGTTAGGTGGTAAACGTACACACGTGGACAAATTTCCATTAAAGAAAGAAACAACCGACAGTGATCACTGAAATACTATTAAAGTGACAAAAAGTAACGATTAATAATTATTTACTGAACATTGATTAATTAAAATCAGAGATTGATTTTGAATTGTGCAAACACTGAAAATAACTTTATATGAAAATCTTAATAGGGCAGTGAAATACTTGGATGAATAACAAAAATGGTAACAAAAGAGCTCAGAATACCTTTCAAAAATATTCAAAGTGAACTGCAGGATCAGGGTACATCCGTGCAAGATGACTCAACTGTTTAAAATAAATAAAAAAATTAAGAGCGCCAAAATGTATACTGACAATCCACAAAGCTTCTGCAGAAAATCCTCCTGACAGATCAGACAAAACCAGAGCTTTTAATCCAGTCCAATCAGCTATAGGCTATGTTTAGATGTGAAAATTAGTCATTCAAAGAAAAGAAAACTGCAGCTACTGTGAAACATGGAGGAGGTGTTTACCTCAGTTTTTAGACCTGGTATGGGTCAGGTCACTTTTTTAAATATATCCTGATAGAATATTAGCATTTAAATGAGTTGTACTTCCCCTTTTTTTGCATTTTTTTATTTATATAAGGGGAGGGCACGGTGGCACAGCTGGTAGCAGCCGTCTCCCAGGTAGAAGGTCCTGGGTTCAATTCTCGCCGGGGACGCTGAGGGAATGTTAAGTTCCCCCATGACTTCAGCACTGGGTTTAGTTTACATGTTATTCCTGTGTTCCCTTCGGTAGCTAATTTGAGCCACCCCCACAAAAACATGCATCGCTCTTCATTTATGGA
Source organism: Cololabis saira (assembly GCF_033807715.1). NCBI lineage: Eukaryota > Metazoa > Chordata > Actinopteri > Beloniformes > Belonidae > Cololabis > Cololabis saira. The sequence continues at coordinate 13,055,365 of NC_084589.1, forward strand.
GGAGATCTGAGCTCAGTGTAGGGCCTCCCGGGGTTGGCACAATGCAAAAACTCAAAATCTTACCAGGAATATTTGTCTTATTTCTAGTTAAAATGTCTCATTTTTAGTCAAAAAATCTCATTACACTTAAAACAAGAGTCATCACCAGAAAAATAACTATAACTTGTTATTTGACAATTTTCACCTGTTTCAAATAAATTTTCACTTGAAATAAGTAGAAAAATCTGCCAGTGGGGCAAGATTTATCTTCTCATTACAAGCAAAAAAATCTTGTTCCACTGGTAGATTTTTCTACTTATTTTAAGGGAAAATCTACTTGAAACAGGTGAAAATTTTTGTTTTTTCCAGTGATGAGTCTTGTTTTAAGTGTGATGAGATTTTTTGACAAAAAATTAGACATTTTAACTAGAAATAAGACAAATATTCTTGTTAAGATTTTTGCAGTGCAGAGGGAGAGCAGTGCCCAGGACTGACCTATATATCGCACTGGGCGATAAAAATTGGGATAAATATATTGAAAAAAAAGGTCTGAAAAAGTAATTCTTGCTAAAGCTGAATAACCTCCACCCAGAAGGAGCGACCTCCAACTCCACCCATCAGCAACTCTAAGTGCAGCCCTGACATCCCTCCCCAGGTGGCCTCAACACCATTTGCACCTTGAATCATGTGACCTGAGCAACTCCCATGATGGACAAGTAGGTCAACGAGACACTCAAATGACTCACTAGCCGCCAAGTTCCTGCCAATCACTCGCTCAGAACTGAGGAACCCACCTGGATGAGAGATAAAAGTTTCAAAATAAAACAACATATTTTTAGTCTATTTCTGCTAAAGTTCTTTGTTTTTTTCTGAATACAAAACCTGTGTGAGCTTCACTCTGTTGAGCAACACAATTGAGTGAAAACTCACGACTTTTCTAAAAAGATGTAAGACTTGTATTATGAGAGGAAGATATGGGTAAAAAGAAAATTCAAAGAATGCCTCTTTTTACCACCTGGACTGGAATAGAATCATAGACCTGATCTCAGTTACCAGAAGGTAGCTATTGTACTTTAACTTCACTCAGGTTATGCTAATTAGGGCCCGAGCACTGACAGTGCGAAGGCCCTATTGTATCTGTAGGAATTTTTTTTTCTCTTTTTTTTTTTTTTTCCCGACGAAATGAGGGCCTTTTTGCCCCCCTTAACGTGCCCCAAAAGTCACCAAATTTTGCACGCAAGCCAAACCTGGTGAAAAATTGGATACTTAATGGTTTGCATTAATGGGCGTGGCCTAATGGATCAACAGCGCCCCCTAGAAAACGTTGTGCCTCAAGCCCCACAATACGGTTTGACGTACATGCACGAAAATCGGTACACACCTGTATCATGTCACAACTTAAAAAAAAGTCTCTTGGTGCCATGGCCGAAACTGAACAGGAAGTCGGCCATTTTGAATTAATCTTGTAATTTTGGCACAATTTATGCCATTTCTTCGGCCGTTTCTTTGCCCAAACGGTAACGTACACCCAGGTGTGTTATACATCAAAATTGGCGTCTCCATCCTGCGACGATGCGCATTACTTTTCTCAGTCAAAAGCGTTACCGTGGCGACGATAGACGCCAAAAAGCGGGCCCCCCCCCCTTCATCTGATTGGTCCATATTTGATAGTCCCTACTTTCTACCATAACTTTTGAATGGTTTGACATAAAGACTCGTGGGTGGTTTCATTGGACTCGGTATTGAGTCCTTGGCCATAAATGGTGGAAATTGCACACGCAAGGGCCCGTTCATCGCTGCTTGCAGCTTTAATTATTCTTATCTTTCATTCATTGTGATCAAATCTTTTCACTCATTCTTGTTTCAGATGTAGCTGGGAGAGATGAAGTGAGCTCCAGCTGAGCTCTTCCAGAGCTACCATGCACATTTGTCACTCGATTCAGTTGGGTGGCTCGCCCCAAAGCAGCAGCAGCAGCAGCAGCAGTCAGAGCGAAGCTGCTCGGCGGCCTCAGCCCCCCGACAAACGCTGCCTTTGGCTGCCAGCTCGGCCCCAGCCAAATGACATCCAGCCAGCATCCAGCTAATCAGCGACTGTCACGTCCAGTAGAAAGCTGTTTAGGCCCCTGGCTGAACCGGGGCGGGGCAGCACTGGCCGGGCTGGCAGCTGACGGCTGCTAATGTTCTCTGGAAGAGTCACTTCTGGCCCCGGACCCTTCAAGCCCAACCCAGAGCTGCTCATTGCAGTCAGCACACAAAGCTATATTATTCTCAAAACAAGAGTGAATATGTTTCCTTTGCTTTGAATTCGCACCTCAAATCTAGTTGACCAAAACCTCATTATGCCTTCATTTAGGACTTCATTTAATTTTACCTGATGAGGTACATAAAATGCATCTCCTGTACAGGTCTTATGGATGTTAAATGTAGCTATGGATAACAAAAGTATTTTTTGTACCTGGCTATAAACCTGGCCGTTCCTCTAGTGGTCATTTCAGGTACCACACATATTCCCACTTCTGATAGTTAGGTTGATTTTACCCCTTTTACTGAACCAGGAGACAGTAGATGATGGTGAAAAGCCAACCAACGAAGGACAACCCAGTGTAGAGAAGTGAGAATAACCAAGAGAAAGACAAGTCTGATTAAATTTCTGAGCATATTTTGCCTAAAATCTTTCTAGTAAGTAAACCAAAAACCAGGATACATGATGGTTGTTTAAGAAAAATCTGGATTTTATTTTTTTCAAGTTGTTTAGTACTTCTCCTTGCCTTAGGCAACTATTTTAGGTTATTAAAGCCATTCAATCACAATATTTCTTAACCAGCCTCTCTCATACTGTATGCAGAAAAATGAAAAACACTCTCAAAGAGTGCACATAATTTTGACTAACTGGTTAATTGAAGAACTTTAATTTACTTATCAGAACTGAACAGTGATTTGGGGGTTTGTATACTTAAGGGTTTAATTGATAATTGATTTTCTTTGGTTTACTTGTTATTTTGCTGTGCTGCACTGAAAACAATGAATCAATCGAAGAAAGTAAATGTGCTCTTATTTGTGCCGGATATGGTGCGCGCTTTCAAGATTTCCGACTTGTCTAATCTGAATACTTTTACGCGTGACAGGGTGTGAGGTGGCACCTGCCAACATCTCCTTGCTACCTTTTGGCAAAATAAGTTAGACACGTGGGTGTGATGGAGCTACCGCCTCATTGGTGGTGGAATTAAATGCCCTTTTGTCTCCATCAATCTCTGTCAGCAGAAGTCTGCAGAGAAACAACATACTGAGACATGTCTGCTCATGATTTAAGTGTTCACGACGAATACTTTCCAGTCCATTCCTTTTATTTTTCAAGCAGTTGAAAAGATAAAAAAAAGTGGCCAAAGTTTGAAGCAGCTGCTCAGATTAGATGAAGCAGATGCGCCAGATTATTGTGGTTGTTAATCGTGGAGGAAGCTGTAAGGGCTTCCCTGAAGATGGAACATCAGAGGATGCAAATCACTAACATCTCAGCACAGCAGGCAGTGCATCAGTTTATTACCTTCCCAGGGGGGGGTTGCTCTGTCGCAAGGCTTCTGTTTGGACTGCCTGTGGATTATCCACAAATTATAAATTAAAAAAAAAATCAATGTTACATCAATAGCCAACAGTGACTGTCTTGTTTTGGAATATGGCTATCGATTATTGTGTCGTTATGTTGCTTTTCTGTCATAGGCTAGAAAATTAGTATCCAGTCTTTTAATCTTCTTTTTTGTGTGTAAAAATATAGTGGGTGTCAGTGTTAGGAAATTGAAACCCCTCAGATGAGCAACAAATAACATATGAATAACTGTAATTTTCCATTTACTCTAAGTTAAATGTACAGGTAGATGGAATTTCCTGCTAGGCATTGCTGCCTGTCGCACCTCCTCCGGTGCCCATGGGTCAGCTGCAGGGTCATCAGCCAGGAACCACCTTTCATCAACGTTTCGCCCCTTTAATCCTGGAACGTCTCCTGGTGGCGGGGCAGTGACAGGGACGTCTCCCTGCCACCCCCTGCAGCTGATAGGTGTTCCCCCCTGCCGCTGTTGTTGGTGTTAGTGGACCTTTCCCCAGCTCTTGTCCTTCCTCCTCAGCCATAGCCAAAAGCTTCCTTTTTCAGCCTCCTCCGCCAGCTCTTTCATCGCCTTCTTTAGCTTCCCCCCGGTCACTCCTGCATCCCTCAAGAGGCGTGTGGTTGACAGCCCCACAAAGCCTCGGCATCCGATCTCCACTGGGTAGATGGTGGTCTTCCAGCCTGCCTCCCGGCACTCAGCAGCTAGCTCTAAGTACTTAGCCTTCTTGCGCTCAAAGGCAGCCTCAATCCCCTCCTCCAGTGGTACCGTCAGCTCGATGAGGTGCACCGATCTTGCCTTGGTGGACCACACAACGATGTCAGGACGGAGAGATGTGGTGGTGATCTCAGTGGGGAACCGAAGCTGCCTGTCAAGATCAACCCTCATGTCCCACTCTCGGTCGGGGGAAAAGGGTCTTGTTGTTTCTCTTGGCGTGGCATATCTTCATCCCCCACCTTCAGTGACAAAGTTTATGTGGTTCTCTGCTGGTGGTGCCTCTTTGTTGCCCTGTCGGCGCCCCTCCAGCACCTCAGCTAGCTTTCTCAGGACCTGGTCGTGGCGCAATCTGTAGCGCCCCTGAGAGAGCGCGATCTTACAGCCTGAGAGTATATGCGTAAGTGAGCAGCATTTTTCATTCCCGAACCACTGGTGAAGGTTACGGGGACAGGGAAGCGTAGGCTTGCCACCCGTCCCTTAAAATACGGAATTGTTCCGTAATTGGGAATTAAAAGTTGCATTTCGTATTGAACCAATACAGACACATATTATGCTCTTATTTATTTATGTAATAATCTACAGGTGAAGGTCGGAAAATGTGAATATATTGCAAAACTTCATTCTTAGTAAATTCATTTAAAGGTGAAACAAATATATTATTTCCCACTACATTCAAAGTGAGATATTTCAAGCCTTTATTTGTTATAATTTTGTTGATTATGGCTCACAGTTTATGAAAACCCCAAATGAAAAAATCTCTATATTATGAAATCAATAAACAATTAAATAATCAAAATTATAACAAATAAAGGTTTAACATATCTTGCTTTGCATTTAATGACACTATGTAATATATTAGTTTCACCTTTTAAGTTGAATTATTGAAATAAATTAACTTTTACACCATATTCTAATGTTCCGACCTTCACCTGTAGGTTATATTCTACATCTGGGCTGATGGACGTACACATCATAGGAGGATATTTCAGTTGCTAGTATGGTTGGCTGTCTGTACAGTCATGCAAGTTAAATGCTATTAAAGCACTTTAAACTCTAAATCAAAGCATTTAGTTTTTTCATATAAAATAAATACATTTCTATGCAGTTTAGAAGTTTTGGGGATGTCCCTTTTTTTGGGGTCTGCGTTGCTGAAATCGGAGCGTCTCTTATTTCTATTTCTGAAAGGTGGCAACCCTAGGGAAGCGTGTAGTAGGTTGAAAGAATCAGGAAGCTGAGCCTTGCCTGTGGAATCTTCCACAAGTCTGACCAGCTGATGTTCCTGATGTAAAAACATAGTGGGTGTCAGTGTTAGGAAATGAAAACCCCTCAGATGAGCAACAAATAACATATGAATAACTGTAATTTTCCTTTTACTCTAATATAATTTATTTCACAAAAAGTAAACCCTTAATGCCTCCGTAGGATTTAAGGTGGTAAGCTGCAGCCAGGTGCTGCTAATCATGACCTGAATGTCAGCAGCTGTGCAGATGTTTTGCACTACTCAGGTGTGTATTAACACAAGAGGGAAATAAATAAGGATCTCCAATCCCAACAATCTCTGGAGTTTAACATTATACAGTAAGAAACTTTTTCCACTTTACACATACATAAGTACACATGTCACACACCTAGGCCCTGTTTTATTAATAAAAGCAAGATGAAAAACGTTTTATGTGTTTATTACATTTTTATGGAAATCAAAAACATCAGATTACATGAGGGGCACTAACTTTTACACAAGACTGTACAGAAGGATTTAAACTGTGATCCCTCCAAAGGTTTTAAATCTGTTTCCACGCGACGAATCATACTTGCTACAGATTCTCTGTCCTCGCTGTATTGATCCTCTCTGTGCTGATATGGCTCATCACAGGAGGGCTGCCTGCTTCCGGAGGGCCATGTTGACACATCATCACTCCTCACAGCCAGGAGGTCGGCAGGTGAAATCACACAATCCACCGGAAACAGAGAGGAATTTTGTAAGTGTTCTCCTGCAGAACATGTCCACTGGAGGTGCGGGACACGGCAGGCTGAGCAGGTCGCTTTAAACGAATATTGATTCTGTTAATGTGAATGGTGATGCTGCCTCTGCTGGGATTCATTATTGATGCGGTCATATGTATCTGGGCTGCAGCGCGTTTAAACGTTCCATCTGAATGTGCCGATCAATGGTGAATGCTTCTTTTAAGCGGGTGATTTATGACAATTATGACAAAACCTTTTGATTCACAACCACCTGCCAGTCGATTTATATCGTCTAAAATCACACTGACCTCCAAATGTCTCCCCCATTTGCATTCTGAAAAAGATAATAGTTTGACATCTCAAGGAGAGGACTTATTTATTTGATTGGCATATGTAGAATCTGAAAATAAATTTCAAATGTCCAGTAATTCCTGCAGAAACCTATGATAAGATTAAGGGACAATTCTCAATTATCCAATTGACCTTTGAATGCATCAGTTTATTATACTGTATTCAACTGCCATTGTTGAAATGGTGGTAGTTGTCACTTTTCTGCCTTTTAGTTTAATATTTTATGTAAATACTACAGATGTGCTGTCAAATAATTCTAGCATATAATTCCAGTGCAGAGTGGAAATCCCGCAGGGACTTCGTTCATATTCATTTTCCTTTACCCTTAGCGGTTCTTCTTGTCAGGTCTTCACTGCCATCTTGCGGTGAAACTCTGCTACTGCTTGTTGAACAGAGAAAAGCTCAGATATTGTAGTTTGGGCACATGAAACCTTTTATATAAAGATATTATTTCTGCCTGGCCTCACTGTCTATGTGTGCCGTGCATTTCAGCTGACGGTGAGGAGTCTTTAAAACATTATTCCTACCGCAAGTAACTTACACCAGCAGAGAAGGAAATGCCTTGGGTTATTGATATTGGTTTAGTTTCAGGCTCATGTGTCCTCTGCGGGACTTTATGATGCGGCGTAAAATAAGCCATAATGGAGGAACAGTTATGTGACACTGTAAAATGAACTTCCTTTCTACCTTTTACCAGAGAGCAAGAAGAAATGCAATATCACTGGCATCAGATGGTGATATATAACTGGACGTGCCCACAAATTCACAGCAGTGTCAGCTTTTTCTAATACAATACATTATTCATCTGCTGCAGCTTTTGAGAAAAAGCCTCTTTTTTTTTTGGTCCTCATTGAAAATTAAAAGTAAACCTCCCAACAGAAAGTCAGAAGCAACAGCAGCTGTGCCAGTAGACCACTCAGGCCTTGGCTCGTGAGAGGAACCAATGATAAATTATATGTTTTTGGCCTAAACTCAACACTTTCTCATTTCTCTAATGAACAAAACTCATCCAATTTTCTTTACAGTGTTTGCCGTGCTCGTACCAGGGAGCATCTCTCACTTTGTGAACAGCAACAACAAACACAAGCATCCCAGTACTGCACATTCAGATATTTTAGATTTGTATCATGGCCGGGCACATGACAGTATGAGGGTTGATCTGTGCCCCCAGATTAACCCGGAGTGACAGAGGACATAGTGACCTTTACAATGTGAAGAGATGACTTTGTTATCAAAAAGGGTATAAAGACGAGGAAGGTTGAAGGGAGGACTGCTTGGTTTATCAAGGAGGCTCCTCTTTTTGTGAACCACAATCTCTGCATGAAGCACACATAACAGTCAACCCCTTAGAGTTAAGTGGAAATTACTGCATTCATTTCTTAGAAAATGGCATCTGATCTTCAAAATAATTCAATAATAAGCAAACACAATATGCCTAAGCTGGTAATAATTATGCATGCTTGCATCTTTATTAAACACATGAAACATTCACAGCACTGGAGGAGAATGTCAAAAGCTCTCAGGAACAGATGCCTCTTATGAACAGAAAGCCTAAGATGCTTTAGTGTCTGTTGGCAATCAAAGAAGCTGGAGAGCACGTCTTCAACTTGATTTCATTAACTGGACTCCAGGTGTTTAAAGCACTGACTCAAATTAGCTTTTACTGAAGCAATTACTCTGTGAGTTTGTTTTTCTCCAGTGCTGTCACTGTTTAATGTGCGTGCTCGATAAAAACAGGACAGATTATAATTGTTTGTGAGTTATCAGCTTAAGCACATTGTCTTAGTCTTTTTTTGTGACTTAGATGAAGATCAGAGCGCATTGTGTGGTAAATCATGCAGAAAACCAGCTAAGTAAATACACGCTCAGTCCTAACCATGGATGGGGTTTCCTTTCATAAGAACAACAGCAGGTCTTCACATGATCTGCATTTAAACCAGAAAAGGTCCCAAAGAGTAACAAAAGAACACATATTCACACATACACACACAAAAGCCTTTCTTATCCTCCCATTATCCAACCTTCTCCATGTGTGGGTCACAGCCGCAATGCTTCAATGAGGAGTCGCTGGGAATGGTACTTAAAGGTTCAAATGCTAAATATTTAATAACTATGTCTGCTACCACCACACACACACTTATCGTGAAAATGAAGAAAAAAAAACCTCTGCTCATCTTTCTGTCTGAGGGAAGGGCGTGCGTGCCAGCCAGAGTCCTCGAACAAACCCACAGAGACCAGACACACCTGCTTATTAATAATCTACAGGACCCTGCTGCCGTGACACACTTCCCTCTCCGAGTCCTCGGGACCATCTCTGGCGGCTGCTCCACCAACTCTGGACTCTGATTTCACTTGTTTGGATCTACATGCACAAGATGTGACCACATGCGTGATCAAACTGTGAGGCAAGAGACGTGGGCTGTTTCCACCCACATGCGTTCTGCCATGAACATGCTGCCTGCAGGTCCTCATAGTAGTGGGCAATGGCAAACCTCACTTTGCTTTATGACGATTAATGTTGAAAAAAAGGATAAACTATAGATGTGGATAATTGTTTTCTTTGTTTTTTATTGTATTTTTATATTTTCATCACAAAAAGAGGGGTATACTGTACATACATAGAACACAAACCCCCCACAACTCAACTCAACTCAACTCAACTGACTCAAAAAATGAAGTCAGTCAAAGTCCATACACACCACGACATATTTCATAGTGCTATAATCATGCCAAATATAATAACCAAAAATTCTACTTATTGCACTAATTGAAAATACCAGATAGTACTACCATATCTGTCATCTCAATGATGCTGAAATAATAATTAAATAGTTAAATAGTATTCCTACCCTACTTCATGATGAAGGGGACTTATCAAAAAAAGTAGGAAACACTTAATGTCATTATTTTCCTATCCTAAGTTGGGGCTGGTCCGTTAAAGAACCAAAATGATGTCCAAACATATACCCTCAAAACAAAACGGAAACCAAACTAAAAACCTAACAAAACAAACAGACAAACGGTGGGAAAACCCCACTTAAAACAAACAAGACAACAAAACAACATAAATCATTGCACTCAGATCTTATCATTGTCATTAATTGTTTCAGTATTAATATCTGAACCACTGATGTTTCAAGTAGTTTTTGTTCTTCTGGGAGCAAGAAAACGACTATTTGTTACCTATTTTTTGACATATGTACCGCTGGCAGGTCTGAAGGTGAGCCTGCACCAGCAGCTGCCGTCTCCCGTTTCCACAGACCTTTCCGGCGCTGTGATCTGTGGGTTACACTTTCTGGGAGCCGCAGATAATCTCACTGTTCCTCAGAAAACACCCCCACAACACGCATGTGTGCCTTATCAAGCAGCAAACATGGACAGGCGCGGGTGAGATAAGTCGCCAGGGTGACATTTTATCACTTCATTATTTGGGCAGGGAAAGGATTTTACCCACCATGTGTCTAAAAAGAAAACCTAAAAAACAACAAGCAAGGCTGTGGCATAATGTGGGGGATGGATTTAACCAGCAAAAGGAGAAAACTGAAGCGGTATTTTCGAAGAACGCAGGTGAAATAGAAGATGATGTACTATTTGAACCTATTTCAGGTCGTTAATTGACCTCCTCTGTTTGGTACATACACAATTTAAACTACTCTGTAGTTGTGAAAGACATAAGACATCAGAGCCATTGCTTTATGAAGCATTGTTGAAGGTCAGCAAAAGATTAGGGCATATCTTAAAACGGAGAAGCAAGATTAGAGGCAGTCTGATCTGAGACGCATTAACGGGATAAATCGCTCTAGTAGCCAGTACATGTCAATCAGTGAGACCTGAAACTGATCTCTGAATATCTGAAGCCATGTGTTTTACTACTACTTTCATATCTGCTGGTCATATCTGATCTACGTCACACGGGAGGAAAAATGGGAATTGGATCCCTGGAACACTGCAGTGTAAACACAGTAACTGTCTGCAGAATCAGAATAAGAAACAGAAATATGTTTATTGCCAAGTCGTTTAACACACACAAGGACATTTTTTTGGTGATTGGTGCAATACAAAAGAACAAATAATATTATTAAAAGAGAAAATGTACATGTTGGTTTTAAAGTGCTGGATTAATGAGAAGAGGATGGAACTGCTTTATTGACCTTTAAATAACTACAAAGATCAAGGCATATTTTGCCAAATTACCGGAAATTCTCTTTACAAGCAATCAGTCAAACGTTTTCACATTAAAACACGAAATATTCATCTGGGGTGGAAGCACGGAGTTCTTCAAACACAACCACTGTGCGTGACCCCGGTGGAGTCGCTGTACTGTTGGCTCCTCTGTCAAACTCTCACTTTCTTCAGTAAACAGACATCGTGCACTTTCGTACTTAGGATGTGCGGCTTCAGAGACAGATCTGCAAGAAGGCGTTGTACTTTTCCCCGACTGCTCTTGGTTGTTCTAAATCCTCCAACCTGTAAGTGAAAGATGAATAGACCCTTCCATCACATGGATTTGGATTTCAGGGATTTCTCGCCACGTTTGACGAGTGACAAAATCAGAACGCGGGTATCCGCCTGTGTGTTTAAGTTGCCATGGTAACGGTAAGCTTGATGGTTAATGTAACCAGCTTTCAATGATATCCTACTGTTTTGAGCTGCCACAGAGGCTATGCTTGCTGAAAGATAAAAGTTTCCTACAGCGTGTTGCAGCTACACCATCTCTGATCAACTGATCTGGGCTTCTCTTTTTACAAGTCTCTGATATTGATTCATTTATTTATGTTTATATGCCAAAAATATCCGGTCAACCCACTCTATGTGGTCAAATGGCCTCATGACCTTGGTGCTTGCTGGAATAGAGTAGGTCATTTGAAGCGGAATATTTTCTTTACAAATCACAGATATGGTGTATTACCACGGGACTAAAATCACAGACATAATTATTACAAATTACCTCAGGTCCCCAGATTGTTTTAATCCAGTTCAACCGAGGCATTACACACTAATGAGAGTATTTATTCATTTCTTTCTCACAAAATCATCAAATATTTGCTGCTGGGAAACAAACGTGAATGCTTTATTTGTCAGGCGGAGCAGACTTTTACAAAAACATGTCAAATGGAACATGCTCATGCATTTTCTGGAGCGGTCCAGAAGCCTGGTTTTCCTCGTGCACCTTGTGTCAAGTACAGTTGGGCATTTTAGCTTGTCTTAGCTTGCATCTAAGCATATGCTAATCTATGATGCTAATAATATTAGTTGACATTGAGTCTTAACAACTTTGCCCAAACATCTGTATTCAGTGCATCACTACCAGAACAACATGTACAATGTAAAGGACTAGCAGACTAGCAGAACTCTGCTGGGACCCGTGTTGCTGGTGTTGCGACTCGGGAGTTTGACCCGTTGTTGTCGGAGGAGCCGACCCCCCTGCACGTCCCAAACACCAGACCAGACCGGCTCTCAGCTCCTTCAGCTGATACACACTGTGACACAAGTGACTATTGACGCATCAGCACAAACGGCCGGTTCGTACTTCAGCTTTGTCCTTGAAAGCAAACACACAGACAGTCACAGTGGTCTGTTAGAAGTAATTAACATCACCACAAAAGGTTTTCCTTTAAATTATGAATGATTATGCTCCGTCAGGTTAATATTTAGCTATGTCTAACAGAGTTGTCGCTATATACACAGTAGCTATCTCATACAGTGTGTAGCCTTTATAATATATCTATAGCTGATTTTTATCATGAATGCACTCATCTCTCTACCTTTGTAACAAGAGCGGGATGAGTCTGCTACAGAAGAATTAGCCACAGAGTAACTAGAGATTTCTTTTTTTTTACAGTAGTAGTTTATTGTGCCTACTTAAGTTTAGATGGCTCTGTGTTTACACTTATAGCTATTTTTCAACACGCTATTGGATAGAAATGAACATAATCAATCATCCAATGTAATTATTGCTGGCTCCAGGCGACATGATTCATATCACAGTGGCGTGATGGGGATAAACAGTCTCACTCTGTTCTCAGCAGCTATTTTGACCTGAAATATTGAGGTCAATGCTGTTCAACTAATAACATCATAGTGCTATTTAAGTCAGAAAAAATAACCCTGTGTTATGATTAGTTACAATCAGAATAGCTGCTGTGAAGAAACAACAGCCTGGCATGGTCTGTCTGTGTAAACGCAGGACTAACGTTGCTTTTGTTTTTTTGTGATCAAACGATTAATTATCCTTCTCAGTCGGTCTGTATAGTGCATCAGAATCAGTTTATTCGAATGTTAAATATATTAAATATTTGCAAAAATGTGAAGAACTTGTATTAAATACTGTTGCAGTCATGTGATTACTTTGATACGTGTCCTTGCCAGATTCTTTTTGCTTCCTGTTTTTCATATACTTTTATTTTAGCATATTATTTGCGCTATTAAGCTTTGCATATATATTTTTTAGAAGTATAGCTTACACATGGTAGTTAATTTAGTACCAATATCCTGTGACATGATCTCTCTGGAAGAGCCTGTGTGAGTAGGTGTGTGCATGCACAATGCAACCTGGTTTAATTCTATGATGCAAACATGATGCAAGATTAAGGTCACAAAGAGCTGGTGCAGGGAGCTTTTTTTTTCTTTTTTTTTTTTGCAGGAGAAGCCTATTACTCATTTCATGCAGTTCTAACTTGTGCACCTATTTTAAAACACACATGCACTTGGACACTGATCTGCATCAGCTGAAGGTCAGGCAACCTCAGCCACTCCTAAATTCATTAATCAATTTCATAACTCCCTCTCCCACACAGACAGTGTCTCAGTCTCCTTCTCCTTCCTGCTGCTGTGTTTGCATGTCCACATCCCCTCTGCATCGCCTTCCGACATGCGGTTGCTGCTGCTGGCTAAAGAAAAGAGGCACTGCTACGAGCATGTTCTTAAGTTTTGGTTTCTTTGTGTGTGTGTGTATGAGGATGCATGCCTGTGGCAGGAAACACTGTACAAGGGTAAACAGCTTTTAGAGGCAATGACTCCAAAGCCGCTTCTCGTCTTTCTAACCTCGTGTCCTTGCCAGCAGGAAAAGTGGTGCACTGTTGCAGATAGATAGCATCTGATAGTTATTGGTACCTTTGCAGATGTGTTTAGACTGGAGCTTCCTCTCTGTCTCACTGTGTGGCATTGACTGAATCTGACCAAAATCAGACCATACAGACCATAAATCATTTAGCTCCATCAGACAGTGATGTTTTGTCCGCGACGGTCTTCTTCTTTCCTTCTTTTCCTCTCTTAGCGCTTTCCCTTGTTCTTTACTCATCTGTTAAATGGGGCCACATTGGGAAGTGAGCCAAAGCCATTCAGCAAGCCACTAGCAGTTCAGGAAAAGTGGCAACTGTATTTATAGCTGCTGTCTGCTTCGGCCAAGTAAGGTGGAACAGTCAGCAAATGAGTATTCAGTCTGAAGTGGGATTGGACATTTAAATGGTTGATGATGGTCAGTCTTTAGCATCTAGTTTATGAAGTGTCAATTCCTGAGGAGGAAATAAATTGCTCATGATGTTAAATGCTTGTTCTGAAAATTTAAAGGACATATACGAAGACAAGAACTCTGAAGGCTAAAAGACATGAACTTAAAAAAGAATTATGAGGGGGCTTGCAGCTCCGGCGACCTATTAGATCTCTCGATTAAACGTGGATTAGGATGGATTTGGCATAGTGACTGGTAATCTTCTGAGAGGACACATGAGAACAGATGGTGAGTGATACATACATTTCAATAATTTCATTGCACAGCTGGAAATGTTTTGGAGATAAACTGAAAACATGCAAAACATGCAACATGCAAAACATGCAAAATACTCCAAACATATACAAATGTTAAATCTTCTTTGCTGGAGCATTTATAAGGAAAGGATGTATCTACTTCTGTGTTTAATAATGGGCTAATGTTGTTTACCTGCACAGCAAGGTAACATAATTATACTCCTGCAGCCTGAGGTTTTCCGTAATGAAAAAACACCACAACCACATGATTTGCAAGAAGTCGGTCTCATATACAGTCTGAATTTTTCAGTTCTTTGTGGTGTTCTGTAGTAATGTGCACATATTGGTAGGCCCATAGGCAGGTATACCTGCTCTTTTCTTCTCTCTTAGTGTTATGTTTTGTGATTTGTAGGATATTACACAAATATGATCTTGAACAAATAACATTCCCCTTTTATATTTCACAAAAAAGGGAATAAAAAAGATGTCATGTGGGCAAATGTAAGTGTGCCCATGTTTCAATAGCTCATTCCTCCTTCAGCAACATGAACTTGAAGGAGTTGATTCCTGCATGACCTTATCAGTCATAATGGAGGAGGCTATTGTTCTTCACAACACTGCTTCAGTTCCTTGAGGTCAGTGGTGTTTTTACTGAGTTTGACAAGAACAAAAGCACACAATTCCATAGGACATTGTTAAAGAAGTCTTGTTTGTTCGGATGCAGTTTTCCAAACCTCTGTCATTCCATGAGAGGCTTTCTCCAGGTAAACCTGTGAAACAAATCATCTAATTGGTCTGTCATTAACTTTAACATTTACCATGCTTATTGAGAACAGGATTTTATATGGCACTTTTTTATGGATTGGGCGTTGCCTGGTCTGACCTTGGAATACATTTGACGGGTAATCCACCTGTCTTAAATGCTTCCAGCTTTTGAATCATTTCTCACTGTTTAACCTTGAACTCTATATCTATCCCTCTCTGCATTGTGTTGGTATATGTCTAAGTGCTCCAGATCAGCAATCTGCCATCTCTGCTTTTATGGAGCTCGGCACACCTATTGATTATCAGTTCATCAAATGCTGATGATGAGCTACACCTGGATCAAAGCAGTAAGGGGGTGCTTAGTATTGACCACATGGCTTCATTTTTATTGAACACCATTGGCAAAGCGATATATGTTGTTTCCCATCTGAGGTTGTATTTAAATACTAAAAACTACTTTCATCAGAATACATTTAGCCTACTATATTTATATGACTGGAGCTGTTCAGCCCAGCCCTTTACTGACATCCCAGTGCAGATTCTGCTGAGGTGTGTCCTGCAGGATCAGCATTTTTCATATGAAATAAAAGAAAGAACAAAAATAGGTTCTAGAGTTCCCCTCGGTTCACCCCCGTGAAATCTGCACATCCCGCCTGCGCTGATTGACAGGCAGAGATCTGAACCTGCTGCCAGATAGCGGCGCTGCTTTCAGCGCTGCATAGGCCGATTTATGGTTCTGCGTTACAGCGACGCAGAGCATACGCCGAACCCTACGACGTAGGGTACGCGTCGATTTAACGCGGAACCACAAATCAGGCTTCAGTGTGTGGGAGGGACTAAATCTGCCGTCACAGCATCGTGCGGGGACCGGAGAGTCTGCATTTAAAGCAGATTCTCGGATCAGCTTTTTTTCCTTCCTCTTATCTGAATCCGTTATCCGGTTTGGTCAGCTGAACGAGAAAGAATCTAACGGGATGTTGGAGTAGCGCGGTGAGTTTGCTTGTTTCTCGCCTATCTGTGCAGTCTGATGATGAGATGTTTAGTGAGGGGATTAAAAAACCGGATTGTGATGACTGGTCCACCCTTATGCAGAGGAGCTTGTCACATCCTATGCTGAACTCAGAATGTGCATTTGACCATTCCGATTTCTCGTTTTCCCTTGAATGTAATGTCGGCTATTTGTGAGAATAAGTTGATGTCGCTATTTCCTTTAAATATTAGGCTACTACATATCAATTTATTTTATGTAATTTGTCTTATATTTTCTTATAATGTGTGTCATTTGAGAACAAATGGGCATGTCTTAGCCTCGGTTTAAACGTGAAATGTTTACCTAATTGGATACTGGGGCATTTGGATAATCACTGATCTATATAAGCTCCTTTCAAGAAGCCTCGCGGATTTCTCTTAACATGTGTCTCGTCAAGTTTAAAGTGGCTGCAACTTTTTTTTTTTACTTCAAGCTTAAGTTTAAATGCAATTTTGCTTTTTACAAAAGGGGGCTTGCCGCTCTGCAGCGAGGCTATAATCTAATGAAGGTGCGTGGTGTAACTTGGAGCTGGTGTGTGTCCTCCTGTTAGGGATGCTGTGCGGTGGAAACACCGTGGGAGGAGGAGGAAGGCTCGGAGAGAACCAGCATGGCTTCCCCGCAGCTCCTGCCCGCACACGGGGGAGGCAGAGAGCCCACAGAGCCCGGACAGCCCGGGGGTCCCGGTGTCCTTGAGCGGGTGTTACACGGCCGGAGGTCGGACGGCTCAACAGGAGGAGCGCTCCCGGGGGAGGGCGGTGTTCTGCCAATCTCTGCTGCTTTGCCAAAAAAATACGACCTAATGGTTTTCTACCTTTTGTAGAGCTACAATTTTTACTGTGTTTTACTCCCTATAGCCCACGTGGTCCTTGTCGCTTGCCAGGCCCGTTATTGTAAATAAGGCAAGGCAAGTTTATTTATATAGCACAATTCAACACAAGGTAATTCAAAGTGCTTTACATCGACATTAAAAGCGGCAAGACATAATTAGACAGTAAATAACAAATAGAATGAAATAAAATTATGAGAAAAGAAGGTTAAATAATAAAAAGCACAAGTTGCTGAAAACTAAGGGCAGTAGATAGCCTATATAAGAAATAAACAAATAAGAATGTGTTCTTAATGACCCTGTGGCGAATGACTGAATTGAATATCAAATAAAGCGATAGAATTGTTTTTTTTCCCTCTTTATCGTATAATGTTCACAACGTGTAATGCAATTCATGTCATGGGTAGTGTATTTTGAAGGATCAAATACTTCAAAATCCCATATTATCAATTTGACATCGTACAAGAAATGATGGTTGTGGGAATCAAACTTTGAAAATCGACTAGTGCGCGTGCGCAGAACCACAAAGTAGCCCCCCCAGTCTGGCCTTCAGCAGGAGGATCGATCCCCCCTTATGATCCAGGTCCTGGTCCAGGTTTCTTCCGTCTTAAAAAGGGGAGTTTTTCCTTCCCACTGTTTGGCTTAAGGCTTTTCTCCCACTAGGGGAGTTTTTACCTGCCATAGTTTATGTAATAATTTCCTGGGGGTCATGTTCTGGATCTCTGGAAAGATCCTAGAGACAACTTTTGTTGTATTAGGCGCTATATAAATAGAATAGAATAGAGTTTGTGTGCGGGCAGCATGGATTGGCAGAGCCCCGGCTGTAACCACGGCCATGGCCGGCCGGTGCCGTCAGCACCACGGACAGCGGAGCTGAAGCGCTGCCCCCCCGTGGAGGAAACCCGGGTCTGCTGCGACAAGGAACTAGAGACATCCTTCACTTTTGTGGACGAGAACGTGAACTTAACACTGGCCAGCCCGGAGACGAGTTGTAAAAGCAGCCTGAGGCCGGTGCGTAACGGCTGCGAGCCGTGCTCAGAGACCCTACCGGACCTGTCCTTCATCTCCGAGGACGAGCTCTCCTTCGGGGAGAGCTCCGGATCCGTGGACTACGGCTTCATCAGCGCCGTCACCTTCCTGGTGACCGGGATCTCCCTGGTGATCATCTCCTACGTGGTGCCCCGGGACGTGCAGGTGGACCGGGACAGCGTGTCTGCCCGGGAGATGGAGCGGCTGGAGCGGGAGAGCGCGCGGGTGGGCGCGCACCTGGACCGGTGCGTGATCGCCGGCCTGTGCCTGCTCACGCTGGGCGGGGCCGTGCTCTCCACGCTGCTCATGGTGTCCCTGTGGAAGGGCGAGATGTACCGCAGGAAGGTCGTGGCTTACTCCAAGCGATCGGCCAAGCTGTACGGCTCCATCAGCCTGAAGACTCGGTCCAGCCCGAGCCATTCCTCCGCACACTTGTCCCTGGAGGAGGAGATCACGGTGGAAACTTTGACTTAAAGCCATTACATCTGTGATATATTCATGGATTTTAATGAGGACTAATGCCATAAGTGTGCATTCTCTAATATATTGCACACTAAAACAATGTTGATACATCAAAGTGTAAATTCTGCTTAATTTTTTGTGTTTTATCTAAATCTTATTATTTCATGATTTTAAAAAAGTGATCACTAAAAGCAAAGTGATCAATTGCAAACATAGGATGAATAGGAGAAGACAGCTGCGCTTCCTCTGATTGCTGCCAATTGCAGTGGGTGCTGGACTTGAAAGAAACTTAACTTGAAGATCCCACAAAGTGGTGAAAGCAGCACACCAAAAAATGTCGATGCAAGACAGGCTCAGTTACACATTTCCATCTTTTATTGTAATAAAAAAGCAATAAAATATGGAAATGTGTAACTGAGCCTGTCTTGCATCGACATTTTTTGGTGTGCTGCTTTCACCACTTTGTGGGATCTTCATGTAGGATGAAGTTGTTCTCAAATTATTCAAAGGAGACATATTATGAAACTTTTTGTTCAAAGGGTTTTTTAAATTTCTTAAGGTCTTAATGAAAAAAGTTGTGGCTTGCTTTTTTCAAAATGCTATAGATGCTGTGCAATATCTTCTTTTTCAGCCTTGTCCTTGTTGCTCCCATTGCTGTAGTTGTTTCGGCCCCTCAGGCCTTTCACTCCACTTAACCCCACTGTTTTTTTTATGGATTTTGCCTTTTTTTGAAACCATTATCAAGACTTTTTGCTGTACCACTTCAGAGCTGGAGGCCATGCAGCATTATGGGCAGTTTGGGCATGGGTTAGACGAGGCTACAACTCTGATCTGGGACTGTGATGTCACAGTCTTCTGTAAGACTGACTGGCTAATTGAAACTGACATTGTAAGAACTAGAAGAGCTGGTTTGAAGCCCAGTTTTCAGGGCTCTGGATGGTGCTATATTGGCAGGACCAGACTGCACCTAACCCCCTATTAATCCAAAAATGTGCAAAAGCCTGTGATAAATAAGCCTACCAATTGGTTGAAGCACACCCGCGTTATTGTGGTAACAACAAGCTTGCTATTTTTAGCTTAGTTTAGTTCACATGTTAATTAAAATTACCCTACATTAATTCTGATCCCTAAAATCTGGTAAAAAAAACCGCTTTCATTGTAATTGTTTTAGTTCAAACACAAAAATAAATGCTCTCAAACAAACATAAAGTGATATGTATTCATAATATGTCCCCTTTAATAAAAAGTATTGGAAATGTTAAGAGCTACGTTTGACAAACAAAGGGTGGATCAGATTTTTTTTCATACCCAGGATGCAACCTCTCAGAGCTTCCATATATTATTAAGGCTATTCATATTTAATGTGAAGGTTTTCCAACAGCAAAATTGCACACGGACATATTTCAGGAAGCAGGCAAACGTGTGTGTCCCCAGGGCAGGAGAGTGGGCGTAAGTAGGGCTGTAAAGCTGTCCCTGTCTGCCGTGACTTGGGAGAATCGGCTCAATGATCCACATGGTAATATCCAGTGACAGTTCCTCTCTGGTGCAGTGCGGAGGTAAGCCACTGAGCCTGGCTGTTTGCATGTGAGAGCCCCACGTTGTTCACTTTTTGTGAGAGACTTGACCTGACAGCGCTGACATCCATGCACCTTCCTCTGCCTTTCCTTTGGGTGTGTTTGCTCTCCTATTTGCCCGTGTTGCCTCATATGTCAGATTTTTTTGTCATGGGAGCCTTTCCGTGTTCCTGTGTGCTTTTTCACCTATAAAATTCACAATATATTTAGAATTAGAAATGTGTGGGAAGGCTCCTGGATGACCATAGCCCAAGTGCCTGCAACTCTTGGAGGTTGATCAGATTTTACATATCAGGCTGTTTTTCTTTTTCTTTTTTTCTCATCCCCTGCCACTTGAAGATTGGCTTAAGGACGTCTAATCACACATGAAAGAGCTGCCCTACTTCCAAAACTTAAGCTGCTGTGACTTCAAAGAACCAATTACTTCTTTAATGTAGGATATCATTCTTCTAAAACGTTTTTATTTGATGTTATCAAAGTGATTTGCAGGTAGACGCAGGGAGCTCGGCTGAAGCACTGAATCAAGTGCAGTCTTGAAAAGCTCTAGTAACCAGGCAAAGACCAGACTGCTAAATATACATACACAGTTATAATAAATATACATACACACATAAATGTACATATACATATTGTGTGAGGAAGGGCATCTGGCGTAAAATTGGGCAAAAATGAAGTGCAGACATGATTCGCTGTGGCAACCCCTCTGCTCAGAGGAAATGGTGATGATTTTGAGTGAAATTCTCCCTATATATATATATATATATATATATATATAGGGAGAATTTCCAATGTGCAACTGATCAGTCCATCTTGCATACTGTGTCCCATAATGCAACGTGCCTCTTCAACAGAAGCCAGTCACAACAGTCATGCGACCGGCTCCCAATTAGCCATAATATACACACATGAACAAATCTGCTGGGAGCTATTAAGTATTTAAAACTTACAATGGTCATGGAAATAACGTGAAACTTAAACTAGATAATAATTTATTAAAATTGACTAATAAAATCAGGTATTGTTTTGTAATTGTGCTTCAAGACAATCATAAAAAACATTTAAATATGTGATTTATGTAAATTGGATTTCTGCACCTGATGTCTCAGGTTTGAAGGGTGTCTTCTCCATGTTTCAGCTCTTTCAACAAATGTTTAATCTGGGTTCATAAGAGGGTTCTTCAGAATAGTCCAGTGTTTTGTTGTTTGCCATTTTTGGGTATTTTTAGTTTGTGCTTTGGGTCCTTATCCCGTTGGAGGACCCATGACCTGCGACTGAGAGCAGGCTTTCTGACACGGGTCAGCATATTTCCCTCCAGTATGCCTTTAACGTCTTGAGATTTCTTTGCACCCGCACAGAATGAAGACATCCTGCACCAGATGCATCAAATCAGCTCCAGCACATAACCACGCCACCTAAATGTTTCACAGTAGCCCCAGTCTTCTTTTCTTTGCTTCATTTTTGTTTCTGTAAACACAGGGCTGATGTGACAGTCAAACAGTACCAGTTTTATCTCATATGTCCAAAGGACAGTCTCCCAGAAGCTTTGTACTTTATTGATATGCATTTTGCAACTACCTTGTGGTATTTGATATGCTTTTATAATTTCCTTTTAACAGGGCAGTCCTCGTCGGCCGTCCACTTTGGCTCAAACTGTGACAGATAGCGCAATCTGACACTGATGTACTTTGACCTTGGAGTTCACCTTGAATCTCTTTGGAAGTTGTTCTGGGGGTTTTTGGTTACCATTCATATCATTTGTCTCTTCAACTTGTCATTCATTTTCCTCTCGTGTCCACGTCCAGAGAGGTTGACTACAGTCCTGTGGAGTTTTAAATAAACTTTGCAACTGTTATCCCAGAAAAATCAAGTTGCCTGGAGATGTTCTTGTAGCCTTGCCATTAACACACTAGCATGCTTATCTAGAATTGTCTTTCTGATCCTCAGACAACCCTTCCCTTTGACTTCTCCGGTCCATGTTCAGTGTGGTGAACACCATGACACCAAACAGCAGAGTGACGACTTTTCCCCCGTTAAAATTAACAGAATGACTGACTGGAAGATTGAACACACCTGTGACCCCAATTACAGGACAAAGTTTAGTTTAACATGACACTATGGTCAAAATATGTTAAACATTTTCTGGAAGAGCCAACTAATTTGTCCAGGCCAGTTTCTGTCTTTTTATGATTCTGTTGAACCACAATTCAAAAGTCATGCCTGATTTTCATTAGTGGTCAGTAAATTATTATGTGTCAGTTTCAACTTATTGCAGTGACCATTATGGGCTTTTCTGTTTTTCATGGAAAGGTACCAACACATTTTTCCAGGGATATAATTCCCCTTAAGGTGGAATCCTGCATACTAAAGAAAAATGTTGGAGCAGTTCACTCTTTGGCTGCTTCACCCGAGTTACAGCTGCGATTTAACTTTTCATTCATCATAAATAAAAAAGGAAAAAAAGAGAGCCCACATTTCTTTGTCATGTTTCTGATCTTTTCTGTCTTTTTATGGGAGATTGAAGTGTCATCATCCTGTCTTCTTGTTGAGTCACAAGTGTCCCAGTACCTCCATGATGTTGCCAACATGGATTGTTCAGCATCCCACACTTAATACGTTCATCAGTATGAGTGTCATCTGCGTACTTGCGGTGAACAGTGTAAAAACAGATTTGTTTGTAAAAAACACAGTCTTTTCGCCAAAGAATTAAGTGTAAAGTTGCAAATGCGCGGTTGGGAACACAATAAAAATGTTCCTGGCATAGATGAGAGCAACACAAGGTTCTTTCATTCTGCGTAGTCCCATTGCTTCATTTTGGCCGAAACATCCCATCAAATTTGACTGAGGGTAAATTTAATAACATTTTTTGAGATACTTGCTAATGTAAGTGTGTGTTTAACTTTGTAACTATTAGGTGCTCAATTCATACAGCTTGTCAGACAAACAGTTATAAAAAAGTGCAAAAGTAAGGAAATATGCGTTTGGTAGATTATTTATTTACTGCAACGTTGCTTTTTGGCCATGAATCTTATAATGTTGGAAAGCCTATTTTCTTTTTAAATGGTGCCACATTTGTAAAGAACATGTATTTATGGGATGAGCAGCCGAACTGAGTATGTTGGTTGCGGCCATAAAAAATTGCCAGATCTTTTCTGCTAATGCCAAACAAGCTTGACTCTTGTTTGGTGTTTGGTGGATTGGATGATTGAAGTTCAAAGAAACAACACATTGGTTAATTTAACAGTTTATCCATTTAACAAACAGCAGCCTCAGTAGCGTGTGGAAGAACCAAACACAGCCACAGCAGTCTGGTCCCTCCTCCTCACGCTGGTCACCAGTCTGGTCTCACTGCTGTGGGATGGATCCCGTTCTTCAACCAGCATTTATCACAAATCAGCCAACGTGGTTGTGTTGGTGACTCTGGCAGGAACAGCAAGCTGATCCCACAAGTGTTCAACATGGTTGAGGTCAGGACTGCTGGCAGACCAGACCATACTCTCCACTCCCAGATTCTGGAGGTGTCTCTGGTAAACCTGCTCTGTGGGGGCGAGGGTTGTCATCTTGGAGGATGGAGTTGGGTCCCAGACTGTTGAAATATGAGATTACTACTGGTTGCAGAATCTCATCTGGATATCTCTGTATTGGAATTGCCTCCAAAGATGATTAACCTAATTTTCCTGTGAGGGAGATGCAAATGTAGCACCATTGAAAAGGGAAATAAACAAGCTTTCCAACGGTATAAGATTTATTGCCAAGAAGCATTGTTACAACAAAGAAATAATCTACCAATCACAAATTTCCTCACTTTTTGTGCTAATTTTAGATTGTCATTACTGATCAATAAACATCAGGAACCTTTTCAGATATAAGGATGGAATAATGTTCAGACTAACCTGATGATGAATGGATTACCAAAAACACATACATTATTAGTATGTTCCCACAATTTCTAATTTTCATCCTCTCTGTGGATTGTCTAAAGGGGTCTCGGACTCCAGTCTTCGAGGGCTGCAAACCTGCATGTTTTATATATCTCCTTGCATCAACTCACCTGATTCAAATTAACAGTCGTCACCAGCTTGTCATCAAGGTCTGGAGAACTCTGTTGTTGACACAGCTCCTTGTATCACGGTGTGCTGAAGCAGGGAAATATCTAAAACATGCAGGAATTGGCCCTTGAGGACTGGAGTCCGAGACCCAAATATCCCCTTTAAATGTCCTTTTCCTTTTGGAAAAATGAACAAAAGCGCAAAGAAAGATTTGTTTCATGCAGTAACTTTTAGGCTTGACATATTTCATTTTTCCCAACCTCCCACCAGTAGTTTTACAACGTGGGTTTTTATCCTGTGGAGAAGGGAAGTGATGTATAACTGTTTCCTCCTAAGTGTGTGTTGGGATGGACGATACTGCTGTGGGCCGTGGAATAAAATTTTGTTTGACATAACAGTCGTTTTTTATAATTTGCCTTCATTCACAAGTTGTCAGGGTTTGAAATCAATGTCACATAGTGTTTGAAAAATATACAGTTAGTGCTTTCATCTCTTAATATCCATGGCTCTCAAATGGAGAGACTTCAACATAATAAACAGCCTGTTGCAAAGACTTTGCTGCCTTTATCTCAGCTGATGATGAGTTTTACTTTATGCTTTTTTTTTTTTATTCCTGATAGCTTTAATACAACTCTTAGGGGAAAAAAGTATTATCCTGAATTCTCATTAAAGACAACACTACAAAAACAGTCCCTCCTGAAATAAGCCTAAAAGAAATGGTCTTATTTTAGGCAGAAAAATGTTTTGCCACCGGGGTAAGAAATCTTTTCTTAACTAGAATTCCTAAAACTAGCAAAATAGTCTTCTGAATTTCTTGAAACAAGGCTCTTTTTACTTCCTTAGAAATTAGCTTTTCCAGTGCAAGTCTTTTTTTTTGCGTAGGTTACCCTATGAGGTTCATAAATCATGCATGAATCACTAGGATTCAGTCTATTTGTGATCATTCTCCTACATGGCTGAAAGCTGCCTTCTGCAAAACAAGTGATAATGATTTTCTGACAGTGTTACCGTTACCTTGGTTTCTTGATTTTCCTGGGCTGTGGGTCCATATTTCAAGACTTATGCTCAAAATTACATGAGTCAGCCTCCATTAATGAGACGCGTAGGCTGATCACTGTGAGGCAAACAGCTCGAGGTCACACCGCTGCAGTACTTTCATTCTTCTATGTAAATTGTCCCCATATACGTGCGTACGTGAGTGCACAGATGAATGAAAACAAAAGGTATGTCATGCTAAGGCCAGATGAGATTTGTGTATCTGCCTGCAGCAGTGAATTAATGCAACTCCGCATTCCTGTAGCCTTTTATTTGCTCTTTCTGTGACCGTAGAGCTGACACGTCTGTGTGCATCCCTGAAAAATAACTCTTACTGTGCAAAATGGCAATAAAATGCCAAATGAAGAGATTTCCTGGAAAGGTAATAAAAATTAACAACCCAGCTGTGGCCATGTTGTCCTGTTTTCTTCACCAAAGCTCTAAATCCACATCCACTATTACAACATGTCAAACCGATATTTAATTTAGAGGACGTACTTGATGTTGTTGGCCGAGGACACGAGGTGCGACACCCAAGTTGGATTGCTGGACTAATTTCTTTCCACTTCCTCTTTCTTTTCCAGTCATCAATATTTTTCAACACTTTAAAGCCAGCCAACGTGGATAATGCCTCTGCCAATGATCACAGATGATAATATTAAGCAGTCAACTGAAACTCCAGGAATATAACCGCAGCATTACACTTGAAGCCGGTTTGTGATGCAGTCATCCTAAGGACTCGCATAATCTGTGATAATGTCAGTCTTACTACATACAAAAGAGCATAAATTCCCCGAGGGAAACCATAAACAGACATCAAACAGCCTCATCTGCAGAATGTAAAGCGCTACGCTGAACGTTTTTTAAACATTCACTATTCCTCCCTTCATCCTTTTCCCTCTTTTCTCGTCCTCCCCATTCTTCTTCTGTCTGTCCTCCTCCGTGGTTGGCTCGGTGCCTCGCTCGCAGCCACCACCAGACTTCCCCTCATCCAGCAAACTAAACATATTTGGCAGATTTAATCGCGGATTTGCTTGAAGCGACAGCATTTTACGTGCAAGGCTCAAGTGTATTTCCAGAGGTTTCATGCATAAGCTCTTTATCCTTGAGCAGCACACGGCTAAATCACCCTTATTGATATGTGGCTGGCTCGCCTGTAAGTCGATCCCTTCAGGTGGGTCCGAAGAGCAGCTAACCTGCTGCCATCAGCTACTTTTCTAATGGTGTCACCGCACGCCTCCATTCTGTCATTGCTAATGCTCCACATGTGTACTGGAGTGTGTCTTTATGGGTTTCCATAGGTGTTGTGTGGGACGCTTATAGATTACAACGCTGCTGACTTGACAATTTCATCTCAAGCAAGCCTATTGTGTCTGCACACACTCTTACACCTTTTCAAGAAGAATGAATGTTAGTGGACAATGCAATAGGAGTAGAACATTCTATATAGGCTATTAGATACAGTTTCAGCAGACATTGATTTATTTTTAGGTGGTGTTCTTGCTTTAAAAAAAAAATTTGAACCAAATATACACATATATACATGTGCACTAAGCAGACTGGATAACATGCACCTCCAGTTCACCTCATATATGTTAATGCTTTAGGCTATGTGTCTTACTTGCAACTGACATTTTGGAGAAGCAGGGAGGATTGCTGATGGGAGACGCAAACAAACATGAAACAAAATGTACAAGTTAGCGCCTCATTGTGGATCTTTACAGTCTCACATCACACAGTTGTTACCTTGGCCACTTTGTGGCTGTCTTTGCTTGACTTGCTGTGATGTGTTTGAGGTATGAGTTGTTTAAAAATTGAGAAAAAGTACACTCTGCTGTTCTGAACAGCAGTTAGCTTGGCAAACTTTCAACAAACCTCCCTGCTTCTTCAAACTTAAAAATTGCTGACCGTTCTCCACTTCAACTAAGATACTGGTCATATGGCAAGTATTACGCAAAAGCCCACTTCTCAAAAACATTAAATTAAATTTGAAAAAAAGAAAGAAATAAGGGAAAATCCCCTCAAGATTAAAGTGGGAAAAACTGCTTCTGTTTGTCATGCATATATTCATGTGTGGTGAACTTGCTCCCCATCTATCAGTGGATAATGAAGTCCAAATAAGAAAAAGTTTCCATTTCAATTGATTGCTTTGGAGAGAAAAGCTCAGGCCAAGCTCCTCAGGGATATGGCTTGAATCTTGGTTGCTCCTTGTGCTGCGTTGCTCAGACAGGATATTTTTAGTCAATATGCATAGTGGATTTTTGGAAAGCTCATTGTCCACAAAGCTCCTTGCTCGGGATGCACTTAGCCGGGCCGTTTTACATTTAAACTGCAAGCACGCCGTTGTTCGTCTGTCCAAGCATTTGACTGTGGTTTCACTTTTACATTACTTCAAGGCTCATGAAGAATACGTTTATTCTGCATGTCTCTATTTTCTTTAGCTAAGTTTATATACCCCCTCCTCTTTAGCACTGCCCTGTCCTTTAACGTGCTATTTTAAAAGCAGTTTCAGCAACATTTGCTGCATAGTATAACGCTGAACGAAAACCCATTCTTACAAAAATTCCCACAACTACAGCTTTGTGCAAAAATATCTTCTCAGCTGTGTTCTGTGTGTCTGGCACTGAACCAGTCTGGAGAAGCGCTCCGTCACTCCCTGACTGGTCAACCTCACCGATGCCTCTTCAGCTGCTTCATCCCGCGGCCGGCAATCAGGCCTACCATAAGCAGATACGAGAACGTCTGCGGAGCCATTTCCTGTATTGTATTTGGCACCCTGAAATCACTTTCTCAGACGGATGAACTATCAGTGATTTGGCACGGCGCAGCACATGAGAGAGGAAATGAGCGGACTGGTTAGATCAATCATACAGTAAAACCACTCACTTGATGCAGGAAGGCAATGCAAGTCACATATCTCCCCATGTCTCTCGGCCTCTTTGATCGTCCGCTACAGTGAGCTCTAATGGGCTGTGCTCGGCGGCAGAGGCCTTGCCCCTATCGGTGTTGTGGTTCCATGGTGGTTGCTTTAACAGTAACATTACCACGGTACTTTCAATGAGTTAAATGCCTCCTTGGCATGTGATGTAGATGTATTGCACAACAAATCACAGTCTCTGTTCACCTCTGATTACCTCGCTAGTGAGCCCCCTCCGTTGTAAATCATACGCTTGTTGTTGGGCTCTGCTGATTTAATTTGTATCAAATTGCTAATGCGGTAATTTGTCATGCATGGCCTCCCGTGTATGCGTGTTTCTCCCATTATGCCTTTGCATTTTCCTTTAATTACAGTGATTGCTCGCTAGTTTGCTACGGTAAATGCTCTAGACAGACGAGAGGGGGATCTTTTATGAAGACATCACTCGAGCCAAGGCAGCTCCTTCTATACGTCCTCGAACAACAGAACATTCATACCTGGCAAAATAAAGCACAATGAAAGTCTGTGTGCGTTTCTTTTTTAACATCCATTAGAATTTAAGAGGTTACGCTTGGAGCTAAATGTTAAAAGCAAAATGGCAAGCTCACAGTAGCCTCCAATGCTCATGTTTTTCTCATTCACCATAAAAGAAGTGGACAGACCCTCTGCGGCGCCACCCATAGTTTTTCTGCTTTCTCGGTTTTAAGCCTCTGTTGACCGAGACAGTGCTAAATTGGTAGCCACTGATTCTGGCCAATCCTGTGTAATCCCAAAGTGGACAAATGGGAGGAACAAACAAGCTGCCAACTAGCTGGAACACCCCAACCTAGCCTCAGTCCCCATAAACAATCTATTTTAGCTTATTTCATGTCAGCCTAAGATGTAAACTTACCTTAAACTGTGGAGTGGTGACCAGCTCCAGGGCTGCCCGTGATGCTGGACACAGGCCAGCCGGTCATTAGCAGTCCCCCCTTGCAGAAGTCTTATTTTACAGGTGGCCTTGTCCCCCTAGGGTTGCCAACCGTCCCTTGAAAAACAGAATCGTCCCGTATTTATAAACTAAAGTACGCTGTATTGAGCTGAAAAGGGACGCACTTTGCCCCGTATTACTGTGAGAGACCAAAAATAGTCATAAAATGCCAATGGAAAATGGCATTGAGCTGTTGAGTTCATAAGTATTTTTTTTCCTGTTTTACTACAACTGTAGCCTACATGGCCTTTGAGGCACAAATATGTTTACAAGTTTTCTACAGACTTTCTGTTTGCACTTTTGTTATTGCACTAAAAACGATCACTATTACAGAATGGATGTTCTGCTTTCTTTCTATTGTTTTATAGTAATGTATACAATTTTATGTTAAGTAGGACAGGTTTCTGTTTAAGAAAGATACTTATTGTATTCAGTTCATTTTGTTATTTTGTATTAAAGTGAATTGCTGGATAATAATTTGTTTTCCATGTGTTCATGGCATTCAAAAATATGCATCTAATTCAATTCAGGTTCAAGTCAAAATCATAAAAAATAATTTCACTCACAAAAAAAGGGGCCAAAAAAATTCCCCACGCCAGGTGAAGGCAATCGGTTTGGCCGGCCCTGCCGAGGAAGTGTCCCTTATTTATTTTACAGGGAGTTGGCAACCCTATGTCCCCCTAACTCTTTGAGGCCAACTGAGAATAGTTCACAGCAGTCTTTAAGTACAATCAACATCACAAGTCATATTATCACTAAAATAAGAATGGTGCCTTGTTAGAGCTTTAATTACAGCTCAGGTGTCAAAGTAACAGAAAATGCTAAGCAATACGTAGCTAAAGCACAAACAGCTGCACATCAAAACCAAAACTCTAGCTTTTGGAGGCAGCTGTCATTCAAGGATCATCGATAGGTCAAAGAGAAAAACTGGATTTCAGCTGATGTAAACCCTCCGGGTTTGGTGTGTATTCACATGCTAACAAGACAACATCTCGTATGTGTCCTTGCAGAACAAAACATGACTATCAAAAATGCGTAGGCTACAATGGAAGTCTGTGTGCCTTGCATCATGACTCATACAGTATATGCTGAACTAAATATCAACAGCAACCAGGTAACATGTCACACTGCAATTCATGTTAGGTTTAGCATGTTTGCAGGATAGTATGTGCTAACACTGAGCACAGCTGAGGTTTTTAGACAAACATCAAAGTACAGGCCATACTGAAAAATTGTTGCGTGAGTCAAAAAGAGTTGCAGATGTTATTTTAAAGCTGCAAACATCAATCCAACACAATGTTGTGCCAGTTCTCGTTGGTGTTATGTTAAAGGTCCGGCCAGGTAACACAACTGCAGAAAAAGGTAAGCGTCCCTGGTTAACAGGATTCAGCCCATGGAGAGCATGAATGCCTAAAAAAGAAAAAGAAAAATAATTTAATTTCATCCAGTATTTGGGATTGTCCTCACAGAAACTACTGACCTTAATCCCATTTGTTGTGGCTGACACTGAAATTCACATGATTGACTTCACAGAAAATGAATATTGCTAATGCCATTTATTATCTGTGCAGCTTGTTAAACCCACTTAAATGAACTCAAACACTAAAATCATGTCTGCCTCCAGCGCTGCATACCGTCTGCTCATGTTCACTTGTTAGTGTGCATCTTTTTTTGCTGTTTCAGCACTGACAATGTGCCCTTACACGTGAAGAAGAAAAATCAGCTATTTTTACATCAGCAACCCAGAAAAAAACCAGGACAGACTCTGGACAGTCAGCGGCAGTGCTTCGGTCTGAAGCCCAGACCAAAAGCAGGCGCTGCAGAGCTGATTGCCGTGCGCTGCAATTCATTTGGCTTCAGTGTTGTGTTACCACAGAGCATCATGCTGCTGAGAGATGATACTGGTAATGAGAGGCAGCAGGATGTGAACAGAAAGGATGCTGACACAAGTACACATGGGAATGCACACTTGTAACACACATTCACACTCTTAGACACATGCACCTATACAGTAGTTACATGCACATGCACTGTGACACCTGACAATAATAGAATAATAAAGAGAGTAAGCTCGGGAGAAAGAAGCTAATTAAATCAAACAGAATATATTTGGAGAACAGTTTCTGTTCTACAGTATAATAAATTCTTTAAATATTCATACATGCTACTAGAAGAGTAACAAATGTTACATAAACGTACCACAAAAATGTATATATTCATATATATGTATATATATGTGAAAAATATTAGCTCATTTTGAAGATGGTGCCACTAACTCGTCTCAGAACAGTTGGAATTTCAGAGCAACGTTCCTCAGTGTAAACAGATCTACAGTAAACAACAGGTTTTGAAGAATCTGGAGCAATCTCTGTCCTCATGGGACAAGGGTGGGTGTCAATATTGGATGCCCCATAGTCTTCCTGCCCTCGGGCAGTATAAAAATATCAGTGCATGGGCTCAGGAACACTTCTGGATATCAGCATCTATGAATACAGGTCAGCCTGTGATACATAAATGCAAATTACAACTATCATGCTTAGAAGATCCTGTATATGAACATGATCCATCATCTCGGGATCATAGCTCATTTAAAATGTACTAAGGCAAAGTGGAAAACTCTCCTGTGATTAGATGAATAGACATGTGAAATTCTTTGAGGAAAACATGTACACCACATGCTCTGGATTCAAGAGGAAAAGGAGCATCTGTCATGTTATCAGTTCAAAAGCCTTCACCTCTGACCGTATGGTGGTGCATTAGTGTCTGTGGAAGGGGCAGCATCTGGAGAGGAATCAGTCCTGCAAAGTTTCGACATGTCTACAACATACGCTCTCATCCAGACAGCTTCTTTCGCAGGGAAGCTTTGCATCTTTCACCAAGACAATGCTGAACCACATACTGCATCTCTTACATGGGCATGGCTCTGTGTGCTGCACTGGTCTGCCTGCTGTCTTTTGGTCCATCATGACATAAAAGGCTACAACAGAGGAGACCAAGAGCTGTTGATCAGCTTGAATCCCATATCGTAACAAGAATGAGACAATTTACTTTCCCAAAAATCCAGCAACTCGTCTCCTCATTTCCCAGGCGTTTTTGACTGGTTTTAAGAGAACAGAGAAGAGGAGATGCTCCACAATGATGAACATCATCTGTCTCAACCTTTTTTGAGATATGTTAGTTCCATTCAAATTTACTTTGATTTTTAAAGATGTATTCAGCTTAAAAATGTCATACTTTTTCATAAACCTATATTTAATTCATGATTGTGAATAAAATATGGGTTTATGGGATTCTCAAATCATTGGATTCTGTTTTTATTTATATTCGACGCCTTGTCCAATTATTTTCAATCCCTACAGATTCAGATTGACACTATAGTTTAATGATTTATTTAGATAACACATTACTGTTTTATCACTTAAACAGTGAAGTGAAGTCCCATAAATATACAGACAGGAACTAAAACGTTCAGTCTTCACCCTAAAACTAATGTCAGAGACACGGCGCAGATATCTTATGTTAGAATAGCTTCATGTGAGCTCTTGTGCTTGGAGAGGTTACAACCCTTTAATCAGTGAAATTAGAACTTTTTTCCTCATAGTCAAATGTCAAATGAGAATAGATATCTAAGCAAAACTGGTTGGATAATAAAGAGTCACACATGTAAGAAACCTAATCATTTCTCAGGCAGTCTTCAGTGTCTTAGTGTGATTATGATGGAGCGAGACCGAGCCAGCTGCATCACAGAGAGTATTTATTTCACAAAGAATCAATAACACTCATTTTCTTCATATTTATCAGTGCCAGTATATGATTTACCTCCAGTCCCTGGGACAATATCAGTGACATAAGAAAAGATAAATCAATAATTGGTGGACTTTAGCTCCTCTACACTGTGCTGTTTCAGCTAAATGCCTGAAGATGGCAGCATTAGGCCACAGAACAGAACCAAAGTCCTTGTTCTGCTCTTACGCTGCTTTCAGCATCCGTTTGAGGCTCCCAGCATCTTTAACCATGTCATACATCCATGAGACAGAGCCGTGCTCTGAGAACTATTGACACTCTGTTAGAATGGTCAGATTTAAATCAATATGAAAAGAAACTCTCATGCTAGCCAGTGTAGCTTTTCACTCTGCTGTCTGCACATGCTCTGCTAAAAAACTGTTAGCATGCACATGTGTGCGTTTTTAAATGTAAATACACAACTTCCTCTGGAGCCTGACTTGAAACCTTAGTTTCCCAGTGTGGTATTGCACAACATCTGGCTCCAGCTCAGTATTTATCTTTGCTGAGGTCAAAACTTGTGGGGAAGAGGAGGGGATAGGTGTCAGTGGCTGTAGTGTGGGTGAAGTGCACAGGTCTTTTCTCTTTAAGGACCTCTTGCGTGTCCCAGGGAGCATTTACTGTCAAGAGGAGCTCTAAAATTTGAGAGGAGTGGGCGTCTCTCTCAGGAGACATCCACCAGTCAGGAAGTGAATAATTCATGGGCCTGTGATTTCTTGGAGCACCTCTGGACGGATGAGAGGTCATGATAAACGCCTCCACTCACCGTGATCCTCCACTTTCTCTTTGACTTTGTCTCTTTTGATACAAGTATACTTGCAATGACTCTGACCTCTCTCTCTTGCACTTCTTCGCTTTAATCCATCATTGTCTCTCAATTTTTAATTTCGTATTTTTTATCGTGCTTGGAACCGCAAGTGTTATGCAACTGATACAAATATGATGATGATGCTCTGGATCCGATGTCTTAACACAATAATACCTCCACTCTCCCTACCTCCCTGGATACTTTGCTGTGAAGGGAGCTCTTTGCGGGAAACTCTAGCATACACTCCTATCTCCTCACATCTCAAGTTTCCCAGTGGCACAGTGGACCAGGCAGTGCATTCTCATCATCCTAACCTTCAAATCTGTTTTTCTCCTGCATCACCACAGCTACCTCCTCCTCCCCCTCTTGCTGGAACGCTCCTCGCCTCTCCTCTCCCTTCCTCTCAAGTTTCCTCTCTCCGTATTCACCAACCTCACGCTCTACCTTGCAATGATGCAGAAGAAAATCCAGCGGGGAAAGTGACAGTGAGAAATTGAAATCATGCATGTACAGGTAATTACTTGACCCAAGAGGCATCTGTGTGGCCAATAAATTCATCCAAATGGGAACGTAATTGTTGGGGTGTTTCTGTACTGCTAATGATTTAGGAACTTTGCTTTGATGAACCTTTTATCCCTCACTAATTGATGCTGTATCCTTTCTTTCCTTTTGACAATGCAAACCATGTGCGTCCGCTCAGAAACAGATGTTAGTCCCCTTTTTTATACTGATTGCCTAAACATGCAAACTTAAAGTGACAATCCGTTTTTTTGATACAAACAAAGACCGCAGTAACAGGAAACAAGTCAGATCTGTCTTCGATTAGTAACAGTGCGGCAACCATGCCAAGGGGGGATTTTGATGATTAGCATGATGATTAATCAGAACAGTGCTACGCAGTCCATGCTCACTGATAGTTTCTCCATTATTCCATCAAGTCCAGCAATGAGGCACGTGATTTTACAAGTTGCCAGCCTGTATCAACAGCTTGCTTAACTTGAGATGCTACACGCAGCACTGTAACAGTGTTGCCTTCATTTTAAATTCTAGGTTCTCTTTATTCAGAGCAAAGTCTAGATGAACCCTGAATGTACCACTAGATAGCTTGCGCACTAAGAACACGACTCGAATCATGATACAAAGGCTGCCAAACTTGCTCCTGTGTCGTACTGAATGCCTAGTGAAAGCGTTTTATTACCGTATTTTCCGCACTATAAGGCGCACCTTCAATGAATGACGTATTTTAAAACTTTTTCCATATATAAGGCGCACCGCATTATAAGGCGCACTAAATATATGGTAAAATACCGTACTAAAAAAAAAAACAAGAAGAAAAGTACCGTATGTCAAACTTTATTGACAAAATAAAAACCAGCTGTGCTCTGTCTCGTCAACGTCACCATTATGCAAGTCAACGTCGCTGCTGTTGTCTTGAACGTTTGTGACGATTCCTGACGTTTTTAGCGCCATTACTTCGGCACCAACTACAGTAGCTACAATCCCCCTGACTACAGAAATTACCGTAATGATCATATATAAGGCGCACTGCATTATAAGGCGCACTGCCGGTGAGAAAATTAAATGCTTTTAGGTGCGCCTTATAGGGCGGAAAATACGGTATTTACTATTTCTCTATTTACCTTAATCTGGCTTGTTAAACTGTTACCAAGATGTTGCAATTCATGCAGTTCCTTGACTGATGACCGGGGGCTAGCTCCAAAGGTGAGTCAACCTCCATTGACCTTCACGTTTAAATGTCCAACTTTACAAAGAAGCAAACATATTTTCCAGCCTGGTGCTAAAATGATTTGGTCTCCAGAAGCCTGAATGCTCTTCCAAGACAACTGTACACCCGGTGGATATTGATATACGTCACCTGGTAAACTTACATGAAGTCACAGTGAATTTAACTTATAAGCTGTGAATAAACACCTAACACAGCATAATCTTTCTCATGTTAAAGATAATATTGCTTGTTGTGCTGTTAATTGTACCAACAGAAGCACTCTAATTTGGCACGAAAAGTTTCACAGATGAAGCTCAGGCAAGAAGCAAGAAGCAGATGCCTTAGCTGAAGCCTCTTACTGGAGCTGACTGGAATTCGGGCTCTAGCTACAAGGCCTGGAAGAAACCAGAAGAGCGAGTTCCTCCTGCAGACTCCTTCCAGGTTCACAGCAACCCCTCCAGATTGACTGAGTGGGCAGCAAGCCAGCCACCTTGGTCCAAACCCTTACCGCCAATTCCAACAGAGCTCCAGACTAGGATCACGTAGAATCTCCAAGTGGCACGCGTTAGGAGCTGGGACTGGTATCGTTTTAGCACTGGCAGTTCTCATTTCAAATGTTGTTTTGGTACCGACATCAGAAATAAGAATGGATGGATGGATTCAATCAGAATGAATGTAAGGTAACACTACCTAGAACCATAGTTTAGATTGGCATAGCTGAAGCTAAAATAGCTGGTCTGTGGTCAGTGAGGTTAGATAGGCATGTTCCAACCCGTCGCTGGCTCGTTCATTCCACAAATTTGTCAATTTTTGGATTAACTGGGGTTTGGCAGAGTCAGTTTCTGCCAATATGGCTCCATCCAGACAGAGGCGAGAAAAGCTGACTTTAAACCGTTTCTTCAGAAGACCTACGAGGGAAGTTACCGAGCGTTTGTCCAGTTCTTTCTATACAGTCTATGGTGTTGGTAAATCATGGAAAACTGATCAAAACAGGGTTCAGAACCGTTTTGTTTTTAGTCAGATAAAATACCTGGTTTAGGAAAACACAAAAGCCCTCCAGTTTGGGGGTTATAACATAACCAGTCTGTTGTAAGGAAGATAAGGGAGACATGATGAATCAGTGTGTTATTGACGAACAACTCTTTTATCCCAGTTGAAAGTGAGGGTGATGGTTGGATTTAGTTTTGAAAATGTCACATCTTCTGAACAAAGATAGAAATGTGGTGTTAAAGACGCTGTTTGACAAAAGATCATACAGTTTCCCCCCGGTAGCTTGGGCTCGCTTCATATCTCATTGGATCTTGCGTAAATTCTGAAGACAGACTCTGTAAAACATCAAGATGGTTCCTCCAGTATGTTACATTGTACACATGGCCATCTGACTTTGCGTCTCTGAGACCGCAGTTGAAGCTCTGCAGATTCAGACAAATTCCTCAGACATGCCGTTGGTCGACGATTTGCTCAAGATATGTAACTACAGTAACCAGGGGTTGCATTGGGATGCTCTTTGTCTGTGTGTGTGTGTGTGTTTGGGGTTAGGGTGGGTTAGCCTAGGTATGTTGTAATACAAATTACACCACATAGTTCTACTATAAGAAAAGAGCTTGTCTTTCTGAAATATTCAAGCCAGTGCTACAACTGAGATGCTTACTTTAACTGCAAGCGAGAAAAGGACTACACCTAAAACAGGTATTACAACAGAAATGCTGTTAATTCAAAGCACAAAGTTAAATAATTCAGATTAAGGAATTTGTAATATTGAAATGTATTAATAACCAATGCCAACATTTCATACACACCATTTATCTAATCCCCCCCCCCCCACCCCCCCCCCACACACACACACACATTTTGTTATAAGGATTAACAGGATCCATTCGACCCCACCAACCACCAGGTCTACTGCCTCAATATAATTCAATTCAATTCAATTCAATTTTATTTATATAGCGTCTAATACAACAGAGTTGTCTTTAGACGCTTTCCAGAGACCCATACCCAGAACATGACCCCCGAGCAGTTATTACATAAACAATGGCAGGTAAAAACTCCCCTAGTGGGAGAAAAACCTTAAGCCAAACAGTGGCAAGGAAAAACTCCCCTTTAGGAGGGAAGAAACCTTGAGCAGGACCAGGCTCATAAGGGGGGACCCTCCTGCCGAGGGCCAGACTGGTGGGTCAGGGACGGCAACAGCACAGCAGGCAGGTGGAAGCAGCAACGGGATGACCAGGGGTGGGGACCGCAGGCCAGCACGCAGCTCCCGAAGCTCCGGCCCAATCAGCAAGTCCCAGGTTGGGGTGCAGGGTCAGGGAAAGACTTGTGCTCCGTAATGCAAGCTACAAGCCACCCACGACCACCTGCAGAGAGAGAAAAGGGAGGAGAAGGGGGGCCAGCAACAGGATGACCAGGGGTGGGGACCGCAGGCCAGCACGCAGCTCCCGAAGCTCCGGCCCAATCAGCAAGTCCCAGGTTGGGGTGCAGGGTCAGGGAAAGACTTGTGCTCCGTAATGCAAGCTACAAGCCACCCACGACCACCTGCAGGTTCCGGTGTCCGGCAAAGGATGCTGCAACATGGACAAAAGAGAGAAAAGGGAGGAGAAGGGGGGGCCAGCACAAGAAACTACAGGAGCGACTCTGACACACTAAAGTTTACACTTATAAAAGCTGATTAATTACTTTTAATAAAAACTCTGGTGGTGGGCAGCACGGTGGCTTAGTGGTTAGCACTGTTGCTTCACAGCAAGAAGGTCCCCGGTTCGACTCCCAGGCCCAGCAGGGTCTTTCTGTGTGGAGTTTGCATGTTCTCCCCGTGCTTGCGTGGGTTCTCTCCGGGTACTCCGGTTTCCTCCCACAGTCCAAAAACATGCATGCTAGGTCAATTGATGATTCTAAATTGCCCGTAAGTGTGAGTGTGAGTGTTTGTCTGTATATGTGGCCCTGTGAAGGACTGGCGACCTATCCAGGGTGTAACCCCTGCCTCTCGCCTGAAAATAGCTGGAATAGGCTCCAGCAGACCCCCGTGACCCTGCAAAGGATAAAGCGGGTATAGATAATGGATGGATGGATGGATGGAAAACTCTGGTTGCACAAATTATTTGTAATATTCTTAAAATGCAAAGAAATTGTCTATTTTGCATTTTTACTGATACAACATTTCTTTCAGGACATGGAAGTAAAAAACAAGAATTAGAGTGAGAAGGGCAGCAGGAAGCACAGCAAGAAGGTTTTTGGTTCAACTCCCGTCAAGAGTCTTTCCTGTCCTCCCCTTAGTTCTGCGGGTTTCTACCAGGTAATCCAGCTTCCTCCCACGCTAAAAATGAAAATGAATCAATAAAAAACACATTAATCGCTGATTCTAAATCGCCCAAAGGAGTGATTGTGAGTATGTGTGGTTGTCTGTCCAGGGCGCACCCTTTCCTTTTGCCAGAAAAACACTGGGATAGGCTCCAGCGGACCCCTTTGACCCCGAATTGGAATTAGTGGGTTTAAATAATGGATGATAGGAAGGGAATTTGATATCAACTTTATTTGTTTGACTGAAGAAATTAGGTTTCTGAAAGTTACAAAACAAAAGAAAGCAGATTTTACCTCCCATGACCCTAAATAGGTACAGATAATAGATAGACAGAAGTATGATAAGGTGTTTTGACTTTTAGGTTGTGTGAATATAACTTTCTTTTATAGTGGTTCTGTTAAAGAACAGATACAGTCATTTTGTAGATGACGTAATCAAGTTTTTGGAATCAACAATGCGCCAAAGCCAATATATATCAAAGTCCAAATTCAGTAGCCCAACACGGTGCCAAAACATTGCATCATTCTTTGTGTGCTGTTATTAAATTTTTCTAGTGTAATTGTAGCAGCCAGAGATGATGTCATCTAAACACAGGATCTCCATTCAAAAGATGTTTTTCTTTGTTGCGCTCGTACATAACCAGCGGCACCATCAACATAATGGTAATACCTGGACTGAATATGATGAGCTGGGAGTGTACTTGGGCTCTGCTGAGGAGATTGGCAGGTGTTTAATATTCACTGAAGGCCACCATGTAATACCTCACGTCTCTGTTCCCCAACCCCTGCAGCCCAACAAAAAAAGGCCTGTATCAGTCTAAATGATGGCCTATGATACTTGGAATGTAACTATAACTGCGTAACTGAGACATCTTGAATAGACAGCGGAGGAGAGGACTACCTCCTCACTCATGAGATTAACGGTCGATCAGCAAAGAAAATGACTTCTTTCCCCTTCTAACTAGGGTCTCTCCTCCTTTCTTTGCTTATGTGTGTAATCTTTCTCCCTCCATCATAACCTTCTCTCTCTATTGTGGTCAAGGTTAGACACGTGCATGGGGAAGGAACAGGGAGTCACGAAAAGAGAGAGACAGTGGTCTAAGCGAATCTCTGTGACTGCCAGGACGTTGTAGTGCCAAGGTTTGTGTGTCTGGGGCTGGAAAGGGAAGGCGGGGCTGCTGGGTGGGCAGGGCAGTGTGGAGGTTGCGGTGGCGAGGGCGTGATGGGGAATGACGTGATCCCCTTTATCCCGGCCAATAAAACAGAGTGGCCGGTGAGATCTGGATCCGTACGTGCTGTCAAATTCAATAAGGTAGTGCTTTATAATGTTTTCTTTTAATCAGCCAAATTGCATTACATGCTGCCCCCTCTGTGAAATGCTACTGTGCATAGCGTGGGGGACAGGAGTGTCTGCAGGACGGTGCCGAGTGAGCTGGAGGCACTAATTGGGGTATTCCCATTATGTCGAGACATTTTGGAGGGCATCCTATGTTGCATTATGTACAGGAACTTCTGCTCTTTGAGCTCTCACGGCGTTGGCCCTTTTCTGGTTCTTCCGCGGTGTTAATTCAGCGTCAGAACCGAGGACAGACAAGGTGCACAGACAGACTACGTCATTCTAGTAATGAATGCCAGCTCAACTTTGAGAGCGTCGGCTGCTTTAAAGGCAGGGCACTCTCCCTCTTGGGTGACGTTGTCTCTTATCAGAAGTATTGCCCTCGGCAGTTCCTTCCTCTCCTCCTCCTCTTCCTCCAGTGACTTCCTCATCATTCTTTCCTCCTCGCCATCACTGATGTCACTCCTCCTCTCTCCTCTTCCCCCTACCCAGTATGACTCAACCTTTCATGAAGGTACAACAGGAATGTTCTTCATCTTTAAACCCCCCTTTTCTTCTCCATTGCTGGAGGATAGAGCGCAGCGCCAAGCCGGACACAGAGGGATTGTATATCTTTGTCATGTACTGTGGTAATCACCAGACGCCAGATCAGTTTGCTTCCCTAGTCCACTAGAGTTACGGGGGTTTTAATTCTGATTGGGGTTTTACAGTTGGATGTTTCATTCCACCTTGGATCAGGCACCGCTGTTGTGGCCTTAAGGATTACAGTCTGTTGCCGCTGTCAGCCGTTCATCCGTGGACAGATAAAACTTCACAGAGAGAAATAATCCACTGAAGAGGGGCAGCTTTACTGCTCAGCTGCCTCAGCCACAGCTCTCGAGCCAGCTGACATTTAACATAATGATCAGTGTCAAGAGTTGCTGGGCATTTACACACAGGAGAGGCTTCCCAGACACAATTACACCGCAGTCTTCACAGTGGCTAAAAGTTAATCACAATGCCATAGTGTAGTGCATCTATTTATCTATCTATCTATCTATCTATCTATCTATCTATCTATCTATCTATCTATCTATCTATCTATCTATCTATCTATCTATCTATCTATCTATCTATCTATCTATCTATCTATCTATCTATCTATCTATCTATCTATCTATCTATCTATCTATCTATTAGGGGTGGGACGATACGGGTAACTCACGATTCAATACTGTGGCGATATGTGGCCCAGGATAACGATAATATCACGATACACGATATCTACGATATTTGATATAGCGTAAGACATTTCATCGATATATCACGATATATGTGACTGAAAAAGAAAAAAATACCCATAAAAAGGAAAACGTCTGTAGTTATGCATTTATTCAATGCCAAAACTTCATACAATGTACAAAGAAAGAGCATTTGTATAGTGCCTCACTGCCTCCTAGGCTTGTCTGTCTATCTATCTATCTATCTATCTATCTATCTATCTATCTATCTATCTATCTATCTATCTATCTATCTATCTATCTATCTATCTATCTATCTATCTATCTATCTATCTATCTATCTATCTATCTATCTATCTATCTATCTATCTATCTATCTATCTGTAAACTGTGAGTTGAATGACTGGAAGAAAAGCTTCAGTCTTAGCAGTGACGGTGGTTTATCCACCAGGCTTGAAAAGATGACCACAGTTACAATCTACTCCCGAGTGTATAGTTTGGAAAATAGACTCTACTTTGGTTTGAGCAATCTGCA
Organism: Cololabis saira; assembly: GCF_033807715.1. NCBI lineage: Eukaryota > Metazoa > Chordata > Actinopteri > Beloniformes > Belonidae > Cololabis > Cololabis saira. The sequence continues at coordinate 13,097,072 of NC_084589.1, forward strand.
GTGAGTCATTTACGGTATGCTATTAGACAAAGGGGTTGCCCAAGTTTCCAAATGCTGAAACAGCACACTAATTACAAGAATGTACTTTCTCCCTCTGTCTCATTAACATTACAGTATAATTTTAGAATTGATTTGATACCTAACTTTTCTTCTCCCTAAAGCCAAAATACAGATAACAATATCAACCAGTATTACCACCACTGATTAGGTAAATGCCTTCTCACAATGGTGCTGTGCTTGCTTCCAAGTCATGTACTGGCAGCATATCATCATAGTTTAAGAAGAACTCTCAGTTTGAACAAGTTCTGATGAACCACAACCTCAACTTAATAAGCATGAGCGCCACTTGACCCAGTATTCACCAATGCCAGCCCCATTTAGCGTCAAAGCATGAAAAAGATCTGGATACCATGCTAGTGATATTTTATATCTAAAAAAAAATTATAAAAATACGATAAAAGAGCTTAAATTTAATGCTAACGAATCAAATAAATAAAAATAACAAAAATGAAAAGAAAGCTACAAATAACACATTAAATTCCAAGATAATATTGGGCCTTTGTGCACCATGTTTTGTCAAGCATCAGGGATTCACTTAAGAAACAGTAACCATATTTCTTATTGTAGAGTTATAGGATCTTACATCTTTCAACATCTCCAGTGGATAATATTGTGAAAAGATTCAGGGAGTGCAGCGAAATGTACATTTGCCGGCCAAAGCTGGAAAATACTACTGAAAAACTGTCATGCCACCATGATCAATATGACCACATGGAGTACCTTGGAAAACACTGCCACGCCGCACAGTGTTGAGTCACTCGACACAAGGTGCTTCCAGACATGAAACCTGAAACTGCATTTCACAAGGAGGAATATGGGCGCAAACTAAAGTCAATAAGATTTTGAACTTGTAAATGTATGTTCACAAGCTACTCCGGAGTTTGTGGTTGTAAACCAGGCTTTGTCCTCCTGTGAATCAAACCTGCCGGAGAAATTTAAGTACGTGCAAAAAAGTGTGTGTCTATAATCTTTTTTTTTAATTAAAATAACAAAGAAAGACAACTTGACTCTGAAATTCCAAGTGTAAACTCTAATCGTGCTTTTATACTGTACTTCTTTTTTTTTTTTTTTTATCCCGGTTTTTTCCCCATTTTATCACCCAGTGCTCCTACCTAACAGTCCTGTGCATTGCCATCCTCTACCAACCCCGGGAGGGCCCCGCACTGAGCTCAGGTCTCCTTCTTATCCTGAGGAGTGAGCAGGCCGCATCTTTTCACCAGACAGGATGGGGCTTCTCCAGCCGAACGTAGCGCGTGGAAGGATCAAGTTATTCCGGCCGGATCCTCCCCACCCCATCTGGCGCCCCGGTTGGCCAGAGGGGGCAGTAGAGCCCAGGACTGCTGCATGTTTTTGTGAGGGTAGCTCACATTAGCTACCCAGAGGAACACGGGGAGAACATGCAAACTCCACACAGAAAGATCCTTTCGCCAACCCCACCCAGGGTGTGGGCACTGAAGTCATGGGAGAACTAACACGCACTTAAGCGCCCATAGCTTCCCCGGCGGGAATCAAACCCAGGACCTTCTTGCTGTGAGACGGCTGCACTATCTGCTGCGCCACCGTGCCCCCTATACTGTACTTCTTAAGACCCATCGAAGAAGTGGCCAGGGAAACAAATGGATTTGAGATGGATTGCACGTCCATCTCCAACACCAGACTCTGGCGGTGTAAACATTTGGAGCCACTCGTGACTACATTTGATCTTTAGCTACTGAGAAAGCAAGCCCTGGGATGATATGAGCAAGGGACATGAACATGAATGATTAAATCTATGACATAAAGAAAGAGACAAATTACATTAGATAATCGTTGACATTTAAATAAACAAATGCTTCCTGCATCGCTTCACATAATTTCAATTCTGACTTGTATTTTGTTGACAACGCATTGTTTGCAGATCACACTATTGATGGATGTCTGAGTTGTACAATCATGTTGTGTGTGACCTCTGTTGCCCATCAGTCATGTAGTGTGGACACTGCAATGACTTCAATATTCCTGATTACCAACAGCAAACCTTACCATCTGGACACAAGAGCAAATCAGTGATGTAGAAAGTCAGCAGGCTGAAGCTGGACTAACTGCGTGGAAAGTGACGGATCAAACTGTCCAATCAAAGGGTCTTGTTTTCGGAAAAAAGATGTTTGGTTCTACCTACCAAAGAATTGGAAGACCATCCAGGCTGTTTTCAGCAAAAAGGTGCTGCATCCGTGATGATACAGTAGTGGATCATTACCAACGTCATGGGTGACCTGCGTATGTGTGTGTGTCAGATTTTTGATATGCATAAGTAGCATTCTAACATCAAGGCGATGTCTTCTCCCCAGAGTTCTGTGGTTACTTACGCTGGACAATGCCAGACTTCTTTCTGCACGACTTACAAGAGGGTGGCTATAGAGACACACATTGTGTGTTTGACTGGCCTCCCTGCTTTCCAGATCTGTCTACCATTAAAAATATGCGGTACATAATGAAGAGGTGAACCAGACAATGATGACCACAGGCTGTTGAAAAGCTGAAAACTTCTGTTCGGCAAACATCTTGCAAAACTGAGGAAAATGAAACGACCCCCGGGAGTTAATTCAGGCAGGCAATCGCCACAGTGTGTGTGTGCGTGTGAGTGTGTGTGCTGAGTTTCACCCCTCTGCATGGTTCATTCCAATGACTCCATATCGTTTAAACTCCCAGTATAAAGAGTAAGAAATAGTCCTTAAGTACATAGTCCTTCTTACTCCTGTCTCTGAGATACCTTTGGAGGTCTCACCTGCCAAGTTTAGATATGAGGGTGTTACGTTCTGCACCCCTTGATGCCTCAATGGAGTCAAAACGGCAAAGCTCACTGTTTTATGTTTTCTCATTAGAGTTATCCAAGTTTTCATTTCGTGAGTCAACTAACTGAATCAGTTCCCCAGTGATAACATGTATTAAAGTAAAAAGTGTTGCAACACAATGGTAAACATGGCAGTCTTTCAACTTTTTCATGAGTAGTTGCTGGTAATAAACAGAGATTTTTCGATTAACAAAGGAGATGGTCATGGAAGACATTGGAAATTACCTATACTTGTTTGTTTTACATAAAGGTTCTAGTAGTTTAACAAATAACAAATTTATTTCTTCAAAAAATTAAAAACCAATCCCCCTTAAAAGCCAAGAATCCGATACAACATTCTGTATAAAATTAACTAGACAACCCCCTCTCCCACGATGTCACCAACAAGCTTTTTGAATAGTACGTTTGAAGCCTCTTTTTGCTCGTTCTTCCAAGAACAATGTTGCAAAAGAGTAGAACGAACAGACCCAGAAACCGTCAGGAGCCTTATTTCAGTCACAGTTAATTTATTTACAATGGCTAGCTTGGCTCATGCTAACTTATGACTTAGAGCCAGCCTTAAAGGCTGAGTTATGGTTCTGCATCAAAACGACGCCGTGCCTACGCCGTAGCCCACGCCCTCGCTGACACGTACCTCCTAAAAATTGTAACTACGCGTCGAGGCGACGCAGACCAAACGCAGACCGAGAGGGCTGTGATTGGTTCGCTTGGTAGCAACGCATTTCCGGTTTCCGGTTTGAAGCAGTTGTAAACTTTCAGCGCTCTTTTCTTCGTGTAGCTATGTGTGATTTTTTTTTGTTTTTGTTTTTTGCACAATAGTTGTCCTTATCTCTTTCATTCACTGTGACCGGAAAAGTCGGATAAACCATTCAGGAAAAGATCCTGAAAGGGGTACTGCACCGCGGCGAAATGGAGTGACGGAGAAGTTCGAAGGGTTCACAACGGCGTCACGGTAACGGCGTGTGCTCTGCGTTGGTGTAGCGCAGAACCATAATTCAGGCTTTACGGTACGATGCTAATTAATATTTCTTTACATTCATTCTGATCAAACCTGTCCAAACATCCATATTTCCCGGTTTCACTACCAAAATGAGCGTTACGGTTGAAACAAGGACTAGCGCAGCTCTGCTGGGACCCCACGTTGTTCATCCTCCTGCAAACCGGGTCAGATCCACAGCATTCGGGCAAGATACTGGTGTTGGCCCGGGGCCGCGGGTTTCAGCCTAATGATAAGAGTTCCTCGGTATTTTCCTTAATATGATTTTGCCTAAATAACTACATTTGTCTACAGTTGTGAAATCCAGCAACAGACACGAAAACATGCTGGGCATTTCTGCTACAAAGTTGGGCATTTTAACACCGGAGTTAATGGAGATTGACTTTCTTTTGGAACCACCCCTAGTGGTCATGAAATGAATTGCGTCCTATTATTTTTTTTGCATCATCTTCAACTCAGAATTTGAAATGTTGGCACTTTGATACCACCAAATAATCTTATCCCACCTCCAACAGTGTTTTTTCTATTAACGATTTCAGTGATGACCATTTATTTCTTCAACAAGAATATTGCGTTGCTTATTTTATGAATGAACCGAAACTTTATGTCCTATGGCAGTGGTCCTCAGTCCTGGTCCTCGAGAGCTGCTGTCCTGCATGTTTTTGATGTTTTCCTGCATCAACACACCTGATTCTAATTAGTGATCATCACCAATCTTTCCTCCAGGTCTGCACAGTTCTGTTGGTGACACAGTCATCTGTATCAGGGTTTACTGGAGCAGGAAAACATCAAAAACATGCAGGACAGCGGCTCTCGAGGACCAGGAGTGAGGACCACTGTCCTATGGGATGGATTATACGGTGTGGAAAAAAGAAGGACACAGTGAATACTCATTCATTCGAGGAACTGCAGATTTCTGTATTTCCTTAATCGTATCAGTTTAGCAAGCCGGATTTTGCCCAAGTTACAACTCAAAAACTGGAAATTAAAGTCACTTTAAATTGACACAAAGAGACCAGAAGAATGGCTGTCCGGCTCTTCCTTTTTCTGTTCAATAACATGAAACTGAAAATGTTGTATCCTTGATCATTATTCTCTCGTTTCTCTTTTCAAAGCTAAGCTGCTACTTCAACCATTACTGAATGCTGTAAATGTGATCTGCAGATCTGCAGGTCAGGACGCTGCTCTACAACAGAGAGAACAGGAGTGTGCAAACTGAAACAACAACAACATGCTGCATGCCTGGTGTTGAACTCGCCCCCAAGGTCCCTGATGTGTGGATGACTTCAGCTGCAAAGTCACTTTGACTCAGTGAATCAGGAATCAGGTAACGGGATCAGGCTTCATTAGGTGACTTCAGCCGAGCTGGCAGACGGCCAGGTGAGCTGGACGCACAAATGGACATTGATTTTTCAATAAGGGCCCTGAAGCTGTCAGCCAACCAGGCTATGGTGATATCTTATCTCACGGGGATGGCCTTCTCTCTATGATGGGCTGACTGGCACCCGGACCACAGGCCACCACACGAGCCACAGGCATCCCCCTGAATCTCCCCCATGCCCCTATCAGTGTTGATGTGCATTATTCTGAAATGCAGCTAAACTTCAAACTAAATCCGTCTAGACATGGAACTGGGTGGTATAAATCATTTGTTTTCTCCAAAAAGTGACAGAAGATTGTGTCTTCACGGTTACACAATTGTCTTTAAAGTGACTCAGTTTACAAAATGATACTAGGGGTTGGTTTTCAAGTGCACTGATCTGTGTTTATCCAGTCTGGTTTCTATTTAGCCTTCTCTGACCTAGGCCAGAGAAGATCTTTCACCGTAATGGTTTCCATCCATCAGGCCTCCCTCTGGTCTGTCTTCCTCCTCAGCTATTGCTACTTCTGAGAGACACTTTACTTGGTTGGCCTAATCCTGAACCCTGCAGTCAGCAGGGCATCCTGGAGGGAAGGAGGTGTAGAAAGGACTGGCTGGATTTTGGGGGGCACGATGCACACGTAAGATATTTGATAGCGGATGCATGGAGGGCAGCAGGAAGAGCGGGGAGAAAATGAAGTTTCCAAAGTTCACGTTGTAAATTGCAAAGAGAGGACCTCTCTGCTGGAAAATTCCCTCTGGGTTAAAGAGTATTCACAATGGCATGAGCTGGTTTCATCACCCAGAGAGGCCCAAGTCAACCTATCAAAATAAAATTACAGACTTCTCTTTGTGTAAATTTGTGGAACAAAGACATGCTTGGTCGGAGAGGCTGGTAGCTCCAATCCCACACTGTTATTCTTCAATTTGCCCTGCTGAGGCATTTTCATCTTACAGTAAATCCCACACCAGTCATGCAACTGTAACATCTTTACAAGGAAGAATAACACTATTTATAAATGTTGGCACCTGCCCGCGTCTATCTAGTTTGGGTCGATGAAAAAAAGAATTGTTTAAAGCTGCTTCAGTTTCCTCAAACATTGGAGTTTAGCATGTATGACTGATGCAATCTCACGTATCAGTGCTGTCTGTAAAATTCATTATCATCTGCAGGCAAAAATGAGGTCTCAATATGATCCTCGGTGTAGTTTTTTAAGCTTTTTATACTCAAATTATCAGTTTTAAACATAAAAGGGGCTCTAAACGAATGTCCAGCAGTTTTATACGGAGAAATGTCCAACCAGGAGACTGTAAATCTTTTCCCCTGACACGCAGATTCAGGTGAACGGCACTTCATTCAGGAAATGAGTGTCCCTGTATTAACAATCGCCTGCTAATAAAACCTCCAAGTTTAAAATGATATCTGGGCTGTAAAAGAATCACCTGCAGATTTTTGGAACTACTTTCACCCATATGCATCAATCAAGTCGCAGTTTAGTGCTCACACAGGCCAGATTATAATTTCTCTCTGAGCTTTATTGGAATTTGATGTGCCAAGATAAAGTTCAAGCCATTAATCTTGCTCTTCCCATGCGTCCCCTCCAATAAAGCCACATCATTGGGCTTATATGCGTTTTTGCTTCAAACCTCCCAGTGTGAATGAGTGTGTAGACATTTTGTGACACAGTTTTGTTCTTTATTCAGCCTTTTTCTGTCAGCATTGAACACTGAATTAACCACTGGAGAAGTCTGAAATGCAGACTGAAACCACAGTGGTAATCACTTTCACAGTTCCAGGCAGAAGCCCAAAGCAATGAGCCTTAAGCACTTAGAAACTACTAATACAATCTAGTAATGGCTACTGTAAGAACAATTCTTCCAGGATCAACAATACTGATCTCAAATCCTAGCAGCTTCATTAAAGAAGAAATATTATGACGTCCCTTCATAGACATAGCTTCCTGAAGTATTAAAAAATGTCTACGTACTATTTTGGTCAAAATACCACAAAGATAAAGTACGAAAGCTTCTTTTTCCGCCATGTCTTCACTGCTCCGTTCATAGCAGGACTCCACCTACATGCCTTCATCACATCACGCTTGGATTACTGTAACTCCCTGCATGTCGGCATTGGCCAGTCTGATCTCAGCCGTCTGCAGCTGCTTCAAAATGCAGCAGCTCGTCTCATAACCGGGACAAAGAAACGCGAGCACACAATGCCGGTGCTTTCCTCACTTCAGGTACAGGATTGATTTTAAGATTCTTTTTAGGTCTTTGAATGAACTGGGCCCAGATTATTTATCTGACCTTGTTAAGGTGGACCAACCCTCCGGATCCCTTTGGTCAGCTGACCACATGGTCCAGGACGTTCCTTGATCCCTCATGGAGACCAGAGGAGATCCAGCTTTAGCGGTTGTGGCTCCAGCGCTGTGGAACACATTGCCTCCCTCTGTGTGGTCTGCCAGTAGCCTCTGCAATATTAAAACGCGTCTAACTTTTTGTTCACCTTGGGGTTTGGTTGAGTAGCCACCACTACTTGATTTTATCTGCCTTGTTTTAATGTTTATTATTTTTAATGATGATGGTTTTTATTGTAAAGTACTTTGGTTGGCCATTGGTTTTTATATGTGCTATATAAATAAAGCTGACATTGACACTGACCTTTTAAAAACAGCTGCTATGAACCCAACCCTAACCCCTCTTCTGTGGGGTGAGCCTGTTCCAGGAGTACAGCAGGATGTAAAGCTTAGTTGAGATAAAATAAAGAATTTAGATAATTTTACCCAGATTTGGGTCAGTGATGATCCTGTATCCAAAAGAAAGACCTCAAACCTAAGTTGGCCTGAAGAAACAGGCAGTTGTTTTCTGATGGAGGTTTGCTGTCTTCATTACACACGTACAAACATTTGCTTTCAACCGCATAGCTCATTTGAATGACTGAAATAAAATTAATTTGACATGTATACTTGCCCAGAAAAATGAAGCAAATAGCTGGTCAAAAACCTCCTTTTCAACAATAACTTCAATCAAACACCCTAACTAGCTCTGGATCAGACCTGCACAGCATCCAGGCCTATAGTCCTGGAAAGAGTTCCAGGACTATATAGGCCTACATATATATATATATATATATATATATATATATATATATATATATATATATATATATATATATATATATATATATATATATATATATATATATATATATATATATATATATATATATATATATACATATATATACATATATACAAAATTGCGTGCTAAAAAAATAGCGCATTTTAATCGCATTAGTTTTTTCCCCTTGGAGCGTTTCTCACGGGACGACTTTCACACGGACAGCGCACCAACCAACCAGACCCTTGAGAGAGAGGCTGCGTCCGAAATCTATACTTCCACCATAATGATATTTACTGATATTTACTGATATTTACTCAAAAGTGTACTGAACTTAAGTAAACTTTTTAGTATATACTTATAGTATGGCATTTCGGACGCACCAAGAGAGTTATGACAGTTACGTGGACTCCCATTGTAAGCTCTGCAGCGAGATCAAAGCATTTCACTACTCTCTCTCAAGGTTCTGCAACCAACGTGCATCAGTGTTACAGCGAAGTGCGGCCGTCGTCATAACACAAGCTAAGTTGTTACCACACACGTTAAAGATGAATGAAGTCGCAGACGAAAAGGGTCTCGTTGGTCCCGTGGAAGGGAAATTTTGTTTTAAAAAACGGATGGATGGAAGCGTGCTCTGTTTTCTAATGGGTTTCCATGAGTGCCAGCCCTAATATATATATATATATATATATATATATATATATATATATATATATATATATAGTCATAATCATTTTTTTGATTTTAAGTTTATGTGTCTTTTTTTTGTAATGCGTATGTCTGAGTGCAATAAAAAAAGAAAGATGTGGTGTGCAGGGTGGAGGGTCCCAGCATCCCCAGTGTTCCCCGTTGCTGAAATATGTTTTTAATTTCCATCCAACCATCCATCATCCACCGCTTATCCGTTCCCAGGTCGCGGGGGCAGCAGTCTCAACAGAGATGCCCAGACTTCCTTCACCCCAGACACTTCCTCCAGCTCTTCCAGGGGAGTCCGAGGCGTTCCAAGGCCAGCCGAGAGACATAGTCTCTCCAGCGTGTCCTGGGTCTTCCCCGGGAAGGAGGGACATGCCTGGAACACCTCCCTAGGGAGGAGGGACATGCCTGGAACACCTCCCTAGGGAGGAGGGACATGTCTGGAACACCTCCCTAGGGAGGAGGGACATGTCTGGAACACCTCCCTAGGGAGGAGGGACATGCCTGGAACACCTCCCTAGGGAGGAGAGACATGTCTGGAACACCTCCCTAGGGAGGATGGACATGTCTGGAACACCTCCCTAGGGAGGATGGACATGTCTGGAACACCTCCCTAGGGAGGCGTCCAGGAGGATCCGGTACAGATGCCCAAGCCACCTCAGCTGACTGCTCTCAATGTGAAGGAGCAGCGGCTCGACTCCGAGCTCCTCCCGGGTGACCGAACTCCTCACCCTATCTCTAAGGGAGCGTCCAGCCACTCTGCGGAGGAAATTCATCTCGGCCACTTGTATCCGCGATCTTGTGAGGGTAGGCGCGTAGATTGACCGGTAAATCCAGAGCTTCACTTTTCAGCTCAGGTCTTTCTTCACCTCGACGGTCCAGTACACCGGCCGCATAACTGCGGACGCTGCACCAATCTGTCTGTCAATCTCACGCTTCTGTGTTTTTAATTTGTTTGTGTTCAGTTGGTATGTATGTGTGTCAGTGCGTTAAGACATAAGTGGTGAGTAGGCTGGAAGTTCCAAGCATCCCCAGCTTTCTCAGTAGCTGAAATGTTTTTATTTTATTTCATTTTGAATTATTTTTTTATTTTATTTGGAATAGAGAAGGGAGGCAGATTAAGGGGTAAAAGGGCCCCTCTTTCAGGAGAGTCTGGGGCAATCATAGAACCCCAAGCTGCCGGTGCACATCCCCAAAAACATGAACCTTGTTTAAGATGAGTGATACGTTTCTCAGCCCACATGCAAATGTTGATTGGTTGTTTTGTTGCTTAAAATATCAGGGTTATTACATATAGGATAGATTAGAGACTGTAAAAGATGAATTTGTGATTTCATAAAATGTCCAGGCAGAGTAGAAGCTACTGTTACTGCTTTGAAATATGGATGACGCTTGATGGATAGGCTGGGAAATGGGATATTTGAGATCTGAAATTTTCTACATTGGGTTTCTCCTATGTCAGGTGACGTCAGACAGTAAAGGTTTTTTTGGGGTTCTTAAGGTAATTCCACAGCATCTTAATTGGCTTAATGTCTGACTCAACCACTTTAAAACTTGGATTTCCATCTGCTGGAAAGTTCTCTTTAGGTGAGACGTAGAGGTACACTCTGTCGCCAATCCATCGCAACAACTGCACACTCTCACATTCACTCTTAATGGCAAATTAGACTTACCAATGAACCTAACATACCGGTACATGTTTTTGAACGGTTGGTGGAAGCAAGAGTATCCGGAGAGAACACATGCAAGCTTGTGGAGAACCGACAAACTCCACAAAGAAAAAACCCTGACCTATCTTGGCTATCTGAGGGTGGTGTGGTAACTACCAAGCCACCATGCTGCCAAAATGTGGAATTTGTCTTCCAAAAGCCATTCTCTGGTGGGAATATTTTGATGCTTAAGTTCTTGTCCTCCTGCATTATTCCACTTCTACTAAGCCTGACGTGGCAGACAGTCACCCTGACACTATCCTGGAGGATTTTAATCAGCTTGGCAACTCATTTTCATCTTGAAGGCTAGTAGTCCAGGCCCTGAGAAAATGCAGAAAGCCCAAATTATGATTCTTCCTTCATCATCTTTACTGCTGGGATGATGTCATAATATTGGTAATTATTGCATTTTTCCCAAACAGTTTAACTTCTGTCTTTGCCTTGGGCACCCTACCAGTCCAAAAGTCCTTATTGTCAAACGTGAGGTACACATGAGTTTGTTTTGGTTTTTTGGACAGCAGCATCTTCTTTCAAAGTGTACTGTCAAGGACACGCCACTTGTTCAATGACTTACATATGGTGGACTCATGAACAGAGGTGTGTACCAGTTCCAGTAATGTCTTCAAGCTCTTAGCTGTTACTCTTTAGTTCTTCTTAACACCGCAAAGCTGTGACATTTCCGAGAGTCTTCTTGGTTGGATGCTTACTCCGAGAAAGACTAGCCACAGTGCTAAACTGTCTCCATTTATGGACACTTTGACTGTGGTCTGATGGATTACTATGAGATTATTTTATTTTCCTATCCAGCCTTATGTTGATCACAGGCCTTCAGAGATCTCCGTGTGAGGTATGGTTCACACCAGCAGATGTTTATGAATGGAAACCTTCACCTTAATCAAAGTTGTTCTAAACCACATCTACTGGCTCTAACTTGCTTTTGTTCAAGTAATAAGTAGTTAGTCTATGGACCCACTTCCTTTTTTCCTCCACTACTGTGAATGTTTCATGGATGTATTAGACGAAGAAATTGTGGGGAAAAAAACGTGTTAAATGAGCTCAAGCAGATTGTCTATACTTGTGACTTTGATTAAGATCAGATCACACTTTACATAAAAGAAAAAAAAAAGTATATTCCAATGGGTTTATAATAATAAATCTTATTTCCGAGCCCAACTAGAAGGCTTCATTGTGGCAACTTCATGTCTGTGGTGAAACTAGCTCTGCTCCCTCTTTGTTCAATTGTTTCCCTCTAGACCTCTTCTGGATCTGTCAGCCTCAGTCACCCATTGCTTCCCTCTGCAGTGACATGACCGCCACCAGCCTCACCGCTGCAACAAACACACTCACCCACACATTTATAATGGCTCTCATTTCTCCGCTGCTGTCGCAGTGTGGCCGGGCCCCACGAAGAACATCTGCCACACAAGTCGCAAGTGGAAGCAACGCTAATTCGAGTCCGCTGGATCACACTGCCACTATTAGTCTGGCCTCCGTTCCTCTCCCCGCACTTTTCTCAAACAAATTTTCCTCAAACTGTCTAGATTCTTGCAACAATTAAAGCATTTCTCTCAGTCCCTCCTCTCCTCTTCTCAGTCCTTTTGGCAAGAAGCTCGACCATGTCGGTCAGGTCGTCCCAGGGTTCCTGGGCCAAAGCTGTCACAACCAATTGGAGGCGGCAGACGTGATCTAACAAATAAAAGGAACAGTGGATTACAGCAAGGAGGATGTCTGGGGTTCGACAAGCACTGAGAATCGCACAGGGCGTGCCATTGTTTCTCAACCACTGATAGTTTTTGGCAGCTGTTGGGCCTGTTCTTTCTGAAACCCAAATAGCTGTCCTGCTCTGGCAAAAGTCTAATAAAAGAGACACAGAGTTTGCTGTGAAAATAAGAAGCATTTGTGTGGCTTGAGGGGCTATTGGCTTATTGCACTGACCTGGAATATAAACCCTGTTCCAGGGTGAAAGAGCAACGGGAGGAGAGCGCCGACATGTGCGGGGGGCGCTTTCTGAGAAAGTGATGACTCAGTAATGCTCACTCCAAGATCACTTGATAAAGAGAACATTATATCATGTAATGCTATAGCAAAATGATATGTTGGTCGGTCACATTTGCAGCCTGTTTTATATCGAAAAACACAGCAATACTGGGATTCTTCAAGTCCAGTAGAGCACTTGTTTCCATTAGCATTGGATCCAAAAAACTGGCCAGACAGAATTTAGAAAATGATACCAAATGACAGCACATTTTCCACTGTGCCTGTTGTGCTTAAAAGGTTTGTGGATGTTGCCCCTTCATTCTATATTTTCTTTCATAACTTTATGATTTTCTTCATCTTTAATTTCAATTGTCTAGGGATGGAAAGTTGAACTTTCTATCATTGAACATATGGCAGTTGAACTTCAGCACTATGTCACTAAGATCAGCAGCTCCTTCTTACAGAGCTTAATGTGGCCATATTATGCTTTTCTGATGTCTTTACACTGAATTATCGTCTTAGAAATGACCAGAAGTAAAGCAACATGTACAGAGCCCATCATCCTCTTGCATCAGCTCTCTAGGACATTACAGAGAACCAACTTTCCATGTCATTCTCCTCGTAGATGACCACGTCTTCTTTAGAGTGAATGGACTTTCACTCTAAAGAAGGCGTGGTCATCTGCTGTAAAACGTTTGTCTGCAAATTGAATACACAAGTGGTATCATGCGCAGAAGCCACTGCATAGCCTTTATCTCAGCAAATGATTTTTGTTTACTTCGCAGACGTACAGAGAATGGAGAGGTTTATGGCATCAGACAATCCTCAGCGATATATCCACAGATATAATGTGGAAACCGTGGGACCCAGCCAGCCATTACATAAATGTTTAGGGTTATTACCAAGTCACTTATGATGTTAAAAGTTGTAGTGGTCAAATGTGATGATTCATTGGAAGGATATTGTCATTGTCAAAAATACATCACCTCAAGATTCATGAAGATACCTCTGGCCAGGTATTGGCATCATCTGTCCAATTTGACAGAAGCAGACTAATAAAGACATTCCACCGTCACAATAAATGAAATATTGTTCTACATAATGCTGGTGATCATGGCTCAACATTGGCCACCAAATAGCTGAGACTGTAGTCTTATTTAACAAGAGCCCTTGCAGGTAATACAGACATACTATTTCAGTAGACGGAAAGGATGGAAACTCCAAACCAACAGTTCATCATCTGGGGTGCATAGGTGCTCCTTCACAGTCAGGTGTCCAGGGTTGCATAATCGTGTTGAGCACAGCAGCTCTCGTACCCAACTTTTGTTTGTCCGATAGAAGTCTTTTGACCACCTGTATCATCTGATATCCATGTACAGACGCTGGACTCAAGAACCTGTTGCTGCAGCCATGTTTAGAAAGACATCATACTCTGATACTCCTGGTGTCTCTTAACAGTGCTACAAGCACCTCCATCCTACTTCTCAGGGATCTTACACTCTCCTTGATGTTTCCACTCCATTTTCATACTTTTCAACATCCTTGACCTCTTCTCCGCAGTTCATCTGCATTGGAGGTCTTTTCTTGATGATTAGCTGTTCTTTAAAAAACTCAGCTCGCTGCTTCCACATTGGCAAAAAAACTCTCTGTCATCTGGGCTACTCATCATGACAAATGTAGAAAAGTGCCATATTTGCCAGTAGAAATCATCCCGGAAGAACAGCATCCAAACCAGCATGGAAAAATGCTTCAAAAATTAAAGTTTAAACCGATAAAAGTTCAGGAAAAAAACCTCAAGCAGATATAAATAAAGACATTTTGACAGAGCAATGCAGAAGGCTGCTACTTGAGTGGTGCTAACCTGCAGTACACTATAATCCGTCAATGCGGACAATGTCAAATTACCTGGATATGTTGTTCTAATCTATTGTGATTTTCTCAAGGTAGTTTTTATCTCAGATACGAAGACCTTCAACAGTCATTTAAAAGTAAAAGTTTACGACTACATAGTAAAGATCACTTGTGTTTTCCATCTCAGCGGATCAGTTAATACTTCTTATTAAACATATTACTTTTGGTTCCAAGATGCCTTTAAAATGATGTAATTTTGGTTATGAGGAAAAGCTGGCAAACCATGGCTGAGTGGATGCAATTTGCTTTTCAGTTCCAGCAACATTTGTTTTGTTTTTTTACAACACTTCACAGAGGATAGTTTTATGCAGTAAAATGCTGGTAGTCCAGAAAGACTTAAACTCAAACCCAAAGCTGTTTAAACGCTAGAAGCTTGAGTCTGAACAGCAAGTGGTAAATAAAACTGTTTGTGTTGTGTTGGCCACCAGCTTGTGTATGTGTAATTTAGTGCAAAATTTGTGGATAGAGTTACTATAGTTGCAGAGTCTTTTCTTTATTGCTATGTCTCATGTGAACAAGAAATGTAAAAAACAATTATCCCTTGAGATAAATGAATTAAATATAATAATAATTGTATTTCATCTCCCAAATGTAAATAAATCAATGTAGTAAATAAGTCAATATAGTAGAAGCGACAGCATCAGCATCAACAGCAGATTTCCTCTTTCATATTTTGCATCCAATTCTTGTACAAAATGCATGAAAAGATTTTAGCTGCAGAGGTCATTTGCATTCAAACTTGAAAATGTAACATTGAGACCTGGTTGTCTAACCAGCAGCAGAAGGTGGGCACGTTTACGAGTCTTTTGCTCTGCCCTGCAGCAGCCTCCAAGAATTTGACCAATCAGAAAACACCCGAGCCAAATCTGCTGGTCTACGGAAAAAATATCTTCTTGTAATTCTCAGCCTTCGTGATTCAGAAACAACCGCAAACGTTTGGATTTATGCCGGGTGCAAAGTTAAAAAGCTCTAGAGGTAACAGTGACTAAAAATTACACAGCTGAAAATGAGCCATAACTTTATTACTGTGGTTCACACTCTTTTCAACGCTGTTCGGTTTCTGTTTAGTTTAGGGGGGGGAGTTGTCCTTTAGGTGAACCAGTTTTTGTCTGAGAGTGGTGTTAAATTTGAAGTGGATCAAGATGTTGTCTTTGGAGAAGATCCTCCTAAGTTTCTCAGACACTGCAATGTTTTGCACTTCTTTTTCTTTTCTCTCTGTTTAGTGCTGTGGTAATTTTACCAGATTTCTTGACAGATTTAACCAAGCCCCAGTTTGGACATCTGCAGGGTTGACTAACTGTCTTTATGTGCGTGTGCTCCTTTTTCCCCTGTCTTGGTGGGAATATTCTCAGCCTGATGGTGTAAAGTTCTGGGGATGGATAGTGTGTCTCCCAGAGGACGGTGTCAGCTAAGATGCAAACATTGGAGTGTGTGTGTAGCCTTCAGTAAACCTCTGTGTTCAGTCCTCGTCAACATGCACAGCACAGTCCACAAATGGCAGCTTGTTGTTTTCTGCATTCTTTCTTGTGAATGTGGTATTTTCAGCGAGTTGATGTGATCAGTGAAGGCATTGTCATTAAATAGAAAAAGTGCTGTTGTATATGCAGGCAGTGCGGCGATGAGTGCAAGGAGTTTTATATCAAAGAAACAAAACAACTCCACAAACACATGCACCAACGCAGGCAAGCCAGCTCATCAGCCACCTGTATCAAAAGGATAAGATACGCTCTTTTAAGGATAATGTACAGATACGGCAGCACGGTGGCTTAATGGTTAGCACTGTTGCCTCACAGCAAGAAGGTCCCCGGTTCGACTCCCAGGCCCAGCAGGGTCTTTCTGTGTGGGGTTTGCATGTTCTCCCCGTGCTTGCGTGGGTTTTCTCCGGGTACTCCGGTTTCCTCCCACAGTCCAAAAACATGAATGCTAGGTAAATTGATGTTTCTAAATTGCCTGGTGTGAGTGTGAGTGTGTCTGGTTGTGTGTACCTGTATATGTGGCCCTGCGATGGACTGGTGACCTGTCCAGGGTGTAATCCCTGCCTCTTGCCTGAAAATAGCTGGGATAGACCCCCGTGACCCTGCAAAGGATAAAGCAGGTATAGATAATGGATTGATGGATGGATATACAGATACAGATCAATTGACAGCGAGATTTGTACCAAGACGACAAATAAGAGACACAACAAATGACAACATACAGTAGGACATAGGCACATAGGCAGACAGGTGCTGAGGCCGCTGCCTATAGGCACCGCCTTTATCATTAGAAAGAAAATACATCTTCACACTGTGTAAAGACACAGTATGAAGGTGCCAGAAAAACACCTCAGCACAGAGAGGCAACATACTCATCGACCTAACAACATCATACAAGCATATGTGGAGGGGGTGGGGTGTGGGGGTCCCGGTACAGGTCACCTGGGTGATTGCAGCTGCCTCCTGGCGCAGCGTTTCAGCCTGGTTTACTGTGTTGGGAGGGGTGATACGGAGGGAGCCAGGGAAGGCGTTGAATAATGGGGGAGGTGTATTTATCATTATGTGCATGTCAGTGTGTGTGTGCGTGTTTGTATGAGTGGTAAGTCTGTGAACTTTGCCCCAGATCTAATCCCCAGCCATTGTCCTGGACAGAAAAACAGATGGCATGAAAGAGGAGTAAAAGAATATATCTATGTCAAACATGAAAAATCAACATCAAGCAGAGGACGACCCATCAAACACCAGCAATGGAATCACGATTCTTCTACCCAGGTGGTTTCAAAACCCTTTGCATTTTCATTTGTGTTACCAAAGCCAGGTAAACAACTGACAGCAGACAAAATACTGTCAATGAAAAGGAGGAGTGACGGGAAGGTAAAAATTAAGACGGATGAAGCTTTCTGGATGGAAGGTGAAGAGATCCCTGAGTTACCTAGCTTCTTTATTCTTGGATTGTGCGACGTAGCCAGAATGTCCAAGGAACATAAGGAGAACATGCAATGTCTCCAGCTGGGATTTGAACCTTCTAGCTATGAGGCAACAACGCTGACCACCTGCACAGTTTTCTTTAAACCCCCATCAACAAGGGTAGATCAACAAGAATGTCTACATTTATTTCAAGTTATATATAACAACAGTTAAAAATTAAACAAAAACATAAAAGTCAGAGAGCCATCTGAAGGTATTCAACAACTAAAACTCAAATCTCATCTTGGACATAGAGGGAAACTGGTCTAATGTGAAGTGTGCATAACTTAACAGAAAGGATCCCAGACAACCGTCTTGCAGCATTAATGGCTTTTAATCATAAAATGAAAGAAAATAAACTGTCCAAAACAATAAAAAATATACATACACTGACCTTCCCATGACCGACAAAAATGAATGAAACAACATACAATATCAGACCACTTCATGTGTTTACATACAGTAAATTGCCTGGCTATTTCAGTCCCTCATTTAAGTACTAAAAAAAATTTGTAATAAACACAAACATGCTGATAATATCACACTCTAACTGTTTAATTTTAACAAGGAGCTACAGATAGATCATTATAAAGCTGTTTGTGAACCATCAACTTAACTGGATGACATTAATGTTGCGCTCAAGGTTCAATTTCACTGGAGTGGTTGTAACAGGCATGGTCACTTAATTCGTGTCTTTTTCTTATTAAAAATAAAATAAACTCTCACCAAGTTAAATAATAATAACATTAGTATTTGTTTTTTGGAAGCACACATTTATCTTTCCTTTTTCTTTGAAATTCAATGCCACTCTTACATCTGCACGGTAAATGCAACCTTCTGTCTGTGTATTGGCCTGGACACAGGGAAACAGAGGTTTGGGCCAATGGAGACAGCCGATGATGGATTCTGTTTAATACTGGCAACTATATGTACACCATCATTTGCTCCCAGGCTGGGACAGCACAGGTTGCACATGTCAGGGGCTTATTAGAATCAATAATGTGACTGTCCAGTTACATTGATTGACAAAAGACGCTCAAAGATTTTGGGTTTGCTGTTCATAATTAAATTGTTGATCGAGCGAACAATGCCTCACAAAGATAACCATCAGTTCACAGATATAAAGTATAAAGTAAGTGTGAAGTATCTATAAAGGTTTTGTTGAAGTAGCTTCCAGTTAGTTTTTGGGACAATAAAGCACAACACAGAATCAATAAACTAAAAGAGAAGCCCACCAGTAGCAGCTTAAGTCTTGAATAAATAAATGAAAACAACATTTCCCTTCATGAGTCTATCATACGTAGATCACTGAACAGGTACAATATACACAACCGATGAAGCATGCACTGTTTTCTTAAACCATTTACCATGTGTTCCTTGGCATTCTCAAATGGTTGCTATAAAAAAAAATGTGTCATGATAAAACAAACATTTCAACTGCGCAGAGAGTTTACCGACGTCATCCCAACAGTGAAGTGACGTACGGGGGAGGGAGCATCATGGTTTGGTCTTACCGCATTGCACTTGGCATCATCGAGTGGAAAACAAATTCCCAAGTTTTTCATAATGTTTTCCAGGATAATGTCAGAGTGGCTGTCTGGCAGCTGAAGAGTCTCAGCAGAAGATGAGTGATGCAGCAGGGCAGCCACCCTAAGCATGGATGTAAATCCACAAGAGAATGGTGTTGGAAAAAGAAAATCTAACCTCTGTGTTGGTCCGTCCCAGAATACCGAAAGTGCTCCCTTTAAAATCGTTGTTTCCAAAAGAGGATTAAACAACTATCAGTTGCAGGTGTTGACTTAGTTTTTCCTCCATCACTCTGAATGTTTAATGGGTGTGGTCAAAAAAGAGGAAAAATATACTATTTGAGTGTTTTCAACTTAATCGCATCGTATTTGTCTATTACTGTGACCTCAGTGAACAGTCCATCTAGAAGAAAAGCAGTTAAGTCCAGAGAGTTCACATCCTTCTTCTTGTAACTGTGTGATTGTGTATATCATGCCAGAGTAAAGAGGAAGGAAAAGAGGGCAAAGGCAAATATATGTGACAGCACTGGTTGATGTCGGATCCATCCACATCAGGGTGTGCATACTTTGGATGGGACCCGCTCATTATTTATGACTTTACTATTGCTTTCATGACCATAACATACTTCCAAACTTCATTAACAAGCCCAGCACAAACCCAGTCTTATTTATACAGCCAGGTGCACCGAGGGCACAGCAGGACAAGTATAAAATATCCTGGCGAGCAGGAGCTGAGAGGGTTTGATGATGTCCAGGTCGGAAAGTCCTACTCTAAATATTCCCACCTCGGCTTCAGCTCAATAAAATTTATCATAAAAGGCTATTTATTATAGGGTTAGGTTTCCATTTCTATTTCTCGTGGGAAGGTTTATGATCTAAAAAATGAAGCACATGCTGCTTTTGCTTCATATTCAAATATAAATTGTTGAAATGATGTTGTCAAGGGCCCTGTTTTGTAGGCCATGAGAGAATACTGAAGCACACAAATATTAGCTCGAAAAAAGGTACAAGTTGGTTGATGCGGTGGTGTGGATCTGGGGCGGGAAGTCTGCGTAAATCAACGCCTCAAGAAGGAGTGCTTGTGAGTAATTAGGGTGAGGTGAAATTGACTGCGATTCCAACAGCAGCGGTGCATGTTGCACTAATGCAACAGAGCACTCATCAACTCCACGCCACAAAGCTTATATGAAAAACATCTGTTTCAACATCTCCAGCTTCTCAAAGTAATGTACTTGAGTGGATTGTGGCACCCGTGACCTCGTCGGTGTTCAGTTTTTACTCAGCTCCAGTGCCCACATCTGTGCCAGTGCCTCTGCTCCTTCCGAGGCAGAATTACGACTGTAGAGGTTTACTCTAATTCTGTTTTCACTGCAAACCACAGCTGTTTTCATAGTGAGACAATCTGAAATGTGGTCATTCTCACTACGGTCTTACTGGATGGGGTTGAGGTCTATCGACGGACTTGTGTCGGTTTCTTGAAATTATTAATTTATTACGCAATTAACAAGGCTCTTTTAGGCTGCGTTGAGAAAACCCATGGAAAGTGCATGAAACTATTCTGCGTGCTACCGGTTTCCTGTATAGATGAAAATGAATCATCCAAATTTATTGTACTGGAAAATGACATGTTGTTGACAATTTCAAAGCTGCCATATCTCAGACTTACACTTACAATATTTACAATTTGCTAAAATAAATGTAAGTATATCAAAAAATCCACTGTCGATGAAACAGCCAATGAAAGTACTTCACTGTCCCACTAGAGATGATATAAATCATTACTGTGTTCAATCTACGTTTGTACATTCATGAAGAGAAAGCTATGGGGCTATTCTGTTTGCATATCAATCATATTGGCCTGAAAGTAATAGACATTTGCGTAAAATACCCACACTGGATTGGCTCACAGTAAATGATCAGGGGGAACATCAGCGAGCAACCGTTCACCTGTCAGCAATCGATCATTATGTGTGAACAGTTAAAAGAGGCATAAAAGGCACTTGCCAACATGTAGTAAAACCATCTCCGACCAGCAATCCAAGTTACTGGAACAGTTGGGAGAATCCCCATTTGAACTGCAGCCAATGTAGGAGCAAGCAATGGGCTGATGTTAACATGAGGAAGAATATGCTGCAAAGCAAGAAGAGGAAGCGGTGAACTTTCGTTAACTTCTGTAGTTGCATTTGCGTTCTGAACAAAATCGTATCACAGACGTGATATTGTGTATTGTGTGACTTATAGACTATAGTTGCTGATCAGTCATGTTGTGTGAACACCAATACAACTTCAAGAATGTCATTTACACGTTAGTGAGCTTTATGGTCTGAACAGCAGAGCAATCTGTAGATGCTTAAAGCCGACCTATTATGGCATGTAATATCTATTTTAAACAGGCCTTGAATGTCTTAAAAACAAGCTTTTGATTGTTTTTTCTAAATAAATTAGAAATTCAGCCTCTGAGGAATGTCTTTATCATCCCATTCTCTAACCTCCTTCTTTATGCGAGATTCTGAGTGGGCGGGGAGGCTACAAAAACCTCAATAAAGTGGCAGCTGGCTGGAGGGAGATGGACATAGAGCGTCCGATGTCACGCAGTGCGACGCGATAGTCGGACGCTCTCATGCAGTTAGGACACGGTGTTTAGTTGTGGGCGCGGTTTGCATTTTGGTTACGTAACGACGGAAGCAGAATCTGAACGGCTCGTAGAAGCCACATCAGACTGGATGGCTCATCCGGACGGCTGTACAGACACTGCAGAATTTGGTTGCGGGTAGACCATTTTATATATGTTAAAGCAAGAAAAAACGTGTTTTTCATAATAGGTCCCCTTTAAAGCCCTGCAGTCTGAAAGCGGCCCTAAAGCCAGGTTGCAAAATGGATAGGCGAAGACATGTATTGCTGAACCTTACGGCAAACAGAGTTCCTCACCACCACCACCACCACTAGTACCCATCAAGGAACCACATCTGGAACTGAACAGGACTGATTAAAAAAGTGGCAAAATGAGGGTCAACATCAGGACGGCTGACCCCCTGGTGGAGATAAGTCTTCCTCTAAACTGGTAAGTATTCTAAATTATTATTGTTAATCTTTTTTACATTTAATTTAAAAGGCTAGTTGCTGCGCCAATCAAAGGAGGAGGAGGCGACTAGTGTGTAAGGCCCAATCCCAATTCTCCTTCACTCGCCCTTCTTTTCTCCACTCGCACTTCTTTTCTTCCCTAAGCCCTAAAAAAGAAGGGGGAGATTTTAGGGCACTTGAGATCTAGGGCACTTGGCCCAGGTGCCTGTCCCAATTCTCCCCCTACCCCTCGTTTTCATCCCTTCCCTGATCAGGAAGCTGAGAGCCAAAAGCTGTTTTAATTTCAGCTGTAGCGCTGTTAATATGGCACTTTATTAAGTTTTAATATTTTTTCAGGTATAATGGTAACCTTAAGATCCCCAACCGGGGCTCAGTTTATCCAAATAACGCCTGTTAAGAAATTTGACCCGATGTTTTCGGAGATGAGAAGAGCCGCCGGCCCCGGGGAGCAGCCTCAGCTCACAGCCCGAGAAGAGACCTGATCGCTGGGTCAGGCTGCTCCGTCAGCCCCGGGAGAGACACTCTCTCCCGGGACACAGCTCTGTTGAGAATCACGCCGGCTGAAATAAATCATTTAGGAATATGTTGGTTTAATAGATTAAATCTAACAGTTGTAGCTACGCCTGTTAAGAAATTTGCTCCGAAATTTAGAGATTTCTGTCTGCCGGGTCCGGAGCTTGGGTCCGCGTTAAATCGACGCAGAGCCTACGGCGTAGGTTGCGTAACCTCCGCCGTAGGATCTGCGTTGGTGTAACGCGGAACCATAAATCCCTTTATTCTGGCGTGATCTTCCGCAACTTTATCTGAAAGTGTGTAAATTACCCAGATAACAGCTGGATTACTTTGTGGTTTCTGAAGACTATTATATCAGAAACATCCAAAACAAATCTGACGAGTCACAGGATTATTTCTCTCTATTTCTCTGAGACCAGTCTGCCTGTTTGCCTTCGGTCGGCGAGTCAAATCGACGCAGAGCCTCTTTTTTTCATACCCCCTCGCTCGCCAAGTCAGCATCTGAAATCCCTCGATTTGAAGGGGCTATTCTCAGCCCCTAGCCCTCGTTATGCCCCCTCCCCCTAGGTGAAAAGAGGAATTGGGACACCACTACCTTCACGGGAACGCGCAAAAGTTAGGGTTAGGGAAGAAAAGGAGGGCGAGGGGGAGTATTGGGACGCACCCTTAGTCATTGCATCTTACACTTGTTAGTTGAAAGGATATTCAAAGGGAAAAGCTCCTAGCAACTCTCGATGCAACTGCACGATGCAATACACACTTCTTCTCCGCAGGCAGTGGAATTAATTTCAACGTTTTTTCAGTCCTTCAATCCTGAAAACACACTTGACTCACAGTGAGGGACAAAACAGGGCAGATTGACTAACTGGAGCACCCACAAAGGTTCTAGCCCCAAAACAGCCCAAAAACAGAGGAAGTAAAAGAAACAGGAGCAGTATTGGTACACTAAAGATCCTCTGCATACGAATCAATGACTAAACAAATGTACAGACTTGCAAGAGGTGACTTTGTATGCAAAAGCATATATTATTGTGCACTCGAGAAAGAGGGGGTTAATCTGTCTTTAAGAGGCTTGATGACAAGACATGAATGTCTGAAGCTGTCTGATCACATCTCCAACACAAGAGCTCAGCAAGTCTTTATTTAGAATCTTCTTCAGAAAAGTTTCATATCTCACTTTTACTTCATTCTCTGTACAAACAGCTCTTAATAAATATTATTTAAATAAAAAAACTGATAATTTCTTGACCAAAGGATGGAACGTGTGACTTGTAGATACATTTTAAAGCAACGACAACAAACATCTTCAGTGCACCATCAAGAGCAACTGTTTTGGGCTTTTTTTGTGGAGGCGAAATCAAACACTGGACTCTGTTCCACATCTATATTTCTGTGAAATAAGCACTAATGTTTTGTCTTAGCCTCTTCCAAGGTACAGCAAATGCAGCATGAAGTGTAGTTGAGAGAAGATGGAGAAGCAGGATGGTTCTGCTCTGATCTGGGTGAGTGAGGTCATAGCATCCTGTACATTTGGACGGGTCATTGAGAAGTTTCAGTCGCTCTAATGAAGTGATCGGTTGTGTTATGTTGATGTTTTTCGGTCCAAAGTGACTTCAAACATCCCAGTAAATTCTCTCAAGCAGTGAGAAAGCAACTTCTCTTTTTCATAATCCTACCCTTGAAGGTAGGTCAGAGTCTGGCAGCAGGTTTACATAAGGTCTGCAGTATAATATGTCATTCTTGAGTTACTTAAGTTATTTATAATTTCTAATCATCCAAGCATGGTCTATTTTACTTTTAAAAAGCAAGAAACTCTTTCCTGACAGTCTCTTCTCAAGATATATTAGATCACTCAGATTCATTCAGGCTGCAGGAGAACCAGAGTGGAGGAAATAGAAGGAAACACATGTTTGGCTTCACTGTATTGTTACACATTCTTGTTGGTTTTGAAGTGCTATCTTTGATATTTTCACATACTTCTCCTGGGTATTGAGGCCAAGTAAGCAGTCAGGACCAAACACAGAGCAAAAGGAGTCACCGGGAACCCAAATATTATTTCACAGAAATCCAATATGTGGGTACAAGTATAACAGCTAATATGCTGTACTCTGTCCTGGCTGTGTACCACCCAAAGAGCAACAGCCGCTTGCACGCAAAATCCCACCCTCTGCCTGGAAGATTCAGCAGCCCGGACCTCAGGCCAGGCTCCTCAGCCGGAGTGCAGTGACTCACCCTATAACTCACTAACATTATTTTCGTTTGCCCTCTTTGCTCTTTTAGCACAACATGAGTTGCATGAATTCAGAGTGGGGTGCTGGCCGTCCGTTGAACACTATACTAGGTGTGGCCAGATCAGTGCGGGTCACAGCTTGGCGCCTCCATTGTTTCTCATTGTTATTTCAGAAATAAAAACAGAAAAATAAAAATCTTTCAGGATGGTTTCCACACAGGCCGAACTGCCGGCGAGGGCCACGTGAGCTACGATGCAGAGGTCGGACTGGCAGTCATGTGGCCCCGAACATCCAAGAGACGTTTTCACATGGGCTGCACGAAGATGTCCACGCTGCTTTCAGCTCCATCCCAGTCCTCTGCCAGCCATAATTACAACATCACTGTTTAAAAGCAGTCCTACAGGAATAAGAGGGCCCCATTACTGAATCAAGACCATGCACTAGCAACCGTGACGCCATAAAACACTCATCTATGACCACCCGTAAAAGACGCAGCAGAGTAAAGGGAAAAATGGCCCCATGACAGCATCGCATTTAGTGCAATAATAATCACACCCCATTTTTGCTTTTATTGCATGTAAGCATGATTGATTCATGGCCTTATGGGGAGGACACATGGAAATATACCTGTCACAGAGTCCGTAACGATGACAGCATAGTTTCCATGGACGAGGCTCACTCATGCGGCGCCAGATGTGCGCCTTGCTTGGGAATCATGGGAGGTAAGAGGTGCTGTGGAGTATCAGTGGCAAAAGCCAAAAGATATAGTGCTACACCTGGCTAGTGCTCATTAAGTTGTGGAGCTTGAAATCTGATTTTACTGGGTGTCACTTATTATAATATCAGATGCAAAAACATTGGGACACTGTATAAAATGTAAATATACATATATACATATATATATAATTAAAACTCACAAGTGTTCTGCCTTTTCTTGAGCTTTGGCAACAAATCATAACCGTACATTTTTTTGCATCTCCTATAACCGATGAATGCATGACGGTTCCCGTGGAAGTCCAAGAGGTTCAGTTTGCTTCACTTATTCTTCTTTGAGCCTCCAGATATCTCAGCAGGTTTGGCTGAGCTGATGATCTACATTGCTGACTGAGAATGTCCTTTGGAAAGGAATCAGTGAATTAATGATGCTTTCTTTCAGCCAGTTTAATTCTCAGAGCATAAATGCATTCAGCGAATGTTATGTGTTAAACATTATGTGATAAACACTCACCACTTTATTACAGCGACCTAGCTAGAGGAAAATAAGCTGTTGTGATAATAAAGACTCTGACTTCGCATTCAACATACATTATCTCAAGAAGTCCTTAATTGTTGTACTACAGACCGCTGCATACCGCTGTGCAAGTAGACATACTTGCACGTTGAAATCACCTCAAGCAACTGTTTCACAGTCCAGAGTTGAATAGTTCCATGATTAGAGAAAGGTTGAGTGAGGCAGCTGACACAACATTGTGCAGTCTCTGCTGGTTTAATATGTTGAATATGGTGTATAGATACAAAAGAGGTGGCCCCTCCTCGTGTCCTTACGTTGCTACTGAACCTGCATGGAAGATCGTATGAAGTGACCAGACTATGGACTCACAGGAGACAGTTAAACAAAATCGACTAAACCTTGTTTTATAAGTCTAGCAAGCACGTAGATAAGCAAGTGCAGTGGAAAGTGAATGAATGAACCCCTCAGAATGAACTGATTTTGCACATGAATTTGCCATAGAAATGATCTGGTCATCATCTAAATCCCAATAACAGACAAACACAATGTGATTAGTCTGATACACACAAGCAATCACCATATATTGTGTTTTTAATGAATATGCCCATTAAACATTTACAGTACTGACCATTTGAAGTCTCTTTAGTGACTTAGAGCAGAATTTCCCAGCCCCGGTCCTCAGGGCAACACTGTCCTGCATGTTTTAGATGCTACGCTGCTTCAGCACCCCATGATACAAGTCAACAAGTGTGTCATCAACAGAGTCGTGCAGGCCTGGATGACAAGCTGATGACAACCATTAATTAGAATCCGGTGTGATGATGCAGGGAAACATCTAAAACATGCGGGACAGTGTGCCCCGAGGACCAGAGTTGGGAAAACCAACTTAGAGCAAGCACTCTCTATATCTCCGGATCAGACCTGCAGAGCGTTCAGGAGGAATCTCTGGACATTCCTCTTTCCAGGACTGTTTCAGCTTAGACACATCTGTATGTCTGCTGTGAACAGTTCTTGAGGTCACTCTTGACTGGACCACTCCAAAATGGCTTTTTTCATTTTCTGGTTATTCTTTATATATTCTTATTATATTCTTTGAGCCTTCCGAACAAACCCCACTTCTTTAGTGTTTCTGTAACTTAAATGTCAGCTTGAAGACTTGACATGCTAACCGAGGATGGAAGAGTTTTGTTTTTTTAATTTGTCCGAGCATTGCACTCTGAGACTTTTAGACGAGCTTGCTGGGACGTCCACTCCTGGTGAAAGTTATTTACTTATGAATAATCTTTCTTAGTGAAGAATGAATGATGCAGTCCAGACTGTTTAGAAATGGTCGTATAACCCTTATGTGCAGTATGTCCAATTGATTTTAAGATCATCTTTTGCACATGGCATTGTGTTAAAACACATCTGAGCGCTCCAGACCAGAAAACCACTGAAAATGAGACACCCCCCTGGGAGTTGTTTTAGCAAGAACTAGGAATTAAGTTAAGTTCCTTACCTCCGATATCTCTATGTAAACCCAATAAAAAATGATTGTTCCATTCATTGGCTTTCATAAACAATGAACCCTTCAAGCTCAGTTTCTGGAGGGAATAGTTATCTTTTCTCTTTTTCATCACATTCCTTTTTTATCTTCTTTTTTTTCACAAGCTAATAGCTAGTTTCATCCCTGTGCAACTGTTTGTCAGAGTGACTGTTCACAGTAATGTTTCTTTATGAAATGAAATATTTTGTTGTGAAACACGTCAGCCTGTTCTCCCACAACTGCACTGCCTGACTCAGCTGATGACGCAACGGTGGTGAGTGGAAATGTTGACAACATGTTCCAGATCTCATAATCTTACCTCAGTGTGGACAAGACAAACGAGATTGTGATCTTTTTCAGGAGGGGTTGGCAAACGCCGTCATTATTCTCTGCAAATTGACAGACGCTCTGGAGAAGGTTAGTAAGACGAAGTTCCTAGGAACTCGATTAGATGACGACCAACACAACAGCAGCGAACAGAAGAGCCCAACACAACTGTTCACCTCACCATTTCTGCAACATACAAAACATTTTAACATATGACTTCACTTCCTGCTGCAGGAGCTGCAAAGACTTTGATATTAAAGAACCAAACCACCTCCACCCCCACCCATTCCTTGTTGTAGATCTGCCACAAGTCCTACTTTTGCTGTGCCATCTCCATCACTGAGGACTCTCATTATTCCTACCATCTGGAAAGAGACACAGAATAAAGTGGCACAAAGGAACTTTTGATCATTTTTAGCTCAGTACGTCCTCCTGCAGGTGTGGAAGTTAAGCCACCTTTAGTAGACTGTCAAATATTTACTCTCCTTTGGTTTCTTGCTCTGTCACTGTAACCTTTTCTCTTCTGTCATAATGTTCTCGAGTCTCCACGTTGACTTTGCCACAATGTCCACTCTGTGAGTTTGTTTCATCAGTGTTGATGTGTGATATAGTGCTGACAAGTATTACGTAGTTGCTGGAAGACACGACTGGGGCGGATGTCCAGAGTCACTTTGAGTGGCTTTGCCAATAGCAGGAACAGGAGACCAAAATAACTAGATCTCTCTTCCTTAAGGAGATTAAATATTCCTTCAAATGAAGTTGACACTGATATTCTAAGATTGTAAGTACCCACATGATTCAGAAACTTGTAGATGCACATTAATCTACACCAACCTGTAAGACTTTATCAGTATTTACGTAGTTGTGAAGGATATTTGAACCATTTGTCTCTGCAACATCGTTTATTGAGATTTGCGTGCATTTGCTTTTGCACATCTCTTAAGGTTCCACCACAGCATTTCAGTTGGGTTTAGCTCCACTCTGGACTTTAACCAAACCCTCCCAGAACCTTGATGTTTCATTTTTATTCTTCAGTGATGATTTCCTGATGTGTTTTGGACCATTTTGCTGCTGAATGACCCAGTTTTGACCAAACTTTAGCCGTCTGAGATACATTATATGTATGATTGAGTATTCTACTCAATCATACACATAATACCAATACTCAGTAGGGTAATTGAAGCAGAAATTTGTTTTAATAGAGGTCCAGTTGCTTTCTGTTCAAGTTTACGGGATTCCCATGATCCAAATTGACTGAAAATCTATAGCAACATAGTTTCCTTAGATTAAAAACGCATAAAAACACAAACAAACAGATTCAATACCTCATGCATTAAGTCTAAATACCACTTTTACATGACTGAAATTGATGTGAATAAGCAAAATGACTAGGTTTGCACAGTTTATGTCATTTTCAAACACAAAGAAACACCATAAACAAACAATAACGTTATTCTGTGTGACTGTAAAGAAAACACTGAAACACAAAAAAATTGACAAATAACTGTCAATAACCATGAAAGTCTCAAGACTTTGAACCAACAAGCTAAATACAATATAAAATGTATTTTTCTGATCTGACAGAACATTACTTTTAAATGAAATAATGATGTCCATTGCAGACATTATTTCTTATTGAAATGTAATATTCTGAGAACTTTACAGAGTTCAATATTCTGTTCAGAGTAATGATCATAAAACTGCAAGGACGCCAAGACGGCTGTCAATATCTATCGTCAATAACATAACTTCAATTTAAATCAAACCAAATTTTGATTATGGACCAATACAGTACAAACTGTATTTAATTCCATTAAATATCTGACCTTGTCTGATCCTAGGCTTAAAACACACATGCACACACACAGAAAAGGCTGCGATCAAGGCAGGAGCCCAGAGGGCCTGAACCAATAAAATTCAGTGGGAGAACTCCAGTTCTTCTGGACCATTGTAGAATAAAAAGTGCTTGGCTCAGTGTGTTCTCTCCATCTCAGCAAAGGTTTGGGCTGCAGATCTGTGTTCAGAGTCTTGACTGGATGCCACGAGGGCAGGCCGCAGCAGAAAAACAGGTCAATACAGACTGTTAATGCCACGACTGGATCGTTTGTGGTCTGACCATTTGGGCGACAGAACAGAAAAACATTTTGCTGAGGTTCAAAAACCCTCTCCTGAATGTTAGAACGGATCCTTCATAAATTCTAAAGTGTTAAAACCAGATATTAAAGTTGTACCTACATGAATGCAAAAATGTACAGAACGCTCCACGTTTCAGGGGATTCTTCAACTCATCCCAGAGAAGTCAACTTTAGTACGTATGGCATTGTACAGCACATATAAAAAACCAGGAAAGATCAATAATGAATGATAATCTCTTAGAAAACATGCAGTGTATAAAGGCGTACTTAGGATAGGGCAAAATATCACCTGGAATAATGGGGAAAATGTGGTAATTAAACCTTTTATTAAACTTACACTTTAGTTCTGCCTACTGTAAGCTCTAACTGTGAAATATGCTATTCTTCACCGTTTACTGTGAATGGCTTTCATACGCTTTGAAATGAATCCATCCGTTTATTCATTCATCCATCGATCCATCCAACAAATGCTAGCTTTGATTCAGTACCAGGCAAAATGCATTGTGTGTAAGATCAAGAACACCCATAAAGCTTCCTTGGGAACCAAGAGAGGAAGTACTAACCGAGTATGGCTTTGTGAACTGATTGTCATTAGAAAAGTAATTTCATTGCTGCCCATCAATCCGGTAAGGGTTATGTGGAGAGTCTAGTATTCAATAGCGAAACAGATTATTCACAAGTGGAAAACCAATCTTTCCATGAACTTTCAAGTTCACCCCAAGGTCAGACCATGAAATGTTCAAAGAAAACAGAAGCAGCTCGAGAGTCAGATCTCAGACTCTACAGAGCTCAGATTGCCTGTTAAATGATAGATTACATGGCAGGACCATCTGATATAAGTATCAGATATAAGTTGTTTGGAAGGGTTGCCAGGAGACAGTTTCTTCTCTCTAAAAAGAACATGGCAGAATGGTTTCATTTGTAAAGTTGGATCTGAACAAACCGCAACACTTCTTGAACAATGTCCTTTGGACAGATGACACCAAAGTAAAGCCATTTGGTCATAAAACACAACACCCTTTTTGGCAGAAACCAAACACAGTATATGAAGACAAGCTCTTCCAATTACACACGCCAGTGGAGGGGTGATGATTTAGCCTTGCTTTGCCTAAATGGCAAAGTGTCCGACTAATGAAGCTAAGCTGCCTGGGTGAAAGATCACAAACGCTTCAATATTCTGCAAAAGAATGACTGAAAAAGAAAAAAAAAATATGTGCACTGGCATGACTTTAAGTTGCAAAGTCCAGACCTCGACCTTACTGAACTGTCATGGCAGAACCGTGACAGCCATGCTCAAAGAAATATCTGCAAACCTCAATAAACTTAAGCAACATTGTACAGAAGAATGGGCAAAAATGAATCAATTTTAGAGACTAATAATGTCAGATGGAACATGATTTCTTCACCTCTGCAAATAAAATTGGTTCTACAGGACAGGCTGTTTAGTCAAGGGCTGAATTTTTTCACAAACCTTTTCAGCATTTTAGCTTACTTTTGGTTTCATAAATATTGTAATATGCCATGTGTTATTGTTTTCTTGAGATTGAATTCTGATATTCAGATCTGATGAGGACCAGATGTTTTTTATTGTTTGTTTGTTTTAAAATTAAAGTAGGGTGTAATTTGTTTTTCTTTAGTTTTTTTCTTTTTTTTTTGCTGAACTCTGAACAGTTTTATCTCATAACCATATTTCAACACAGCTATGATTATTGTTATTTTCATTCTGCCTTTTTTTCTGACTAATTAAAAAGAAAAGCTCAGCGTAGGGCAGAGTCACTATCCAATATGAGTCACTTTGAGTAAGCAGTTGTTTGGTAAACTTACAAGGCTGTTTAGCTCAACTTAGTTTTTTGTGATTTATTCAAATTGGCTCTAAAGCATTACACTTTCAGAGCATGTAGTTTCTGATGTGCAGCTGTTTTCTATAGTTAAAGATATTTTTGGTGTTTTATTGGTCTTCTACTTCTCCTGTTTGCAAATCAGCTGTGAATTTGCCGAGGGGCTACTTTGAGGTAGTGAAACTGACACTAATGTGCGATTGGCTGTACATGCAGTTCCCTGAATGACCACTAGGGTTTAGCTCCAACAGTCAGTCTCAGTTCACCCAGTAAAGCTGGGGACGGGACCGGAGGCTGAAGCGGCCTTTGACCAGGGACAAATATCCACTTTGGTCTTTGGTTGGCTGGTTATACTCGACCAGCCAACCAAAGACGAATGCCGTTCGGTAGTCCTCATTTCAGATGTCACTTTGGTAGTGACGTCTGAATTGAGGATGGATGGACAGATTCAGCCAGAATTAATGTAAAATGAGATTAGTTAACATCATGAGCTAAGTCAAAGTCAAATAGCTAGCTTGTGGTAACTGAGGTAAGGTGGGTGTATTCCAACTTCCTGTCAAGGTACCTCATTCTGCCCGTTTCAAATTAATCTTTGATGGAGCCAGCTCCTGTCAGGATGACATCACCCTTAGGATCAAAAGATAAAACAACTCCACAGCAACCTATGGGAGACATCCCAGATAGCCTGTCCAATCTTCT
This sequence comes from Cololabis saira, assembly GCF_033807715.1. Taxonomy (NCBI): domain Eukaryota; kingdom Metazoa; phylum Chordata; class Actinopteri; order Beloniformes; family Belonidae; genus Cololabis; species Cololabis saira. The sequence continues at coordinate 13,129,777 of NC_084589.1, forward strand.
TTATTCAGGCTCTAGAACGTAGTCCAGTCATTGCATATGGCTTCAGACAGGAAGAAAATGGTCCGTAATGTTCTACAGAGGAAAATCCTGAGATCTGTAGATGTAAAAAAAAAAAAAAAAAAAAAAAGGTACAGTAATCCCTCGTTATAACGCGGTTCACCTTTCACGGTCTCACTGCTTCTCGGATTTGCATTGTGTTCTGCATTCTGATAGGCTATACAGTCTCCCCGCTTCTTCACTTCCTGTGTGTCAATAACGTTACGGTTTAATATGTACTGTACATGTACTTGAAACAGCTTGCCAAATTTAAGTTTGCAAATTTTCTCCAAACCCCATAATGTCGAGAAAACGTTTTGCACTGATTCTCCCTTTCAAATCCAATCACTCGGGTCGCGTGGGCCGGTGCTGATCTATGCAATCTGAAAACTTGTATAATAATTGTAAAAAAAAAAATGGTTACAACTCCACGGATTTCACCTATCACGGTTTCTTTTTGGAACGTAAACCCCGTCAAAAAACCGAGGGATTACTGTATACAAGTTATGAACTACAAGTAGTACTTAACAGTGTGCTACTTGTGCATAAACACATGGTACATCTCACAAGGAGGAATACAGTCATTACAGATGCACAAGTGAAATGTAATGCTTCATTGATTTTTCTGAGGAGTGACGTATAAGAACAGCTTTAGCCTTATATGATAGTTAAAGGAGCTTGAGGCTCCTTTTAAGAAATGAGACTCTCTAGCGCCACCCTTCACCACGACGGCCGTCGGGGGTACTGCAGCTAACAGCGAAGCCGGCACGGGAGAACGCGCATGCAGCGTCATGTGACGTCACATCCGCAGGACAGCGCGGGAAATTCGGACTCCGAATTGCAGCACATTTTGCAGCACACAGCCTGTTCAAGGCAACGGACAGATACACTAGAGGGCTCATTCTTTTTGGTTTGGAACGCTTCATCTGACATTATTACTAGAAAACTTAAAACGTTTACGAATCTTTTTCATAAATCCTGCCTCAATCCTGTCTCAAGCTCCTTTAAGTCAGCAGTCCAAAACACAGCTTATATAAGTAAATGGTGCATAGTTTGATTTAATAGGATTTAAGCAAGTGCTTGCCCTTAAGAAAGTAGAACGGAAACAAATTTCCTGTATAATACCAGTGAACTAATGCTGGTTTGAAGATGATCAAAAGTAATCTCAAACTGGATGTACTAAGGTTAAGTTGGAAATAAAGTACACCCAGAAGGATGTTCTTTGCTTATGGTGATGATTATGAGTATGTGGAGGATTGAGCTTGATAGGGAAGCCCCAACACACACGTAATGCCAGGATTAAGCATCCCTGGGGTTATATTAAAGTTCACACTTCTTCTGCTCAACCTCTGCCTATGCATCATATTTATCTACGTTTTTTTCTTTCTTTTAACCCAAAACCTTTTATCATTCCAATACTATGAAGAAAAGGTAAGTTAATTTTGAATGAATGGATAACACCTGCTGGTGTAGCAGATGAAAACATGCACATGGGAATATTAGCCCTCTGGTGGTTAGAAAGATGATCCTCTAAAAAGTAGATGAATTCCAGAACAGCCACCCTGCTGGCACCAGGCTATAACCGTGATCTTCCTCTCCACCATACTGTAGCTGCATCACACAGGATTGGGTATGAATATGCCCTCTCTGATCATCTTCAGATGTTCCTCATCTCGGGGCACATGGAGTTGGGTTGTAGAGACAGGAAATCAGGAGAGTCAGGCATCTCCTGAAGGCCCGGGGTGTTTCATGTCCTGCTTCCTGGACTAATGCTGCTGATTTGATTTATTTAAAAGTAGCACCAGATCATTCACTCAACCAAAAGAAAAAGAAAAATCATAAAGGGCGTGTATGTGTGTGTGCATCAAATGTATAAGTGAAAAGCTGAGATGACACTGGATGATCAGTGAAACTGATTTAATGGCAAAATCTATAAGGATTTGAGGAATGGCACCATTTTGTTTTTCACCACTGCCACCATGCCAATAATATGCTGTGTCACTGCAGGATGAATAATCAAGAACCACCGCCTGAGTTTGTTTTTTCCTCGCTCCGATTCTGAGCCACAGGAGTGATGAGGGCAGCCAGGCTTCTCCGTACCTCAAAGAGAACCCCCGACAGGTGCCAGAAGCTCCCCGAAGCAGAGATCAGTGGAGCTGTTGAAAGTAAACAAATTAGCAGCTGGCTTTTATTGTTGCCCTTAGGTTTGTGGGATTTCATTAGACTTGGAAGAACACACAACCACAGGTAAAAACTCTGCTGGATGCAGACTTGTGCGGTATGAATTTGAGGTGAAAAGCAGCAGGCCTCCCCAGAAACAAGTCCAGTTTCTGCTCTGTCCAACAGTCCATACACGTACTCTACTCACTATATAAAAAGAAGGGCTAGAATCAAACAGAAATGCTACAATGTCAGTGGGATATTCTTAATCTAGCCAATATTTCTTGAGAATATTCAACCCAACTCAACCTACAATGAAAAGAAAAAGTATGTGAACCATTTGGAATTAACTGGTTTTTAGCATTAATTTGCCATAAAATGTGGTCTTAACTTCATCTAAGGCGCCATTATAAACAAACACAATGTGTTTAAGCTGATAACAAACAATTTGAAATGTTCCTGTCTTTATCAAACGTACCTGCGAAATATTCACAGTGTTGGAGGAAAGAAGTTAGTGAACTCATAGACAAGTGACTTCCACTAAAGCTAATTTAAGATGCTGTTATCACACCTGGTGAGTAAGTAATTAAATAGGTTTGGAGATGTGGTTTAGAGCCACCTTGATTGATAAATGACTATCTATATTTTAAGTTTCCTGTTCATGAGAAATACCTCTCTGCAGACCATGTCTTGAAAAATGGGGATCCCTGAAGACATACAGTCTAATCAATAGTAATTGATCTACATAAGGCTGTAAAGGAAAATAAAGTAATCTCAAAGTGTTTAGGCGCCCATCGGTCCACCGTTAGACAAACTGTCGATAAATGGAAACAGTTCAGCACTATGACCACCCTGCCCAAAAGTAAGCATCTAACAAAGATGACTCCAAGGTCAGAGCGCAGAAGAACTTAATATAACCCTCATTCTCTGATTAGCATGAGTGAGTGTCTCACTATGGAGAACGCCTCCTGCATGACCTCATCAGAGGCCCCGCCCATCCTCCTATATATAGGGCTGATATAGCATCAGTCATCATTCCAAACAGGCTCACCTCTGCCTTGCTTCTGTGGCAAGGAGTGTGGTCTGAGACACTCACTCATGCTAATCAGAGAACAGGGGTTGTATGCATAACCTTACGTTTTTTTCCACTGCATTCATTTACCGTCTCACTATGCGGAGAGATCCTGACTCTCGGATTGGCAAACCAGCCAATAACGAAGACAACTGGGGAATGCCCTTATTTGAGAACCTGTACTGAGAAACCAAGTGTGCCAGGTTTGATGCTGTGATATCCAGTTTGTAAAACCTAGCAAATGTATGACGCAAGGACCAGCATACTGCACCACACACATCTTGGATAGAAATTCCCTTCAAGAGCCCCCACAACCTTGCCAGACCCCTTGTGAAATGCAGGGGGCTGGGGCCAGGGCAATAGCTCTGGCTATCCAGTGGGAAAGAAACTGGTAACTTCTCTAGGTAATACCCCCTAATTAACTGTCAAGTTAAACCAATTAAGACAAGAAACATACTGCATCTTCCAATCATTTATTACTTGGAAAATTATCCACGATACTACAACAGAAACCCAAAACTAGTGGGTGGCTAAAGGGAAGGCAGTGTAGTGTGGTTATCTGATTAGTGTACTGTGCCCACCACTGCCTTATATTTGCAAACATCAGGAATATTAGCTTAGCATAGCATAGTTTACCTCTATGCGCGTCTTCAAATTTGATGGCGAGTTCTTAAACGCCAACAGTTCTTTGCGAAGCGACAGGTATGGAACACATTGGAAACAACAGGACTCATTCTTTTCTCCTTTAAATTTAAATAACTTGTCAAAGTATGGCCAAGGGTAGCTTTCTTGCCTTTCAGAAGAACTACAGGAATCAGAAGCCAGTCTACCTGCTCCTGCAGCTATCAAACACATGCTCTGTGATAATTGGAGCTGACAGAGTCACCTGATTGGTTTAAACTGTCACGGTTTTGTCACTTCCTGTTTTATTTTGAAACCCATAGCTGCGTCCGAAATTCCATACTTCCACCCTAATGAGTAGCATAAACAGTATGTGAGATTTTTTAGTGTGTCCGAAACATTAGTAGCCTACGTACACAATAGTATGCGCTATCCATACTAATTCCAGAGAAATTTATTAGTATGGATTGATGGACACTAGTTAAGCAGAAACTTCCCACAATGCAATGCAGCGGTGTTTGTCATAAGTATGATATTAAGTATAATCATATTATTATACATTATTAATATTATAATATTCGTATATAATAACATTATAAAATGTAATCTTGTTACGGCCAGGATAAACGGGAAAGAGCGGAGCGGAGCTGCTACTGCTGCTGTGACAGGGCAGGAAGTGCCATGTGTGCTCTGAGTAGTACGTCCGGATTAATACATACTACTGATATTTACTCAAAAGTGTGCCGAACTTAAGTATACTTTTTGAGTATATACTGTTTAGTATGGCATTTCGGACGCACCGCATGTCTTTGTGTTTGAGTTCTTGTTTGACCTTCCTGTTTCCCATCTGCCCTGATCGTCTGCACCTGTGTCTCGTTAACCCTTCTGTATACTGTATCTGGTCTTGTCTTTCCCTTGTTCCCTGCTGGTCCGTACTGTTTTGTCCTCTATGTGCCATGTCATGTTTTTCTGGTTTTGTTGGGTTTGGAATCTTGTTTTGATTTGGGATCCTGCATTGCAGCGTTTTTAGTTTAAATAAATCATCTTTTTTGGAACTCCCACCTCCTGCATCTCTCCTGCATCTGGGTCCTCACATACCGCATCCTGAAATAAACGTGCAGTGGAAACCAATGCAACCAAAGCCCTTGAAGGGTTCTTACCACAGGATTGATAGGTTACTTTTTCATGCAAGATTTTAAGGAAACTGTTCAGAAAATGTAAGGAGTAGCAGCATTAATTGTAGTGGATGTAGTGTAGTGGAGTAGAAAGTACAGATAATTGCTGCAAAATGTAATTAAGTAAAAATAAAAGTATGCATTTTTATTTTTACTTATGTAAAGTTTATACGTGAAAATGTACTCAAGTACAGTAACAAAATACAAATCCTTCATTACATTCCACCACTGACCGCTGGTGACAGAAGCGCCATCCGTGTTATCACAGCTGGTATAGGGGATGATTTTTTGATTAATAAATCATTTTTACCTTTTATTGCATGAGACAGCACCCATGGCATTTCGCCTGGATGTGCATGTTGGAACGTGTTATTACACAGTGTTTGACAGGAGTGCTTGTGAGAAAATTGTAGGAAAAATGACACCGCTTCTCTCTGGCAACACTGGAACACCAACACCAAATCGGGGCTTCCACATCTTGTGGAACTTGTCCCACTGAATCAGTTCTCAAACTGACTCCTAAGGGGGTACGGGCCTGTGAAGAGGGCAAACTGGGCTCCCTGTCCCCTGCTGGAGAAGAAATCAGGACAGTCGCTTCTTTATTCTCCCAAGCGAGGTGGCGGCAGGAGGTGGAAAAAATAGGCAGAACATGCTTCCCTGACTTTTTTGCTATTTTGCAGCTTCTTGCCATCAAAACAAGATTTCACGCCCTGAGTTTGCACTGTAGGCCACAGGATGTTGAGTCTGCCAGTGCTGCATCTACACGTCCTGCATGTCAAGATCCAGCGGAGATGGTGGTGAGCTTTTTCGCCTCCCTTAGCAATGGGCTTTGCCGCCCCGCTCGCATTGAGAATAGTGGACTCATCTTCACCATCAGACAACATGAATCAGTTCTGAATCAGTCAACCCCCCATCATCCTCTCGATCTTGGCAGAAGAAGGGGGAAGACCCTCACACAGGCCCTCTGCTTTGAACAATGGGTACAGGAAAGCAACAGCATGAGGGTCCACCTAGCTCGGACCAGGTGTGGCGGACAAGTCCTCTGATATTTCAATCCCTTCCTGCAGCCGCAGCTAGAACTGGGTCCCTGCAGGACAGGTTGGCCTGGTGAGTCAACCGGCGTCAGAGTGGCTTACGTGGGAACGTGGTGCAATGGATACAGTCGGGACCTAGGCCACACAAACGGGGTAAGTACTGTATCCCAGGAGGAAGTTTTATTTCTGCAGAGGCCAGTTAGTTGGTGATATATCCTAGCAGGGTGCACCTGTAAGCTTTTGCAGCTTTTATGTGAGGTACGTTTGCTATTTCCTGCCTGAGAGTGGTGATAAGTAGGGCTACTTTTCAAGAGGAATGCTGCCTGTATTTGGCAAAGTGTTGCCAGTCTGCTTCAGGGAAATATTTACTCCCAAAGGTAAAATTATTGCTATTCAGCACCAGAACTAGCTGTGGAAAAGTAGTGCTACTCCTCGTTCCTTAGCTAACAACTCTATTGGACAGTAATGGACAGGGGTTCACTTACTTTTAGTTCCAGGACTGTGAACATTAAAGGGGGTTTTTTAAAAAAAACACCAAAAATTGTAATTGTTTGTGTGTTTCCCGCTGGATGAAGATCAAATTTTACAGCATTATATGCAGATATGTGAAACTGGAGTTTGAATATTATTTCTTGACACTATATTGGCTAACTCCTCCATAGAGGAAAGTAATTATTGTCACAACCACTCATGTTGAGTTTTCAAGCCTCTCTTTTTGATGTGACAAATATGAAACCAAATATAAACGCTTCACATATTCTACATTCACTTATCATATTTAATATGAGTTAACTACTGGGTTGTACAAATACATCAACTACTTTAAGTAACCATGCCTTTCCCATTTCACTTTTCTATGGAAAGCTTTGACAGAGTGAACAAAAGGGAGATGAAATATTTCTGTGCTCATGGCTGTCAGGAAGATAGATTTTGAGGTTCCATCACATCTGTGGTCTCTAAATGTGATGAATTCCAAATATGCACATTTTTTCCAATACACCCTCATAGTCCAGTCCAGCACGCAGGTCATGATTATTAAGCTTTACACTTCCCAAGACCCATGCTTGCTTTCTTCAGACCACGACTTCTCACCACAGGACCCCTGCTGCTCAATGAGACCCTCAGGCCAGACCACTAGTCTACCCAACACTCTATTTGCAGCAAAGCCAAGCTCGATCCATAAGTCAAAGATGCCAAGGAGCTTATTCCCACATATTTGGATACTTGATCCTCACCTTACTACTATGCAGGCTTTCCAGCTCATGAAGGCTGCGTAAGAGATGAGCAAGGTGTCCTTTGACAGTTGATAGTTATCCATTGACTCTCAGTCATAATGGGCTATGTGAATAGGTTAAGAGTTTGGAAATGTTTTCAGTGTTTGAAGTGTCTTACATTTACAACCACCAACTGGAAAAGGTTGGGCAAATACAAATGTAAAACACAATGTGGCAATTTTCATTTACTTATATTTGTATTACTTTGTAGACAGTTTGAACCCAAGATATTTTTTTTCTTCATTTATTCAATTTAATTTCATATTTAATGGTTTGCATTAAAGGGCGTGGTAAAATGGCTCAACAGCGACCCCTAGAAAACTTTGTGCCTCAAGCCCCACAATACGGTTTGACGTACATGCACGAAAATCGGTACACACCTGTATCATGTCGCAACTTAAAGAAAAGTCTCTTGGCGCCATGGCCGAAACCGAACAGGAAGTCGGCCATTTTGAATTAATCGTGTAATTTTGGCGCAGTTAATGCCATATCTTCGGCCGTTAATGCGGCCCGAACCGTAACATGCACCCAAGTGTGTTACACATCAAAATGTGCGTCTCGATCCTGCGACGATGGGCATTTTCTCAGTCAAACGCGTTACCGTGGCGACGATAGACACCAAAAAGCGCATCCCCCCCTCATCTGATTAGTCCATATTTGATAGTTCCTACTTTCTGCCATAACTTTTGAATGGTTTGACATAAAGAGTCGTGGGTGGTGTCATCGGACTCGGTTTTGAGTCCTTGAACATAATTGGTGCAAATTAGCCCCGCCCCTTCTTCTGATTGGTCGATATTTGATAGTTCCTACTTTCTGCCATAACTTTTGAATGGTTTGACATAAAGAGTGGTGGTGTCATTGGACTCGGTTTTGAGTCCTTAGCACAAGGGGTTAGCAAACCAGAACATTAACTTTTTGAAGATAGCCCTGGGGTGTGCAAGAGTAAGGTATCATTGTGCCTGCATTTTTTATTTTTAAAAGACCTCACATTCTTTACTGTTGACAGGTCAGGACAGCAGACACATTGGTCCAGTACCCATACCCTTGTCTTGTTATGTGTGCAGAATATGGTTTTGCAATGTCTTTGTTTTAAAAAATGGTTGAGTATCCCTGGGACAGATGTCTTGACGTCCATATTTCAAATATATTGATAACATCAACTGAGAGAGTGAACTTCATGTCACAGTCCTCCCAACATATTGGACATCTCTCAATTGCTGCCTAAATGTGAGTTGTTTACCTTAAGCTTAATGTAAGTTAGTCTTGTGTGTGTGCGCTATTGTCTACTAACACAGCAGAGCTGAAAGTGAAACTCTGTGCTGAGACAACCCCTTGAGCCCGAGAGGCCCCAAAGTGGCTGCCGATGGTGATCAAAGCAACACCGCGCTGTCTGTTGGGCTTAAGCACGAAACTATAAAGGGATGCGGCAAATTAACCAGCAGCGCCCGGGTTAGAATACTACATAGGTCATATTTACATGCCCCAAACACAACTCAAAAGCCTCAGAAAATAGGTCAGTTTTTTAGAGGGGTTAATAAATTATCCACATAGCAATATTTCTGCTGCATATATCAGCATGTAAATAGCCTACCAATATCACTGTAGGCTCACGTGCACACTAATAATATAATAATTGAGCAATAAACCAATTTATTATTTTTATCTGGTGAAAAACTTTAGCAGTGAAGTTAATCATGTTAAATAACTGTGATCTTAATATCGATCCAAAATAATTCTGATTATGATTTTCACCATAGAGATTGAATTCAGGTGGTGAATGAAGGAATCAATATATTCTGATATCATCCTATTTATACTTTTTGTAAAAAAAATGAATACCCCCTTTTTTTTCTCTCTCTCTTTTTTATTTTTTGTTCATGGACCTCATGCACTGGCATAGGGGGCTACTCACATTGCGAGTGTACAGGGCCCAGGATTTGGTGCTACGTCCCTGTTGATGGTTACATATGTTGCTCAGCAATCAATGTACTTTTCTGAACGATATAAGCCCAAAACATCACAAAGTTCATGCTGATAACAGTCTGAAGTAAACTTGACATCTCTGGTCCAGAGCATTCAGAACCCATTTCTTAAAAAAGAAAAAGAAAATACTGATTTGTTTCCACTGTGTGATGCTTCAGAGATGCCTTAGAGAGATGTTGATGCCTCCACCAGACAACATTGAGGTTCTTTGCTACATGGTAAAGTTTTAAATGGTATTTATGAATGTGGCTCTGTACTGTCGTGCAATGTGAGAAACATGCATCAAAACGGTGACATTTTGTTGTTTTAAATTATTTTTCTTAGCATTTGGTGTACAATTTAGTTGTGAATTTTTGTGCAGAAATTCATTCTGCAACAATGAACAGTCTCCGAATGACTTTTATTTTATTGGTATCATTGTAAAACACTTTTAAAATGGATATTTCTTCATCATATATAATAAATGTCAAACTAATTACAATTCCCAATGTATTGTCATCATATATTTTCTGTTTTAAACTGAGTCAGTGACTCTGGTAAACATTAAAAGTATAGAGCATACTAACTCCAAAGGGCAGCTCCAAAGAGCTGGGAGTATGACTTTAAACAACCTACTACTATGTTATCAATATCATAATAACAGCTGTATTCTACTGAAATATACATTCTGTCAGGGACGGAGGAGTACGATCCAAATTGAGGAAATGGCAGGAGTGATAAAATGTCTAACTATTTAACAAAAAAATGCTGTACAGAGCCCGATATCCAGGACACCAAAAGTCTAAAATGCAGAAGCAGGCTGGGGGATGAAACAGAAGCAAGACAAGCTGGCATGTTGGAGAAGCAAAACTGGGCAGTTGTACTGAAAGCTGGATCTTTGATGTCACGTACTGTACTGTAAGATACACAGTACCCTCTAAATCTGAACAGCACACTGAATAGCATGTTATTACTAGAATCACAGAGTAATAAGATTGTGTTATCTCAGAGTTATGAGTTGGTATTAACTTCAGACACACAAATATACATTTTTTTTATTATTTTTTTTAAACATGTCCCCTTGAAACACTGGATGACCCTCACAGGTGCTGAACAGATTTTTCTTTGTGGTGGTCAATCTACTTGTCCTTGTTTAGAAACAGTTTACATGATAATTATATGAAAGCTATTTATTTTAAGGATCAGCATTACTGTTTCTCTACAAACTTAGATCTTCTTGGTTTACTGTAACGTCATTGTCAGGGACAAAGAAAACATGCAAAGCCTGTTCATTAAATCATAACATTTTCCATTGTTCTGGCAAGAACTGTAGCTCACAAAAATTGACACCAGCCTGGAGATTGTAGTTTTATCTTTAAAAAAAAATGTTTCTTTACCCATTAGAAAGCACATGCCCAATCAAAAACTGAGCAACTTTCAGCTCTATTTTAAATTGAGGTTTATCTTAGATTCTCTAAAGCAGAATTAACCAAGCTGATTGTTGCAATCTTGGTAAATCTGCTATGTTGATAGCTACATGTTTGGTTCTGAACATCAGAGTTTGGGTATAGCAGCATTACTCTGTCAGTTCATCTCAGTTGCTCTTTTCTATTTTCTTACATAAATCGGATATGCAGTTTGATTTGTAACGTGTCGTCTGTCTAAGTGCAAAATTGCTTATATAGCAGTCCAACATTACTAACCAGATTAAACACCGTTTTTGGTAGAAATTATATCTCTACATGGCATTCATTCATTAGAGGGGGTAGCAGAGTTAAAGAAAGCCATAAGCCATGACATGCATGCTGCTGATTCTTTGCAATATAATCATTAATTGAAAGGAGCGTGTCCAAAATGATAGCAGTGTGGAGTTCAATTAGTGAGGTCATTTATTCTCTGAAAAAAACAGGAGTCAACCAGGTGGCCCTTATGTGAGGATGAAGACAGCAAAGGTTGTACATGCTGGTTATGATGCATTTTTCTCTAGGCAGGATGTTCCAGACTTCGCTCATAAGTAGAGTATAATTTAATTAAAAAGTTGACTGGGGAGGTTAAAACCTATAAAGAAGTGCAGAAAATGATAGCCCACGATGTGCTGATGAGGATACAGTTTGCCAAAGATCACATTGACTGCCTGCTGAAAAACGGCATTACATGTTGTGGGCTAATGAACGCAAGCTTGTTCTTTTACGGCTATATATATATATTATTTTTTTTGAACACAAAACAACTGCTATGATGCATTCCAGTCAGCTTTTAGACAGCACCAAATAACTGCTCCGACCAAAGTGTTTCATGACATATACTTCAATACAGATAGTGGAAAGTGGAAAAATTGGATCTCAGTGCTGCATTTGATACAGCTGATCACAATATTTTACTCAAATGACTGGAGAACTGGTCGGTTCTTTCCAGAACTGTATTAAACTTGTTCAAAACGCACTTAGAGAACAGGGAGTACTTTGAGTCAATAGGGAACTTTACATCTGAGCAGGCAATAATCACATGTGGAGTTCCCCAAGGTTCCATACTGGGGCCTCTTCTGTTTAACATCTACATGCTCCCACTGGCACAGATTTTAAAGAACAACAAATAAACTACCATAGCTATGCAGATGATACTTAGGTATATATTACAATGTCACCGGGAAACCGAGGCCCTGTACAGGATCTTGTTAAATGCATTGGGATTAATGACTGGATGTGTCACAACTTTATCCAGTTAAACGAAAACAAAACTGAAGAAATTCGCTTTAGCACTAAAGAGAAATTATTACAGGTCAGCACAGAGCTTCAATCTATACACCTAAAAACTACCAACCAGGCCAGAAATCTGGGTGTAGTGATGGACTCAGACCTGAATCTGGAAAAACACATGAATCACTTTAAGAATATATAAAGGACAAAAGATCTGATGTCTCAGCAGGACCATGAAAAACTAGTCCATGTGTAGTAGGGTAAACATCTTTTCCCTTTAATAACACTGGGTATAAAAGGGTGAGTGCACAACTGTTTGTTTGGGTTTATGATTTAATTTTATTTTGTAACAAGCATGACTTAAATTGTTTCCTTTTTTGTTTTGTATTTCAGTTTTATTTTATTCTATTTACTACTTAACTTTTGGTTTATTTTTTGGGGAGGGGGGTTTGTATGTTACTGAGCCACTTTGGCAGTCAGATTTCAGCTACCTCAAGCAGTAGGAGGGGAGTAATGAGATTTTCTTTGGTTAATTGTTTAGGGATTGTTTTTGGTTTAATCTCTTAGTGTTTACTTTTGTTTATGTTTTAATATATACTTGTTAATTATGTGTCTCTCTAGCTGTGTAATTAAGTGCTGGGGGCCTCACTGGTGGACTGTAAGGATAATTTATTTTTACCGGCTATAGTTATCCTGTTGTTTTATAAATACACTTTTGTATAGTCTGGGAATACGTCTCTTGCCTTGCTCAGTATTATGAACTTGGGTTGTTGTTGGTTTAGATTTAGTTACAGTTAAGAGTTGAAGAGAGCAGTGATCTACCACCAACTCAAAATATTGAATCACTTTTCTAAGTGAACGATGCGAACGCAGCTCAAACAGCAGGTGTACCCACCCCTTAAATCTGATTGGTTTACGAGTAAATCGTCCCCCACGTGTGGTGCGCTCATATGATTGGCTGAAACAAAGGAAGATATCTGATTGGTTGCAGATCCTTCCGTGTTAAAAAAAACGTATTTGTGGATCGAGTCACGTCAGGGGTCTCAAAAGTCACACACAAATCCAGGGCAGTTCACAGACAAAAAAACATTTGTAAATCAGGTTATAATTGTGTGTGCATCAAAAATACGTTTGTGTATCTTGTCCTACGCACGCGTGAATTGTTCTGTGCATTTGTGGATTTTGTCCTGTGCATTTGTGGATCGGCGTGTGCATTTGTGAATTATGAGACTGTTCTAGCTCCATACACACTTGCTGCCTGTCCCTCAGAGGATAAACTATAAAGTTCTGATGCTGGTCTATAAAGTTCTGAACTTTGGTCCAAAATACATCAGGGACTTCCAATCCTGACCCATGAACCTTACAGACGCATCAGGTCATCTGGATCCGGTTTTTTATCAGTTCCCAGAGTCAGAACCAGACATGGAGAAGCTGCATCCAACTTCTATGATACACATGTCTGGAACAAACTTCCCAAAAGTCTCAGATCAGCTGAAACACTCAGTTTATTTAAATCCAGCTTAAAGAAACATCTATTTTCAGCTGCATTTGAATAAAGTTCCAAAACTGCACTGATCCTTTTAAGCTTGAGTTTCAAAATGTGATAATATCTTAACTAATATCTTAAGTTTGTATCTACTGTTCTCTGTTTTCTTTTTGTTTAAACTTTAAATCATGCTTTTTATTTCTTTTTTTTCTGTGTTGAGATGATATTTGAATGTCTCCGTAAAATACTTGTTTTTGAATTGTGCTGTATAAATAAACTTGCCTTGCCTTGTCTTTTTGGGTCCAGGGGCCGTAGAAGGCTTGTAAAGTGACCCCACCAAACACTGAATTCAAGTCTCAGTTCACTGTGAAGACAGTGACAGCGGCGGCGCCAGCATCATGATGATGTTTCTCATACTTCGGTGTCAGGACTATTCATCAGACACCAGGGATTTTGGATCAGTTTGAATACTACAAAAGACTAGAGGTCATATTGGCTCATACGAAAAGGAAATGCCCCTGAAACAGTGTTTCACCAAGACACCAAACACATCAGTAAGCAGCATGTTGGCCTCAGATCAACAAGATTATTGTCTTGATCAGCGTAATTCCTGAACCCAAATTCAAAATAAAACTTACGGGTCACATCAGAAATGTATTTCCGAGGCAAAAACCAAGAAATGCAGAAGAATTGTGGAATGTAGTCCAGTGGTCCTGGGCTGGAATACCTGTTCACAGGTGCCAGAGGTTGGTTGACTCCATGCAGCACAGATGTGAAGCAGCTTTCAGACACAGTTGATTATTTGTTATTGCCAGGAAAAAAAATCCATCTTCAAGCATTTGTCAGTTTATACAGAAAATGTTTGAGTTTCTAAAGAAAAATGCAGACCGCTGTTTTCTTTTGTTTTGCATAGCCTCATAATCCTTTTTCCTTTACTCTCTGTAAAGTAGTAACACATTTGATGAATTTTCATCTTCTTTTTTATTTAGATTAACATTAGCATGCATGAAAATAAGAACAACTATATATATTTTGAGCTTTACCCATTTTTAAAAGAAAAACTCATATTTTTATTTTTAACACAACTGCATATGTAATTTCCAAAAAAGGAAGATGATAATATCACAGCTTTCATTCCTGGCACATGTAAATATGAGCTTGTTAAATAACCCACTGTACTGGCAACATACCTCTTTATTGTCAAGTGTTACCTGTAGTGCAGTAACAACCCTGTATGTTACTGCACTGCTGCTCAGTTTTGTTCGTTGTTAAACTTTCATTGGTTGACTCCGTTTGCTTGAGGCTCTTTTACATAACACTGTTTTGATTTTATGGCAAACGTATTTTAAATTCATCCATTTTTATTCTTGTCGTTTATTTTCTTTATTTACTGTTGCTTTTTATGACTTGTCTTCCTTTAATTGCGTGTCCACTGCTGTAGCTGCCAACATGACCACCACAACCCCACAATGCAATGGCTATTCCCTGTTGAGGATCCAGACGGTGAGTCAGCACAAAGAGACAGAAGACATCATAGTTAAATAGCCATTACCTAATGATGACAGGATAATTGATGGGCAATGTGATAAACACTCGTCATTAACTGCTACAGATGAGGCTGTACTTCCTTCCAAGGAAGATAAAAATAATGACTAATTAGCAGCTAATAATGAATTATTGATTCAGTCCTGATGAATTTCACTTCATGATGCTCCACTTCACTTGAAACCATGATTAAATGTAGGGCTAATGCATAAAGAGTAACCAAGGTGGTCTTGCTGATTTTGTGCTGTTTAATGAAAAATAAATGGATAAATAAAAATATCTGATGTTTATAGCAGTTATTTTCCAATTCGTCTTCATTAAACCTCATTTAATTTATTAAATTATGGTATTTTTGCGTCACTACCTCACAGATTTACAAGAGCGCTACTGAAGCGGTGTTCTTGTAAATCTTGTAAACCCTTGGTTAGTCATAGTAAGCCTTTCCACCTCAGCTTATAAAGTGTTTGTTTACCACTTTAACAGACGATGATGAGTGACAGCAACGCGAGGTCCCAGAGCAACCAGAGCTGGCCAGCGAGAGCAGCCAGTAAGCCGAGCACGGGCATCTCTGCTGGATGACTTTTTGCGAGGCCAAACTGAGCTGCCATGAACACATTACTGCTTCTCTGCTTCTTCTTGATGGACAATTTCTGTCCTCGTGTCAACAGAAAAGAAACACAGAGTCCAATTCTAAAGGGTTTTACACCAGAAGTTTTATTTTTTTTGTCAAGGTTGCAGGCCAAAGTGACGCTGACAACAACACCGGTAGCTCCAGGGACAATGGGTAATTAGACAGAATGGATGGGAACTTACTTGTCTAAATAAAATGAGCCAGAGCCAACTCTTTGTCGCATTGAATGATGGAGGCATCCGGGGTTTATGGTCCAAAGTATTTGAGCCAGGCTCATTAATCTTCAGGGAGGAGCCCTACCCTTGAGATACCAGATTTGGGTCCTTTGAAACCTTTATAGATTTGTATTCAGTTCTTATTCAGGATGGCAAGTTCAACCCTGGGTAAAGTATCCATGCTTGAACCAACACTTTTGAATTCATATGAGTCAAACTGAGCACTCTAAAGATTTGACAATCCCACTACATGCAAATGTCATCTAGGAAGGAGAAAGCATTTTTTCCTTCATTGGTGCATGAACACCACTTGAACATTCAGGTAGACTTGCAGACTCCGTAAAGGACTTGATTGCACTCCAACAATTTCTCAAAAGGAAATAAGAACCATAAGAGTGTTGACAAGGGGGAAAAAATAATACTGTCAGTCAAGAAACTTAATAGTTTTGGGTTTTTTAATACCACTCACAGCGACCTCTCACAAGAAAAATACCCCAGCATGGGCAGCTGCGAGGAAACCAGACCTGTCTCAATGTTGGCCGTACATCCACAATTATTTTCCAAGGGGGTAGAAATTTCTGCAAAAGGTTTCCAGAGGTATAAACAGTGTAAATATTGACAAATAGAAACCCTTTTTCTTTTGGATCATGCAGATTACCATAGTTTAAAGAAAAGGTTTAACTTCTCTCTGCCGGCTATGGAGTTGATCCCACAGCTCTGATGTGATGATACATGCATGACATGTCAGACGAGGACACAGACTGCACTGCTATTTTGATTGTATTGTTTCTTAAATGGGCAGCATGGTGGCTTAGTGGTTAGCACTGTTGCCTCTCAGCAAGAAGGTTCCCGGTTTGACTCCCAGGCCCAGCAGGGTCTTTCTGTGTGGAGTTTGCATGTTCTCCCCGTGCTTGCCTGGGTTCCCTCCGGTTACTCCGGCTTCCTCCCACAGTCCAAAAACATGCATGCTAGGTTAATTGGTGATTCTAAATTGCCCGTAGGTGTGAGTGTGTCTGGTTGTTTGTTTGTATATGTGGCCCTGCGATGGACTGGTGACCTGTCCAGGGTGAACCCCTGCCTCTCGCCTGAAAATAGCTGGGATAGGCTCCAGCAGACCCCCATGACCCTGCAAAGATAAAGCGGGTATAGATAATGGATGGATGGATGTTTCTTAAATGCTTTTTATTATATTTTCCTGTTTTTTAAATGATGATTTCTGTTTTATTGTTATCTTACTGTAAAGCACTTTGGTCAACCTTGTTGTTTTTAAATGTGCTTTAAAAATATATTTGTACTTGACCTTGTCATTAATGCATGTGAAAAATAAGCTGCATCTTGTTTCAATTCTAGGCTTTTATATATAAGGACCATAGACTGCATGAGAAGAACTTGACCCACCTTTGTCATACGTATCTGAAGACTGCTTTTGAAGCCTCTTTTCCTTGTACTATAGCCTACAGCTCCTTGTTGGAATGAGTAGAGGAAGCCAGCTAGAGCCCACCCGTCTTAGTCACAGTTAGCAATTTTAGCTTGGCTGCATTAGCTTATGCTAAGCTATAATGTTAAATATTACTCTGGATCAATTTTTATCAAATCTCTCATTACAAGTGTCACTACCAGAGCTGAAATGAGGACTTGCAGGGCTCCACCAGGATCCACGGTTTCACTGCTTGCTTTTGGAGGTTAGAAACACTGCAGTCACCACCGGCATCGTGGGCTGATTGACTGCAGGTGCCAGACTTTCACCAGCAGACGGATCCACTGTAGCTCCCGGCTTCTTCAGCCAATACTGAGCTTCCATCAAAGACTTGCATTGAACCTCCTGTTTCAAATGTAATGTTAGGGATCATGTCAGCAATAACCGCTACTACTGAACTTGGTAAAACCTAAACCAGTGCTTCTCAATCCTGGTCCTCGAGTACCACTGTCCTGCATGTTTTAGATGTTTCCCTGCACCAACACACCTGATTCTAATTAAAGGTCCTAATTAGCTTGTCACCAAGGTCTGCACAGTTCTGTTGATGACACAGGTACTTGTATCACGGTGTGCTGAAGCAGGGTAGCATCTAAAACATGCAGGACAGTGGTACTCGAGGACCAGGATTGAGAAACACTGACCTAAACAATAAAATAAAATAAATGTTGCTTTATTACCAGGAAACAAATGAGGAACTAATCAAACTTAACCATTAGTTAATCGTCAACTATCTGTGTGGGTTTTTGGTAAGTAATGGTTGATTAATGTTGCTTAATTACCAGGAAATAAATGAGGAAATAACCAGTACCATTAGTTAATCACAAAGTACCTAATAGTGTTTTTAGTTAGTAACAGTTGGTTAATATTGCTTAATCACTGGGAAACAAACGAGGAACAAACCACATGAACTAACGAGAAGGCTACTTAAGCATTAATTAATCATCAAGTAGCTAAGAAGGTTTTAAGTAAGTAATAGTTAGTTAATGTTGGTTAATAACTGGAAAACATATGACAAACTAATCAGTGCTAACTATTAGTTAATCATCAAGTATTGAATTGGGTTTTGTTATAATGACAGTTAATGTTGCTTAATTACTGAGAAGCAAATTAAAAACTAACTACTACTTAACAAGAACTTAATCTCCAAGTTGTAAAGCAGTTTTTAAGAAAGGAGTCAGGTAAAGATTGGGCACACAAGGGTTTCTGGCCTCACATGTCCAAACGACATTATCCAAGAAGTCTAGTTTAATGAGGTGCAACTTTACCAGCGTAAGTAGTGCTCACATCTTCTTTTCAATTCAATTCAATTCAATTATTTTACTGTCATGTGCACATCTAAAAATGTTTCATTGCACAATGTAATTCTCATTTTGCTCATCCACCCATAATGGCATATTAAAGAATAGAAAAAGAAGTAAAATTTGAAATTCAAAATGAATGAATTAAAAAGGATAAATATAAGAATAGGTTGATAGAATACAAAATACACAATGAACTCTTCGTACACACAAGAGGTTAAAAAAATGATGTACATAAAGCTTAGTAGCAGATAAACAAGGCTCTGTCCTTGCAACCATACAAGACCAAAGTTCATCAACCTTTTCTAATTGTACAAACGTGAATTAAAAAAATGCTCTTCCAACTGAGACTTGTTGAATCTGAGATGCAGCTATCTGTTGTTTAAGCAATTTTTTGAGCATTGTCAAATCTAATCTTTGAATGATGGTGGTATCATTATCACTTACTAACAAGGACCTTTTCTTTTTAAATAACATATGTGGTTTTATGGTAAACCAAAAGGGAGCTTTTTACTGAATCCTGCGTGAACAGGTCTCGGAGCTGCCACACCTGCTGCAAACCGTGGTCCTTTTTGACAGCCAGAGTGGTTTCACAGCACATACTGTGAAACAGTTTACGAGTGTCCCACAGGGAACTGTCCACTCTCCTCTAAAGATGTGCATCAAGTTAAGTTTGGCAAAGGACCACGGCTGAGTTGCATCAATTTACATACAGCAGATCGAGGTGGCAGAAAGCCAGACATGGAACTGTCATAGACATCAGCTGGTGAATTTTCAAAATAAAATGCCATGAATGGGCTCTGACTTGAGCACTGGCATTACGTTATCCTGTTTAGGCTGTTGGTAAATTCATGGGGTTTCAGAAGAGATTTGAGGCCCCTACAAGGATATGTTTGTTTGATTAAATAAAATATCTTATTAAAGCTCATTTGACACCACTCATCCATTTGATATGTATTTTTTTAGAAAGAAGAGGATTGTTAGACACATGTCTTTAAACAACAAGCATGACTTTCTCATGAGCTTAAAGCCCTCAGGTAAACTCTCAATCTCACTAATCCATCTGCGGAACAGGCCTTGGACATGCTCCACTTCTTACACGCTCCCAGTGAGACCTGAGGAACATGATCGCTACAAAATTGCTGCAGAACCAGACCATGGTAGTTCCTCTCCGTGTGGGACTCATTTATCAGATCATTGCTGCTTTCTTTCCCCCGTGGCACTGTGTAAACGCAGATGTGAATGCAGCTCACTACCAAAACTGCTGCTTTTTCCCACATGTAAAGGGCTTTCGGGCACCAGGTACTGATAAAAATGTGTCTTATGAATATAATAGTCAGTAAAATGCAAGGACTGCACATGAGGCCAAAAAGTCATCTGGCAATATTGTAGTTTTTGACTTGCCATGTCTTCATGTATTTTCCGTGCACACTATCGCACCAGCAGGAGTCCAAACTAAAAATTTTCTCCAAGGGCACTGATGCTTGGAAATAATTTCCTCTCAGGCCAGGAGAACATCCTCCAGAAAAGCATGCGAGCACACATTCTCTCCGTCTTTGCCTTTTGAGAGGCAAACAGGGAGAGAATGTGTGGTTATGAAAGTGTGATTATGACTGCACAGACAGTGTGCAGGCATGCCTGTGTGTCAGTTTGAGTTTGTGTGCACATGTGAGCAAGACTATGTGGTAATTTCAACAGTATGAAGACCTTTTACCCATGGAATTGGAGTTATTGGCCTCAGGCAGCGCTTGTACTCCTAAGCCTCTTGACCAGGAGGCTCCAGACTGCTGCATTGTTCTTCCAGAGGATATTCTGTTGCCTCCACAGGCCTTTCTGGTTGTTGCTCTGGTTTCTCAGCTCCAGGCTCTGGCGGAGGTCTGGACCGTGCACGTATCAGGCCTTCGTCTTCTCTGCACACTCTGTCACAGTTGCAGCGCATGTGTCAAATCAGAGAGGGGCAAGTTGCTGGAACCAGGACAGAGTTTTTCTTTCCAGCCGAGGCCTTCAAAACCGCAAATCCCTTCTCAGAGCGTCTTCTCGGCCAGAATGCACAAGTCTACCCCACACAAGGCCTGGGGCCTAATTACCTAAAGGAGGGAAAACCAGAATTGGCAACTGACTGAGCTTCCTGGGTGAATGTTTCTGGCAACCAAAGTGGGATATTTTATACCAAAAGAGAGATGCAGCAGAGACCGGCAGTATGCCGACGATGTGGAGACTTGGGGTTGCAAAGACGAAGCTTTTTGTACATTTAGGAGAACACACACAAGCTACAGCACATTCCTTTAATGCAGTTAGGACAATATTCCACGACAGCGTGTACAGTAACCCTTGAGTTTCATTACACACATGACATGGTGCTAACAGAAGTACAGTATTGTAGTAGAGCCTATTCTTCATTTGAACATGTTAAAGTTTGACAGGACAGCACTGTGATGTCCATACCGCTCATCCACTTTTACCTTTAACCAAAAAGACTGGAGTCAGCGAGAATCAGTGTGCACCAGGTAAATTATACTATTTAATTTCTATTTTTCAATTCTGAAGAGTGCAGTAGCTTTGGGTGGCAGCTCCAGAAACTGCTAAATTAGCTCTCTTTCCAGTCTTTATGCTTAACTAAGCTAACTTATATTTGACTTGGCTATAGCTTCACATTGGATGGAAAGATATGATCTCATCTAACACAAATACAAGACAGGCCTTGCCGGCTGTCTGAGAAGTGGATCAAGTCCTGAAATGAACATCTTATGATTCTTTAGAATTGTGCATTCGTTCTCAGTCAGATTAATTTTTACTCACCAAAAAATAAACATAAAAAAGGACAATGGTCAACAAAGATCAGGCTTTCAAAGCAGTGGTCCCCAAATCAGTGATTTAATGGTTATTAATGTTGATGTAAAGCACTTTGAATTACCTTGTGTTGAATTGTGCTCTAAAAATACACTTGCCTTGCCCATTGTTTTTGTATGTAGGGCCTTTTTTTACACACGGCACATACTGTGCATTTCCACCGGTACAGATCGTCCCAAACCGGGTTTAATGCAGTCACCCATGCCGCCGTGTCCAGGAGCCACTCTTCAAAACATCCAAGACAGCTGCAAACTCAAATTCTGCAAATTCACCAGTGTTCCTACTCCACAACACACATTGGGATGACAGTCTGGTAGTCACGCTGCAGATGTCACATGCTTTGTTTGTTCTGATGTGTTGGTATTCCTGTCCAAATTCACCCGGAGACAGTTTTTTCTGCGTCAAGGTGGAATCCAGAGGAACCAGACTAATCTTTCATGAGGATGTTTAGGATGATTGAGCTGGTGTGAGAAAGTGAGCAACCCCTCCCCTTCTCACCATCACCGGACTTTTTTTTTAATGTGTGTGGCAGAGTGGAGGATTGGGCGTGGTCTGCGGGGGAGCAGCACACAGGTGTGCCTGGTTCTGCTGATTGTGGCACACCTGTGTCCAATCAATCTCTCCACCCTGCCTGGGTTTATAAACAGCAGCTGTATACCAGAAGAGGGGTCTGCTGATTTGAGATAGCTTGTTGAGAGGCTATGCCCCTTTGTGCCATTTTTTAGAATACAGATTTTGCCTTCCGCCTGTATGTCTGTGTTTTTTTTACGTAAATTAAAAAGCCTTATTTTTTTGGCATTCTACGCTCTGCAAGGTTTTTTTTTTACACCTCATCACCCAGGTCCAGTTTTGCCTTGTCCCCTTGTACGTGGGGAGGCCGCTCTGGTTCCTCACAGCTGGCTAACACCACACTGCCATGAAAGTGAGTAAATGTTTCCCAAAATGTGATTTATTATTTCAAGATAAGAGCCTTATAAGTTATAACCCTTCACCAGTAAGATCTATACGCTAGTAGTGAAATATACTGTAATAACTGTTCAATTACAGTTGAATATTTAGTTATTTTATTAATTTTGGTGTTTCATGCTACTGCTTTTGCAGATTATCTTTTATTAAATCTAAAGGTTTGATAAAATGGATTAACAAAATGTTAAAAATAATTATTCAGAAAAGTTGAGTGTAGCCTATTTACATTCAAATACCACATATTCAAATTTTTACTAAGGTATTTTTAACTGTTGATATTGCTACTTTATTTAGCAAAATTAGCACTTGTATTCTTTTTAAACCCATAGTCAAAAAACTAAAGCATAAAATCTTGAAATCTAAGCTTTTGTCTGGATTCAACTAGCGACATATTCGTGTTATTGAGCTTTTAGTGGTGGCAGAGTTTTAATAATAGAAAAATCCAAACCAGCTCTTCATAGCTACTTTCATTGCCAGCATCAACAGCAGTGTGCTTGTACTTAATAAGAGTGGGTTGATTCTCTCAAATTTAACACTATATCCATGACAAAATAAATTAATTTCATAATATGTAAATGACGTAGGCTATGCTTATTGGAAATGTATGCAAACTAATTATAATGTTGTTAGCATCTTAGCATTCTTCCACCTGTTTCATTGTGAGGCAATGGGCCAAGTTCTTTAAATGTAAGTAAGTTATTCAAGTAAATATATATTCAGAGATGAGAGATGTGCCCAAACGTGCTTCGTTTACCAGTTGGCTGTTTTTTATTGCGTTTGCGAAAGCAAGTTTCTCTCCTATTGTGTAGCAAACATGGAAGGCTCTGAAAGCACAAGGCTGGGCAGGAAAAAGGCCTTACTCAGCTCCGTGTAGTTTGATACGTGTCAATTATAGAATCAGCAAGAGATTCAAGCCGCAATCTCGAGGACATACTGACATGCAATATGATCTGACTTACTTTCACAGAGCTGTTCATTTCCCACTGTCAGCTGGCCATCTCATTTTCACAACAGGTCTGTTACATCCTCCCTTCACACATACAGTCACTCATTTTCCCGTGACATGATCTGTAATAGACACGAAAACACGCATTGTTCTGATGTGGACGATAAGGAGGAATTTGTAAGTGGTGTATCGTGACGAACGAGAAGGAGCTCTACCATGTGACCGCGTATGATTTTATGCAGAGTCACAAACGCGTATAGACCAGTGGATACTCGCGTCTCTCACACTCTCGCCCTCATCCAAGCTAACTCGACAAATCAGCAATGCCACCATCTGCTTGAAAGGGATATGGTAAACTGAAGACCGCAAACAGCCAAGGTAATAGTGATGGATTCCACCCAGTCTCTATCTCCCAGACAGCACTAGACCCCCTCATTTCACGGCTTTTGGACTTCGTACAACTCAAGCCACAGCACGACGACAAAGTGCTTCTCCAGTTCACTGGCAGCTACTGGAAGGTTTCTCTCACATTTATGCAGCTTTTGTAAACCTGACAGAATTTCTTATTCATGCATTCTCTTACCCATGAAAACCTTGGAGCCAGTTTCAGCCAATACTTCCAGGTAAGCACTTTTTTTTTAACAAATGTTAATTACGAAGAGAGTTCTTTTGTTCTTCAAGACGTATAAAGCACGGAAAAGAGGCACGGAAAGAAAGCATGAAAGTGTGAGGCATCGCCAACAGACTAATAGGAAAACAGAAACACAAAATAAAAGAATCTAGTTTATGAGTTGGGTCCTCGACCAAATGAACAGAAACAGTCTTTGCCAGGGAACGAAAACCACTGACTGTGTCATTATTTTAATGGACACTTTCTTAAAGCTAGATAGTGGACAGCAAAACCTTTACGCTGGGCACTTTTTGAATTTCAGGAACACAAAACATCTATATAACTGAAGCACTAATAATGAATGCTAAAGCTGACGTTCAGACATTATGTTTTCAGGTATAATTGACATATTGACATGTTTCTGTGTCTATGTTTGCCAGAGTTTGCACATTTCTGCTTGTTTTCATCACGAGACCATGGGGTGTAATTTCTCCAATTCTCTAACTTCAGTTCAGAGCAGGAACTTTTTACAGGTGCTGAATTACAGACTTCTACTTACGTTGATTGTAACATGTTTGAATCCAGGTTTAATTGCTCTGTGCAAAGAGGACAATGCCTTACAATCAATAATAGCACTGATCCACTGTGTCTATCACTACATTTTGATCAGTTACACATCAAACTCGATGGACAATGTTAATACTTAGGGGAATTTTCAACAAAAACACCAGTAAGCTGAAGAAAGAACATATATTTTCCACATTTATCATTTAGAAAACTTCCAAAAGTAATGCAATCTTTCAACGATGCTTTAAAGAGCTCCACTTAACAACTATAAAACTGTGGTTCTGAAACAGTTGAAATGTTGTTTTAAACGGGAACTTTAAACATTTTTAAATGATTATGATGTTGTACTATGTGCAGAATGTGCTTTGGCATTGTCTTGCCGAAATAAGCAAAAGCTGAGCCATGACGCAGAAGCAGTGTGTGATTCACTAAGTACAGCCTTACTGCTTCCACAGGAATTCAAAGGGAAAGTAACAGCTGGGCGATGACAGTCAGATGCATCTGATGGCCATATGGCGTGGTCAACTTTAGAAAAGGAGAAGTTTTGGGAGTGTGCTCATCTGGAACATTCAGGTGTGTGTGTTAAAACAATGCCAAAGGTTAGATAAATCAGCAAATGTCTTACAAAAGCAACTGCTTCATCCATCGGTCTGGAGAGGGTTACGTAACCATTTTATTTATCATACATCAGTTCATTATTTAAATCAAGGAATATTATTTACAAGTGGAAAACATTAAAGACAGCTACCAATCTTCTCAAAAGTGGACGTCCCACTCAGACAAAAAAGTCCAAAGCTTTTTGCAACAATACTCAAAGGCTCCGTTTCAGACTCCGCAGGCCACACCCAGCATCAAAATTAAAGTTTATGAATATAAAAGTAGAAAAAGATTGAACAAGTATGTCTTGTTTAAAAAATACTGCCCAAAGAAAGCTTCCTCTCCCGGTAACCCAAGATCACGGAAGCAAAGCTTTGGCTTGCAAAGTTACATCTTTAAAGAAACCACAAGACTTCTGGAACAATGACATTTGCACACACAAGACAAAAGTAGCGTTTGGATCTAATGCACAGCACCACATTTGGCAAAAACCACACACAGTGTATGAGCACAAACACCTAATACCGACCGCCAATAATGGCGGTGGAGGGGTGCTGATTGGAGGTTGTTTTTCAGCCACAGGACCTGAGCCACAAGAACTGAGAACCTTGCCGTCATGAAGGCGATCACGAACTCCTGTGTATACCAAGAGTATCCAAGACGAAAACGTTTGGCCATCTGGCCAACATTAAAAGCTTGGTCAGAATCGGGCCGTGCAGCAGGACAATGATACCGGACATACCAGCTAATCTACAACAGCATGTCTGAAAAAGAAAACACTGGAGGTGTTGGAAAGGTCCAGTCAAAACACAAATCTCAGTGGGACTCAAATAGTGGGACCTTAAGGCGCTTGTGCATAAAGCAATGCTTGCAAACCACAGCAAAAAAATAAATGAATAAAAAGACCAAAGAAGTGCTGTGTGTGATGGCAAAGCTGGAAAAACTACTTTAAACTGTCAACTTTTTTTATTTTTTTTTTCCACAGACTGAATAACTTGTAAAAATTTAGGTTCATAGAAAGAACGGTAATTTCTCAAGACAAGCGGAACTAACCTATGTAAGCAGCACAGAATGAACACTTCTTATTGTGCTTTATGTATGTTAATTTTCAAAATCAATTGAAACCGATTGAAAACCTGGAAGCCCTTATGGTTTCACATTTTTGTACGTTTGTTGAGGTCTGGATGGGCGGTTGCCTGGCAACCGGTCCTCTCAGCTCTCCGCTGCACGTCAGGTGTTGTTTGATTGATCCATCCTCACTGGTCTGACTCTCCGCTTCTCCTGCATCCCCATTCCCAGAAAAACGGGAGTGAGTCAGGCCGTCCCCGTCCGTAGCCAAAACACTATCTCATCACCAGGCCGGCTGGTGTGATTGGACAGGGTAAGATTTAGCATTGGAGCCTCATCCATCTTTGACACTCCCAGTCTCTCCCCGTAAAACAGACAGAGATAGATGAGTGTGCTGAAGCCCTGCTCTCAGTTAGTCTACTTCCTCACCTTGGGAAAGTTACCACAGATGTAAACAGGAGAAAATGATTATATTTTAAGTGTTAAAGTTTGTATCTCCACCTTCAGACAGACAAGTGGAAACAGATGCTTGCGTAGGACCACCTTACTACTGACTGTTTTGTTATGTGGGGTTTTTTTCTTGTAATTTTTTTCTTAAACTTTCTGTTTTTTGTCTTGATTCTGCTCCATTTAGTGGCTGATAAAATGTTAAGGCACATCTAGGTGAGGCAAGTTTATTTGTATATTTCATGTACAAGACAATTCAAAGTGCTTTATTTAAAAATGTTTTTAAAAATGCATTAAAAAGTAAAAGAGTTTATTATCAGAAATTAAAGACAGACACACAAAAGTTAAATAAATAAAACAAATGAGAAGCAGGAAATAATGGTTGCAATGCATCACGGGAGATTACTGAAATGCAGTAAATAAAAAGGTTTTCACCCTTGACTTAAATCAACTTTCAGTCCCAGAGTTTCAGTAGCCCAGGTGCATTCTGGGAGCATAAAAGCTGAACGCTGCCTCACCATGTTTGGTTATAATTCTGGGCACAGAAAGTAGGCGTGACCCTGATGACCTGAGGGTTCTGGTTGGTTCACGATGGACCAGGAGATCAGAGATGTATTTTGGTCCGAAAACATTCAGAGATTTATAAACCAACAGCAGGATTCAGCATCTATTCTGTGACAGACAGGAAAGCAGTGTAAAGATGTAAGAACTGGAGTAATGGGTCCATTCTCCTGGTCTTAGTGAGGACTCAGGCAGCAGTGTTCGGGACTAACTGCAGCTGTTTGATGGAGGTTTTAGGGAGACCTGTGAGAACAGCGTTACAGTAGTCCAGTTTGCTGAAATAAAAGCGTGGACACGTTTTTTAGACATCGGTTCTTTAAGCCACGATATGTTCTTTGGTGACCTTACTACATAATGTGGCTGTTAAAATTCAGGTCTGCTTGAAGCTGAGTGCTGACTTTTAATCTTTGTTCCTTGGCTCCAAACACAATTATTTCTATTTTGTCTACATTTAACCAAAGAAAATTCTGGCACATTCCCTCTTTATTGGATTATAGTCTCCTGGCGAGATGGTTATATAGATTTGTGTGTCACCTGCATAGTTATGGTAACACATTTTGTTCTTTTTTTCAGAATTTGAACAAGTGGCAACTCAACATTAAACAAAGGGGCTACATCTGGACACTAACCTGAAGTCAAAAAATTGTATTTCCTGTAACGACCACTAAAAAGGGTGGCTCCTGAGGTTCATACTGTCTATGCATGAAACCAGGTTGCACTTCAGTATTTATCAGTGGGGGTTTGTTCATAAGGGTGATCAGGTGACGCATAAAAACATTGGAGAAAAGGTAACACATTTGTAGTATTGTTCCTACTGTTGATTTCCATCGGTAACAACTTTATAAAAATACACACACACACACTCACCTACTGTAACATCAATTATTGGTAGCCGATATAAGGTGTGAAACAAACACAATATCGCCCTACATGGTTATTTGCTACCGACATTAGACATTTAAACGTGCAATAAACATTCAGTCTTCTATTCTTTGGTGTCGAACCATTTGTCCACTAAACTAAATCACTGCGGCACTATTTTGTTCAGTTGCAATGAACTACACGATATGTGTCCGTTTAGGTGAAAGGAGGATTGAGCTCACAGGCAAAGCTCCTCGACTACGTTGCAGCTCCAGCTCGTCCTGAGTTGTGGTCAGTGACTGAAGGAATGAGATTTTAATATACAAACTGCTGAAATAAGTTTTCTTTTGAAGCATGTTAATGCAGACCCTTAGGGATAGAAGGAGGGGCTCGTCATTCAGAGCCGGCTCAGAATAGGAGCCAAATGAAGTGGTTTGGACATTTGATCAGGATGATTTCCAATCACCTACCAAGAGAGATGGTTCAGACAGATTCCTCTGCTAATGGCTTCAGGGCAAAACCAGGAATCTCTTATTTGTCAGAAAACCAGCTTGATCATTGGTATTACATGTTTATGTGATGTGTGAAGTTTTCACCAAGCACTGGAGGTAAAGAAAAGGTCAACACAGAATCATTTATGAGATTACGAGAGAATTGCATGTTTATTAGGCTGTGGAAGTTGCAGATCACTGTCGTCTCTTCTGCTTTTTGATCTGGTTGATCAGATGGCTCCCCTCCACTCATGAACCCAGAGCTCTGCCTGTTCCTCTAACCTGACCACTGCACTGCTGCCAAGCACAGGCAGACTCCAGCAGCTCATCTTCCAGGGAATCCTCCATCAACAATAAACACAGACGCTGGCTTTCACATTTTCTCCCCACTTTCTTCTTTGTTCCAGTCCAGCACTTCTGTACTTCTGGACCACTGTACTGCAGGTTCACTAGGCTGTCAAAAGTGGGGTGGAAATCAGTTTTTAACTAAAATACGAGTAGGATCCAATATGTTACTTAAGTTTCCCATACTAGGATGCGTTCAGAAAGCAAAGCTAAAGAGAAAAAGATCAGTCTTGATTGGTTAGTGATGTGCATCCGACTGTTTTCCTCCACAGCAAGTCAGGGTTGAGGGCAGATTCTGAATTACATTACGTTAGGCGCACACCGTCACTGCTGCAAACAGGTTTACCCAGTCATAAGTTCTCCATCCGAACTACAGATGGCACTATTGCTTCAGCGTGGCTGGCACCGAATACCCATTTCTCATGACGATGGTCAGGACTCCCATCCAGCTGATTGCCTGAAATCAAGCAGCTTTCACCCTGTAATTCTTCTGAAGGAGCGTCATTTAGCCTCAGCTCTTTTCCTGTTCAAATAACTCATGGCAGTTAATGCTCATACATCCCACGGCTTTTATTGGTTCTGCCACATTGGTGAGGCAAATCAAATGCAGACACCCTCATCCACTGATCAAGGCCAGAGCATTTAAAAAGTTTGGGGAAAATTAGTTTTCCCCACAGCCAGCTTTTGAGCCTGCGACCTTTCAATTTAAATCTCGTCCCCTCAAAAAAGAGAAATAAAAGAAAAAAATACAAACACATAAACTCAGCACTTACGTTTTCCGTCTGCCCGGAGGAAAATTATATTATTGCAGCGGCTTAATAAACAAAAGGAATGGAAGTAACAGCTGACCCCGCACGTGTGAGCGACAACTTCAGATGAGTTTATGGATCGATTCAGATTCAACATTTACAAGTGACCCGAGCGCAGCGCTCCGGCGGTACGAGGAACCTGCCCGGGACAGCATTTACACGTCTCATTTCTCCATCTGTTATGAATGTTCCCAGATTGATGAAGAGAAATGTTGGCGTGCTGTCCAAACTGAAATGTCTGAGGTGTTTTTCAGTCTGCTGCAGTTGGTTTAGACACCATTCAAGGGGAACCGAAATCCAGAATATTCCAGCGGTTATTACTAAGACAGAAGCTCCCTTTTTCTTTTTTAATGGCCGCTGTTGCGGTCATTTATGTTTATGAAAATGTCTTTCCTCCTTTTCTTGGAATTGTTACATTTCAAATTTGGCAATAAATACAAAACAGAAAAACAACCTCAAGAATGCGTTCATGCGACCACATTTATCCTGAAAGAAAAAAAAATAAAGACAAACATTCAACTCAGCTAACAATCCTACAAGGAAACATCGTTGGGCTTTGAGAAAAAAAAAAGAGGTTTATTAGTTTCATTTACAGATATTATGGACACAAACAAAAGAAGATGCCAGTGCAAACAGGTGGGGTCTCCACAATATCTTTATAAATAGCTTTTTCTGTACAGCTTCTCGTCTTTTCTTGTCTCATGATGTTAGCGTTAATGTGGATGCAGCAATAAGTGTTTCAGCTCCCACCTAAACTAAAAGAAAAACAAAAAAAAGTATTACTTTACTAAAACGATCAGGAAACAGTTGAGAGGAGATTATCGTGTTTCATTGTCTGTCAAATTAAAATGATTACAAAAGAAAAACCTAAACAGTTAAAAGACCCAGCTCTGGTCAAGGCTGTTTGAGCTGCCATGTTTCTCTAACCGAACAGAAAAAAAAGAAAAAGAAAAACGGAGAGCGGCGAGGCCGATCAGGACTAAGACATGGTGATCTGCATGGACTCCAGCATCTCCTCCACCGCCTTCATGGAGTACTTGTTCTCCTTGCTCCCACGGCCGGCCAGCTGCGTGTCAGGAGAGGAGGGGGGGAGGCGGAGAGGCACAAAGGAGAAGGAGAAGAGAAGAAGGGGGAAAGATATCATCACATTAGGTTCTCCGCCAGCTGAAGTAATGGAGAACACAAAACACTCAGGCATGGCCTCGGCGAGGCAGCGATAGCCTCGTCCGCTGCTCCGCTGACTGAGAAAAACACGGCTCTCCGGTTAAAGTGATCAGCGTGTTCATTAGGTCGAGCTGGGAAATGGGTCACGCAGAGTAAACTAATGCTGCTTATCAAAGTTTGTTTTTTTCTTCTTCTTCAAGTGTTGCATAAGTGCTATTTCGGATCAAGTGCGCTCGGAGACAGGAAGCTCCTATTAGTCCACTTCCACGGCCTGTGGTGCAGGAGCAGCCCTCTTCGCTCTGCTGTCTGTCCCGCAGACGGCGGCGCAGGAAGTGCCGCAACTCATCATCCACTAATATGAATGAGATCACTCATGCGTGCGCATATTGCCACACTATTTTTCTACTCAATTTAATATTGCAACCAATGAGGCGGCCCCTTAAAAAATACCCAAACTGAAGAGGATTTCCTCCGCCGTGGGCTTATACCAGGCTTATAATTAGAAGTTTACAGATATCAAAGATCTGTCCGGTGAAACTTCACCTGACCCGAGACACAAATGCATCTTTGAAATCTTGAAGAGGAATACTTTTACAAAGCTAATGTTAGGATTCGGTACGGCGTGTAAAAGAGAGAATCCAGGGATTTTCTCAGTTATTTAAGGTCCTCTTAAAAATGTCTAAATCATTTAATCAAACCGTTTCTTCTCCCGTTTAGCCCTGACTGTGTAACATACACGATTTCCAAAAGCTCTTTTCCACTGCGACCGCTCAGACCACAGGACTGCTCAAGTTCATCTCAGAGGAGCTCGGAGACGAGGAGACAGCAGCTTCTCCGGGCATTTCATTGCACTGCAGTTGTGGATTAGGCAACAGTTTTCGCTGATAACGGGGTTCTGAATCACTACCGAGGTCGTCGGGTCACAACGCGGGTTTAACACCCAGTACAGTAGTTGGCTTTTCTACCTGTGGATTTTGGCATCACCAAATCCTCGATCAACTACTTCCTGGGGAGTGGTAGACTAGTAGTTACAGAGGTGGGCTTGGGTCTAGTTCCAGATTCAAGCCCAGAAGATGGCAACAGAAAAATATACCACTTTGGGCCCCTGAGCGAGGCCCTGAACCCTTATTGCTCCCAGGGCGCCAGAATAAAAGGCAGCCCACAGCTACTAGTGTAACTAGTGATGGGTTAAAAAGCAGAGGACACATTTCAGTCTGTTTTCCATGTAAACTGACGAATAAAGTCATTATTATTATACGGTGATTATAATATTCCTTTGTGAAGCGTCCTAGTGTGCGGTGCTGAGCTTCCTTCTGTGTACTTGCACCTCAGACATGGCAACTGAAGTCAATCTTGTGTGATAAATCTGGACCTACTACAGTATAAGGTAGGACACATCTCCTTTAAAAACACTGCTACTTTTTGGGAAACTTTGTGTTGAGTGAGGCACTATGAGACGGGACGGCCGGCATTTCCATCAGGTTGGTTTTCCACTTGTCGCATCGCACTGCATAAAACAGCAGTCTGTATGGTGAACTCCAGCTCTACAGCCAAATGGCGCCTCTACATAACTAATTCAATCCGTGTTTGTGGAGCAGCGCGGCTAAACAGACAAGACTCGGCCGTTTATTCAACGGGGAGCGCCGTTTTTCGCTGATCCGACACCTTTTTTTCATGCCACCTTTGGCCCTTTCACAGCAAACAGGAACTAACTGTAGCCTTAACCTAGCCCATACTTAATTGTCATGGCAAAAGTTTTTTCCTTGCTCTTTAGCCAAACTCCAATTTAGAGTGTGCAGTTGGCTTAGGTATACAATTGGCTATGCAATTTCCACGGGTGACTCATTCTCCCAGATTTACTGAGTGTGCGCGTGTGTGTGAGCTGCAGCTGTAATGATCAGTGCATTTAATTGCTTTGCTGCCTAATGCACCATTACCCCGGGCCTGGTAGTCAATTATCTCCTCGGCCTGAGGTGAGACCTCCACATTAACTCCTGCCCTGCTCTACAACAAAAGGAGCAGACCAGACAGCTCCACATCTATTTAGAGCATCACGCGGCAGCAGGGAGCCTGTGCTCCGTGATCGAGGGGCTAATCAGAGAATTTGTTTAGAATTATGGCAGGAGGGCGAGTCGTATCGTGCTGCGTTAAAGCCCCTCTGCACCTACAAACCACACCACTGCAGGTCTTTCACATGTCAGCGGGCCCCAGCGAGGTAATTACATTTTTTTTTAAAGTGCCCCCGTCAGTCGTGACCTCTCCCTAACGTCTGCTCCCACTTGTGCTCACTTGCCTTCCTCTTCCTGACACTGAGGTATGACAATCACCAGGTACCGAAGTCTAATAAAAGTGGACGACTGACACGAGCAACACTTTTAAGGGGCCATCAATCAGCCAGCACAAGCTCGTAGCGGCTCGCAGCTGTCCGACGGAGGCCCACACCGGCGCTCCCTTTTAAGAGAGCTCAGAAGTCTCTGAGCTGGAGGTGGGAGCAGCGACGTGAAGGAGGCAACCTCACACCTTGTCATTTAACTCATCACATGGCAAAAGGGAAGAATTAAAAAACACGCCGGTAATGGACACGGACTGAAGTTTAAACATACAGTCCCAGTGCCATGAGGCTAAACAAACATGTTTTAAATGAGGTGGAGAAGCAGAGGGATGACTGATGATCGATTAACGTGCCAAGGAGGACAAAGGTCAAACATCTCTTATCGGTCAAAGCCTTCCATGGCCAGCCTTTTTAATGCTTGTACCTCTCATTTTTAAGCTTTTAATGATACAATTGGAACAAAAATATATTAAAAAAGTGTTTTCCACCAACTATCATGTGAATGGTTGTAGCTTTCAGTCATTTCTATTGGAATAAAAAGGTAAGTGTTTTAGACATATGTTTGGTATGGTATATGTGAGGTATGGTATATCACTAAAGAGAAACATGTTCCCAGTTTGGGATAAAACTTCCTCCCAAACACAATAACTACTCATACTTAAGAAAGGAGATGTGCTACACTGCTGGTTTTGCTGCTGTCCTGTGGACACATACAGAAGAAATCCCTTAAGAAGTTCTCTCAAAATCTCTCTTTTGGACCTCTGGTTCACGGCCCAAACAGTTGTCTTGTCCCCTACCGGGCTCAAAGCATTCATGAGGCAAATTAAAATAAATTTATGTACCAGTATTAACAAGTGTTCTTTTGAATCAGTGCATTTTCTTCTGGCTCAAACTAAAGTCAAAAGTTCAAAGTTTCAGCAACATTCCTGCCACTTCGACAAGACAGGATTTACTGACAAGTAGACTTTTTTAACAAACAGAGGTGAATAAGTGCGTAGCTAGGGCAGGGTGAGTCAAGTCTGGTGAGACGAGGTCTTTAAAGCTCCACACGGCCCACACCTGCGAGCAAGACCCTTAAGTGTGACTGCTACTGTAAAACAACACGGGAGCATCACAGCAATGCTCAAAGGTGGCCTTTCTGACGCCTTCATCGTACCAGTAAACAGCCAATCAAATCTCTTTCTGCCTGGGATACAAGTAGAGACACAAGACGGAGGGTTCTGACACAGATCTGCCCCCACGTAAAGTTTAACTGGCTAGCACTTGCTGTGTAGTCACGACTTGATCGGCTGGTGCTTGTGTTGACGCCTGAAAAGTTGAACTTTTGTCCTGCTCTGATGGGAGCAACGCCTGCAAGGTGAGGCAACAGACCCACAATTCATGTGAGCGCTTGGTGAGAGCCTTGTTCCACCTGGTAAAAACATGTATTTATCGAGGACTTTCCTGCTCTGCATGCAAATATCCGTGCTGCTAGCGTCACACAGTCCGCTCAGGCAACCATCAAGACAGTAAAAGGTTTACTAATGTTTAAGCAATATTCTCAACTGCTTTTAGTGACCAAGCGACAACCTTTACCCCCGAAACGGTCCTGGTAGCGAGGTAGTACGCTTGAAAATACTCGTACGAATGTTCAGGGTGGCTTTTCCAGCGCTAAACATTTCTGACTCATCGGGCATTCCCAGACTTTAATTTCCACAAACTCAGGTTTCATATCCAAATGGCTCGTAAAATCTGTTAAGTCGTGCCAAAGTAACAATTGTTAGTGTTTGTAAACTCAAATTTAACCATTCATGTCTGCTTTAATCAGCTGAGAAGACACAGACCCACAGACCTGCAATGGTTGAGCTAACTTCCTAATGAATGAGGGAAGAGAGCTTCAACGCTAACAAGAAAACAGGAAAATCCCAGCAATAAAACAATAACCCGAGTTCTCAAAATCGCCTTTGTTCTATCCAGAGATGATAAAATAAAATAAAATACAAATAATCCATGGAGATCATGTAAAATTCTCAGACTCTGTTTTAGGGCATATGAAATGTGCTTCGTTTAACGGCGCTGTTGTCTGAAGTGGAAGGAAGAGACAAAGAGGATGCAGTTCATCTGATTGTTTCCGAACTAGATCCAAATATAAAGCCACACGATCTCGCAAAAGTGTGTAACTTGAATAGATTTTGAGAGAATACACTTTAGAAAGTGTCTTTAGGCTGCTCTGACCAGCGACACACCAGCAAGGAGCGACTCGCCTCAACACTCTTCATTGAGAGGCAAAAGTCCCAGGTCTGAAATGATCCACCAATCAAAAAGAAAAGCCCCAGGCTCTTTTCTGAGAGTAGCTAGTTGAAATAAACCCTTTAATCTGCCTTCATTCTACACAATTTTCAGGATTTTAAGACCAATTTGTGAGTTGCCTGGTTCAGAGACAAAAATAGAAACACAACTATTGGTCAGAGGTCAACGCTGACCGCTCACAACACATTCTGTCTGGTAAATATCTGAGCTGTTGGCGACTCCACGTCCATCTTCAAATAAACAACTCCTGTTTTGCTTGTGGGTTCAGATTATTTTTCATGTGATGCATTTCCATTCATCTGAGATTATTTAGATTATTTTGACAGACATTTCCTTTCAATCCACTTGTTTTTCCATGATTTTTTACTGTGGCATAGAGGAACCAATAATATTTAATGGTAGATCTTATCTTTCCTATTTTGAAACACAATGATCCATTTCAAAAAGCTTGACGGTGCGTACGAATTCTTAAACTTCAACTTGAATTTAGATCATTTCATGATTTAAATCATTTCATTTCTGTGATTTTAAAAGCTTCATACAGTGAAATGTTCCACTCAACACACTTCACAGAGCATTTCACTCACACAAACACTCATTTAGCCCTGCTTTATATACGAACACATTCTATTCACAGCATTTATCTCGTTCTCTTCACAAGGTCACCTCCATGAACATGTGAAGGTTCAGTCGAGCCTTACTGCAAAAACTAATTACCTGGAAAGGAAAAAAAAAAAAGCCTAGTTTCAACAACACCAGAAGACTATTTCAGACTATTTTGCTAATTTTAAGAAATCTGGCCAAGAAAATGTTTCTTGGCCCATTGGCAAAGCTTTTGTTGCTTAAAATAAGACAATTTCGCCTAAATTTAAGGAAAATTAGGCTAATTTCTAGAGGGGCTGTTTTTGGGACGCAGGACTAGTTGCAGGACTAGAAATCCAAGTGTTTGCAGGAAGACACACTCCTCCCTCTGAAGCCCTTCATGTGAGCTTGAATAAGAAAGATCTTTTTTGAAATATCTGTGAATACTTTCTCCCCTGAAATGGAGCGTGTATTTGGAGAGAAAAACATTGGAGAGCCTCTGAACCGGAAAGACTATAAGCAGGTTCATAAATTTTTAAAGATAAGATCAATTCCTTTCAGATCAATCAATAGGTCACAACATCTCACTCAGAGACAGACTGAGCGAGACAACTATCTGCCATAGTTTAGTGCGGTTATTCTCTGAGAATCTGTTTGTGGCTCTGCAAGAAACTCGTCTGAAGCCAGTTTGTGGGATAAAGTCTTTGCAGACGTTGTGGCCAGCTTAAGTCAACACATTAGCAGTAAATGAACCCAGACACACTGAAAGACACTATGATTGTTATTACAATTTTTTCCAAATCAAAGCTGCCGTCAGCTCTGCTGTGAATTTAGGGGTCATTTGGTGGTGAACGCGCTTTACATTTTATGTAAATGAGGCGGTTTTCAGGATGTCTGGATACAATGTGCAAATATCCCATGAAAGCTAAAAACACAACAAAAGACTGAGTGGTGGTTTTCAGTGTCTGGGGATTAAGGAGGGATGCAGGGAAAAGGAAAAACACATCTTTTAGGAGTTGATGGAGACAGAAAAAAAATTGAGGAAAATAGAGAAATGCGTATGTCGTTTGTATGTAAAATCCGGTCATCACTCACCTTATAGGCTTTGTTTATTTGAGTGGCGGCCCAAGCAGCGTACTTCATGTTGTCCTTCTTCACCTTGGCACTGGCTTTAGGATTGGAAGCAATGTGACTTGCAGACTGTAGGAAAAATAGAAAATGAGAGGAAAGAGCAAAGGACAGAACAGGGTATGGAGTGTTATATCAAAACCTGGTGAAACAGCAATAAAAGCATAATTGAGATGAATATGCAACCACTCTTACCATCTACCACTCCACTAGTCATTGTGGCAGAATGAAGAGAAAAAACAGACCTTGGCCTGATGACACAGGGGAAATCATTTATGGGGAGGAAAAACTGAGTGTTTTAATGCTTCATACGTAAATTGTCACTTAACAGGGCCTAATTTCTCCAACACCATTGATTCTGGGCGATGAAAGGACCTTGTATGCTTTAAAACGAGCCCGGAGCACGGTGAGGGGAGCGCCTTGTGAATCACGGTCTTCTCCTGCCCCGACGGCTCCCCTCTGAACCACAAATCCCATGTCTTCCCCATGTCCCTGCCATCCTCTCCACACAGCAAACCCCAGAGGACTAACCATGCCTGCACTTCAAAGTCCTTCCTACCAGTGCGCTGAAACTTTAACTACACACCAATCAACCTGGCTTTGTTGTTTTTCTACAAAATGGTTTGGCTTCTGTATTTCTTTTTTAGCAAGCAATTTCTTTATTTCTATTTTTTTAACTGGAGAGACTCAATTTAGATGATGTCAACCCTGACAGGCTATCCCTGAATAACAGTGTGCGCTATTATGGAGGGGGAATCCCCACGCATCTGTTGTCAGTAACTAACCCACAAACCAACTGCGGTCGGCACCAAGTCCACTGTCACACTGACTCAAGACGCTCGGAGATGGCAAAAGTTTGCTGTCCCTTCACTGAACTTCTTCCACCTGTCAGGATTTGAACCGCAGCAACTAGCTGACAATCTGCAAAACACTCTTGAGACACATCTGTGACCGATGCAGAACAAACTCCCAACTTAGGCATTCATTTGAGACCTAACTGGAAGTGGATGACTTGTCCAAAAACAAAACCCGATGCTCGGTCCCCAGGCCAGCTGGAGTTGTCGCGGGTGAATGGCTTGGATTTGACCCCACGCTGTTCCTGCCGCACTTAGAGGTTACGAGCGGCTGTGTGGTGTTTGGACTACCTGAAGAATCCAAGTGCAGGGCAGAGGGAAAACACTGGGACTCTCTGTGTGAGACCTGCTTCCCGTCTCCACCTTTTATTTCCTGCAATGCTTTGTTTGTGTTTTTATGTCACATCTCCCTTATATATGTTGCACCGGCACTGGCAGACATCAGCCTGTTTAAACAAAGACGTGAAAGCAAGATTTTGCAGTGGCAATTTTCCACAAATACCCCAAAGAAACCAGCACTTGACTTGGGAAATTACCCACCGAGGCTGGACTTCTCCCCTTTTGTGCTTTTCTCTTCATTGTATTTTGAAGCCATTAATGGTATTTATCTAAATACTGCTTTTTTTTTTCTCAGCTTACTCCTTTTATTGCTTTTTGTATTTGGTTTAACCTTCAATGTGCTGAGGGTTAAAAAACTGCAATATCTGATTAGCATGGCTTACATTATTACGCTGGTTTACTATTTTGAGAACAGTCAGTGCATTTACATGTCATTAGAGGGAAATCTAATTACTGCATTAGCCTGACTGAAATCATCAAAACTACACTGTAGTTGGACTAATGCACTCAGGGTAATATGACTGAAAGTAAACTAATCCATGAACTTGCCAACGGGACTGGAATTGACCCACGCAGTCTGAGCCTGCTCCGTACTTCCTGCACAGGCTACAGTCTGGAAGTACTGGGAGAAGCTTAGTGAACAAACTAAAAACACGAGCTTAAACAACACACAAAATAGAGCGAGACACAAGTCTCTTCAGTTCACCGTTTGTTGTTTTTTGGCTGCCACCAGCTAGAGTGCAGATTTATCTAATGTGTGGTCTGGTGTGTGGTGTAAGAGGACAACTGGAAAAGCACAATGCCAAGGACAAAGGAGCGGGACAGACTTTAGTTGATAAATCAATTTCCTTGGATACACTTTCCCAATTAATAAATTGACTGGGAAAGTGTGTCCAAAGTTTTTACTCCTGGTGTGTGTGTGTGTGTGTGTGTAAGTATATATATATATATATATATATATATATATATATATATATATATATATATATATATATATATATATATAATATATAAAAACTTAAAGCATAAAAAGTAAGAAAATGTGTGTTTGGTAGATTATTTCTTCATAACGATGCTTCTTGGTAATAAATCTTAAATCGCTGCAAAGCCTGTTTATTTCCCTTTTCAATGGTGTCACATTTTATGAGGAACATGCATTTGTGGGAGGAGCAGCAGAGCTGAGTATGTTGGTTGCAAAATATACTAAATCTCCTGTGCCAACAACACAAATTGGCAATTCAACAGTTTATCTATTTAACAAACAGGGGCTTCCCCATTTTTCCTGTGAGGCAGTGTGATTTTTCCATCACACTTTGACCCTACGATCCAGCTGCTGTAGGCTGAATCTGGACTCACGGCTGAACATAACGTTCCTCCACATGTTCAGGTTCCAGTGCACGTGTTGCTGACACCAGCACAAACGGGCCTGAGGGTGAAGGGCAGTCACGGCAGGCCTGCTTGATTGAGGGGTGCAGTCTGTTCAGGATTGTCTGGGTAGAGCGCCGTCGGCCATATCGTCCTGCAAGCCTTGACTGTAAATCTCTAGAAGACTGTAGAAGCCTACAGTACCAGAGTGCTGGCAGGGTGAGGAAACAGTCTTCTTGGGTCGCCCACTTTGCAGCCTGTCTCTGACGTCCCCCTCTACATGGGGAACCCCAGCTTAAATAAGCCCGAAGGCCCGGCCCCTATCCAGATCAGTCGTGCTGATTCTCGGAGCAGAGACCTACTGACCCTGTAGCAGGGCCGAGCTCACAGGTGCTGCCTATCAGAAGTCTAACGCTGCCAAACACTAATTTCCAATTAAATGGCCTTTTAAATGAGGCCTTGCTGAGGTTTAGACTTCCTTCTTTCTTTCTTGTACATTTCTCTTGATGTCTTTTAAATGCACTAATGTTATTTATCTGAAGCAGCTTTCACTCCCAAATTTGGATGTTTGAAGTGTTCCCGCTTTCAGATGAGCATGAGATCCAGAGATAATTACGCTGGTTCATTATTTTGACAACAGTGCACTCCCAGCTGTCTCCCTGATGGGGAAAAAAAATCAATTAATCTTATCTGCGTGTGTTTGCGAGTTATATCCATCAGATTTAAAGATGTTACAGTTGGCAGAGTTGTTTGTGTGAAGAAAAGCTGTGCCCACTTTCTGCAGCATCAAGTGCAGCGCCCTAATTGAAAACGAATACGTGCTGAGGTTGTGTGCTCCCTTCAATCCAGATCAAAGTGCCAATTAATTACATCCCCATTACATGCAAAGGCAAGATGTTAGCAGCTGGTAAAGGCTTTTTGACCAGTGTAGACGGGCTTAAGACAAACAAAGTCTCACCAAAAGCAAGGTTACGGCTAAAATTAAGTGCTCCACAGGGGCAGACTTTTCCGATGCTGAGGTCCACTTACTGAGTCAGCAGTGCGCTGACCTGTCTGAGAGCCCCTTCTTCGTTCCCCTCAGATGCATACATGCATGCACACACACATAGTACAGTCTTATTTAACTCACACTGTGGCCAACCTCAGCCTTGACAAACCACAGGGTTACAAAAAGGTTTCTCCTGTTCTTGCTGTTTCTCTCCTCGCCCTCTCTCTATGTCTGTCTCTTCTCTCGTCATGCAAAGCAGTACTCACCATATACAGACCAAACAATGCCCTCATGTTTCGGTTGTTCAGCCTCAGCGCCTGGGCAAAATACTTTCTGGACAGCTCCAGGTTTTCCAGCCCCCCCTGCGTGTACTTCACCTGTGTGAGGAGGCATTAAACAACCAATGAGCTGCACTAAAGGGCAACTTGCGGGAATGACAGCACAACATCTGTACAGCAACACACGGAGGAGGAAACACATTTGGTGTTGTGAGTATATATTCCCAGTGACGAGGAGCATCTCTCAGAGGGCCCACCGCTGACAAAGAGCTAACATTCATCGCTGCGCTGTTCCCCGAAGTCTGACGACGGACATCCGGGCGGGTACGTACCTCGGCGTACTGCTCACAGTACAAGTGATTGTGAGGGTTGGTCATCATCAGCTCCTCCAGGCAAAACGCAGCTTTTCCATAGCTGTGGAAATAAGGCAAACAGTAAAGCGATTGACAGAGCCGGGGATGCGTCATCCTTAAGCTTCCTCAAAAGGAAGGAGAACATCTATTTCTATATTTCATTTACAGGTACATATCTAAGCTACACAGTATATAAGTAAAAGAGAGGTACGCGTAAAGACTTTCCAGATGACAGTCTGTTTACCGGCTGACAATAAAAGACGGTGCAGACAGCTGGGGAGGGTAAAGCCTTTCTGGTGTGAACATTCCTTCTCCTTTGAGGGCACAGAAGAGAAATCCTGTACATTTGTGTGTTTTTTCTGCCTTTAATGTGCAGCTAACCACCTTCCTGAGGTCAGCACTACAGTAAGAGCTGGCACACCGTGCCTACACTCAGATGAGATCATTTCTCAGCAGCACACTGCTGAGCTGTTGACCTCACACTAATCTGCTGCGATTCCACTTCTAATGCACAGTTTTCCCTCCGCGGGATCCTGCCAAGACGAGCCACGATACAGTATATCATTAAACACAAAGCAATAAAACGTCTGTACACCTAACAAAATAGAGGCAAACATGCAGAAGCAGAGCCACCGTCGCGTTAGATCTGTACATCCAAAATAGCTGCAACTTATTCTGTCACAAAGCTTTCATTTAAACGCTGAATCCCTCGTTTTAAAATTACTTTAAAGGAT
Organism: Cololabis saira; assembly: GCF_033807715.1. Taxonomy (NCBI): domain Eukaryota; kingdom Metazoa; phylum Chordata; class Actinopteri; order Beloniformes; family Belonidae; genus Cololabis; species Cololabis saira. Next base: position 13,171,983 of record NC_084589.1, read on the forward strand.
GTTACACATTTATCTACAAAACATAACTCTGATTTCTTTTGAGAAAATATTGAAGAACTCAAGTGAAGTTTTGTAGATGTGAAAAATGAGACAAATGTTACACACTCCAAAAAAAGTAGTGTTTAAATCCAGCGTCGTAATTAGTTTAAGATAAAATAAAATAAATAAATCACACGATAGCCCAGAAAGAAAGGTTGGGACACAGAAAGAAAGAAATAAACAGTGGGAAGGAGCTGAATGGAGGTGGAGATCAGAGGGCTTGGAGGGTTGGGGGGCCGCTTACAATTACCACTTCCTCTTCATAAAGACTTTCAGATGTGCTGGTGCAGTGGTCGCGCACTGCAACAGAGCTCCTTCAGCCGTCCCCCGAAACCTCCTGCCGGTTCCAGAAGTTTACCTCTATTCTGCCTAAGCGTCTAACCTCACCATAACCAAGTTACTCTAATGATGATGCCTGAGCTTTTCTGCGCTGCAGCGCTTCAGGCACGGTTGTAGTCCCTCTGTTGTCCAGGACTGTAGGAACTGTGTTTGTTTCTTTTGGAGGGCAGTGAAACCAGCGGCAGCCTGTTTCAATACCACATTCTGACCATGTACAAGACTAAAATAGAATTAGACTCAGTAAAGTATAATGAAAAAATTATTACTATTTAAGAGGCTATTTTGGTCGACCAAACTCATTTTGTTGAACAGTCTCGTAACGCAGGTCTGACTGAGTCAGCAGCAGATCCAAACAGGAGCCCAGCGCGGCACTAACAGACAAAATAATCCATCTCAAGGACCAATAAACAATGTCAACTCAACGACAACAAATTACATGTAATTAAAGGGATATTCTGCTTTTTTTGGTAGTAAGATTGTACGAAGCACGAGTTGTTTCATGTTTTATCTGCTCTAGGCATACTCCTCTGCTGACCTCAGACTTAATGACTTTACTTGATACTCAAAGTTGCAGACAACTTTCCGCAGGCAGAATAGTCGTGAAGACCTTTGTTGGTAAGTCAGTCTTTAAGAGTATGGCAGCAATCGGATGCGTCAATCTTTAAAGTAGGACAAAGCAGTTTTCTTTTAGGTTTAAATATCTATTTCAATTACATTAAAGGGAATATTTGATTTCTTTTTGGAAGCGTCATCTAGGTCTTGCAGTTAACAATCCCTACCAAAACATGCCAAAGTCACTTTGGACTCGTGTCATGGCTGCTTCTGTATCGCTTTCCAGCACAATGTCACATATCAATGGCAGTAAAACTAAAGAATACTTTCCATGTTTTTTTCTGTCTTTTATTCTCATTGAAGTCCAAGTTAATTACTTAGATGTGGACATGGTAGCAAGGGCAACTAAGAGCTGGAAGAGAGCGATGGTGGAAGACAAAATGAGAACATGACTGTGCGAGAAAAATGAATGACAAAAGGAAAATCTGCAAAATTTCCACGGTGGTGCTGAGATGTTATCTCAAACCTTTAGTCTCGTCTCAAGTTAACTTTATCATTCCATGCGGTTGCCGTTATTTTGCAGAATCAGTGGGGAAATCCTGATGGATGAGCCGCCCCAACCGCTGCTTACCAGAAGCAAAAGGAAAACTAATAATGACTATTTGAAAAATAAACTCTAACCTCCAACATTTTACATTAGTTGAGTGAAGCCTGAATGTCTGAATTTTGCATTAGTAACACAAACGTTGTAGGCTTAACTGTTGAAATAGACTCTTTTCTGCCGATAAACTGCTTTAAGCTTGTAATGTAAATTGAATAAAGATACAAAAGGGAAGAAATCCACAATACAGCACTTGTTCAAACTTCTACTTGATTCCCAGTGACCATGAGTGAAATCCACTGTTTTCAGCTTGGCCAACACATTACCTTATTTAAGTTAGACACCATGTCACCTGACGTACCAACACCCTCAAACAAACACACAAATAAGGGGTTGATGCTGGTGCATTCAACAGCTCTAACAGCTGCGAGGGAGAGCAACATTATTATCAGCATCCAGGCTATTTAGCAGTGATAGGGCCGTTTATTTTTCCTGTGCGCTTCACCATTAAAATCAGTTTTCTCTGGATGGCAGGGAGAGGAGTGCCACCACCTTCTCCTGGGAATTTCACACCGAGAGTTTTCTCCCTGTTCTGTCATCCTGGAAAAGAGTGGTGATAATGCCTGGCTATCCGGAAGGAGGAGGAGGAGGGGAAACGGAGCGCTTGTAGCCCAAAATAAAGAACATAAAGAAAAGATATTGACACGCCTGTAGATAAGAAACTGTGGGAGTGAATGGCATGATATTAGAAGTGTTGGGATAAGCCGGGAGATAATCCTCTCACCCTGGATTTCCTCTGGCTACTACAGCAATAAAGCCTCCCCGGACAAAAGCACGAAATATCCAATAAGTAGCCTTCTGACTGTGCTACACATTCCTGCTGCCCCTGCCTTTCTGCCGGAGCAACCACACACACACACACACACACACACACACACACACTCACACACACACACACACACACACACACTCACACAATTGTTAAACAGCAGATTCTGCTTCACTAACTTCTGAGCCTAAGACAATTACAAAAAAAATTAAAGCTGCAAGCAGCGATGAACGGGCCCTCGCACTCACGGCCACCGCCCCCCATAAGCATATCAGAAATGACACCACCCACGACTTCCTATGTCAAACCATTCAAAAGTTATAGCAGAAAAAAGGGACAACCAATCAGAAGAAGGGGCGGGGCTAATTCAGGCCAATGAAGGTCAAGGACTCCATACAGAATCTGATGACACCACCACGACTCTCTATGTCAAACCATTCAAAAGTTATAGCAGAAAATCGGGACAACCAATCAGAAGAAGAGGCGGAGCTAATTAAGGCCAAAGAAGCTCAAGGACTCATTACAGATTCCCATGACACCACCCACGACTCTCTATGTCAAAACATTCAAATGTTATAGACGGAAATAGGGACAACCCATCAGAAGAAGAGGCTAATTTTCACCAATTATGGTCAAGGACTCAATACCGAGTCCCATGACACCACCCACGACTCTTTATGTCAAACCTTTCAAAAGTTATGGCAGAGAAAAGTATTCTAGGGGGCGCTGTTGAGCCGTAAGGCCACGCCCATTAATGCAAACCATGAAATATCAAATTTATCGCCAGGCCTGGCTTGCATGCCAAATTTGGTGCCTTTTGGGGAACTATCAAATATGGACCATTCATATGAAGGGGGGGTGCGCTTTTTGGCATCTAGCGTCGCCACGGTAACACTTTTGAAAGAGAAAAGTAATGCGTGTAGTCGCAGGATGGAGACGCACATTTTGATGTATCACACATCTGGGTTCACGATACGGTACGGGCCGTATTAATTGCCGAAGGAATGGCATAAATTGCGCCAAAATTACACAATTAATTCAAAATGGCTGACTTCCTGTTCGTTTCGGCCATGGCGCTAAGAGACTTTTCTTTAAGTTGCGCCATGATACAGGTGTGTACCGATTTCCGTGCATGTACTTCAAACCGTATTGTGGGGCTTGAGGCACAAAGTTTTCCGGGGGGCGCTGTTGAGCCGTTAGGCCACGCCCATTAATGCAAACCATGAAATATCAAATTTTTCGCCAGGTCTGGCTTGCGTGCAAAATTTGGTGCCATTTGGGGAACTATCAAATATGGACCAATCAGATGAAGGGGGGGTGCGCTTGTTGGCGTCTAGCGTCGCCAAGGTATCACTTTTGAAAGACAAAAGTAATGCGCATAGTCGCAGGATGGAGACGCACATTTTGATGTATAACACATCTGGGTTCACGATACGGTTCGGGCCGTATTAATTCTCGAAGGAATGGCATATATTGCTCCAAAATTACGCGATTAATTCAGAATGTTCAAAATGGCCGACTTCCTGTTTGGTTTCGGCCATGGCGCCAAGAGACTTTTCTTTAAGTTGCGACATGATACAGGTGTGTACCGATTTTCGTTCATGTACGTCAAACCGTTTTATGGGGCTTGAGGCGCAAAGTTTTTTCTGTCTGAACCAATCAGATGAAGGGGGGGCACGCTTTTTGGCGTCTAGCGTCGCCACGGTAACGCTTTTGAAAGAGAAAAGTAATGCGTGGTGTCGGAGGATGGAGACGCACGTTTTGATGTATAACACACCTGGGTGCACGTTACGGTTCGGGCCGTATTAACTGCCGAAGGAAGGCATAAATTTCGCCAAAATGACACGATTAATTCAAAATGGCCGACTTCCTGTTTGGTTTCTCGACATGACGCCCAGAGACTTTTCTTTAAGTTGTCCCATGATACAGGTGTGTACCGATTTTCGTGCATGTACGGCAAACCGCATTGTGGGGCTTGAGGCACAAAGTTTTCAAGGGGGCGCTGTTGAGCCATTTTGCCACGCCCATTAATGCAAACCATTAAATATCAAATTTTTCGCCAGGCCTGACTTGCATGCAAAATTTGGTGACTTTTTGGGCACGTTTAGGGGGGCAAAAAGGCCTTCCTTTTGTCAGAAAAATAATAATAATTAAAGCTGCATGCAGGTATGAACGGGCCCTCGCACTCACGGCCACCGCCCCCCATAAGCATATCAGAAATGACACCACCCACAACTTCCTATGTTAAACCATTCAAAAGTTATAGCAGAAAAAAGGGACAACCAATCAGAAGAAGAGCGGGGCTAATTCAGGCCAAAGAAGGTCAAGGACTCAATACAGCGTCCAATGACGCCACCCACGACTCTCTATGTCAAACCTTTCCAAAGTTATGGCAGAGAAAAGTATTCTAGGGGGCGCTGTTGAGCCGTTAGGCCACGCCCATTAATGCAAACCATGAAATATCAAATTTATCGCCAGGCATGGCTTGCATGCAAAATTTGGTGACTTTTGGAGAACTATCAAATATGGACCAATCAGATGAAGGGGAGGCGCGCTTTATGGCATCTAGCGTCGTCACGGTAACACTTTTGAAAGAGAAAAGTAATGCGCATAGTCGCAAGATGGAGACGCACATTTTGATGTATAACACACCTGGGTGCACGTTACGGTTCGGGCCGTATTAATTGCAGAAGGAATGGCATAAATTGCACCAAATTTACACAATTATTTCAAAATGGCTGACTTCCTGTTCGGTTTCGGCAATGGCGCCAAGAGACTTTTCTTTAAGTTGCGACATGATACAGGTGTGTACCGATTTTTGTGCATGTACGTCAAACCGTATTATGGGGCTTGAGGCACAAAGTCTTCCGGGGGGCGCTGTTGAGCCATTTTGCCACGCCCATTAATACAAACCATGAAATATCAAATTTATTGCCAGGCCTGCCTTGCATGCAAAATTTGGTGACTTTTGGGGAACTATCAAATATGGACCAATCAGATGAAGGGTGCCGCGCTTTTTGGTGTCTAGCGTCGCCACGGTAACACTTTTGAAAGAGAAAAGTAATGCGCGTAGTCGCAGGATGGAGACGCACATTTTGATGTATAACACACCTGGGTGCACGATACGGTTCGGGCCGTATTAATTCTCGAAGGAATGGCATATATTGCTCCAAAATTACGTGATTAATTAAGAATGTTCAAAATGGCCGTCTTCCTGTTCGGTTTCGGCCATGGCGCCAAGAGACTTTTCTTTAAGTAGCGACATGATAAAGATGTGTACCGATTTTCGTTCATGTACGTCAAACCGTATTATGGGGCTTGAGGCGCAAAGTTTTTTCTGTCGGAACCAATCAGATTAAGGGTGGGCTGGCTTTTTGGCGTCTAGCGTCGCCACGGTAATGCTTTTGAAAGAGAAAAGTAATGCGTGGTGTCAAAGGATGGAGACGCACATTTTGATGTATAACACACCTGGGTGCACGTTACGGTTCGGGCCGTATTAACTGCCGAAGGAATGGCATAAATTTCGCCAAAATGACACAACTAATTCAAAATGGCCGACATCCTGTTCGGTTTCGGGCATGACGCCAAGAGACTTTTCTTTAAGTTACGTCATGATACAGGCGTGTACCGATTTTCGTGCATGTACGTCAAACCGTATCGTGGGGCTTGAGGCACAAAGTTTTCTAGGGGGCGCTGTTGAGCCATTTTGCCACGCCCATTAATGCAAACCATTAAATATCAAATTTTTCGCCAGGCCTGACTTGCATGCAAAATTTGGTGACTTTTTGGGCACGTTTAGGGGAGCAAAAAGGCCTTCCTTTCGTCAGAAAAATAACGCGAAGAATTCCTACAGATACAATAGGGCCTTCGCACTGAAGGTGCTCGGGCCCTAATAAAAAGTGAAACTATCTTTTTTTTTGGGTACAAAGCTCCTGTCTGTCTAGTAATTCTCCTTGGCGACGGACACATCAGTGGGAGGTCAGAGAGTCTTATTGCTCTCATACATAAGAGAGGGGGGCTTAAGAGTGAAATCCTATTAAACTACTCTTATATGACAAACATGGACAGGGCTCCATTCAGAACCGTGGCTGAGTTTGGCATCTCGACGCCTTCCGCTGTGACCGTCCAGCAGAACTGGAAAGATCAAGCCATCAGTGTGATGTGAAGCTCTGAACCTGCAGGGACGACCTGAACTCATGCTGCTGATCTGCTGCTCTTTTGTGTCACTGAAGGAACAGTTTCCACTCCGAGGGCCATTTAACCTGCAGCATGTTCACACTGAACACCAATCCAATTCCAATTCCAATTTAGGATTTTTTAAAGATATATCATTGAAAGGATAGAAAACCCAATTTACTAGAATAAACTTTCACTTTCATGAAGAAACATTGATTATTGATAGCTTATATTTCTCCAAATTCAACATGGTGACAGCATCTTTCCTCTCTCTGTCTCTGGAAATCTAAATAGGTAAAGGTAGAGAAGTATTCATAAACATATATTCAAACTGAAAAGAAATTACAGTTTATCCCGCTCAAATTATAGGTGCTGAACCTTTTGCCTCTTATTTCCACGTCTCACAAAACAGTTCACCAAATAACAGTAGAAACGTTTTACCCAAAAAAGCCTCAAATTAAAAAAACTGTAGCAGCATCAAATGAAACATTTCAGTTCTGTAGGGTTCCATCTATTTTATATGCAGCTTCCCACAAGGACATAAAACGCCAGCCAGGAAGATGAAGGATTTTGGGTGTGTGGTCCCAATTTATATTCTAATGTCAATTCCACTATTCAGTACTTTCTCAATCATATTACATCTGTATATTTCATTTTAACACTCTGGGGGGTCTGACATCAGTTTTCTCAATTGCTTAATGACAAAAAGAGTTCTGGGACATTAGACACCGCACAATTATAGTAAGTAAGTTCCACACTATTTCCAATTTCTGTCACAGTCAGTACGTTTACACGCACTAACAGAAAGTTGAATTGTTGTCTTAATCCGACCAATATCAAAGTTTTAAAAACCATGTATACACCTTAGCCGGGCTGTAGGCAAACCGAACTGAAGCTCTTGAGATCGAGCTGTTAGTGCCAGATAATGTGGTCCTAATTCCAGTTATTCCCGCATGTATACCAACCCACGCTTAGCTGAGCTCCTGACGACACCACGAAAGCCAGAATATCAACACAGTAGGAGAAGAACAACAAATAAGGAACCAGAAGAACGCCAAAGCAAAAGTGCATGTGGCGTCACCTAGAATCGTGGAGTCGAAAGCACCTCACTTAATAATTGATTGTCTTCTCGCCATGTTTACTTGGATTTCTCTGAACCTCCAGTTAAATCCTTACCTAGATTGTTGCCAATAGCTTGATCTAGAATGAGGTCTATTTTAGACTGTGTATGTGTGTGTGTGTGTGTGTGAGATATGTGTGATATATATATATATATATATATATATATATATATATATATACACATGCATACACTCAAGAAAAACACCAATGTGGCACATTTGTCTGGGTGAATTTTTGCCAGTTGCTCAAGTCAGACTCAAGTCCAAGTCCTGGATTTGACTACTACAAGTCTGAGAGACAACATTTTCAGCAGACTTGAAATTTTCAGACTTTAAAATGTTCGGCCAATATGTTGGCAGGTTTTTCCTAGTCTCAAAGTTCACACACACACACCTGTAATCAAGTAAACTCAGGATCTGCACTGATGCGGATACTGTATGTACGTTGCTCACATCTTTTTGAAGTAGCGCCAATGGACTGTGACAAGGCAAATTACAACTTCATAATCATACCTGTTAAATTATTGCATATAGGTCTCATACAGACGATGGCTAGACTTTAAGGACAGTATTCCAGGCTATTCCAACAAAATTAATTCTTCAAAAGGGTGAAACTTATCCTCCATTTGTGAATGATGGCATTACAGGCTAATATATATGGACAAATCCATATATACTTTATTACGTTATGAAAAATACAGACTGGATTTTTACTTGCAGCACATTAATGAAAGTGCCATTTCAATAATAAATAATATATTTACTCATGTTCGTTGATGTAGAGCTCTGATAACTCATGCCATGCTTCCTGGTCCCCAACAAACCTGTAAAACACAAAATGACTTTAAGTTCTCCTCGAACAGAGTAATAAAAGGTGATTACATTTGCAACATATTAAAGTTAAAAATGTAAGCCTGAAATTGTTTAATACAATAGCACTAATGACAGTGTGGGAGTGCCAGCTCCACTGAAAGCGGGCTAATTTTTAATTAAAATAAAAGCCGGAGAAGATGAAGAATACGAGGTGGCGGTTGACCCCGTCCCCCTCCGAGAGCTCACTCACTGCTCCAGATACTCGTTGAGCTCCCTGATGGCTTCAGCGCTCTTCCCCTGGGCCTTCAGTATGGAGATCTTGCGCTTTCTTGCTGCCTGTGGAGGGTTGAGTAAACAGGATTAAGGACTGGGCTCTCAAAGTGTTTGTGTGAGGAGGTGAAAAACTCGAGTGCGCTGAAGAGTTATGTCTTTTCAGTGCACCACAATGCCTCTTAACCCACCCGGACCCCAGGCGCTCTCTGGGCATGGGAGCCGCATCACCCGCGTATTAAATCAACGCTTAATGAATCAGTGCAAAATTATAACAATGGAGAGAAAAGAGAAAATACACTTTATAAGACAAAGTTATCTTTGTCAGGTTTATTAATATAAAGCCGTGTCCTGCAGGAGATGTGAGGACATTATGAGTCAATGTTTGGGAGCTGGAATAAGCTCAGTGGCTGAGATAAAAAGTGGTGAGTCATCCCCTTACCAAGTGGGGAAAATGGCACACTCCCCCAAACCCCAACGCCCGTCTTCCTCCGGCGCAGCACGCATCAAGCGCTGCAAAGCCTGACTTACATCAGCTGAAAATTGCTTTCCACTCCTTTTTGATGTCGAACTGACCTTAAGGTGGATTAGATTCTCATCAATTTGAATTAGAAAGTATTATCCCTACAGCTCTGACTTTTCCAAATGTCCAAGGCACCTCATCCTCCTCCCTCCTCTTGATAGCGAGTGAAAACCTTAACAGGAGGCTACTGCTCCATTAGGAGTGCATTGCTCTGCCACAACCCATTTTATTTATGAACTGGCACTTGATTGAGTGGGGCTTCCTCTCCTGTGCTCATAACCAAAGCCATTGAGGGCTGTGCATGAGTCATGTCTAGGGGACTGTAAATTTGGGCCTCCACTGACACTTCTATCACAAAAAAATCCACTTATCCATCAAGCTGAGACAGAGACCTGCTGAGAGACTGCAACCTCAACTGACAAGCAATATTTTAGTCTCTAAGGCACACACAGGCAACAGGAGAACGGCTTCATAAAACGAGCAGGAAGGATTTCTACCAACAAAGCATCTAACTGCAGAAGAAAATGAAGATCTTTAGTGTGCGGGGAATCAAAAGGAACCGTAAAAGAAAATGATTAAAAAGTCCTAGAAAGTCAGCGATCATGAAAAATTGGTAAAAGGTCAGTCAGTCACTTCTTTACTAAAGTCCTTTGGCTTGAAAACAAAGATCACATGATTTTACTTTGCCAACTCCACCAGCACTTGACGCTATGTGAAATTAAGGAATTTCTACTCACTTCGGACCAAATTACAAGCATGTGGGTTTTTTTTTCTCTACTCGCGCCAAAAAAGGAAAGTAGAAAAAAATAATAAAACAAACACTAAAGTGATGCTGAACGCTGATTTCTGTACTTTTCTGCACTTGTGCAATTGCTACACTTGTGTGTTTTTTTTTCTCATATATAGAGACCCTCAGAGCTCAAGAGGAACATATGGAAGTTAGTAGCCCAGAAGAGTCACACGGCACTTTATTAAATGAGCAGCAATTCAAAACCACTTCTCTCCCTCTCCTCCTTTCTCTAACTAATGATCCAGAAAAAACTGGCATTGGGTCTGATCCATCTGTTGTTGTGATTCTTTTTCAATTAGCACTTTGAAGAGACTTTAGGAGTGAGGACTGGGTTATTAACATCGCCGCTGGCTCCGGGCTACAGCCTACCGCAACCTTCTTTTACAAAGTAATAAGAAACATCAGAACAAGGGTGCCTCACTTAGCACAAAACGCATACCTGGGAAACTGAGCTCAAAAGAAAGAAAATAATAGTTAAGGACTGAAATACTAATTTAGAGAAATGCTTTTTTTTAAAGATTTTTTTTAACTTAACTACACGTACATCCAGTATTTTTCCTAGAATACACAGTTGGTAAAAACTGTAAATTTCAATATTATAGCATTTGAATAAATATACTCTAGTCCTTCAATGAATATGGCACAGAATTATCAATCAACTTCTGAGGAAAACTCTGACCTCAATGGTTTATTTAAGAAATTAATGCTTTTAACATCGAACAATTGGGGTGAAATGAGGGCAGGGGGAATTTAGCAGGTCCACTCACTATTAAATAATAAACTCCTACATGCTTGAATGCAAATATTGTGAGTACTGTGTAATCTAAATTACAAGGACTAATACATAAAGGGGAAAATGCACTTTATGCATAAAGATGAACATTTTGCCAACCATTTGCTTTAAGTACTGGAACATAGCAAGCAATGGAAGAGGCTAAGAGACTGAAACATTTTTTGGAAAAGGCCATGGCAAATAGAATAAAAAAAAAAAAAAAAACCTTGAGCAATTTTTGTTGATTCAACAATTTTGGTTAATGTGTACCACATCTATTCCACAGCCTGTAATTACAACAGCTCAGTTTCCAATCTCTGCTTCGCATGCTGGGATGCCTCGCAAGTCTTCCTTGTAGTCGCCAATTTTCCGCCATTTCTCAGGCACATCTCCTGCCCAGATTCCTAAGAGCAATGTGGAGAACATGCAGGGAGGAGACTCTCCTAACCCCAAGACAGGTGACCTAAATGATGTCATCATATATTTGCATCTACGTCCATCAATACTCCTACTGAGGACAGGGATTGTGGGAAAAAGGTTCAAGGTTAATATCCCAGAGATGGGGAACAGACTTGTGTGTTTTGTTCCACTTCCAGTCCCAGGTTTAACGACTTAAGCTCACAAGGGTGGCAACCTCCAGCGTGCACACACCAGGAAACGGACCATTCCCTTTCCAAGGATGTCCCAGAGTCTTCATTAGATCAGTGCCATGTTGGGGAGGTGCCCTGATTCACTGAAATTACTACTCCCATTGTCAAAACAGTGGATGCAGGGCAATTCGCCGCAGATCAGTGCAGCTACGAATCATGAATCACACATCTGTTGCAGAGACAAGATAATTAAGGAAAGCTGAACAGAAATGTGTCTGCGCTCCATTTTTATTTTAGCTTTTTGTTTTTTTTCTTGCCAGAATTGGGAATACCATGAAACTGAAAAAATGTATGCTGATTAACAGTGTAATGTTTGCGGCGTGGCTTTTCTAAGAGTCGGCCACGGTTCTACTGAGTTTATGAAGACCGGTTGACCTGGTTAATGACTGCCAAAATACAATGGGTTGTTTGTTTTATTTTAATTATAGAGATGTTAGCACCCTTTTATATCTGCTGGTAGCAAATCAAGTGGCGAGCCTGTTGTATCCCAACTTTTTTTTCTAGTGGAAGTCAAACCATAAGCTTAAGCTCACAAATCCCCAATTTTTGAATTATTCTTCCAACTTAATGAATGGAGCAGCTTGTTAGATCTTTATGTCAGTTTGGTCCAGCTGTGATCTCAGTTCGTGAACAATGAACATTTCATATCATCTGCTGCTAATCTTATTTTCATGCTGCAGTTAGGCCCGTCATAAAAACCGCATATTTGAAACACTGTGGTATTGACAAGCCAACTGCTGGGAAGGCCAAGCACCCGCCACAACTAAATGTTCCCTTATTTTCCTTGTTTCTTGATTGGATAATTTGATTTGATTTGTGTGTTTTGTTCTATGTTAAATAAATGCACAATAAAAATACGAGTTTTGAGCTTTGATTCTGTACATCAAGTGGCTAAGCTCGCTGAACTCTAACTGTAGATATATTGCATTGAGAAGCTCTCCCACACAGTATATCAATGGTGGTTTAGTGCGGAGGCGGATGGTCGTCGCCCTGTTGGCATTCCTCTCCCCGGGGCTTCCATACCCAGCCCGGATCTCCAGAGCCCAGTCCCCCCCTCCTCCCCTGGTGGAAACGTGGGATTCAGAGTCAAGAGGCCTTCAATGTTCCATTTAAAGTTTTTAAAATGATTTGACTTGAATGGTGAAGAAAGCTTTACTATCACCGTCTATTACATACATAAGAGAAGGGAATTTAAAACTTCACTACACCGTCAGGAGAGCCAGAGTGGTGAGGTGGATCAAAGCGAAGTGAGGGTTATTAGTTTTTCAGTAAGCCCTCTATTTGTTTTAGCACACAGCTGACAATGTGAGGAATTTCTGCATGGCATCCAAAGTACAAACGCCTATGGTATTTCTCTGAGTGTCGGATGAGAAAAAAAATAAAAAATACTCGACAAAAAACTAAAATTGATCCATATGTGGGCATGAAATGAGCAGATCATCTCTGGGGAAACAGGGAGATAGATGTAACCAAAATAAACAAAGCTGTGGTTGCTTTTGGAAAGCCGTTAAAATAAATTTCTTGCATGGCCACATGGAAAGACTTAAGGGCAGGTACACTGTGCTGATGAGGATGTGGGTTTGGAGAAACACTATCAAAGCAATGCTACTGAAACACAGATGAACAACATATTAAAAAGAAAAGACAGAAAGAAGCTCAGAGATACAGTATCACAGAGCACCTGAATGGATAACAAAGTTAAGGTGGGATCAAAAAGGTCCAATCAATTACTATCTTCAAAGAGCAGTCCTTTAGATTTGTTAAGACTTCCACCAAAAATGTCTAACACTAACTAAGACCATGAACTACCCCCTAAACAACCCAGCCCCCCCTACGTTCAACAATATTCAGTTGTGTGTGTGATAGGCGGATCAGCACTGTGGTTGAGGCCAGACAGGCCTAGTGGAGTTTAACTTAAAGCGAACTGCTACCACTAACACCAAAGTCCGCTGACAGATTTAAAGCTTTCCGAAAGGCTGAGACCACAGTGTGAGGCAAAGTGTGATGCAAAGGAGCGGGATTTTTTTTGCTTTTTGTGTTTGCCTCTCGCTCTTACCGTATTGGTGGGGTCATCTTGGAGAATTGCATCATAGTGCTTATTGGCCTCGTCATACCTACCGAGAGACAAACAGAAAAAGGATACAAATTGGTTTTTCAGTCAATTGCAGCCGCCATATGTGTAAAATTAGGTAGTGGGAAAATCAAGCAAGAGTTCAAGGCAATCAAGTTAGTGTATACAGAATGGCAGGTTTCTGATTAAAGTGAAGCTGTACAGAAATCTCAAAGGAACAAAGACGCTCATTTAACTTCATGTTGCTGGTCACACAGCTGACATTCTCAGAGGTTTATTATCATTCCACAATAAGTCATGAAATCAATACAAACATAGCAAACCCTTTAAGATTGCATTATCATTTGGCTGTATTTGATGTAATGTATATTTAAACAAAATTAAATCACTACTTTTACATCTGTCAGTATCAGCTGGGTTATTGATTCAACTGGAACTCCAACCTTTAGACAGGGCTCGGGTAAATCTCTCAAAAGGAATATTTCAAATCTCTAAGTATCAAATCACACAGTATGAAATATGAAGATATGACTCATGCACTTCAAATCCGTCACTGAGATACGAGTCTTGATCCTGTTTTTTTTCTAAAAGGGAGCAATCTCAGTGTTTTGTGTTGTGCATGTTTTAGTAGTAAGAGGCATGGCTCTGATCAGAAACCATCACACCCACAGGCTGCAACAGACAGAAGCAACTCTGGTTCCCATTAGCAATGAGCAGCCCCATTTCCAGCACTGATGATTCCCTCACGTTCACTTTATTACTCAGCCACACTTTGGGAGATTTCAGATGGCACCAGGCAACCACTCACGAGCCACTTTGATTTGCTTTATTTATTTAAGAACCGTGTGTGTGTGTGTGTGTGTGTGTGTGTGTGTGTGTGTGTGTGTGTGTGTGTGTGTGTGTGTGTGTATGTATATAGAGTGAAGGACCCTAACTGTTTGAAGTTGTGTCATTCAAGTGTAGCTCTGTCTGCTGCCAATTAGATCCCGGCGTGCAGTTTATTTAATCTGACGGCGCTGAAGCAATCATTCTCAATTATCACATACACTTTGACATAACCGATAACCGGCAAAAGCAATCCGGGTGGGGTAATAAACAGATTGAATTACCCATACTTCAGCTCTGTGAACCCTAAAATACCTCCTGTTTATCTTTCTTCCTCAAGCTCTCTATTCTGATTGTGGTAACATGTCAATATTTACATGACCAAGACATACTCAAGAGTGCAGAGACCAAAACGGGACAGTAAAGAATAAAAATAGGAAGCCGAAAGAGCAAAACAGGGAGGGGTTAGGAGCAACAAAACACTGAAAGAATAGAAAAGCAGAAACCAGAACCGACTGAGGGACCCCCAGAATAACAGTGGGATCCAACCACTTCCTTCCCGGGAATCCCTGACTCAAGCTGAAGGGCCACAGGACTACCCAGCACTGGAGTCTTTCTTCTCTCCATTCCCCACTTCTGCTAAACGTAAGCTGCGTTATCCAGTATAAACACACCCCACCCCACACACACACGCAGGCCATGGTACCACTCAAGAAATTGTGAACACTTTCTCCCCTTCAGCCTCCCAAAGGTGTTTGTTTTGTTTTGATTTTTGCCTCGTCTCTTTTTAGAGTTTTTTTCATATACAATGCTTACCTTTCTAAAGCTTCCAGCCTCATGCCTGTTAATCGCTTCACTCTGTGGCTATCTGGAAACTGCTTCCTCAGTTCCTGTAGACAGGTCTGCAAGGATGTGGGTAGAAGGAGAGAGAACAATTACAGACAAGATTTAACTTTATGTTAACCTCTTCTTCACCTATAGATAATAAAGCTTTTCACATATAAACCAGGTGTCTTGATCAATGCGTGAGCTTAACAAACATAATCCAGCAACAAAACAGTCTGTTGTAACACTAAACCTTCCTCCCTTAGGAGAAACACTTGCTTAGAAAGAGAATAATGAGGATTCTCACTGCCTCTTTTCTTCTCCTACAGCAAGACAGAAGTTTACATATTATATTGTAGCAAAAGAAACAAGGAAATAGTCACAAATGCGATCAGTAATTATCTTAATGAGTGTAACTCTTGGATCATTTATGCAATCCATCAGTTTGAATCTGGCAACTCGTTTATTTTCGTTTGCCTGCTTTTAAAAGAGTGACAGCAGGGTGAAAGGAGAACTAACAGACAACAAATTTTAATGACTTAGTTTTGCCCTCTCTCTATCCCGATTTTTTATGATCTTCAGAGATATTATTTACTATGAAACAACGCATGAAGCTTTATGATAGCAATTAAATCTGATGGGGAGAAAGAAAACGTTAAATTCCATAAACGATGCCCAAGTTGGGCTAACACTTGAAGCATGCTTCTCAAGTCATTTGCTGCACCCTCTAATTCCAGCTCTCACTAAATTGTTTTTCCAAATTACAGGCGGCGTAATGCTCCTTGGCCAAGTAAAAATCAGATTTTCACATTTGGCAGTGTGGGTGCCACAAAGCAGGAATGGCTGCGAAAGCGCGAACGATTACTTTTGAAGCTCTTGGGTGTGTGAGGAAGTGTTGTAACAACTTACCAGAGCCAAGTCATCCCGACTGCAGTCCAGCGCTGCGATCATCACCTGCTCATAAATAATCCAAACTGGGCAGAAGAGGCACAGACAAAGAAAACAGTGTTAATGGCCTTTCCATTCCACTGTCTGCCTTGACAAGAAATAATAACACATTGAACTGTATAGCAAACATAAAATCATAATATTCTGTCGCCAACAACTGCATTATTTTTTTTAAATCACACTTAAATCACTTAAAAACATTAAATCAAACATCTGTTTCTTTAATTTAATGTGCAATACTACATAAACTGATGGCAAAACAAGGCACGGACAGCACGGCAACATTGAAAATGATCATGTATGCAGAAACAGCGTAAAATGTGTAAAATTACTTTAGTATAACAACCTGTAACCAGTGTGGATAAAACATGGGGAAAATAATTTTTCAAGGCACCAGAGAGGAAAAGGGAAAGAGTCATATGTTGGATAAAAATAAACTGTTAAGTATTAAAGGAGTTCTTATGCCAAAGGAGGTTTGGACGGCTACATTTAGCTGGCTAACAACATAATGAGTGACACTCTTTACCCACAAACTGTTCAATGAAGGTGCACATTGTCAAGAAAAAAACTTAACTGTGTTAAAGTGGTCTTTTTAAAACTTTGTACATTTTTTTACATGGGCTATTTAGGGCTGGGTATCAAATATTGACAGCACTCTGGAACTACTTTGACACAATCAACTATTTAATAAGAAAAAAAAAACACTCAAATTCGTAAATTCCTAATTTAAAACAGCAGAACTGAGCAGTAAACTTTGACAACGGTTTTTCAGTGAGACATATTGACAACTTTCAGGTCTCTAAAAGCCAAAATTAATGAATAAGTGCAGATAACTGTTAATAAAAAAATTGTACCTACACAAAAACACATTAAATTCTGAAACTATTTCAGGAATAAATATGTTTTCTACTATTAAATGTTTAATGTAACTTCCTATATGATCAAATTAATTTGAACCCTTTACATAACAACAAGTGACCATATTTGGTCACTTCCATAGAACTACAGTCTATGGTTATTACAAAAAAAGTTACTATGTTAATAGAGGTCCTTTAGTATTCCCCAATAACCCTTTAAAAAGGTGACATTTTGAAGTTTCAAGTATTTTATTGACTGCACTAAAAAGGGTTAAGAATTTGGTACCAACGAAATGTGCAAGAATCGATATTTAAGGGGACCTATTATGGCATCTAATACCTATTTTAAACAGGCCTTGGATGTCTTAAAAACAAGGTTTTGATTGTTTTTGCTAAATAAATTAGAAATTCAGCCTCTGAGCCATGTCTTTATCTTCCCATTCTCTAACCTCATTATCTATGCAGGATTCTGAGTGGGCGGGGCTATGATAATGAGGCTCTGTGCTGATTGGCTGCCTGAATGACGCGAAACACCGCTACGGAAAAATGGCGGAAGCTCCGGCCGGCGGAGTTAGTTGTGGGCGTGGTTTCACGCATCGCTCTTGTCGTTACGTAACGACGGGAGCAGAATCTGAACGGCTCGTAGAAGCCACATGACACTGGACGGCTCATCCGGGCGGCTGTACAGACACTGCAGAATGTGGTTGCTTTCCTCCTTCTCTGAGTTGGCAGGCTGAGGGGAGACCACTTTATATATGTTAAAGCAAAATAAAACGTGTTTTTCATAATAGGTCCCCTTTAAGATAAGCATCTGTTTTAGTATTGATAATGAACATTTTTTAACGAAACCCAGCCCTCAGTAAGTCACAATTACTATAAGATTGTTTTGCATGACTGACCCCCCCCTCCCATTTAAATGTATAAAAACAAGGGAATTAGACTATAACTTTTTTCCCTTCATTTGTATAGTTGGTCCCGTCAGTTCTCTGGTTTCCACTTAATGTTTGGGGATATTATTGACCTATACAGTTGAAGTGACCTTTAATGACACGATGAAAGCAGTACTTTTGATTAATTCAGTCTTGAAGTCATTAGCCGACATTTCCCCCAACAGTTTAACTTTTTTATTATATTAAAAAAAATGTCTGATTAATAATCCTGATTGCACGTTAAGCCCCAAGGCTAGAGCAAGTGAAGCCGTTCCTGTAACTTGTTTTAACTCGGTGGTTAGCAATGTAACAAAGAGATATTTATTCTTTCAGTCAACTGTAGCATATTACACGAAAAGGCTGGCAACAAAAGCCAATTAATGAAATCAGTACAACGTGCAACGCTAACAGCTTTGACAAGCAAACAGAACGTGTTCAGCCAAATGAAGACCACCTGCTAACTGAACAGAAAAATAAAAAACCCAACTCAACCCGAAAACTGGTACACCTAAACAAACAGATGTCGGGAGTTTTCCTCACTTTAATGATTCCGACTCTTATTCTGATAACTGCTTTCTCGTTTCACGGCCAATTTAATCGCTGGTTTCAATAAAAGCATGGCATGTCAAGTGTTTATGTGCCTCCTATAAAGGCTGTATGAATGATAATGTTTTTGGTGGAAAGAAAGTTTTATGGCGCAATGCAGTGGGACAATTTCTTTACAAAAGGAAAACCATGACCTTTTATAGAGTTAATAGCCACTAAAACAGACTGTTCCTTTTAATCAACAGTCCATTAACGAACGGATTATAGTCAACTCAACCTTTAACACATTTAAAACTACAACATAAAGCAGTGTTAATACTTTTAAAATCTGTTTTGCGATTTTACTGATAATTTCAATTCAATAATAACAGTTACATAATGTTTTCTTTTCTTAGAAAGGAGTGCATTCAATAAACCAAAATCTATGAAAATACTGCTACTGTTTTTTTCATTGCATAGAAATTCCCTTTGATCTCCTACTTATTGATAGATCCATAACTATGACAGACTATGATGATTGTGCCATTTTGATTTTGTCTTTATTTAATACCACAATCCTGACTGAAATAAAACAATCAGATAAATCGATAGCTCTTTTGTCTTGGCCATGGTTGAGTTTAGAGTCTGATTGTTTGAGGCTGTGGACAGGTGTCTTTTATACAGATAATAAGTTCAAACAGGTTCCAATAATACAGAAGAGCTTCGGCCCCGTTTACACGTAGCAAAGCAGTGGTGTTTTCATGCGTTTTGGCCGTTCGTTTACACGAAAACGAAGCTCAAAGTCACCAAAAATGATCATTTCTGAAAACTCCGGCCAAAGTGGAGATTTGCAAAAACTCCATCTTCACATTTGCTTGTAAACAGAAGGAAACGGACATTTAAGCTTCAGAACGTCACATTATGCGACACAAATCTGCAATTTTACATCAACTTTATCTCCAACCAAGACAAAGGGTTGCCTGGCAACGGCGTCGTTGTCGTTTTTGGATCCGACCAGGGTGGACCGCTCGCTGGTGGGAAAACTTTGAAAACTAAGTAATTGTCCCGGAGGAATGGCTTGACAACTTCAGGATGTCGCGGCCATCGCTACTGTCCCTTTCGGAGTTACTACGCCCCCACATAGAAGGTCAGGCGACTGTCATGCGGTTGCTGATGAGGGTAGACTGCCCAAGACGGCAAACGCATTTGGTCTATCTAGATCGCCTGTAGGTTTGGCATGCTCATAGCACCCCTTAACAGCGTATTTATGCGGATTCGTGTGAATGAAGAGATTTTGAAAACGTTCTGATGTAAATTATGGTATTTTTCAAAACGTAGAGGGGGCTATGTGTAAACGTGGCCTTAGAGAAGATGTTACAGGTCTGTGAAAGCCAGAAAAATTGTTTGTTACTGACCAATACTTAATTTTCCACCATAATTTACACACACACACATATATATATATATATATATATATATATATATATACACACATACATATATACACACATACATACATATATAAACACTTCAGTCTTCAGTAAATGAAAAGCGTACTGACCATAGTTTAATATCCTATTTCTCTGCCTTCAAAAAGACTTGAATTGCATTCCCAGTATTTTTAGAGTAATTCTCCATCTGCACTATGATACTTTGAGACATTTTTCGGAAAGTGAGCAGGAAATATAGATCCATACACCACTAAATTGATCTTGTCATATGTCTTGGCAGTCACATCATCAATCACCAAAACACTCAAATGTATTTTGACAAGCAGCTGATAAAAAGTTAACTGACCGAGTGCAGTTCATTCTTTTGGTACTTCAAGACAAATGGAGCAGATTAACGATCTGGAATTAATACCAGGTACTCGGTTGATGTTTGCCAGTTGTTTGATGCCAACATCCCAACTTCCAGGTTGAAGCCAACTATAGAAAATTCCTCGAATGATCACTGGAGGCTGGTTCCAACAGTTGGTCAATCTCTCTTACTTCCCATGTTAAAATATCAAATATTTACAGCAAAAATAAACATTTACACCCTGGTTCAAAAAAAATGGTTTTGGCCTCCATGGCTTGATTTCACATCTGTGACAGCTGTATGGGGAGTGATTTTTTTTTTTTGTACCACATCAGGTAAAATTACATATATTTTCTGAGATTTATGTATTATTATGAGCTGCTGTTTTGATTACCAGTGGCTAGCTATCATCATTTTTACTACTTAGTGATTACCGTTGTCTTAACATCTGAATATAACGGCTGAGCTCTGAATAAAGACCTAACAAATGATTCATATTTCAAGAGATTATTTTGTGTTGTAGCGATAATTTGACGAACACTGCTGTGACTGGCTGTGGGTTGTCCTAGGATGAAGCAGCTTCTGCTAACTGACAGTTGGCTAAACTGGTGGTGGTGATTTCTGATTTCACCACCGAAACGACATTTGAAACGGAAGGTCCTGTTCCAAATGTTCACTGGCAGCTGCACAGCTCCTCAGGCGAGACCAGCCGGGGGAACCCCCGAGTAACTGAGGTATGCTGGGACCCACAATCAATTACTGCTGTAACGCAAATGGTCTAACCCGGCTGAGCGACTGCAGGACCCAGCAGAACTGCTGCTCCTTGTTTCAGCTCTGGCAGCACTTGTTTTGTCTTTTTTGTAGTGACTCTTGAAATAAAGATGTTTGGACAGATCTGATTAGAATGAATGCAAAGTAATATGAACTAGAATCTTATGTTATCATAAGCCAAGTCAGCCAAGGAAAAATTGCTAACTTTGCTTCTGCTGTGCCAAACAATTTTCATACTTCTGATGTGTGTGTGTGTTTATACACACACACACACACACACACACACACACGCACATATATACATACATACATATATATCAGTAACAGGAGTCGAGCACACTTACGAGAAAGTACACATATCATTGCCAAAATCCACAACAAACAGATGCCTCCATGACTATAAATACAGAGGTTTTACAACAATGGGGAAACCACTGGTAGCATTGAGAATAGAAGAGTCACATTAGACTTTGTGAAAACATGTTTTTCTTTTTGTTGTTTAAAAAAAAAAACCCTCCCCCACGTATCAAATTCTTTGTTTCCAATTAAACCAAAAGAAATGTGTATCCAAATGATGTGAAGGGAAAAAGTGGAGAAGGAAAAAAATGATACAAATTAAAACACATCATGTGTCAACATGGTGGAGGCAATGTTATGGTATGTGCGTGTGTGGTTTCCAACAGAACTGGTGTCTATTGATGATGTCACTTCTGAGAAAGTAGCAAGATGAGTTCAGAAGTGTATAGATCAACATTTTCTGCTTACAATCAGAAAAATGCTACAAAACTGAGATTTTTTTAGGAGAATGAATAGGATATTCTTCTTTGGTTAATTCAGCAACCTGATCAGCACCCAACAAAGTATGTGAATATATATATATATATGTGTGTGTGTGTGTGTGTGTGTGTGTGTGTGTGTGTGTTCTCCATATATACAATTTATGTGTGACGTGTGACACTTACTGTCATCTCCAAGTTTAGATCCATGCTCACTGATGAGCTCTTCACCAACATCCACTATTTGTTCACTATTTCTGATGTTGTCTTCTCTCCATCTGCGTAGTTTGTCTCTCATCTCTGTGGACAGAGATATTCAACCATAAGGACACATAGTTCAACACAATTTGCACCATAAAGCAACCTGAGACCTTGATTTCTGTGGCTGTCCAATGTATTACTTTACAAAAGATTGTTCATCAATTTAAATAAGAAAAAGGTAAAAGCAAAATTCAAAATTTGCTAACGCTTTTCAGCTGAAATGTAATGCTTAAAAGTTTGTTCTTGTGTTACCACTATATAAACTTCCCGTTACAGTACACTCAAGCATTGGAGGAAACAAAGACAGCACTGACATTAAGAGGGGACATGGTGTGTTCTTCCATGTTTTTAGACTTATTTAAAGTGTTGCAATAATGAATTCTTCCCTTAGATGTCATAATTAGCTCAAAGCAAAGAGATGTAAGAGGCGATGTAAAGTAGTTAACATTTGAAGTGGATCAAAACATTTAATCAAAGTTGTCCTAAGACAAAACCAGCAGAAAATTGGATCCACTGATTTGTATGTTTTGGATCCACTTCAAATGTTCACTATTGCATTTATATACAAAATAAACATGATGTATCAAAGTCTCCCCCACACTTTGACGTAATTACGTCATAAGGTGTGGATTGGATTCAATAGTCATAGTGTACAATAGACTAAAGGAGCTGCGTGCATTCATGAGGACAGTTTGAAGATATACGTCAGGATGTCACCATGAGAAACGAAGACATAGACAGTCTTGTGTGAAGATATATACATACACTACATTCATTGTAAAAGCAAAACATTTAACAGTGTACCAAGCTTCTGCTTTGTACAAACTTTTTTTTTCTTTTTTTCTCCCCTTATATTTTTGGGAGGAAATCCATATTTGGTTGTGATGAGGCACAACCTAATATGAATCATCCCATATTATGCATCGTCACATATATATCCAGCTCAGCTAGATTGCTTTTACAGATACATCAGCATGTAATCGTTGTTGTTTATAGTTCCTCTGGTTGATGACTTTCATACTGCTGATCTGATTAATCATCCAACTGCATGGCTGGATTTCTGGGCATATCATCATTGAAAATTTAAGTAATCACTCAAAGATTATTTGTCTTAACCTGTTTTGGATCTCTGTGTGCGTGTCAAAACAAGATTTGCACGTTCATGAGGAACCTCCTCTGGGCTGGGCAATTAACTGAAAGTGAATCAAAACCGACATTTGAAACCTATGACTGATGTAATCTTGCCCATGTCAGTTATTTGGGTTTTTTTCTCTTGTTATTACCGTCCTAACCGAGTGTGTGCATGTTCACGTGCTGCTCAAAAAGCCTACTAGAATCACAAGATAAAGAAGTCAAATGTAACAGTTCTCAAAACAGTTTCATTCAGTAAAAATGACCCACTTATTTTATCAACTGCAACTTCATCACATTGCATGAGTAACAAATCTACCGATCGCCACACACCAGCACAAGACGGGTGAGTAAATACAAAATGATCGTTCATTAGTTGAATTGAGGTAAAACATTTAATTAATCGTGAAGTTGATTCAAGGTCATAAAACGTCCGCCAGTCAGAAGATACTTAAGAACCTGCCAACATTTGACTGATGAAAAAACACTGAAGAAAAAAAATCATCCCATTAACCAGAATTAGTCTTACTCCTGATACTATTCTTTATCATTTAAAAGTAATCACAAACTCTTTGGAGGTACGATGGGGCAAAACTAATGTAAAATTCCAAAAATGATTGGAAATGGCCATCTGATTTCCACTGTTATCAGTCTTGCAGGTCCAAATTGGAACATTTTCTATCGTAATTATTATTTTTGTCATCATTTAAAAAATACATAACATAAGCATTACAACTTATCAAATAGGTACAATAAAGCTAAGCAGAACAAAAGCAGAGCACAGAACAAACTAAAAATGAGCACAATCACAATAAATATGTTGTATTCTGTGACGCACTAGGATACATTTTACTGTATGAAAAATGCTATAAATAAAGTTTGATTTGATTTAATTTGATTTAAAATGTGCCATCCAAGTCACAAAGAAATATAATTCATTTCCTTTTAGGACTTTTTTTTTTAAGAGTAAAATAAATCGTTTTTTTTTTTAATAATTGAATGATTAAGCTACTTTCAAGGGTTTGCATTTTTGTAAAAGGAAATATTTGGAAGGTAATAAAGCCCTAAAAAAAGAAGCATTAAATGTTCTGTCCTGTAACATCAAACCAATTGTTATATCAGGGCAAATATTCAGCAGTAGTGGTGGTTGTGGTGCAACAATTATAGCTATCCGAGTAACAGAGTGTGCAGCTATTAGGAATCAGAACTCAACTTTAAACACAAATATTGTTTGCACAGATAAGACACCCTTTATTGATTTAAAGTGCACCTCGTTGGCTTGAAATGGAAATGTGTTGAGATATATATATATATATATATATATATATATATATATATATATATATACACACACACATGTTGTATAGGTATATTATTTATAAGTGCTCTGGTATATCATTTATTTAGAATGCTCAGGTATAATATTGCAATGAAGTGGTATAATATTTTTATAATGTAATAACAGGTATATTTTTTGATAAAGTAAAGCTTGCTGTTATATTTATTTTGTATTCAAGCAAAATTGAAAAAGAAACAAGGGGTAGGACCTCATACATTTTTTACTTCCTCCTACTCCTTTTCGGGCATGAAGGTTTATTTCCTTTGATTTTGTTTAATGAATGTTTATTTGTATTCTTTTCTGATGTTTTGTGTAATTGTTTTTCTTTTTTTATTCATAATATGCTCAAAATAAAGATTTCAATCAATCAATCAGATCTGATTCCCTAACAAGCCATAATACTCGCCCTTTTGGAAAGAGAACTCTTGTTACAGATTTGTGATGGAGGAAGTTAAACAGTGAAGGTTTTAATAATAGCATACTATTCTGTGGCAGTACATGCTGTAGCATATTTACATTAAAACCATGATCTAATGAGTAATCTCTGTCATGTATTAAATCACTGAAGACAGCTTCACGTTAGCAGCAGAACCTGTCATCTCCAACACCTATTACCGCCGCAAAAGCCCCGTAATAATCCGCAACCCGAGTTTGGGTTATGATTAATAAGACTAACGATGCTCTATATCGCATATGCATCACGTATATCACGATTAAACGCTGAACCAGGGAACATGTCATCGTTATATTCTCCATGTCCATGAACGAGGTTAGCAGCCCGAGCTAACTAGCATTAGCTCTGCAGCTCAAACGCTCATTTCTCCACCCGTGTGTTCACATTGACGCAGCTGGGACTACACACCGCGCTGTTTGGCGAGAAAGCAAATGAAAAATACGTCCATATACCCCGCGGAGACGGCCAGTTTTGACCTACCTTCCCATCCCACATCGTACATTTCTGACACCGACGCCATGTTTCCCCGTAGGACTACGTCACGTGACGTCACAGGCACGCACGCTGGCGCACAACAATCATCACGTCAGATAAACATTAGAAACTTTTACTTTTTTACTTTTACTTTTACAGTAAAAGGAAAATAACCCCAAGACAGGGACATTTGTTTGGAACTCCCATTGTTCTGACATTCAATGGAAAACAGCGTGGCTCCTTCCCTTTAAATTTGCAATCTCAAACTAATTAAAAGAAGCCCAATATAAAATTTTACATCTTATTTACCCCCACCACCAATCAACTTATATCCAAATTTGTAGACATTCATAGCAGATGTGTATTTTGTAAACATGACGAAGAGACCATCATACATTTGTTTTATGAATGTGAACATACTTTAAGTTTGTGGAAAAAAATTGAAGAATTTTTTGACATACAAACTAATAATGTAATAAAATTAGAGGCTAAAGATATCTTACTATATTACGAAAACCAAAATTACAACAATTGGTCAACTTTATGATTCTTATTGCTAAGTTTCACATTCATAAGGCAAAATTCTCCAAATCCTGTCCATCCTTAGTTCCCTTTAAAGTTGATTTCAAAATGTATTTTGAGACGATACAATTGATTAATAACAAGAAATGTAATACCACTGTCAACCTCATAAAAGAAATGTTTACTGATATCTTGCCTTCCTATTATGTTTAGTGTAATTGTTAATGTCACAAACTACTTGCACTTTATTGTAGTTTTTTTGTGAAGAGAATCATTTTATATTTTTTGGACTATGATGATGCCTATGTATGTTTGTGTTTTTATATTATTGAATGATGTCTGCCATTTATTTTAATGTTATTGTATTTTCTGGAATTGAAATAAAGTTTCATACAAAAAAAAACAAACATAATGTCAGGAAGAAAAAGTTTGACATATTGCAATAAGAGCCAAGTGCTTTTAATTTGCAGTTATTTTGTCTTGTTTTAAAATTGCGTGGGATGTCACATCGCTCACCTAAAAAGCTCATTCGCTGCCATTAACAGTTGATGTTTTGACCAGCACTTCCACTGAGACTGAGTTACTGGTCATATCCTAATGACGTCCAAGACCACATTGAATGTGGTCTTACTGTTTGTGTTTATGCCATGTTCTGGCTTAAAAACAAAACAAAAGTGATTCCAGTGTAAACCTACACTTATATACTCATAGCAGTCTTTGGCAGTCAGCAATATACACTACAACATGATGATGACTAACAGGCTGCTTGTGCTCCCAGTCCTTTTTTATATACTTCTCCATCAAAGTATTGTGTAGCACAATTGGCTGAGCCTAGCACAGGGTTTTCTCAGAAAAGAGGAGGTAAAATGTTCTTTCCGAGCATTATATCCTGATTTCCCAAAGGACTGTCCAAATCTTTACTGCGCACTTTGAATTCTTGCTTACACCCTTCGTTCTTACCACTCTGCACACTTGTTGATTTGGAACTAGAGAAAAGTTGCTTACAGAGACAAAACCGATCAAATTTCATACCAAGTGCTGCTCAGTGCAGATGGTGTAGTGTTACATATACTTGTGATATTATGTTACCAAAGGCGAACAAGGAGATGTTGTTAAAGTACACCGAAATGCTGCAACACCACTGGCATAACCAGTAATGAGCAAGTGCAAGAGAATGAAGAAATGCCATCATCCCCTTCATGGATACAAATAATAACCGTGTGTAAAGTTTAAGTTACACTCGGCTCTGGCGATCCTTGCACTTGTAATTTTCAAGTCTGCACATGGCAGTCAGTTGATATGTGGTTGGGTTTTTGCTGGAACACGAAAATACCAAAAGTAACCACATTAAAACAATCACGCACTGTCCTCTGAGGGAGAGGGCTGCCCACGTCTGCCAAGGTGCCTCTGAGCACCACATCTCTAATAGGGACCTGCAGTAAACACCACCAAGTGGGCGTCACTCCTGGGATTTCAGCACACGGGCTTGAAAGCCCTCTGTGAACACATTGTCCATGACATTGAGAAGCAGCTGGATGTTGAGGTGGTTCAAAAACAAAAAAGCCTCTTTTGTTTAATTTGGAGGAGCTCTTTTTCACATAAATGTCACAGAATGGCAGATCAATTACAGTCATCTGAAAACCCAAATTGTGCTGTTTGACTGGTGCTTACGTAGGTTTCCATGCTCTGGAAGCCCCCACATATGGCAAACAGGACAAGAATATATATGTATTTTTTTCCTTTAAAGGCTCCCTGTATAAAGAAAAAAAAAACATAAATCTTCCAGTAGAAATCCTTCACAGACATTATATTTTGATTTCTGACAGAAGCAATCAGAGTTGGCAATCTCTAGCCTGAACAGTTGCGGAGTAAAAGTTGAGGTAACAGTGAGGTGCTCTCTGTGGTTTCGGAATATTTCCTGTTCCCTCTAGATTCCTGTTTCACTGGTGTTTTATAGTGAGCTGCGTAAAACGAAGATGGATGAAATTAGCAACAATGTTTGGATTCAGCCTTCTAAAACCAGCAGCAGTGTGTTTGCTTTGAAATCTGATTAGGTCTCCTGTCTGAAGAAGTTGCTTTCGCCTCATTGTGAATACAGATTACTGCAGTACGCTTTGCTTTTGATGGACTGCCGCGATTGCACATTTGACCTCACCCATATCCTGAAGAAGAGGCCCTGAACTGGAAACTATGGAACATCACTATTAGGCTTCCCCAATCTCTTGATCTCCCCTCTTGTTTTAGTGCCAAGAACAATCTTTCGGCCCAGGTCAGAGCAGCATCCTGCTGGTAATTGATGATACTCACACAGCATAAAGCTTATGATGTATCCCTCCCCTGACACCTTGTATAGGAGCATGATAATTTACTGTAGAATGGAGTACTACCACATGTACCATCTACAGTGCTCCTGGGTTGAGCTGGATGGCAAATCTTTTAATTTGTTTTTTCTCGTTAAATTTCAGTGAAGATTTACAGTTACATTGCAAAAGGTACGTAAACAGACTGCGGGTGATTTAACAGATTCATTAAAACTGAGCTCTCCATGATATTGATGGATAAATAAAGTTCCTCATGAACAGAATGATCTCCTTTTATTGCATAAGCATCATGCAGTCTTTTTAAAGAGTGTGTTTGGCTGTGGCACAACAATTTCTTTTCTCAGTTGCATCCAAGAATCACATCATTTTCATCCTAACTTGCTGCAGCTGGTGGAGTTCATTCATTTCAACAGCATTTATTGTTTTGGTGCCACATGAAATGCAATTCACCTTGATAACCTCTGTTTGGGATATAAATAGAGGTTTGACATTCATGAAAGGCGCTGCTATTGTTTACTGGTCTTACTTTCTAACTGTTACTCCAAGTGAGGATTTATTCAGAGATCGCCATGTACGTACTGTAGCTTTCATCCACAGAATAGCTTGTTTTGCAGAAATTGAAAATCATCAGAAAGAAGATTATCCACATCCCCCCTGGTGTGGAGACCAGGGACTATACAGCATGATCTGGAGTTATCACATTTCACTATTCTGAACAATACTTGTGACCACAAATGTAGTGATACCGCCATGTTCTTTGTAATGTCACATTTTAAAGAAAATTACAGGACAAAAAACAATGTTGGAAGAGCAAACATAAGAGTCCTTGTTGGGGAGGAATAAAGGGGTCAGATGTTGTTTTGTCTTCAGTGATATGGGGAGCAAACGTGAGTACAAATCAGTCCTTGTTTGTGTGGCGGACATGTGCCGCACATGTGTTACACCGTAGGTGCTCAGAGTAAATCTGCAGTGTTTTCAGGCTCGCGGGACTGGGCGATACCCTCCATCCCAGTGCCATTGAAGAGGACAGTGCTGAAGTCAGCTCTGGGCTCAGAATCAGGATTGTGGGCTGCTGATTTAT
Source organism: Cololabis saira (assembly GCF_033807715.1). NCBI lineage: Eukaryota > Metazoa > Chordata > Actinopteri > Beloniformes > Belonidae > Cololabis > Cololabis saira. The sequence continues at coordinate 13,201,368 of NC_084589.1, forward strand.
ATCTCAACATGCACTCTGAGTGAGGTGATGCATAGCTAAAAAGTTTACAGAGGAACCATTGAAATTCATATGGGATGCTGGAATTCAGACTCAGAGGGGGGACAACTTAGCTTTGCAGTATTCAATGGCCGGTCATTCATCTTCGGATCCTATTGATTAATATTTTGACGGATATTAGTGCAAGGCCTGTGTTGAGTGTCTTTGGCAGTGTCATCTCCACTCCCCCTGCTTGGATTCATTTGTTGACCAAGAAAGCTTTCAGGGAACTGGGGAGCTGAGGTTTTTCATGGAATATTTGGCCGGTCGCTTCAGCGCCCTTTGAGTTTATCCCATTAAGGTCGAGGAGTACTTTCTGCAAGGCAAATGCGTAGAATGACGGATAACCCCTTGTGCATGCAGATATGCAATGACATCCCTGAAAGCATCCATATATTGAACCTGGAAGTCCTGTGTGGCCCAAGCCATCACTGCCGGCAGCTGCATCTTCTTAGGGAAACACACAAACTTGGAAATTGTGGGCGACTGTTTGTAGTTATTCTGTGTCTTCTTGCTTTGCTTACAGCTTTGACAAGCATTTAGCTCCAACCTCGGTATTCACTCCCCTGGCTGTTTATTCTTGGAGCTGCTGAGAAATTCAATTCAGTTGACTCCAATTAAAAAAAACAACTTGTTTGTCATCAGGGGGAAATTTAAAGGCACATTTATCATAAGATCATAAGAAACTATAAGTATGTATAGATGGCACATGGGTGTGAACCATGTGGCTGTACAGATAAAGATTGCAGTGAAACACATTTACAGAAGAAAAGTTGAAGACATACTAACATGATCTGTTGTCTCAACACATTCTCCAATGTTTGTCTTGATTGTTTAATACCAATTTTCCAAATTTTCCACAATGAACCAGCTTGGACTTACATTTCCGTAAGGGACGAATTAGCATATTGGCATTCTGGACATATTTCACCACTTTCACTTATATTTACTGTCTAAGACTGTGATCTGCACATTTCAGTATGAAGTCTTCTGATATTTATGTTAAGGACATTTAAAAACTGGATGAGGGCTGAAATTTCAAATGGGGTCTTGATTGCTATAATTGCTATGATCTTTCATGGCAACCATGTTAACCACTGAACACTCGAAAGCAGAAAGTTTCTTTTTTAGATTCACATGTTATCACAAAATAACTTTTGTTTGACTTTTGGAGAGAAACTGAGACAAAATCAGGAGAAATGAAAGAATTCCACTGCCCATGTTTTTTTCCCAAAATACTCTTTTTATGGGTATTGGTTGGTTGAAACAAGAGAAACCAATGCAATTTGGCCATCGCATCGCTGTTTAAAATGTATCATTTCTTGTCTTTTTGGATTTAGCTTTGTGGTATTTAACCCATCTTAATGAGCTTATTGGTCTTGTCTGCATCAGTGAGGATGTTTGCTGCCGCTTCCTAATTCAATCTTGTGTAACAAGTATTACAGCCCAATGCACAACTCAGATTACACTCCAACAGGACAATATAATGTACATATTTATGTTTCGTGGTGAAACAATTATGAAGTTTTGATCATGCTGCAGTAAATTTAGCTTGGTCTGACACTGAGGTTTGGGTCTGTATGAACATTATTATGGTTACGAGGACGGTTGAACCATATGTTTCACTGCATACAAAGGCAGGTTTATCTCAAAGGATATCAATATTTTCCTTCAACTCTCAGCAACTTAGAAAAGTTGCAATTCTCTTTTAGAATTGTTTTCTATTGAACCGTACAACCACTAAGCCGGGCATACACTGTGCGATTGTCGGCTCGTTTTGAACCGATTTTCCACTCGTGCGACTATTTTTTGGATCGGGCCAGATTTCAACCCAACCGTTGGTTGTGCCTCGCGCAGTATACATTGGGGAACGACGAGAGATTAACACCTCACGACGAGCTCCTGATCACAAATCGTGTGCTCGCAAGAAAATCAAACGTGTTTGAAATCCTGGTCGCTCCTCGTGAAGGTATCACACAATTGAAGCAGCTACGACCCGATTGGCTCATCCTTTAACAGAGAGCATGCGCAATCTCTGATGTCACGTCAAAAACTATTATTTGTAGTTTAAAGTGTTGCAAATTCACATTATAAATCATGTTTTAATAGCAGAAAAAAAAGACTGCATTTCCCACGTCTGCCTGCCAATTCCTTGTCCAATCATGACGTTGTCTAATCTTTTTTCATTTATCGCCAAACAGAATGGCAGAAATTGCTAAGGCAGCGCGTTTGTTTTTGCTGAGCATCTTCAGTGTCTCCCACTTCGGGATTCCTCCTCTTCCACTTCTTTTTGACGTTGCAGTTCCAGTACACAGAAGTCCGATGTGAGGATTATGAACGTATAGTGTGAACAGATGGGTCACATCAGGGGCGTACAGTGTGAGACCATTACTCGTGGGCTGCGAACGTTTGAACTCAGCGATCTAGTCGTGCAGTTTGAGATGGGGCCGAATCAAACGATTTAAAATATCGTGTATGCCCAGCTTTACCTGATATAGTTTCTGTGGAAACCTAAACATACATTCCATCTTTTTAGATTAAATGTAAACCTGAACAACCGAACAACCAAACCAGTCCCTTAACTAGCCATCCAGTTACCCACCCAGTCAACCAACCGATCAGTCTAACAAAGGGGCAAATCAGCCAAGCAACTAACAAGGTAACCAACCCAACCAAGCAGTAAACTAGTCCTGCAACCAGCTGAACCAAGCAAGATTTGTAGGTCAGAAAGTTGTTTTATCTTCTTTTTTTCCCACCAATCAATTCTTTGGTAAACTTTAGGATTTATGTGGTGTTTTATTTATGTGGTTACTATAAAAAAGTTTATAAAAATGATTCAGCATCCAGAAACTACAGTACTAAAAACACTACATTAATACTATCATTTCAGTAATATTAAGCCTGGGGAACAAATAACATTCAAAAATGAAAATAAATTTAAATACTTTCAGAAATTGTATAACCCATCAATGCATAGTTTGAAAAATATATTAAAAATGCAGGAGGAAAAAAAAAGCTACAACACCAAAAGGATTTTTATTGTGATCATTTAAGTCAGCTTGGTGGCTGCCAATCTGGCTGCATTCTTTAAGTAATTCTATCAAGGACCTTGTGGTTAGCATGATGAATAATACTTGTAAAACAGACCTAATGATTTTATGGGTGCCGCTTTTTATTGCATAAATAAAACGTCCTGAAATGAAACAGGCAACATGAAAAAGGTTTCTGAAAAATAAAAGCTGTGTTTCTTTTTTTTTCTCTCTCTCTTCTTCATTTAAAAGGAAGCTGCTGAGAGAAAGCTGGCTGTGTCAGAAGCACCCAGTAAAAAACAGCAATAGGCCACGGTGAGTGGTGTCTGTTTATGACTCATTTCCACCTGCATTCAGCTGGCAGGAAAAGTTGAGAGTGGACAGAGAGAAGCCAGCGCTAACAAGGGAGGAATTGTGTGAGGACAGAAGGCAGCAGTGTGGTTGTCAGGAAAACAAGGTAGCGGTGAAACTTATTAGAGATGGGCCATTTAGTAGCTGATATTGACTGTTGTCCGCAGGGTATCCTCCACACATGGGCACCTTTATGTGGCAGCTGCTGAAATGACGGAGGAAAAAAAGTGACAGTGAACGCATTCTGACTATTAGGAAAATTCGCATGATTGGAAATTATCTGGTTGTTTTCATTAAAATGTAGCAGACTCATGAGCAGGGGTTCATTGTGAACATATTTTGCCCTCAAATGGTTTCAGCCTCATAAAGAAGTCACACACTTGGTTTCAGGAGGAACATTAGTGGTGACTGGAGGAAAGCCTGTGTTTTCACATTCAACATTTCACTTGGATCCATCTTTGTAAATGAAATGTTTCAGTACTTCAACACCACAAGGAAAGTATTGGAACTCTGAATGGTTGACAAGTTAAAGTCAAACATCCTTTTGCGAAGCCAGGAAAGTATTGCAGAAAAAAAAATAACCAAACACCTTTCCACACATAAGAAACATTGTATGTGAAAAGATATAATGGTTTGTGGCACTTTAACTCCCATTAAAAATGACTTGTACATTATGTTATCTGACACCTTATTGAATAATTTGTATAATGATTCAAGATTCAAGATGTTTATTGTCATATACAGCAGGAAAGCAAGTTCTCTGTGCAATGAAATTATTTATTTGCAAATGTAGAATAAAGAGAAAATGCAATAACTAAAACGAAAATGTACAGACATATATAACATATATAGTACAAATGTTTGTAGTCATTATCCACCTAATGAACTTGATAAGCCATTTCGGAGGCTTTTTTTTTTTATATTGAGGATGCAGACAAAGTTTCTGATTGGTCAATCCCTCTGCTCACAGCTGCGTTGAGAAAGTCGCTGATTGGTCTATCCCTCTGCACGCCGGCTGCGCTGAGGAGGTCTCTGATTGGTCAAGCCCCTCCGTACACCGCTGCGTCATACATCCGTTTCCCTTTCCCACCAACAAAGATGGCGGAGTACGACCTCACCACTAAAATAGCCCACTTTTTAGACCGTCATCTCGTTTTTCCTCTGCTGGAGTTCCTGTCTGTCAAAGAGGTATGAACGATACCAGCACTTTAACACTTCACCGCGTCCCTCCGCTGTTTTAAACGAAAGAATAGGTGGCTTTTAAGCCGCTTTGTGCGCGGCAGCGTGCTGAGGAGTTGGTCACATTTTCCCTCGGTCCGTACAAGCGCACCGTGTTAACCGGAAATGGGGAAGTCGATGTTAAAAGTAAAAGCCCAGACATGCATTCCCATTACTAAACCTGAGGAAAAAGTTGGCGAAAGTTGAACATAACCTGAAATAATTAAGATTTTTATACATCGTTATGGTAGAATATATGTAACGATGAAATTAATGGGAATCGGAGTCGAAACTTTTTTGGATGTCTTTAAATTTGAAGAGAACAAACCGGAAGCGGAATTGTGAATTTCCCGGCAGGAGCTGTTGCGCGTAGAAGTTGAGCAACGTGTCCGTGAAATGATTAGATATTATCAATCCCACCACCCGATAGAAAACAAACGGTTCATAAATCATCTTTTTAGCTGAAAAGTTGTTAATTGGATATGCCTGCGCCTAAGTTTTAAAAGCAGAGAGGTAAAACCATGAATGTTGCCTCTGTCCAACCACTGAAACAGACAATAGCTGATGATGCTACTCATCAAAACGAAACCTACTCTAAACCGCACAAAAGAATACACAACTGGCTGTATAACTTTTTCTTAGAGACTGTTTACAAATTGCGATCCCCAAATAAATAATGCAATACCTTCACTATCACAACTGTACTTTAACATGTGCAATGATAATAGAGTTGAATCTAATCTAATCTGTACTGTACCAAAATGGCTACAGCTCACTATTGTCTGATGATACAACTGTCAGATGGCACCCACGTGCTCATTTTTTATACCGTCTATTTAAAAAAAGATGGTATTATTTTGGTGACACTGCAGTTGGCGATATTGAAATTATTGAATGTTGTTGACTAAAAACATTATCCATAATTCTGAAACAGATGTAACAGCTTTCGCCCAGTAAAGGTTGCGGAAGGCCACTTTTACAGGATAATGGACAGACGCAAACGGAAGATCTATCTGGAACTCCTGTTAGTGGAAATGCACCTTTTTATTTGCCACTCTGCGCCTCTGTTTAAGATAGACAATGCACCCATTCAGATAGAGCTTTAAATGTAACAGTACAAAGGAGTTTTTTTCATGTTAACCCTTCACAGGGCAGTGAATGAAATGCTTGAAATTTCAATTCTAGGGGGTATTGGATAATAATAAAGGACCCCTATTAACATTGTAACTTTTTTTGTAATCACCATAGACTGTTGTTCTATTGAAATGACCACATTTGGTCACTTGCCCAGTAAAGGGTTAAAGTATCACTTTCAATTTAGTTTGAAGTTATAATGTATTCATTTTAAAAGTTTTGACTAGTTCTAAAACTTTCAGGACACCGGCCCTAGGACCAACTTTGGACACCCCTGCTATGGCGGAATGCACTGAGCTAACAATTGTACTTTTTGCTGCGGTCGCTGCTAAAAAAAAAAAAAAAAAGTCAACAATTACTAAATGAACCCTGCGTGTCGTCACCCGTCGGTTTTCTGAAGGGTGCTTTTGAAGCCCCTTGTTTTTCCTTGCAGTGCAAATGGATGCAACAAACAACACCTTCACCCTTATGTCAATTGAAGTTAACCATGGCCTCCAGCTTTTTCAGCTGATCCACCTGGGTAGTTGCTGGTGAACATTTTGGAGTGTAATATCCCATTTCAAATGTCGTTTTGGTAGCAGAATCAGAAATTACAGATTCATTTTGCTGATGTGGAGCTAGCACAAGCTGATTGCCTAGCAAAGGTTCATAGCATGAGGATAGCTGACGAGAAAGTGATGATGGCTAGGTGATTGGCTAAACCAGCCGCCAAATAAAAGTCAACACCCCTAAATAGAATAGAAAAGCTTTTACATTATACGCAGTGTACAATGAAACATTGGGTGACTTATCCCTTTTTTAAGGTGTAATAAGAAAATTTGGCAAATTTAACATGGGTCAGTGGAGATTGATTCAATTTTGGAGGCAGCCCCCAGTGTTCAGTTGATGAAGTGCAACTTATTCTGCATCGGCCTCAATACAGAAGTTGGATATTTGGTGCCTGATTTAGACTCATTTGTACATTACAGGATATTTCAGAACCTCTCTCCTCTTGTTAATTCTCAGTCTGCTGGCTGCTCATGTCTGCTCACAAGAGGTGTTGAACTTGCTGACTTGGGCATTCGCTGTAGTGATCATTGTTGCCATGAATTTCAAAGTGATGTAAATTATTAATCACTTGCTTCTGTCCATAGAGGGTTTCAACTGTTCTATTGTAGATAACCACGTTGTGTACCATGGAACTACTCTGCTGTGAAATTCTATTCTCGGCACCAGCAGCCAACTTGATTTCATTGTTATACACGTTTCCTGGCATCTCTTCTTAAAATTTTCCATGTTCCTAAATGAGTGCTCTGATGGATTGTGGTGTTCTTTTGTATAAATGATGTGTTGCACAGTCACTGTGTCATTATCTACATTACCTCACCATCACAACCCGTAAGCAGTGTTTCAGACTCAACACACTTTAGAGGATTACCATTCATCATGGTGGGGGGGATACAAGGTAATATCCACTTTAATGTTTTATATGCATTCAGATGAGCCATCTTGGCACTAAATTAACGGCTTTTGCTGTCTGAGTGTACGACTCTCCCAGGTGGCAGTATTTGGTAAATAGGTATTTGCATTATATTTGAAGGGGCTGTATCATAAGGGACATCTTATTTAAAGTTTTTATATTCTTAAGAGTGTCTGGGTGTTTTAAGGTGACTATCTAATCACCAGTTCTGACACAAGAAAATCCTGTCACGATTTCACACAGCTCATTTAAACGATGTGCCTTCGTTGTGCACTGTTTGTAAGCACGGAGGCAGATGGGAAGGTCCAAATTGATGCACCGCTGATGTGCCTTTTTGAAAATAAAATGTAATTTTGTAAACTACTCTTTTGGATGAAACTGTGACACCCATCTCTAAGCAGTCACAATGAATAGAACGAAGTAAATGGAGAAAGTTGAGTCGAGCAGCAACATCATCTTCTAAAACTAGCTCTTATAAGCAGACCTGTAAAGTTGTGGTTGAAAACGGAGCGGTTTTATTGTTTCTACATGGTAGTTTGAGCAAAGTGAGTTGGATCTTTTAATAAAAGTTGGTAGCGTTTGAAAAATTAGGGAAAAAAATGTGAATATTATGTCTCTGTCACAAAATCTTTTAGGCCTCAGGAAAGGATATTAAAATACGTAACCTTATGAAATACTGCAGCTAGTGAAAGCTGAAAGTCTGAGTCAGGTCGCAGGAAATCTGATGAGGCACTAAAAATTAATGTAGTGGAGATGATTTATTTCACGATGATTACAAAGAATAACCAACATGCCATCTGACTTAGTACAAATATGTTTTTCATGTTGCTTTAATTAAATCAGCATCTTAGTTGTAACACATCTAAGAGACTGAGCTTGTCAGATCCGGAGGAGTGTATATGGCATAAATTATGGGATGCATAAATTATTTTCATTATCAAGCAAGTATAAATTTCATTTTATTACAAACAGTCAGTGTTTGTAACTTGGTCACAAAGCTTTCTCACAACGCACCGATTTAGCTTTGTTCTTTTGATTGCTGTGTTTTCAGATCTACAATGAGAAGGAGCTGCTTCAAGGAAAACTGGACCTCCTCAGTGACACAAACATGGTGGACTTCGCCATGGATGTGTACAGAAGTCTTAATTTGGACAAGGAGATTCCCCCGAGTAAGTCTCAACACTTTCTTGGATGTGCTTTGCTCACCTCTAGTTCTCCGGGGGTAACATGCATAAATCTAAGCTATAAAGTTAATATTGCTGGATAGACATCATAAAGGCCTCCTGCTAAACAGCACTCACTCTATTCAGAATTGATTTAGCAGTAAACTTTGTTTTACTGCGTTTTCAGTTCAGAGGTCCAGACCGTGTACATGCCGGTTTATGATCTTGCTGTAACTAATATCTTTCTTTATCTTCCTCGCCGCAGCTCTGAGAGAGAAGAGGACTGAGGTTGTGGCTCAGCTAAAGCAGCTGCAGTCAGAGACCGAACCCATTGTGAAGATGTTTGAGGACTCTGAGACAACAAGACAGATGCAGTCCACCAGGTCATTGATTTCTCATCATAACTTCCATCTTTATGCAAAACAAATGTTTTGTGTGTGACATTGATCCTGGGAAAACCGACATCAGTTTAGTTTTTTTCATTTTGTATTGTTGGTTTGTTGTTAATGTAGGGTAAAATGAAAATCCTCCTTTTGGATGAGGAAATATCTGTCAGTCTTGTGTTGTTTTTTTTTTTTTTTTCTTCGTGGCATTCGGTTTGTAAAACAATAGGAATCTCATCTGAGGTTAGTGAAGCAGCGTCTCTCCAGCCAGAAGACATCTCGTTGCATTACGTTGATGCGTTGGCTTGTTCTGTAATATAAGGTCTATATTAAAGGGTCATACAGTTCTGGAAATGAAAAATGGGTCAACATTTGAACCCTAGTGAAATGTCTGTTGGGATTAATTGACCCTTGCAGCGTCCTGACCACAAACAACATAATCAAATAAAAAAACTTCTCGTCATGTCACCCATTTCATTTTGAACAGTTGGCTGATGGGATGATATGATCTACTGAGTTTTATTTGGACAGCTGCTGAAGTCAACAGAGTTCAGATTTCATGGTAAATCATGCTGCTTACAATCAATCCGTCCTTATTAGATGATATGGATCATGATCACCATGTGGATAGCCATTAATTTATCCTCTATTTGTTTGGAATTTTTAAAGTAATCCTTTTTTCTTTTTTTTTGCTTTTTGAGTTAACAGAACTGATGGTCTTGGTATTTTTCAGCACTGAACTTCATTTCTGAACTCTGAAACAAGTCCAAAGCAGAAATTATACTTTAATTATTGATAAGAAATAGCAGATCTGTACAGCGTTAGAGTTGCAAGCAAAAGCTAGTACCACCTCTTGTGATCTTTTGATTTGCTTATGTGGAAAACAAAGCTAACTACAATCATTATAGTATTAGGCCAGTGCAACCTCAGATTAACAACATATGGTATTTCTCACCATACCATTATTTATGCAACTTAAATGAAGCCAAAGTAGCAAATTACCACCATCACTGCATAGCTTATACTCACCGATACTGATGAAAATGAGGGAATTGATCACCAGGTGGAGAGGTAGTGGCTTGTTGTGAGTTGTTGGGTAAAGCTATCTGTGAAGCACATATTGCCAAAATAAGACTAATGCTAATTTTATGCTGGAAAATCACACTAGACGTGGCACGACTGTTGCTAAAAATAACACAAGCTATCTTATTAAGCATTTAAAGAGCGACCACAGATCAGTACTCAGTATTGGCATATACTTAAAACCCAGGTATCGGCATCTGCATCAGTAAGAAAAAAAATTGTATCAGAATATCCCTAATTTTAGTTGGGGTTGAAACCTTGAGTCCTTTCATTTTTTTATCAGCCTTTCTGATGTAGATTAGCTGGTGTCTTTTGATTGTTGTCCTGTTATGTGACCCAATTACAACAATTTTTTAATAAAAAAAAAATTGCCCCTACAGTAACCTAATCTACAGTCGAATTTGTGGGCGACTCAATACTGAAATGTGAAAGCAATAACAAACCCAACGAACCCAATAATCACCCCACCACCGTGCATGACAGTTGGGACGGGGTATTTCTGCTTAAAAGCTGTTTGGTATTTGTCAGACAAGACACTGGGTGTCTAGGGGAAACTGCTCGGCATTGGTCCATCTGTCCAGACTTTTTAGACATTTTCCAAGAAAATTCTTTCATAGTGTTGTGAACATCACTTGTGCCTGCATGTTCTCTGTAGACAGAATTGGCTTTCTCCAGGCAACCTTTCCAAACAAACTTCAGTTGTTGATTATACTTCAGATTGGGCTGTCATAGACTTTTAACACTTTACAAGCTCAGTAAGGCTGGATCAGAGATTTTTTTCTTTCTTTATACATATTTCTCTGCTGGGATGTCCACTCCTGGAAAAGACTGGCATTGTCTAGAGTTTTATAACCGTTTCCAGATTAATGACAATTGCTTCTCTGAAAACAGTGCTTATGTCTTTCCCTCTTGGCATTGTGTTAGCACACACCTTAATGTTCTACACCAACAAGGTGCCAAAATATTTGCTTTTCTGGATGTCTGGACCACTGCTGGTGATCAGTTCATCAAAGGTTAATGGCCAGCCTCTTAAGTCCTATGGAAGTAGTGAGGAGGTGTCTAGTTTTACCCACATTATTATGCTCTTATTATTCGCTTTGTTTGTTAAATTATTTAAAATATATATATATATATATATATTGTTGTTCATCTGATGTGTTAACTTAATATAAAAACCCAGTATGATAAATTGAGTTTTAGATATTCCTTTTTTTTTAAATACACACACAAAAGAGCACAGGAATAAAAAGAGGGGGTTACCAAACTTAAGGGTGGGGCTTATTACATTTCAGAATTTCAGAATATCTAGCTTTGAGGAGATGAACACTCCACGCTACATGGGAAGCGATCACGGAGCTAGTGGAAAATGGCCATCTTCAGTCTCCAAGAAAAGATGACCTGACTTGAAGCACTGAGGAATTCAGCCTCAGACTGAAATCATTTGACGCACAACGCGTATGTGCCAGTGAATGCAAACTCTCTCATTCCTATTATAAAACTGCATTTTCCTGAGAAACACAAATAGTTTCAATGTGGTGTCCACATAAATAGATTTTTGGTTGCAGGCTTAGTAGTAAAATGCATTTGGGATACAACAGTTTAGAAGAGCCAGTGCATTCCTTTATTTTGACAAACCCAAAGAGACACTGAGGCTGTGCTGAGAAGTCAGTCCTCGCTTTATTTACCAGACGCAATTTGTTAGACATGGCTTTCGTAGATTTAGCGAGGCCAAACCAAATGTGATGAACCGCCCATCACACTGTTTTAAAAGTGCTTTCTTTTTTACGTGGCTCTTATTTTAGACCTGAACTGGAAAAGTATAACAGACATGGGTTCAAACATTAGGATGTTGCCAAACGGCCTCTTAACAACTGTCTTGCTGTGTTTCTTTCAGAGATGGACGAATGCTCTTTGACTATTTGGCAGAGAAGCACAACGTAAGTTGGCCCGAAATACTCGCATCTCCCTTCTTCCCTGTGTTTCCCATGGCTCTTACGTGAACCCGCGGGCTGTTACGCGGGCAAGTGGGAGGGACGGGGCTGAGCAGGGAAAAGTAGAATTACTTCCCAAAACCCTTAACTCATTTTCAGGGTTTGTATGGCTTGCACAAATTCTGTGGACATTTACATTCTGTGGTCAATTGTTAAGAATAAACGGAATAGCTCGGGACTCGTGGATAGAGCCGCAAGAATGCCGGAGGTTCTATATTTACCAGGTTGTTTGGCTTCTTACCCTCCCCTCCATTGCTCCCCTCCTACTCCAGGATCCTGCTGTCCTCAGTGTACCTCCACACAGCCCAGGCCCCGAGCGGGCAGGCCCTCTCAGCAGGGAGAGGACGACAGCCTTTATTTTGGGTTTTCTAAAAATCTGTGTGAATGACGTGATGTCACTGCACACTGTTCTCATGTAGAGCAGTTGAATACAGGAAGATGAGTAGGATTGGATCAACAGCCCTACTTATAATTATGATTTTTCTCATTCGTGGGCGTGTTACTATTCCTTGACACATCTGCGTCTCCCGGAATGCAGCATAGACATAAAAGCAGAGGTGGACAGAGTACTCGACCCCAGTACTTGAGTAAGAGTACAAATACTACTGGTCAAAATTTACTCCGTTACAAGTAAAAGTAGCTCAGTCAAAATATTACTCGAGTAAGAATAGAAAAGTACTTGCTTTTAAAGGTACTTAAGTATCCAAAAGTAAATGCTTTTAAATTTACTTTAAGTAAAAGTAAGAGTAAGAGTAAATTTCTTATTTTTCCACATCAGTAAATTACTATATTTTTTTCTAAATTAATTTAAGGATCTTCTAACTCTTGTTTCTGAGAATTAACTCTTTGAAACCAGCTGCACTGATGTGCTGCTTTTAGAACCACAATGTTATATAAAACCTGCAGAAACACCAAAAACAAATCAAATGAATGAGATCATAAGAGGACAGCAGATGATGCAGAGTTTATTAACAATCATGAACTGAAACCAAATGAACCTGCACCATCCAACTAAGTCTGGATCCCCCTCAGGGGAGGCTTGAGTATTTCCGCTTTACGTACATCCCAGTGGAGAGCGTGCACTGTCATAGGTCTCCTCCTTTGACAAAAACAGCTTGTGTCCCATAGGATTTTAGGGAAGAAGAAAAAAGAGCAGACCTGTAAGTAACAAGTACTTTTCAGCCTTCCTAGAAATTTACTCGAGTAAAAGTGAAAATATTTGTCTTGGAAATGTATTCAAGTAAGAGTAATAAGTACCAAAGAAATCTAATACTCAAGTAAAGTACAAATCCTCTGGATATGTACTTAAGTACAGTACTCAAGTAAATATACTCCGTTACTGTCCACCACTGCATAAAAGACATAGAAATGAGTACATGAGCACACCCTAAAGTGGTGAAAAGAGGACTTCACCATTGAAGACCAATCACCATATTTCTATTAGCAGGGGTTCCGAGTGGTTTCGGAGGGCTGTATTATTGACAGATGCATCCATTTATGAAGAATCAGCCCACAAATAATTTTCAGAAACCCCTACGTGTGGCCAAAAACGTCTTCAGAGGGTTTGGTATTTCATTGTGGCCCTGAAAAACCGATGGTAGTGGACTCCACGTCCTCGCAGAGTGCCAGTTGTTTCTTCTCGTCCATTGCCACCGCTGCAGATTGCACTGTTACGGAACAACAACAGCCGCTTTCGCTCCGTCAAGGCTAATCTAGTTGTTCCAGTTTGTCTTTCATCTTCTCTTTTGCCATTGTATTTATTTTATTTTCTGGGGTTTGGAAAACGCCAAGGTAGTGCACTACTTCACCAAGCGGCACCGAGTGATAGTTTGCTCAATAAACCAAGCCTGCGGTCGGTGGAGAAATGAGCTGATTATGCAAGAATGCTACATAAAATACAAAACCCGATGCACTGCACATCATCTTCATAAGACAGTGGCTTAACAATATTTACACAAGTTAAAATATAGCTAGATAGATGCATATAGAGTAAGGTATGATCTTGTATTGTGGTGCTTTATAGTGAGTCCATAAAACTAATTACTTTCACAGTAAAATATTATTTGAGCCAAAACGATAATTAAATTGGGGGGAAAATGCTCGGATATCGTTTGTCTTGGGCTGACAGTGATTCAGGTGTTCTTCGTGACATTGAAACTTTCTTCTTTCCCTTGTAGTTTCGCCAGGAGTACCTGGACACGCTGTACCGATACGCCAAGTTCCAGTATGAGTGTGGAAACTACTCTGGTGCTGCAGAATACCTCTACTTCTTCAGAGTCTTGGTAAGCACTCAGCTTCAGCACAATCATGGCTAAGTTACCTTGACTCATGATGTTTGTTGAAAAGTTAATCCGGTACTCTTCTGAACTTGAGATTTATGACATCATTAGGTAGATGCATCTTTTATGGACAAAAATATTGGGGTTTGTTGCTGATATTTAAACAAAATAATTGTAGATGATTTGTAATGTTCCAAAAGGTCTTCAAAAAGCTTTTGAAACGGAAGACATCCTACCTTTCCATTGGTGATCAATATTGACCCCAGCTGGTAGCTTGTCTGCGTCCTCTTAAAAAGGGTTTGTTTGACAGCAGTGGGGCTGGACCCCATACTGGGATATCTGGGTATCAGTCTGTTAAGTGGATACTCGGTTTTCACTTGACGTATACACATCTATTTATTCATGTACTGTTCTATGATGGTTATTATATTCTTGTAATTTGCTTAACAGCCAGTGAAGCGCTCTCCCTGGCAGCGATGCAGCTCTCCAACAGTAGCGCTTCATTTCATTTAGCTCTTAAACAAGATGGCATGCAGGAAACATCAGCATTTAGACAATACTCACCGGATAAAGTGACACACACTCCAAGATAATCACTTCAATCAAAGAAGGCCAAAGCTATAGTTCTGCGTACATATAATCAGGAAGTCCCCATAAATCATACGTGCTCAGGTCTAATATGAACTGGAAGCTGCTGGAACATTAGCAGGAGTGTCTGCATTGGAGTTTTACTTTACCAAGGCGGTGTCAAACAAGAAAACCCTGTTGGGAAAGTGAGACCGGTTTTGCGGGGGATCTTGCAAGTTTTGGTGTTCTTTTGTTTGTTTTTTGTTTTGGACTGGAGAAGATTGAGTTGCTTCACTGTCATGATCAGAGGTGTGTTTGGAGGAATAAAGTTGCTGTGTTAAACCCAGAGAACACTGCACCAGCTGTTCAGCACGGAGGTTGCTGCTACATGCTCCGCTGCTGTTTTGTGGATGGAGTCATGACAATCAGACTTTGTCATTTTAACCTCAAGCCATCAGTGGGACCGGGAGACAACGGTGTTCCAGTGGAACAACCATCCCCAACATGCTTCTAACAGACCAAATGGCTACAGTAATGACCTTTTCCAAATTATACCTTGAACATGTAGACTCTCCATTAAATCTGGGCCCTTGCTTGGAAATTAACTTGTTTAATTGATCTTTTCCAGTCATGTCAAATTGAGTTTTCAACTGTCACAGTTCTTTGAGAAATATCTCTGAAGGTCATCAATAATATCTGGGTGCAACTTGGATATTCAGCCGCATATTAAGGTTCTGTATTTGTATTTTAGGTCCATATTTTTAGTTTTTTGTTGCTTTAAAAAGAAATTATTTTGAAAACCCCAACAAAACTTTTTTCTGTAAAAACAATAGCAACAAAAATCTACAAAAGAACAAACAAACAAAAAAAAACACCATCTCTGCCTCCGAAGAGGAAATGTCCAGAGAAATAATGTGTCGTCCAATATTCCCATGACATTTCTGTCCAATTCTGTCTTGAAACATCCTAATTTAGCATCACATGATTCTTGTAGGATTGCTTTAATTGGTCTATAAGCAAATGCGTGCACAGGAGTTAAAAAGAAAACTTGGAAGTAATTGAATGTCAAAAGCTGACGTCATTGGCTGCTCAATTCCCGTCACGTCTTCTATATTAAGAGACTGCCGCTTTTGGATTTGAGTGGGATGTTTTACTGGGCCAAGTGATCAGAGGCGAGCTGCATAATTTGTCCATAGTCTTCTCATGGGGCGGGGCTCATCAGACAGTTTATTGATTTTTAGAGCACTGGCCAGAGACTCCCCAGTCACGACTTGTGAGCTCCAGCGCTTAGTTATTCAAGGCATCGTTTACTTACTATCAAGAGGGTAACGGGCAATTTGCAAGGTGCCTCTAAGAGGCTGAAGGTTGATCTGGGGACAAAATGGAATGCTCATTATAACATTGTCATAATCACAATGTTCCCTCCTCATCTTTAATGATGATCTGAAGGAAAAAAATATATATAAATAGAACCACAAACCAGAAAAAGTTGCAACACTGTGGTTGATTTTAAAGTAATCACATACTACATTTTTTTTTTTTTTTTTTACTGCAAATAGTATGAACCCAAGATTTTTCATCGTTCTTGTCTCGTCAACTTGGTGTCATTTGCTGGTTTTAATCCATTACTGCATTTCAGGCCTGTGGGATGTGCCTGAAGAAGTGGTTGGGACTTTTTGTAATAAGATAGTGGTTAGAAGAAATAAATAAAGATTAAATTTCAAAAGCATTATGTCAGCAGGTGATTTGATCATCATTTGGTACAAAGCATTAGCCCCCGTCTGAAGTCTGTTTCTGACTTGAGGTGGGTCACATTAATGAGATCATTGATCTCATTTGTAGCTCAGCAGATCCGCCTACAAGTGAAAAGGTTAAGTTACTTTTAAAACAGGTTTTATTCTTGCTTGTTTTCTTGCTGAGAACCTCGCTTTGTTCAGTCATCACATTGTCGCCTCTACTGCGATGTCCACCGTAGCTGTCTGAACTAGACTCATCCTTGTTGAAGTGTGACAGCGCTCTAAAGAAACTGGGGTGGGACTCCAAAGATACTTTGGTTTTTGCTGATTTGTAGAGATGGGATCATGACTTTCGACGAGTAGTCAAATATTTCTTTAAATTAAATTGAACCTTCTATTTTATCATTGAAAAAAACGATTTTGCGCTGCTTTTAGGTTATTAAATGAAGTCTTTTAGACATTGGTCGTTTCTCTTTTGAAGTTCCTCTCAGCTTTGTTCAGACATGTTTGTGCATCACGGCACTCTCTGCGGTTAATAAACAGCTCTCTGCCGTTCACATGAACTTGGACAGTGAATCCAGTGAAGTATCATAACAAAGTCTTTGGAGTCTTTTCAGTTTTCTAACAACATCATGATGAATAAGTCCTATTTTGAGAGCCAGATGAGCAGTGGTCATGTGAAACATGGCAGGAAGGATTGGACTTTGCCATATTGCCGTAATATTTTGATTGTCAAAAGAGTTTCTGCTCTCCCCTTCTGTGTCGAAGGTAGCATGTTTTGAAGTTGTCGGCACAGATAAAAAGTGGTGATGAATGAGTAGGCCAGATAGTCGTGGTCTGAGGTGTTTCTGTGATGTAAAAGTAATTGCATATCTGAACAACCTACTGAATTCAATAGTTCCCCAAGTTTTCTTTTTTTTATTCTTCCAAAACAATTAATGGAAATCAGTAGGGCTGGGCGATATGGACCAAAAGTCATATCTCGATATTTTCTAGCTAAATGGCGATACTCGATATATATCTCGATATTTTTTCTGTGCCTTAATTGGGGTTTCCCCCAAAGCATTATAGCATAGCATCTCTGTTAGCTTCATTTTTTTCTGAGGCAAACCCTTAAAAAAACAGTCAGTTTTAATACAAAGCCTCGTGCCAAATGTCACACAGGTTCCTTTATTAACAGAGGTCTGCACAATATCAAAATGTATAAAACAAATGAAATAAAAATAAACTGCCTGCATATATAGAATAAAAATGCTTCTTGAATAAAATAAAACAAATATCCCTTTCCTGCATAACAATTAAATTAAAATACACTGTGCAATTAATACAATGTAGACAGTAACAGGCAGACTTTTCCACTGAGGTTGACAGTTAACATTCAAGTCAATTTGTCACAAAATAAGCTATATCAAAATCATAAAAAAAAGGAAAAAAAAAATTATTATTTTTTTTTTAAATCGATATAAACGATATTGTCTCGTACCATATCGTGTTTGAAAATATATCGATATATATTAAAATCTCGATATATCGCCCAGCCCTAGAAATCAGTAATGTTTTATTTATTTATTTATTTTTTTTATTAGTTTGCACACAATAAAAAGTAACACTTGCAATCAAAATAGTAAAACAAATGTGACAGGAGAGGTCAAAAAGCCAACAGGCTTATGCAGCGGACCTCCCCTCAATTTAGGAAGTAAAACAGTAATTACAAAAAAACAAAAACGATAATGTGCTACAATTATGTTGCTAAAACCATTGAGAAGGAAAGTTTTTATTTTATTTACACGATAAAGTAATCTTTCAGATTCCTTTTGAATAGCTAAAACAACAGACCACTACTGTGCATATCTGTACATAGTTTTGTAATCCCGGCACTCGCTGCAACAAAGAAACAGCCAATAAAGTGAGAGATGGCTCCTTTCCTGCCCCCAGCCACACAGACCTCCCACCCTCCCTTGAGCCACAGCCTCCCTGTCACACCTCAGCTGTCTCACCGTCCACCTCAGTCATTGATCCTGCTCCGTCGTTGTCTCCTGCCACACCAGGAGATGCTTGCCTCCCCGCCAGTCTGTCTCTGGCGGTCGGGTAAAGAGGCACCTGGAGAGACTGAGCAGATCTTGAACAGATCACATAGCCTGTGCAGACCAGCTATGTGGGATTCTGCAGCAGCTCTTCTCTTAATGACTGCAGACTTGTGGCTCTAAAATCACAAAGGCCTTGGAGAGACTCTAATTGGCCCACCTGAATAAACAAACGAGCACCTTCCACAACCCACTGCAGTATATCATTGTGGGGTTGGAGTTGACGATGCCATCATACACCTACTTCAATGAGCCCCCAGTCGTCTGGACAAGGCAGCACTGTGAGGATCATAGTTATCGATTTTCTCCAGTGCATTTATCACCATCTAGTTAGCATTACTATGCAAGAAACTCCAGAAGACACGGGTGGATGCCTCCGCAAATAGCTTGATTACTAACTACCTGACAAACAGACCACAGTTTGAGACATGTGGTCAGGAGCACCACAGGGGACTGTACTCTCACCACTCCTCTTCACGCTGTACATCTCAGACTTCAGTACAAGTTGGAGTCCTGTCAACTACACAAATCCTCTGACTCTGGGGGGTTTATCACTGATGGACAAGAGACTGAGTACAGAAGACTGCTGGGCTGTTTTGTGGCATGGTGTGGGAGCAATCATCTCATCTTCAATGTTAACAAGACAAAGGACATGATTGTAGATTTTAGGAGAGCCAGGATTACATCGAATAGTTTTTCCATCATTGGAGAAGAAGCAGAGGTGGGGGGTATAAATACAGCAGTGTTTTCCTGGACTGGAGATACAACACTGATGCTGTTTAGAAGAAAGGAGAAAGCAGACTGTACTTGTTGAGAAGGCTTGGGTCTGTCATTATCTGTTTATCTGCTGTATGTATTGTGGAGAGTGCAATCGCATCTGCAGTCATCTGTTGGAGGAGCAACATCAGAGCCAGTGACTTAAACTGAACAAACTGGCTCTGTTCTGGGGACTGTTTTAGAGCGTCTGGAGCTGGTTTTGCAAAGGGGGACACTGCATAGAATAAAGAAGATCACGGACAACCCTGAGCATCCTCTTCACAACACAGTGATTCAGCAACAAAGTGTCTTCAGTCAGAGGCTTCTTCAGATCCGCTGCGGTTCAGACCACAACAGGAGATCCTTCCTGCTCAGAGTCTCTGCAGAGGTTTTATTGCTAAACCTCTCTTTGTTGTAACCATGAAGCTCAGTCATCCGGGAGGGACTTGAGAGTAGAGCCGCTGCTCCTCCCCGTTGAGATGAGCCAAACAGATAAGGTGGCTCAAGGATCTGGTTAGGATGCCTCGCTGGAGAGGTTTTCCAGGCACCTCCCACTGGGAGGAGACCGCGGGGAAGAGCCAGGAGACGCCGGAGAGACTGTCTCTCAGCTGGTCTGGAAATGCCTTGGGTTACCCCCAGAAAAGCAGGATAAATTGGCCTGGTAGAGGGAAGTCTGGGCTTCCCAGCTTAGGCCACTTCCCCAACCCCAGATAAGCAGTAGAAGATGGAAGGATGGATGGATATCTGCTCTAGTGGAATAATAGAAGAGACACACAAGAACCAATTTCCTGTTGACAACAAGTAACCTTACGGAAAGTCATTTTAAAATGCATTCATATCCAGTTCTAGGTTGTAAGGATAATTTCCTTCTTTGAAGGCTCCATGCAGAACCTTTTCATAGTCCTAACTGAGTCAGCTTGATGGGCCGTCATCCCTCACTTCTTGTGTTGATTCCACCTTTTACTGGAAGAGTTTCAGACCTGGAATACTACAAATGCATGCATATTGACACATTAAAAATAGTTGACAAACAAATGGTTGCTTTCATGGTCTTATGATCCAAAGTTTAAAAAAAAAAAAGAATTTTGCTGATATTTAGTTTTACAAACACAGACATACATATTGATCAGTTACCAGGTTCTTTTGTATGAAGATGCTTAATGATCAGGATGGTCACTATGGAACTTGCATTACGTGCATTATTGATATTATCTTTACCGGTTCATTAGTTGCCTGCTTTGAAGCGGGATTTAACGTTATGAAGGTTTTGTATCTCCATAACAGGAGCTCATTTCTTTTAGACATTAATTGTTTTTCAGTTTCAAGGAGAAATGTATCTGTTTTGACCCTTCTTGATGATATCTTGCATTGTTTCATGTATTATTATGTTAATTTCAGCTAAAGAAGGTTTAGATGAGTTGAAGCAGTCCTCGTAGTCATTGTTTCCAGTGTCATTGAGTTGTCTGTCAGCTTTGGTTTGACTTTGGTTCAGAACTTGGCTTTGTGGTGAAGCTGGCCCTGAGAGAATGGATGGCGATAACATCAACATTTACTCTTGTCAAGAGGGGAAAGAAAGACATTAAGACTTTTAAAAATTATTATTCTGTTGTTTTTAGCATTTAATAATGGATGTATTTCCCCCTGTCTTTCTGATGTCAGTGTCTAGCCGGAGTTGAGCACATTACCAAAATGTCCCCTGCTCAAAAACTTGGCAGCGGCTCTGAAGGTTGTTCTGCTACAAACAACCCCCTTAACCCAAAGCAGTTGAGTAGTTTGCCTGATGGGGCCTTTAAAACTCATCTGCTCTGCGCTGTAATGAGAAGAGGTGTATTTACGATAACAAATAATTTGCGTAAAAAAATAAAAAGGGCTTTAAAGAACGGTCTTCATAAACCTCGCGACGGATGTGTCGCTGGTCCAGCACCAGCTGTTTGCGGCTTTGCAACTCGTTCTAAATAAACCAAAATTGCTCTAATTGAGTTTAGTTGCTTGAAATCCATTGTAGACCTAATCTGATTTCATCTCTTTTATTTGTTTTACCCCTCCGATTTTTAGCTTGTTTTCAGGCTCTGTAACTAGATATTTGTTGCTTACTCTTTACAATGCAAGAGGTTTTTTTTTTTTTTTGAAGAGGGTATAAGTAGAAATGGACTTCATTAGTTGGAGTCTGTGTACTGCTTTTACCCCCCTCCCTTTCTTCTCAGAGCTTTTGTGGACCTCCCATCCTCACAGGCCCCTTGTCTGTCCCTTTCTCCCCCCGTACGGGTGAGGTGAGGCACCACCATGTTACTTAACGTGGGAAACCCAGTCAATTAAACGAAGCAAGCCAGCCTTGCAAAATCCATGCCCCAGGTCTTGTTACAGTGTGGCCTAGCCCGAAAAGAGCAACTTATTCATATCATCACTTAATGCAGGGATTGAATGTTAAGAATAAAGATTGAGTATCCCGACAGATCCCCAACACAGTAAATTTATTGTTGCTGGTCAGTCAGTGAAAATGTGCCCATTTCACAAACCAGCGGAAACTTAAGGTAACTGCTGGAAAAACCCAGGTATTGGACTTTTCTAGCGTGGCCGCTAGTGAAAGCCAGACTCTGTTTGTGTGTATGTGTGTGTGTGCGCGCGTTTGTGTTTGTGAGGCGAAAGCTGCCATAATGACCTGGAGGTCAGCCAAATGTAGTGGGCTGGGACTTCCAAGAGAGAAGAAAATAGGAACCAAAACAAAACTCTTGAACAGATGAAACACTGACCTTTATACCAACAGTGTTGCCAGTTTCTTCTCAGGGATTCAATAATAACCTTACTTGTGACTTCTGCACTTAAAACGTGTTCATTATGGGCCTGAATTGGGCTTTGATATAGAGGACTGTGTTGCTCTGATTGGATGGAGGGACCCACTTATCAGTCATCCTCTCCTTTGGAGTATTTACAAATATTTTCTTCTTTCCTGTCATCACTTCATAATATAGCAGCTCATTAAAATGTTAACACATTGTAGATCATTTTTATCAAGCAGAGAAAAAAAAAATCATAAAATAAATAAAAACAAATAAAATAATAAAAAGAAAATAACCCTAACTAATGTGTGTGTCCTCAGTGGAAACCTGCTGTTTTTTTTAGTGTTTCCTTCACCCGTGCGTCTGTTGCGGCTCAGCAGCTGTCGGATGGTGAAGGGGGGGGTTCACTCACCACCTATGCTTCTCCGGGCGCTCGGCAGACGCCCACCCCGACTTCCTGCTTGACTCATGTCACTGCGTCTGGTGTTTGCTGTTATCGTGGACTGGTGTGGCGCAGAGTTTCCCATGAGCACTTGGGTGTAGACCAGCGTCCACTGCTGAGGTTTCAGACACTCCCAACCTGTGTTTCATTACTGGATGTTTTGTTTGTTTGTTTGTATAAGGTCATTCTGGAAATCAGAAACGGTAGCCTGCTTCGTGTTGGAAAGTCCTCTCAAAGATGTGTCTTGTTTGCATATTTCAGTGAAATTGTCTGCAAGAATGAAAGTAGTTATCATTCTCTGGCTCTGACCTGAGCGTAAGCTCCAAAAAATGTCAGTTGAAGCACTGAATTTAAGGGAAGTTTAGGCGCTAGATGATGATGTATTTCAAATTCTTGACAACTGGCCCATCAACTTTAACTATTCTATATAATTTCCCTCGTAATCAACACACACGACATAAAATCACAACACTTTTACTATAGTCACTTTTTCCTCAGCTAAGATTACTGAGCATTTGTTTTTATTTCTCTGTAGGCTATTATAAAAGTTAATTCTGGTATACATACAAAAAAAGATGGAGTTCAGCTTTCCTCTATTAAATGCTCATTATAATTTAAAAAATACCAATATACCTCCGTAGCGTATAAGAAGGGAAATATACTGTTTGTTTTTTTACTTTTAAAACCAACAGCATTATTGAATCAAATGGATCAAGAGCTCAGTGGAACAACTGTTAAATCAGAGGGAAGGTGATACAACAGCTAACTAAGCCTAGCTGGGTGTTTTCAAGAGGTTCTTGTACCTATTACAGAAGAACTGACCTCCGTGTGCTCAGATATATTTAAGTAACTAAAACCTATGGGTTTTTATGAAGGATAATTACCATACGTACATGGTTAGTGGTAATTTTAAGTAGTGCAGATGTGTCTGTTTCATTCGCCTTCAGAAATCTTTTCATCATTTCTTTGCAACAATTCAGCAAGTAATTCAGCAAGCAAGTGGTGGTGTGGTATCCTACAAACACCTGTTAAATTCATACGTTGAGGGTGGGGGGTTAGACTCATTCCCACTCTGAAGGTGTAGAACATGTCGCCTCCACCAGAGCTGCAGCTCCCTGCGTCCCTGCAGCTACATCCTCTATGAAGCAAAAGAAACCTAAACTACTACAAACTGATAACGAAGGCTCTCATTGTTCTGGGGGTTGTACAGGATGCTGGAGCTCATTTACTAAAGAAAAAGAATGTTTCATAAATGGAAACCATATTGGACGACACTAAGCATCGTCTTCATAACACAGTCATTCATCAACGGAGAGTAGCTTCTTCAGATCTGCTGTAACGCACTGTTACAGCAGATCCTTCCTGCAAGTGGCTACAAACATCTACAAAGACAGAAAGTTAACTAGTTGCCACAACTTATAGGGACCCTTTTGGACCCGGTGTTATTCGATTGATGGTATAATTTTCTTTGATCATTTGCACGCTCAGTCTTGGATACCTGAATACTCTTAATATCCAGGTGGACACTCGTTAGGTCACACGCGTGCATTGCACTTGTTCGGTCCCACAGGTGTGGGTCACTCTGGTTCATCGTCGCAGACTCGCTCCGTGTGGGATATCCATAGGTTACACCACACAGCTCTTGTTTGAGAATACCTGAGATGCCCCCTACACCGTTGTAGATGAAACACACACACACAAAGAGAAATAGTTTTGAATATTTGTTGTAAAGTCTCTGCTGTGGTTATGCCAAGCAAAGCGGACTAAAATTCAATTTTCTGTCCGCGAGGAATTCATCCGATCTGAAGTTTACCGTTTTTCTTTCTCCAGGTCCCGTCTACAGACAGGAATGCCCTGAACTCGCTGTGGGGGAAGCTGGCCTCTGAGATCCTGATGCAGAACTGGGAGGCAGCCATGGAGGACCTCACGCGCCTCAGAGAGACTATTGATAACAACGTAAATGCCCCACTTCTCAGAATTTGATACTGCATTTAGATTCCCTTACATAGACTCCTATATTGACATATCACTTGCAGCGCGGCCCTGCGGCGGCATTTTATTTCTCACCACATGCACTCATCTGACTGCAAAAGAACTTGGATCAGAGTATCAGGGCCGTGTTGGTATTTGATTGCCATTTGGAGGGCAAACACAAATGAATTATTTTTTATTGTTACTCGCCAAAAATAACACCTTTCTTTCTCTCTTTCCTGGTCCTCCCCAGTCTGTCAGCTCTCCTCTCCAGTCCCTCCAGCAGAGGACATGGCTCATTCACTGGTCTCTCTTCGTCTTCTTTAACCACCCCAAGGGAAGAGACAACATCATTGAGCTCTTTCTGTATCAGCCACAGTAAGTACAATTTGCTTTACAGTTGATGTAATTGACAAAATAAAAATAAAAAAACTTCTTGGAATACCGGGAAGAAGTTGTAAAGATAAGATCCACTACACAAAGGAAGATGTGGTTACAGTGGGCGTTTATGGTGTTTGTTGCTATGGGGATAATGTATCGCTACTCTGAATTATGCGTTTGATTTATTTCATTGTGGTTTGATACAGCACATAGATTTAAAACAACAAAAAAAAGCTATCTTTTATGATATGAAGTTAAATTACCGTAAGCAATTTTCTATAACTGCATTTCTTTGGCCGGTGGGCTTTTTCATGAACCCTGCTGGTATTTTTAAAGTGGTTTCAGAAGCGCGTGTTTTTCGTGTGGTCTGTTTACTCTCCAAGCCCGAGACCCGGGCCATGTGTATCGCAGATCGGAAACTTTATACAGTGTGTTAAAATTTGCACACCACCTATTTTGATGTCTTAACCCCTCCCCCCGTTCTGATTGTAGCCTTGTGTAATTGTACAGATTGGGCTCCACATACAGTATGACAGGCAACCACAACACAGCCCACTCAAATGTTTGGTTCCCTGAATTTTACTCAGTTTTTAATTTTATTGTGGAACGATTAAGGAGGCCTGCCCAATAATTACTCATGAAAAGCTCACCCAGCCATCTGTTTGGACAAACTGAGGTAGTTTTGTGTGCTTCGCATTTTCACAGTGTAGAAACCTCATGTTTTCCCTGCTCAAGCTTGGCTTGGTTTGGCTCTTGTTTCCCATCTCTTGACCAATACTTCCTTTGGCTGGAGTCTGTGACCAGCGGCTGGCCTTCAGCTCCACATTTGACCTCCCTTACCCCTCCAGTCAGCAGATGTTCTTCCAAAGCCGTGCGTAGTATCGACAGGCTGCACAGGCTGCAGGAGAAGTGATATGCACTAAAGGATTAGGACGCAGGTGCAGAGCAGGCAAATATCACCGAAATAGCACACGCCGAGCGACTTTTATCAAAATCACTTCCAGACGAGCTGTGAAAAGGGAACGTCTCTCGCTTCTCCTCCTCGATGTCCTCACACAGCCCTCTTGAATAAAAAAAATATGAAGTCAAACTTGCCTCAAACCTCAAAACAAAAAAAAAAAAGGAAGCGGAGTTATCCCCAAAGAGGGCTGGGGTGAACACCACAAGAAGTGCATGGTACAGTGACTTTTGTGAGATGGCTTGTTATTGGAGCCCCCAGGAGAGTGAGTAGGTGTAGGTTAATCGGGAACACAGCATGAAGCGTTGCGGTCTTCAGCTGGAGGCAGACAACTACAAAGAGAGGGAGGGCGCTCCTAAAACCAGGCCAGCGGCGGGCTTTGCCAAGAAGCCCACTGCTGTTTTTAGACTCAACATCACAGCTACCACAGGACCCCTGTCCCTTTAATTGATTCAGCTAATTAAACTGCTGTCAGGGCTGCTTCCCTCAGTCGTATCTATGGGAGACCTGAAGGCGACCGTCCCACTTCCTCTTTTCAGATTAGATGTGGTCGGGCGACTGGCGGACAGCTTTGGAGACGCAGGTGACGAACATTAATGACCCGCCTGACAAGGAAAGTGGAGGTGTTACGCAGACGTGTTGTTGCAGGATACTCTCCCGAGTCGGCGAGGGATCAGAATCAGCCTGTAACCGCATTGTCTCTCGTGTTTGCAGCCCCTCTGCAAGTTGACCTGTGGTTAGAGCATCAGTCCCTCATGTATTGAGTTTCAGCTACTGGGCAGGTCCCTGCTCACTGATCTATGTCTTCTTGCCAGGGTTTTCTCTCCCCCCCGCCCCCCTCTCGGAGGATTCTAATGAAAGAGACAGCTTAAAGCTGGAGCCCATGTGCAGAAATGAAGGTCCTGTTGGGACATTTATCTGTTTAGCTGCAAAGGCTTGTTCTCCGTTTCCAAAGATCACGTCTTTGCTTACATTGGTCTAATAAGTGATTTACTTTCCTCTCCCCGATTCCAGATACCTCAATGCAATCCAGACCATGTGCCCCCACATCTTGCGTTACCTAACCACAGCAGTCATCACGAACAAGGATGTCCGTAAGCGTCGGCAGGTTCTGAAGGATTTGGTGAAGGTCATACAGCAGGTAATTGAGTTTTTTTTGTTTTTTACCACTCGGTGTTCAGAAACTGCCTATGTTTATTTGGCTCTGAAGGATGGATAAGTTGTCAGCACTTCCTTTTAATCACAGCAGGTATTGTATTGTGTCCAGGGGTCAGGAGGGGTGTCATTACTTTATGAACTTTATTTACAACCATATGGAGATCTGAACATGTCTAAACTCAAGCCTCTATCATATTTATTTACTCATTGTTCCAAGACGGTGGTCTATTTGTCTACCTAGTTATTATTGTTGGTGGTTTGTAACAGTTTACATGCAGATGTTTGTTGCATTTTAGGGAAACAACCCCTGTAACATTATAGATTTGGAATTAACTCCGACTTTCTTTCTTTTTTCAGGAGTCTTACACCTACAAAGATCCAATTACAGAGTTTGTGGAGTGCCTCTATGTGAACTTTGACTTTGACAGCGCCCAGAGGAAACTCAGGGAGTGTGAGTCGGTGAGTAACCACGACGGTAGTCTCCCCAAAAGTCTTTTCTTTTTTTTCTTTTCGTTTTTCCCTTCTGTTGCTCCCAAACCACGAGAAGCAGTTTGGTCCTGATTTATTGTTCCTCTCCGTGAAAATATCAAGGTCCTCTGAAGACATTTGATTTGTGGGTCATACTTCTGACCTTTCTCATAGAGCACTGTGGTCAGTGTAGGTAGCAATCATGTGATCAGTGTCTGACTGTCTGTTCTGCATGGGTCAAATAAAGACAGACCAGTAATAGTCTGGGCCTCGTGTTGCACCGATAAAGAGGTCTTTCTGGATTCAGCGTGACTCAGGCTTGAGTCAGCTCTTACTATGGCTTGTCATTGACCCATCAGGGTAGTAGTTAACAGTAAAAGCTTTATAAGCAAAAGTCTCCGCAGAGGCGTGCAGACACTTGTTTCTGTCATAGCACCTCTATTTTGACTGATTGTTTTGGTTTGTAAAGGCTACATGTCACTGTGTTCCCTGATGTGAAAATAGAGCATGAGTAGTACACGACAAAGGGCAAAAACTGCAACACATTTGACATTTTTCATCTTTTCCTACTCTTGTTAAAGTCACCTTTTTATTTGCAGCGTGTTCAGTTTTGTACTTATTTAAATGTGTGGTTCACGTCTTAGTAAAGAATTTATTTTAGTCAAAAACCCTTTTTTAAGGTTTGTTTCATTAATCTGTTCTAAAAAAATCCCTGCTGCTATGGTTCATGTTGCCCATAAAACTTCAATCAAGTGTCATTTGGATCAGTCAAGAATAAAACTGCCCATAATTGTGGAGCGATGATGGTGTTTGATGTTATCTGTCCAGCTTTCACACGTGGCTTGTGAGCCATTGACCGCTCCACATCCACCTCCCGCTTATGTTATTCATACTGGTTTGAATATTTAAAACATCTCTCACTAAAATACCATAAAGATTTCCTACTGACTCTTACAAAATGTAGTAAACCACTGAGTACATACCGGTAAGCGTATTACATTCACTTGAAAAATATGTTCTGTTTTTCTGATTTGACATCATTTTATTTTTAATGAATATCTTTTTTTGGTTGTTTTTTTCTGAATTGAAAACATAATTCTTCTTTGTTAAAAATACAGGCTTTCTTTGTTAAAAATCCAGACTTTCTTCGAAAAAATATTTCCTGCTGTTTTTCAAAAATTAACGACATCATTTTTCAATAAAACAGGCTTGTACTTCCTTGACTGATGGGAACAAACATGCCCCGCTTGTGTAGTTTAATCCCGTTTTTATTATGTGGTGGGATTCAGATGTCGGGAGATCATCTTGTACTTGAGTTTTATAGATATGGTGAAAGAGTCAAGGTTGTATTTTGGATGCAGTGTCATGTTGCATTCATTATTCCAGAAGAGCTCATTAATGCGAACAAGAATGTTTTTCTTCCTTTCATCAAGACTTCGGAATAATAGAAAATATTTTAAAGCATTTTTTTAAATCCAGAGAAAAAAAAGTCATAAATAAAAAATCATAAATAACCGAACCCCCCTCCTCCCAAGTGAATGCAGAAAGTGAAAAGGAAAACCTTCATAGCGGTAGAAGTCCAGTAAACCCGGACTTCTACCACTGGCAGATCTTTCAGCTTTTCTGCTGAGGGTGGCCACCGTGATCGAGGTGTTCCACATATTGATTTGGGATAGGTTTTACTTACTTTGCCCTGTCAGACACATCCCTCCCATTTATTCCAGCAGAGACCAGAACTGTGAGAACCTTCAGTGGCTGGATTCTTGCAACGTGAGGTTCAGAACACATGAACACTTGACAGGGCTGGGGATGGATCCAGTGAACTTACAGTTGGAGAACAGCCAACTCTACCCACCCAGAGAGATGTGTGGTGAACGTTTAGTCCTTTAGACCTTCAAATACCATTCAAGTGACGCCAGCCAACATTCGCACTCATTTGTACTAAATGGGTTGTGTCAGAACCTCTGGCCTGTTCGTCATTCTTTGCCGCCTGGCTGCTCCTTCCACCGTTCTCTCTTCCACACCCAAATCTCCTGGGTCGGCAGTCCTAACACCGCCCCTGTGAGCTCTGTGAGCTGCTGACGTGGAGATGGCCGTTGTTCCGTATGAAGTTGTCTTACCTGATGCTAAATTTGATCGTTGATGTCATGTGTTGTTTTTAATTTATTTTTTTTAAGCGATTTCTTCCCATATAGTGTCAATTATCTGTTGAGAAATGTACTCCCTGCCAGAAATCGGCAGCATTTCCTGGATTCCATTATCATTCTAGTTTCCTGCCATCTCTTTTTTTTTTTCTGAATGAGTGCTATGATGATTGTGGTGCTCTTACGTGTCAGTGACTGGTCGCACAGTGAGCCGAGTTGTTATTTAACTTGCCTCGCTTGGTTACCAGGCTACTGGATTGTGAGCCGTGGCTGCGTCAGCATTTTGGTTGAGGTCAGATAGTCCACCGTAGCATTAGATTAACAGATTCCACTGCCTGAATGTCTTCTCATTAAACTCTGTTCGTTTAGTTTATGGTGAGTTTAAGAAATTGTAACGCGGCAACAATAAGCACTAGATCTTGTCACAGGGTTTAGTACAACCTCAGTACCTGAAATTGCATTAAATGTCTATTTTCTGTGTTGCTGGCAACAACGCAGTCTTTGTTTCTCTCAACATTATGAAAGTTTTCGTGCGAAATAAACTCAGGGGACCTGCTCACAGAAAACTGCTCTACTGCAGCACCGGAGAACCAAACTCCAAAGAGCCGTGTAGAATTGATTGATATTATATTTCACTTATTTTATTAATTATGTTTTTCATGCGAGTGCTGTTGCCTGTGCAGCAAGTTTTGAATATGATTTCTGTCAGATGTGCACGTTGTGGGCAGATTTATAGAAATGTGTTGATTGGTAGTTGATTTATTGGAGGAGACACCCTGAACTGGATTCTGGATTTGTGCAGTAATCCAATGTAAAGAGGCCATAGGTGTAGGTGGATGTGGTGCGATAGATACAGATTGTTTACCATTATGATCCCCAGCATGCTTGCTGTACATCTGGTTTTCACAGATCAGTTGATGGTTTGGAGCCGACAGGGATAAAAAGCTTAACTTGAGTTTAAGCGGTTATTTTTTTCTTCATCGACCTCCTGCTGATTAACCCTCAAGACGATTGTAGTCAAATACAAATAGTCCTTATGCATGGGTACATTTTATTTGTGTGTTTCATATGCTATCTTGAATGTTCAGTTTTTATTTTAACCCATTTTTTCTTACCAAATACAAAAAGGCATCAGTGTTTTACAAAAAAGTATCCACTCAAAACTTGTTATATAATAAATGAGTCTCAGAAAATTCCAATGCGTTTTCCAAGATGAAATTAGATTTTTACTTTGCAAAGGTCGTCCAGAGGTTTCCAAATCATGACGTGTGAGTCAACAATACGGAGAGGTAGCCTGTTTCAGGCTAAGGTATAACACCCAGTCTCATCTGGTTTTAACACTTTGCATGGCGTGAGGCTAATGCAAAACTCAAATATAATGAGAAGTGCATGAGTTGTGTTTACTGACTGTTCTGTGTTTGAAGTCAGTTAATGCGCAGGTGAGAGCTGGTACCATTCAAGGTCCATCCTATCTCTGCACATCCAGTAGGCACCAAAGCCCTCCACTGACCGTGTCCAGTTCCCAAGTATGTTTATGGAGGCAGGTGGTTCCCAAAATGTTTACCAGCGACTTCAAAGCTTTGAGTGTGGTGATCTGCAAACATGAATATTTCCCAAAAATGGCCACCTTTTGAAGTCAAGGTGCTTCTCTGCTTTCAAAAAATTTAGAAACCTAAAAAGGGATATTTTACACAGCGATTAGGTAAATGGATCCTTCACTTGCATGGACTGTCATCTTGATGAGACCTTGCAACACATCAGTGTGAGCCATTGAGACAAGTGGCATCCGTCTATTTGCTGATTGCTGTAATAGCACGATCTTGGTATTGTTTTCAGCTCTCTTGTGCTCAGTATTCTGTATGCCATAAAAACAGTCGGAGCCAAGTGCTTTCAAATGGGGAGTTTAGTGAATGTTGTTCAAGCTGAGCATGTTCTTTTTCTTTTTTTTTTTCTTCTTCCTTTTTTCCCACCCATACTGGCATCTGTAATCGCTGTCAGATGTGAGATGCATGCGTGTCAAAGAGTGAAAAGTATAGGACTACCTATAGTGAGGTCCGCTGAGTGCGAATAAAAACGCTCTTCAAGGCTTTCCTAGAATTTGTTTAAGCTCTGTGGTCCAAATCCCAGATGACAATAATTACGGCACTTAGCTGTTCAAAGTTTACCGGCCTTAGATAAGCATTGTTTTAGCTGAAATGCGTGTTGCCTGATAGGACCATGTAGTTTGCTTTTATTCGACCAGAACTCTCGACAGATAGGAGCTTTTTTAAATTTAAATAAACAAAACTGGTAATTCTTCAAAAACTTTTGATGATAGAGGTCTGCGATGTGAAATGGCTCTGGAGAGTTGGAATGCAACAAGTGCTGAGAAATGTGAGTATTTCACACAGTTGTACCTCTGGGGCCATCGCTGGGTCACGAGCGTTTACAGCAGATGAAGCTCGTGAATTGGCTGAGTGTCAGCGAGTCCAAGCAAGGCTGTTGTTCTCACTGGAAATAGGAACAAGTGACTGACGCAACTTGCTGTCATCCTCGAGCTGAGTTGACCTGATGGCACTGCATTTCTTGGATAATGGGTTCAGTTATTTAAGTCAATTAATTATGCAGAATTGATACTAAACCACAGGCCTAGATGACCAGCTCTAAGTTGCTGATGATACTGTATGTCTGTTGCTGACTCTGGTCTTACAGTATTGCTCATGTGCTGGAAGTAGAATATTAAAATATGTTATTGATTTAAGGTATTGCACTTCACTTGCAGATTGTACTTTCATCTTCGATACATTTGGCAAAAATAATGAAAAGTAACAGAATTCCACTTGTGTTATTAAACTGATGGAAAATAAGAATAAGATGTTAAGTCCCTACACGCAGCTCTTTCAAGACAGGACTAATGCACCTTTATTATGCATCAGTAATCTGTTGTTTAAGTACAAAGATGGGTGGTGGTCAAAACGGATGCATCACTAAAGGGTTGCAAATGATGTGCTAATGTATGCAGTTTCTCAAATGACCACTTGGGGCAGGCTCCAAAAGTGAGCCACTCCCCATGGCAGAAATATAAACATGTACAGCCTACAGTGATAGTTTACAACCATGAGAATTTTAATATGATAGGTATAATGATATGAATCTAATATATTTACTATAATTTAGAGCATGTTTTTTCAGTGGCTGCTGGTTATGGTTAACTGCTACCTGGGTGACTAGTAGATGGCCTTTAGCTCGTCGGGTGCTTTGCCTAGCAGCAGCCAGAATAGCATGCTCTTCCAGCTGAGCCACCCTCCATGTTAGCGTGCACCTTTTTTGGTTTGACTAACTTTGCATGGGCCCAGTTCTGACAAAGCTCCGGGGACCCCAAAGCCCTGCCCAGTTAACCTTTTCATTGGTTAGTCCAGGGTGCTGCCGGTACTCGTTTCAATTTCAGCAACACCCGTTTCAGATCGGTTTGGCAGCAACTGAAATGAAGATGAGTAGATATATTTGATCACAATGAGAATGTAAGGTCACGATAGTTGGCACCATAGGTTAGCATGAGCCAAGCCAAGCCAAACAAGCTAAATTGTGGTAACTGAGCTAGACTGCAGGTGGCTTCGGAGGTTGCTTGTTCTGTCCATTGCAGAATAATCAGGGTTGGGTAGAGTCAGGTCCTGCCAGTCATAAAAAAAAAAAAGCATAAAACCTATTCAACAAAACCTCTGGATGACATCACAGACAGAGGGTCTTTCCTGGGGGTGTGCACAGCCGGGTTTACAATGTGCGATCTAGACCGTCTCAGACAAAAGATGCACAGTGGTGGGAAAAATTGGCCATCATACATCAAAAATGGTGGCGATACAACTCAGTGAGACGGGACTAAAGATGAAAGATGGAACCAAAGACTGTCTGATATGATCTTCTGGCAGCGCCAGATGTCCTCCGACTCTGTCTACTAACTAGCCAACTAAAATGCAACTTGAAATGACATATCAACGTGACCCAGTGCAGTTCTGTCAAAAATGGGAGTTGCGGTGTCAGAAGTCTCCACTATGAAGACATTGGAAGTTATAACACATAATGTTTGTCTCTGCGGCCTGGGTCACATCCTGGTGCGCTTACAAACAATGCTCCTGTCAGTCCAATAATTCTGCTTGGCACGCATGCTGTCCGTAACCAAACATCAGTGCCACCGTATCCTGTGCTTGATTTTATATGAAGTACCAAAGGGGAACAGCAGCAGTTTAACAAGCTGGTCTTTTTTGTCTCAATTGTGGCAACACAGTGCAATAAGGCATACAAATTCTAAGAAGCTCACAGATATAAACCACTGCTGTTTACTTCTCGACCACAACCGGATTTTAGATAAGTGGAACTTGATGGATGGATGGATACCAAAGCAGTGTGTCAACTTCAAAAGAGGATTAGGGCCAAAATAAACCTTAATACTGAACTTATTTGATTAGGAAAAAGGTTGGGATTTCACAGAAAAGTCATATTACATGAAAAAAGTGCTAATCTTTTCCAGATACAAGTCACAACACAAGAAAAAGAAAAATGGATAGCCAAATACTTCTGAACCCTTTCTTGCAAATTCTTTTTAAGACATTTTATACCTGTGATAAGAGCTGTAACGGATCAATCTTCGATCCTAGGCTTGTCATGTAAGCCCCTAAGGATCCATTTGTCTGACTAGAAAAGTAAAGTTTTTCAGCCTACTGTGGATTGTGAGTACCTTTTATGGCAAACAATAGTGGCAAAACATGTGGAGCTGGAACTTGAAAAGCCTCTTCCATCTTTTAGGTTCCCGGGGAACTTTGGCATCCCTGTTGACGCGGTCCAAGTAAAACAACCCCTCACCCCAAACCTGGAGAGGGTTCGGGGGTGAGGTTGCTCAGCAATCATCCCCCCCCCACTCTCCAGCTGTGCATTCACTGACCCAACAAAGGCATAATGACCGCTTGCCAGTGCGTGCTTTCACAAAGCATCATGGTATTTGGCAATTTGAATATGGTCTCATTCTTTTACTCCACAGTCCCGAATGTCTCCGGTCACTGACTACGTTATTCAGTCAGCGCTAAAAAAAAACCCAACAACACTACAATTACAAAAAACTTCCATTTCTACCTGATTGTTCCTGAGAGACGCAGCAGGGCTGGCCTCGGTTCCTCTGTGGCTGCTGGTGTTGGGGTATGCGGCTGTGGCTGCGGCAGACGGATGCCAGCTGGCTCTAGCGGAGGAGGACAATGGCCTGGCTTCAGCTGGTGAAGGCTACTCCACGCGCTAAGTACAGCAACGGGGTTTTACAAGTAGCCGGTGGCCCAAGTTCACTGACGAAGTTTGTAATGCGGTCCATTCCAGCCAATCCTTGCCTCTCCTCCAACCATTGCGGTTTAAAACCCAGTGATATTCAAGTCCACAAGGCATTTACGGACCACTAGGGAATTCTCCAACGACCCCTCCAGGACCCTAGCAAGAGTTTAACCAGTTTAACCAGTATTCCACGGCCCCGACCGAACCCTATAATTGTTCCTCCTGAATCCAGCAGTCAGCCGTCATCCAGATTCTCTGCAGCAGCACCCCTGCAGACTTTACTAGGGAGGCTGAGGAGAGTGATTCTCCTGTTTTTGCCTCCAGCTTTCCTTCTTAAAGAAGGCAACCACCAGCCGAGTTCAGAGGCATTGCTCCCGTTAGAAACGGCTGTTGGTATATCCAGTAGCTCATGTGTTTGTATGTCTTATCATTTATATAATGTATACTAGGGCCCAATCCCAATTCTCCTTCACTCGCCCTTCTTTTCTCCACTCGCACTTCTTTTCTTCCCTAAGCCCTAAAAAAGAAGGGGGAGATTTTAGGGCACTTGAGATCTAGGGCACTTGGCCCAGGTGCCTGTCCCAATTCTCCCCCTACCCCTCGTTTTCATCCCTTCCCTGATCAGGAAGCTGAGAGCCAAAAGCTGTTTTAATTTCAGCTGTAGCGCTGTTAATATGGCACTTTATTAAGTTTTAATATTTTTTCAGGTATAATGGTAACCTTAAGATCCCCAACCGGGGCTCAGTTTATCCAAATAACGCCTGTTAAGAAATTTGACCCGATGTTTTCGGAGATGAGAAGAGCCGCCGGCCCCGGGGAGCAGCCTCAGCTCACAGCCCGAGAAGAGACGTGTCCGCCGGGTGAGGCTGCTCCGTCAGCCCCGGGAGAGACACTCTCTCCCGGGACGCAGCTCTGTTGAGAATCACGCCGGCTGAAATAAATCATTTAGGAATATGTTGGTTTAATAGATGAAATCTAACAGTTGTAGCTACGCCTGTTAAGAAATTTGCTCCGAAATTTAGAGATTTCTGTCTGCCGGGTCCGGAGCTTGGGTCCGCGTTAAATCGACGCAGAGCCTACGGCGTAGGTTGCGTAACCTCCGCCGTAGGATCTGCGTTGGTGTAACGCGGAACCATAAATCCCTTTATTCTGGCGTGATCTTCCGCAACTTTATCTGAAAGTGTGTAAATTACCCAGATAACAGCTGGATTACTTTGTGGTTTCTGAAGACTATTATATCAGAAACATCCAAAACAAATCTGACGAGTCACAGGATTATTTCTCTCCATTTCTCTGAGAGCAGTCTGCCTGTTTGCCTTCGGTCGGCGAGTCAAATCGACGCAGAGCCTCTTTTTTTCATACCCCCTCGCTCGCCAAGTCAGCATCTGAAATCCCTCGATTTGAAGGGGCTATTCTCAGCCCCTAGCCCTCGTTATGCCCCCTCCCCCTAGGTGAAAAGAGGAATTGGGACACCACTACCTTCACGGGAACGCGCAAAAGTTAGGGTTAGGGAAGAAAAGGAGGGCGAGGGGGAGTATTGGGACGCACCCTAGGGCTGGGGATCGATTCAAATGTCAAGAATCAATTCTGATTCTTAAGATTCAGAATCGATTATCAAGATTTGATTTGATCCGATTCGATTCCGATATTGATTTGGGTTAGTGTTATTAAAACTGTTTTTTGAGCTGTTGCATGAATTATATGACTGTAGTTATGCTATTTTGGTTTTTAATTTTTGAGCATTTGGTTTTTAGCATTTTTTGCAAATGTAACTCCAAGACAGTATATAAAGTAATGAAATATAGACAATTTATGCAATTATAACCTAACACTGTAATGATTTCATACCTTTAAACATATTTAAAGGAAAAAACATGGCACCATTTATTCTCGTGTCCAACAAAACATTCCTTTTTTGGGGATAGACAAAAAAATAACCAAAAGTTGTAAAAAAAAATCCATCTTTAGACATATGAATCGATTTTTAGGAATTAATATGAGAATCGATTTAGAATTGGGAAATTGATTTTTTCAACACAGGCCTAATGTATGCAATGTTCCTTTACGGACTAATAGATTTGAATTGATTACTTTCTATTTCACAGGTTCTAGTGAATGACTTTTTCCTGGTTGCTTGCCTGGAGGACTTCATTGAGAACGCACGACTCTTCATCTTTGAGACCTTCTGCCGAATTCACCAGTGCATCAGCATCAAGTGAGACACTAAACAATCTGCACACACTTAAACCCTTGTTAGAACCAGTGAACTTCACAGCTTCATGGTGACACACGTACTGAGGAATGAAAGGACATGCTGTTTCTTTTTTTTTTTTTTTTCTTCTGCCATCGCTAGTAAGTGGTCCGCAAACAGGAAGCAAGTAAGTCAACTCTGTGATTAGAGGAATTTTCCTCGCCGATAAGTGTTTGCTGCCCCGTGCGCACACAATCGTGCTGACCCCACCCACCCAGAAGATTAAACATTATTTGCTTTAACTACTTCCACGTCTCCTCAGGTTGCTCTGCTTGCTTGACTTTTAAGACCACCTGTCCAAGGCCACCTCAGTTTTGTTCCAGGAAGAGGTCAAGGTTTAGATGACTTTAGACGGTTCCATGTGCTGCGATGCAAGGAAACATTCCAGCTCATATTTGTTGGTTAAATGGAGATCAGAAGGCTTTGAAGGTCTCAGCTGAGTGTAAGTCTGAAATTCAGTTTAGTTTTCAGTGAAATTCAATTGACCTTGGATGCTTCCCCAAAACCAAGAAATTTACTAAATGCTAATTATAGCATTAGTGGAGAGAAAAGTAAACGGATTATTTAAATTGTCTACAATTAAGAGAGATTATTGGATTTGGCTGCCTCGTGCATCAATTATAAGAAAGTGGCAACCATAAAGACAACATTCACTCTTTTCAGTCATTAATCCTCATCTTTTTCTAGAGGATATGTTGTCTTTTGTACATATGTCGTTGTGTTCTTTGTGTTGTTTCAACAGTGCAAACTCACCACTTTCTCTTCAAAAGTAGCTTTTATTGGCCCTTGGTTGTGTTGTAAACGCTGAAGAGTTAAAGGAAGGACTGCATCATAAATATGCTCTATAAACACATCGTGGAAAAAGGGAATTAACTTTTGATGACACAAAAGAGATTGCACTGACTGTTATATAGAGCCATGGAGGTCTGCAGTCAAGGTTGAGCTATGGAACATGATCAGACCCCGTTGAAATCTCCAGTTGCAGATTGTCTGGAATTGATTAGCAGTGCTGGTCCCTGTTTTGGCAGACCAACTGCAACCTGATCCATTTTTCTTCTTAAGGTTACTGGTAGCACCAAAAGAGGAAGCCGAACTGTGATTTTTGTTTTGTGTATTGAGGTTTCCGACACAGGAACACAAATTGAGGGGCAGTTTGAGGGAATTCCATGTTTATTTTGGTGACTGTTATGACGATTGACAGAACATGTCTATTTTTGACAGAGACCCAAATTCCAAGTCATTAGTTCCCTACCCTAAAGCCGACTGCACCCAAGCGTGGATTTAAATGAATTTGATGGCTGCTTTTAATGAGCACATTTTACAGCTGTTGGCCATGATGGTTTCACAGATACTTAGCTCGCCTTTTGCCCGCAGCTTAGGACAAAAAAAGTAGACTAGAAGTTGGCGTAATTCTGCTTTTTTATGCAGTAAAAGGTTATGTAAAACGTACTGTAGGCAGAGGAAATGTGATTCAGTCTGCACTTATAATTGCCTAAACACATCTTTTTGTCTAGACTTTTGAGTGTCCCGTGTGTTTTCAATTTAGCTTTGCTTTCCTGGTTTGATTTACAAGCTTTATTCCTGTAGTCCTTCCATCAGTGTTTCGGTGGCAAGACCCTGCTGTGACCTCCAATGCTCACTTGTTTTTTAAATTTTTTCTCTTAAGGTTTTTTTTTGTGGCTCTTGTGGCCTTTATTTTGAAAGTGGCTAGACAGGAAACTTGGCTAGCGTGAGGGGTGAAGACGTGTAGTAAAGAGCCACAGGCGGGGATTCGAACCTACGCTGCGCGAGGGCGACAGCCTCTGTCTAATGTAAACAGAATTAAAGCTGCAACCAGTGATGAACGGGCCCTCGCGCGTGCAATTTTCACCCATAAAGATCAAGCACTCAAAACTAAGTCCGATGACGCCACCCATGACTCTTTATGTCAAACCATTCAAAAGTTATGGCAGAAAGTAGGAACTATCAAATAGGGACCAATCAGATGAAGGGGGGGGTGCGCTTTTTGGTGTCTAGCGTTGCCACGGTAACGCTTTTGACTGAGAAAAGTAATGCGCGTCGTCTCAGGATGGAGACGCACATTTTGATGTATAACACACCTGGGTGCACGTTACGGTTCGGGCCGTATTAACTGCCGAAGGAATGGCATAAATTGCACCAAAATGACACGATTAATTAAAAATGGCCGACTTCCTGTTCGGTTTCAGCCATGGCGCCAAGAGACTTTTCTTTAAGTTGTGCCATGATACAGGTGTGTACTGATTTTCGTGCATGTACGTCAAACCGTATTGTGGGGCTTGAGGCACAAAGTTTTCTAGGGGGCGCTGTTGAGCCATTAGGCCACGCCCATTAATGCAAACCATTAAATATCACATTTTTCACCAGGCCTGGCTTGCGTGCAAAATTTGGTGACTTTTGGGGCACGTTTAGGGGGGCAAAAAGGCCCTCATTTCGTCGGAAGGAAAACGAGGATAAAAAAAAAAAAAATCCTACAGATACAATAGGGCCTTCGCACTTTAAGTGCTCGGGCCCTAATGATGCGGGATGGTGGGCTCTGGGTGGGATGTATTGATAAGATGAGGAGGTCCGCAAGCTCCTCATCCTAATAGCAGAGGACTCTGTAAATCGGATAGACCTTCTCCTGCACCCAGAGCTCCATCAGCCAGCTCTTCCAATGTTGGTCAGAGAGGGCGACCACACAGTACCACTGGTTAATGCCTCCTGACCCATCTTCCCTCCCCTCAACTTGGTTTCAGGTACCGGGGAGGCAGTAACACCTCTTTCATTGGTTCAGTTCACTGATGGATAATATTCAGCTCCTTATATCTGTCAAAGGGATGGCGGCATGTCAAAGACATCTGCTGTGTTGCACATGTTGAAGTGATTGACTGTTTGGCAAATTATAATTTCTTCCAGATCTCATTTATAAGTAGAAACTGAAGCCTTTTCTTACTGACATACAAGTTCCTTTCAGTTTAGTGCACTTTTGTTGAGCACTCGTCCTGCAGTCTCACATGAACTAGTTTGCTTGTTCAGTGTCCTGCGTGTGCGTCCTCTCTTTCACTTATGTGGACCCCACTCGTTCCGTCATGTGTGTGGAAAATCCTAAGGTCTTGCCCACTCATTCGGATGTTCGCACCACGCAGCTCTGAGGAGAGAGAGTACCTGTCTCAAGCCTGTCCAACACTTGCTGTTGTTGAACAATGCATTCATTTTGCCCCAGCTCTGTTAGGGGGTTACTTTGGAAAAGAGATCCCACCCTCCTTTCTCCGCTGACCGAATCAGACCCCAGTCCTGACTCTTCAAGTCTGAGGTCGGTATGGAGACTCACAGGAGTCCTGTAGCCTGAAGTGGAGGAGCTCAGGAGCCAGAGAGGGTACGGGGTCGAAATGAAAATGATCCCTGGCCCACAGGGAACAGGATCATGGTTGTGTAAACTAAAACCACTCAGGGAGGCTGCCTGCTCGGCCCAAAGGCCAATGGATGTCAATAGTGTGGGTTGCTTAACTCAATCCCTGCTCCCTCTCACGTCTTCCACCTTCGTTCTTTGTTTTTTGTCGTCTTCTCTTCATCATCTCCGAGGTCTAAGTAGTGTTGCTATTAAAGACAATAAGATGGAAGTTACACTGATCTTGTATACAAATGTGCTTCCTGGGAGGAAAGTATTGCCAGACTTTATTTAATAAATTAGATTAAGGGGCATGGCCGGGTACGGGCCGAGGCCCTGGGCCTCTCTGTGCCGTCTATGATCCGGTATCAGGCACGCAGCATGCTAACAGGGGTTAGGGGTTGGCTGAAGTACCGCGGAGGAAACCAGACATTGTTTGTTTGGAGCACTATATCTGACCTGGACTTGACTGACACGTACCCCCCCCCCCCCCACTTTACTGAAATGTCAAACGAAACACCCACAGTGCCCCTGTGGAACAATGGCTTAATTGGCCAAATAAATTAGAACCAGTTATGAATTTCATTCAGATTTTCAGATCAGGTTATTACGAGGCACATAAAAAAAAAAAGGTCTCCCAGTGTCAGAGGTTGTGTTTTTTGAGTAGTACTGGGGAAATGTAGCAGGCGTTTTTATTATACTATTATACTACTTTTACTGGTGCAACCACAAATAATTTACTACGAGACTATTTTCTCTGAAATACATTATATTTGGGATACATATTGGAGTGCCTGGCTGACTCTTGAGTCTTTATCTTTAGTTTCATTTAATCCAATTCTTTCCATTTAGAGTCCAGATTCAAAACTCATGTAATGCCAGTTCATAAAAAAACTGCTTGCTGTAATCCCCCATCTTTTATTACACTTTAGTCAGTCCTGACAACAGTAGTCTTGTTTCCATTACACTTTTGTGCAAAAGGAAAATCGAAACCCTAAATTTGCAATCAAGGCAGTGCTGCAGGGGGCCGGTGTTTCCATTCAACTCTGTTTCCAATAAGCGTATTCTCGAAACTCTCTGTATCTCGTCCTGCGGGACTTCAAAAATACAAGAGAAATAATCTCAATGTTGAAGAATATAGACAAAAACATCTTTAGATTTTACAACTTATTGGGATTGCTGCTATCGCTGTAAAAAAAAAAATACTCGGATGAAGCAAAGCCCTTATGTAATGCATCAATGATTAAATGATTATATGTGTGTGTGTGTGTGTGTATATATATATATATATATATATATATATATATATATATATATATATATATATATATATGATGCCAGAAATAGCTGGAAACTAGATTTTGATGACTTTCAATTGACCAGCTACGTTAATCTAAAGAAACTTCTTGGTGTTTCCAAACCTGGTATAGTTTCGGACTTATCGAATATTAAATGTCATATTAGAATTTC
The DNA here is from genome assembly GCF_033807715.1 of Cololabis saira. Classification (NCBI taxonomy): domain Eukaryota; kingdom Metazoa; phylum Chordata; class Actinopteri; order Beloniformes; family Belonidae; genus Cololabis; species Cololabis saira. The sequence continues at coordinate 13,243,334 of NC_084589.1, forward strand.
ATCAAAAAAATGAAGTTCTGCTCACATTTTTATGGAAACAATCTCAAATACAAAACTGTCTGTCACGTTGCAGCTAATTATCGGGGCACCAGCAGCATCAAATCCTTGCCGTCGATAGTGTCACTCTGGAATCAACACGTGTTATCCATCACAACCTGAAGTCGCTTTATTGGACAGCCGACCTTGTTCTGACCCCAGCACTTTCCCAGTAATGATCTGTAGGAGCAATTTTGTTGTCACGTGTCGTTTTCCACAAGTTTGAAGGGCTGAAGTGTAATCAGCTGTCCAACAGAGCCAGTGTTAGGTTGCACCGCCGTGACTGGCAGGTTCGTTACCTTTTACTTGATCCTTGCAGCCGAGCTGGTCCCGATTCTCCTCATATCTGATGTGTCCTCAGCTCATTATCCACCATCTCCATCACTTCACCGCCATGAAAGAGTCTAGAGATATGCGTTGTCAGTTTAAGACCAAACCCTATTTTCCTCATTATGCTGAGGTAATGCCTCTTATTTGTTGTTTATGCTTTCCATACTCCATCCAGACACTGACGTCATTGTACTCCCCCTCTTTATGTGGTTTTGCCACCATTTGACCGACATTCATGGGTTAGAAAGTAGTCGTCTTTTTTTTTTGTGTGTGTCTCTTTACTTTTTGAGCTCTGAGGTAAGACAGGCATATTGTAAATCCCAAATAAGATTACTTCCCACTGAAAGAATGTCTTGAAAAAGAGTATCTGTAATGTTGGTGGAATCTGCAGAGCCGTGGTGTGAGAAGTGCTGCGGTCTGGGAAGATTTTCGCTTGCGCTGACGGACTGAAGTATGATTAATGGACCAGGAAGTGAAAATTAGTGGAGCAAATTGGTTTTATATTGAGCTTAAAACCCCTTTCTTTTTTTTTTACTTTGCAAAAAGTCAAGCATTACTATACACAATGACATATTTGAACTTTTGAGCTTTTTCACTCACACATTTTTTCCACGATGACAAGATGGCATTCTACTTTTAAGATGTTTAGCTTTAGACATTCTGAGACGCAAAGCAAGTTGCTGGTATATTTATTGGGCCCCTTATATGAAATGTGGTAGGCCGAGAGGGTGGGGTGGGGGTCGGGCAGGAAATGTTGGGGGAAGGGGGTCGAGATGGGGGTATCAAGGGGTCTAGTTATTTTGAAAGCCACAAGGGAAGCCAGCTGCAGCGGGGAAGGCTCCGGATCAAAGCGCGCCAGCCAGCCACCCTCCGCCTCCCTCCCTCTGCTGTGACACATCTCTGTCTCGCTGTGTCAAACGCCTGTCCAACCTGGCTTTTATTTTAGGGGGACAGTGAGTCACAACAAGCTTTGGCAGACAGGTGGAGAGACTGTCCTGCTCACGCAATTAAAGACAAATGCCATTTGAAATAAAGGGCGAGTAAGCAAAGAGCATTGCGGTTGTTGCCGCTCCTCTAATTAAGTGATTCATACTAGTCTGTTAATCAAGCTCCCATTAGTAGAGGGCTATTAAAGTGCTTTGGTTCTTTTCTGTTTGAAGGGTGCACAACATGTTGATTATTTAATAACACTGGCGAATATGCAACACGTATCATATTGTAGCTTAGTCTTAATTAAGACTTATTCGCCGCTATATTGCTTTCGAATGTGTCTTACGTGAGTCAGCGCAGACAAGTTTCTGTTGGTCAAATTGTAGAAGTCCCATTTTGTGCTTTCCCTGACTTTCAAAGTTCAAAACCCCCTGATCACCCACTTTTTAGGCTATCGAGGTGTCACTTTAACAAGTACACTACTGATTAAGTGGTTAAGGAAAGGTTTTGAGTGAGAGGCAAAGTTCCTAGTGCTCCGTGTATCTGTCCTATAGACGGCAGCAGAAGAAGTGGACAAGCCCCCTGTAACTTCACCCGCAGGTTTTTTGAAGACATCACAAATGTCAGCGTTGTGGGCTGATCGACTGACGGAGGTTTCCGGAAAGTGTTGGGTGGTAACGTAGCCAATACTGTAATGCATTACTCTTTAAATTAAGTAACTCAGTTAGCGTTACCCTCGGTACGCTTGTCTCCGCACCTTTACCATCAGCCAAGCTATAACCTGGGGAGGAGGAGGAGGAGTTTGACGCTTAAATGGAGCGTTTGCTGGTAGAAAGAGGGTTTACCAAAACAAAGGAGGTGTGGATCTTTCAGAGCGAAAGTTGACAATGAAAATAATAAAAACTAAAGATAATTTTGCGTGCACTTGGTTCAGGCTGTGATCTGCAAAGTGCAGATGTCAGTTGGAGGTCTTTCAACAAATACGGACAATCCAGTTTGAAAGATTTTGGGACATAACTGAACAGAATCATAATATCAGCAGAAGTTCATCAATGTTATTTATCAATTTGGAACATTTTCTAAGTTTATCTGCAAACTTTAATTGGTTTGTTCCACCCCCGTGTTTAAAGGGGCCGTTCTCACCGAACAAGCCGCCGAACCAGAGCGGGTCATCCGGCTGATCTCCCGGTTTAAGCAGAGTGAAAACCGCGCCCGACCGCCGGGAATTATTCTCCTGTGAAACCACTTTAACTTCTGCACTTGAAGTAATGCCTGCAGCCTATTTTAAATAAGTTGCATGGCATGAAAGTTGAACAGTGCTCATAGATTTAATTTTTGAGCAGCTTTTCTTTTTTATTATTATTATTTTCAAATGGCCTGACTTTGAAAGATTTGTGTTAAATCAATTTTGTTTTGGAGTTTGGGTTATATTCTGTACAACACTAACATTAAGTTGCCAGGACATTAATGGGAGAATGATAGAGAGTGTTCTTTTAAAAAAAAAAAAAGGTAACTAAGTTTGTTATAACAGCAATGACACGTCCACAGTATTTTTCTCCAAGCTAGTGTTGAAGTATCCTAGAGCAGGCAAAAATCCCCGGAAGTGGCCATCGGATGTCTGCTCAAGTTCAAACTTTAACCTCACTGTTCACCAAAACCCCGTGTGCAGCGTTTTTAATCAATCCATCTGACAGATTTGGAATCTGCCGGTCTTGACCAGACCAAGTAAGAGCTCCTCGTCTCTGTTTCCTCCAACAGCATGCTGGCAGACAAACTCAACATGAGTCCCGAGGAAGCTGAGAGATGGATCGTCAACCTCATCCGCAACGCCAGGCTGGATGCCAAGATAGACTCCAAACTGGTGAGACTTTCTGTCGTCTTTCTCACTCAGTTTGCTCACAGCTCCACTAACAAACCCAGATCTTTTCAGCACACCTTTGCCAGTCGAGGGGCTTCTGTTGTTTCTCTTTGAAAGGACTTTGCATCCACAGTATCTTAGCCTCGTTACACACCCTTTTGTGAAGTCCCACGTGAACCTGCATATTTCGGCATACACATCACAACGTTTGTCTGTAATCAGCAAATCATAGGCCAGTCCTCCAGAATGACATAGAATTATCTGGACATGCCTACGGTGGAGATGAATGAGAACCGTGCGACTTCTGTGTGCGCCGCAGTGTGGAGCAGCGTGTCCGATAACGCTCATGTGCTTCACTCTGTCCGTTTTTATTTCCAGGGCCACGTCGTCATGGGGAACAACGCCATATCGCCGTACCAGCAGGTGATCGAGAAGACCAAGAGCCTCTCCTTCCGCAGCCAAATGCTGGCCATGAATATCGAGAAGAAGCAGGCGGCTCTGGGCCGGGACGAGGTGAGGAACGCCTGTCGCCGTAGGGCACCCTGAAACTCCCTCCGCTGGTCCGACTGAAGGTCACGATGAAGCGGGGCAGTTCAAAGCACCTCCAATGTTAAAGAATGTTGATGAACAACCATCAACAAACGCTCTCTTTACACGGAATAAGCCAGTAAGAGCAAGTTTAACAGAGGTAACGCTTTCATCCCTCCATGGCTCTTCAAAGGCCTAATGACAAGGTAGAGTCCAAACAACCATAAAAACGAGGCCCGGGCTCTGTGACTCAGCTCAGCAGCTTAAATAAGGTGGACGCTCACTCGGGCTTTTGGGTGAACATTACTCAAAGCCTGGAGTTCCCTGCACTTAGGACCTGCTGCAGATGTCTGGCTGGGAGTCCAGTCATCCCGTTTTAAGACCGTTTTTGATGTTGACCTTGTACATTTTGTGGTCTGTAGACAGTTCAAATACTACTACAGCTTTTTAACACGATGTCAAGAGTAGTGAACGTGCGCTGAACTGGAGCCGTTGCCTGATATACGCCCCGCGTTGCAGCCGATTGGCTCCTGACAATCACCAGAGCCGCAGAGGCTGCATAGAAAAATGCTAAACGTTCACATTTTAACCTCGACTCCGGAGAATCTTTTGATGTACAATCACCCTCCTCGCTATTGTTTGAATATCTGCGGCAGCACGGCTGCCGTAACCTTGTACTGCTAAAGAAAAGCAAAGCAAAAGCAAAGGCCCCCCTCATTAAGGAGTTTAAGTAATTAGACAAAAGAGGCTGCAAACAAGTCGCAGAGCACCACTACATCCTGCTGTCCTTAAGCTACAAATCACTTACGTATAGCGAGCATTTACTGCCTCCCATCTGGGCCGGCTGCTCGGATCCCTGTCAGCCCTGACAGCCGGCCGGGGCTCACCAGCAGAACGCACACATTTCCCAACAAGGGAAAACGTCAGCCTTTAACTGCTGCCACATGTATGTTACTTTTTCACGTTTCCCGCAATCAACAATAAGAATTACTTTTGATCGCTGCCAGTTATCAGCAAATAGTCTAATTTGATGTTCTCTCTGCTTTTTTTTTTTTACATTTATTTCCTTTTTACAGACTCCAAATTGGGCCGGTCAGGATTCTGGATTTTAACCGCGCAACGAAGATTGATCATCCTCACCGTGTTGCATCTTTTTTTTTCACAATCTTCTGTCAAGGAGCAACGGTGCCGTTTGGCACTCGGTTCAAGTCATCACCAGTTCAATAAAAGTGGCCAACAAAACCATTTTCACCCATGATTGCCTTATTTCTGGACATTACAAACGGTTTTGAGGTTGGAGTGGTCAGACTTTTTGTATCAGTAATACTTGATGAAGTTTTAATGTGCACATTGAGTCACCGAGCGGGACAGTTAAGACTGCCGCGTGTGATGCGGCTCATGAGTGCCCAGTAATGATGAATGGCTGTTTAGTCTGTTGGTTTTATGGTGTTTTAGTGGTTCACTGCACCGTGGCAGGCAGCCGCGCTGAGTGGGACGTCAGCATGAAGGGGGCAAGCAGAGGTGATGTACAGTTACCCGTGGTCACACTCTCCGCCAGTCATCCCGCCCGTCTCAGGACACCAGGGAACCATAAAGAACCATTAGCCAGACGGACACAATCTTTCTAATGTCCCATCCCGGCCCCACTTTTCTCTGCTTTTAACCTTCTAATAACTCAGTCCTTTAAACTCCCCCGCCCTCCTCCTTTATTGCAGTTGTTCACAAACAGGCCGTCATTCCTTCACATGCCTGTAATCTTCTTTGTGAATGTAATTGAACGACCAAACAAGAATTTGATGTCAAAGACACACACACTAAGTCAAAGGTCTGGGAAAGTGCAGCGTGTTGCAACACCTGACTGCGAGGCTCAGCCACAAGCGGACCTCTTGACACAAATATGACTGTTCCCTCCAGAGGAGGAGGGCAGACCAATAATTGGTGCTTTCCTCCTTTTATTTTTTCCGTAATGCGTCACCGAGCTGCCGGGTTGATAAACAGAACTGCACCTCGGACAATAGAATCGAAATATGAAAAGCTGCCTCTCACATTTGTTTTTCCAAGTCTGGCTCGGTTTATTCTTTCAGTAAACTTTTAGAAAGATCAAGTGGAATTCTGATGATCTAACACTGTTCGCAACTAAAAACAAAAAAAACCCAACAATCTTCCAAGGTAATAATGGCTTCGTAAAGTGCCAGCTCTGGGTTGTGTTGTTTTTACGAGCAGGTTCATTAATTTATCAGGTTAATGTGCAGTTATTCCCCCATAGTTTCTCATGTTCATTTGATTTATTTAATAGCTCACCAAAAGTGACGTCTGTGCAATGAAAATAAGCTGTATGTGAACTGTTTCTTTCTTATGAAGTGGTTTTCTGCGTTATTCCGTCATAAAATGTGACTGGCTAAGTGTGATTTTGGCTAAATCACACTAAGAGACGTAAACAGATCTAATTTCACGCCTCTGTTGAGCAGGAACATTGAACATTGGAAGCTGGAGGAACCAGTACATGAACTCTTGGAGTTGTTCATGAATGTTTTCTTCCTCTCAGACATCAGGTTTTACGTACCCTTTTTGCCGTGTTTGGATGGAACCTCCGTCTTCCTCAGGAAGGTCCTCACAGTTTTTGTTTTGTGCTCATTTTGTGCTGGATGTACCTCCATGTTTTTGGTGATTATTTAGTTTCGTCACCCAACTTCTATCAAGCTTCGGCTGGGGCCACATTAATTCTCCAATACAGTCATTTGGTGAATTTGGGAATTTACTTTTTAACTTTTTAAACTTTTTTAACTCTTTTTAACTCTCCCTGAAGATGGAAATCCACCCGGCCCTGAGGCAGCAAAGCAAGCCCAGATCATGATGCTCCCTCTGTCATGCCTGGTAACCGGTGCACTTTTTTGCATTAGTTATAGATTAGATTATAATCTATTTAATATGTAGATTATTAAACATCCGAGTTTTGTCAGGAATTATTGTGTCAGTCACCTTGACCACATTTTCTGTTACTGCGCCTTAAATGAGCAGGTCACATTTTATGGCAAATTAGCTGAAAACCAGTTAAGATCTTTGTATAGTTTTTCTAGAGTGAAATTTCTAGAAATGTACAAATGGCTTTTTAAACTTAAATGGCTAAATTGTGATAGTTTTACCAGAATACATATCATATTGAAGCAGAGAGGAAGAAAGCCCGGGTAGCAGTCGCGTTCAAACATAGGCCGAACGTCAAACGGTTAGAAACAGGTTTGCACTTCCACGGAGGACGACGGGGATTCCAGGATTATTTCCAAGGTAAAGAAAAAAGGGGGGAAAAAAAGAAGTGTGACAGCAACCAGCCGAGGGAGGAATAATCCGAAGCAGGTAGACGTATCATTAGGCAAGTCTGCCGTGAAGACAAGACATCACAAGAACACATACAGAGGGTTCACCACAAGGTGCAAACCAGTCATAAACATCAGGAATAGAAAGCCCAGGGTAGACACGGTCAAAAAAACCAACACGCACTTCTTAAAACGCCAGATCTGTTCAGGGGCAGCGTTCAGTGGACAAGCTGAATGAAAACAACCTGCACCAGCATGGTGAAGACGGCTGGGAGCAGGTCTGAAACCGACCCACAACATGACATAATGTGTTCTGAAGTGTACAGTAGAGAGTCTGCTCAGCTGCATTCAGCTTCATGCAACAAAGTACCTGTTAACTCAAAGATGAGGTGAGGTTTTGGGGAAAAGAGAAGTGGAAAAGTCTGCTGTGGGCCAATCCATGATGATGTATGATGTAACAGAATCTTTCCAGGTTAGATTCCTACTTATAAACATGGAATGATGAGACTGGGTTGGTCAATTGGGATCCAAGCAGCAAAAACGCACGCAAGGCCAAATATCCACCACAAACGAACCAGACTGGTCTTGGACAAACGTTTGAGCGGATGATCCAACGACGGCTGCAGCAAAAGTTTACCGAACCATCTCAAAGTGGAAAAACCCAATCTTCACGGCTTCCTGACTCCAGGAATTCATCGCCCATCAATGATACTCAACAAAGTTTTAAAAATGATCATTTTATTCAAAAATGTTGGCGTGAATGGCCAAGGTACAGGGAATTATCCTCAAATACGTCCAGATCAAATTAGATTTACTGATGGAGACGGCAGATGTTAGTGTCTTTACACCGCTTTATTAATGATTAAAAATTGGAACTCTGGACTGGTCTTGGACACAACGTTTGAGCGGATGATCCAACGACGGATGCAGCAAAGGTTTACCGAACCATCTCAAAGTGGAAAAACCCAATCTTCATGGCTTCCTGACTCCAGGAATCCACCAATGATCATCAACAAAGTTTTAAAAATGAACATTTTATTCAAAAATGTTGGGGTGAATGGCCAAGGTACAGGGAATAATCTTCAAATACGTCCAGACAAAATAAGATTTACTGATGGAGACAGCAGATGTTTATTTTATACCTTGATATCCCATAAATTGACTGGTCTGATTGAATTTTGGATCATTTGAACCCTCATTAACAATCAGCAATTGAGTTAAATTATTATTATATTCTTTGATCTTTGAACACAAGCAAAAATAAAATCAACAGCTCCCAGATCTTACCCTTATATTGCTGGATGTTTCATGTGGTAGATGGATTTCCGAGACTTCTGCAACATCCCATAATCAAAAAAATAAAGTTTTATAAAAATAAAAAATATAAATAACTAAATGAAAATACATACTTGCCAAATGCATTCATAATCATAGGAAAGATAATTGTTTTAAAAATTGTTAAATACAAAATTGTAAGTGTTTTTCATTTCAGTATATAATTAACACCTCGTGTGTGTTATTTTATATGTCGGGCATTAAAGGGTTAAGCTCCGAGTTTACATTTTGGATCCTCTTATATGGCTTTTTCACCAAAGCAGTTCTGGTACCGGTCCTGCTGTGGATTCCCATGCAAGTCCCGCTGATCCATAAAGGAGTAATCAGATGAAGCTTTCTGGATCTAATGTGAAACATTTTCAGGATTCAAGAAAAATAAGTTTCCTCCATCAGTTCCACTGGTTCAGAGCCAGTACGTAACTCAGAACCAGTTCTTTGTTTTTTCAACATCTAACTATGAAAGAGGCACGAGAGCCCAGCCCAAAAAACTTGTGTTATTCTGACCCTAAACCCCGGTTGCAGATAGATGGATGTATTGTGATTGATCCAGACAAGGAGACCCTTGCTGCTCAGCCACGAGTGACCAGCCTGACTAAAACATTTCAACTGCTATATTAATGATTAAAAATAGGAACTCTTGTAGAATATAGTCTGCTCGTGCAGGGAAACGTCTTTGCAGTGGTTCTGTGTATCTGGAAAAGGAAATGTGTCATAAAACCATCCCAAAGTTAAACCAGTTCATACTGAGTCCAGTACCTGCCCAACGCCAGCACCTGGTTCAAGCTGGCCGGGGAGGGGAATCATCTCCATTAACTTTATATCCATAGTGCCAATTCACAAAAAAATCATTTCAAGATACTTTACAGGTTGAGTCCGGTCCAGATTCAGTCATAATCTAATTTATTCCAATTGAGCCCAAAGTCAAAATTCATAAAATGCCAATTTATTAAAAAGTATAAACCCAGTAGATTTAACTGAATCTTAATTTCTGTGCTCTGTGGAGGGGAAACCTCCAGAACCAGAGCCAGGGAGGGCGGCCCCCCCAGATAACCCGGTGGAGTGTCTGAGACGGCTGGACACCCAGAGGTGCTAGTCCAGGGCTATGAGGCCCAAATGAGACATTTCACTAATACTGATCCTAACAAGAAGAGCAAAGAGAGCAGCGAGGAGTCTGACACATTCTGATTGAGTTTGATATCAGTGGCTGAGGCTCAGAGTTTTATCATGACTGGATTCTTCTCTTTGATTCTACAGTTTCACCTGAATGCCTGTTTTAATGACTGCTGTGCAGCTTTTAATCATTTCACATGATGTTCATCAGCATTTGAATTAGCCCTATGTTTTTCCTTTTTCCAAATAGGAACGAAAAGCAGATGCCTTTTAGTCGTCTCTTAATGCTGCAGTCTTTCAGCTTTATTTGCAAATACCCATACAAGATTATTTCTGGATCCTCGACTTTTCACAGACTTTTTACGTGACCATTGTGGAGTGGTTTTTGTCTCTCTGGTTTGTTTCCTCTTGTCCTTTTTTTTTTTTTTTTTTTTTTTCTTTTGCCCTCCCATTAAGTAAACTGTGACGAAACCCACGACGAGGAGCGTCCAGTCTGGGTCCCTGATGAGCCAAGTGCACGGCAGCACCCTTCATTGCTGTTATGGCTTTGAGGGCTCGGAGCCAGAACCCTCGGAGCGCTGACGTCACCTCCACTTGTGTGCACTGCACCGAGCCGGAGGGGAGGGATGGAGAGGGTAAAGTGATTGGTTTACCGGCCCCCTTTTTCTCCATGACACATCATGAAAATAAAAGTGCTGGAGGCCTAAATTATCGCGTTCACCTTAACCGTGCGCACTCATGTTGTTCTAGAGAGGAATCCAAACCAGCGGCTAACAGCCCTGCTGACCACAACATCTGTCACTACTCTCTGGAGAAATGAGTAAACAACGGCAGGACAAAGGTCACCGTTGGTTTAAGGAAACCTTTTCTTTTCTTTTTCCTTTTTTTTTTTTTTTTAGCAGTGTGTGTATATGTGTGTGTGTGTGTATATGTGAGTGTGTGTGTGTTTTAATTGGTTTCTTTGCCTTTTTAAACCGCAAAACTTTAAATGGAATTTTTGGAATATAGGAGGTCTTTGTGAGGAAACACACTCCTGAAAAGCCCCGTCTTTCCTTTTACTTGTTGAATTCCTGGCATGAACATCAATCTCACATGAAAATAATTTCCTCAAATAAATACAAAAAAGATTAAGTGCCACACCTAGTGGCTGAAGGAGGTAGAGCATTCCCCATACTTGCCTTTCCAAGTGTGTGTGTGTGGGGGGAAAGTGCTGTCACAAATGCTCTCCTATACATGCACTTACCTCCTCTTTAGTGCCTTGGCCACCTTTAGGAGAGCGTTTATTGTGCTTCCGTCACTCCGGGCCTGACGTTTCCGCGCACTGACGCCCAGAGCTGACCGGCAGGCGGTTCTCTGAAGGTCAACACACAAGGTGAGGCAGTTCTGGGCCAAGGAGAGGATGTCTGCCCCCGTGAGGTCATATAAGATGAAGAAGAAAAAAAAGCCAGGACTACACCGAATGATTTACTCAATAATAAATCCATGGGTGAGGGAGTTGTGGCAATTAAACAGGCGTCGGGAGACGGTTGACCTATAGATTCATGTCATACTGGCACTCTTATTACCGACAACTGCTTTTTAAGTGGATGGAAACTAAACTGAGATTACTGACTTTTGATCTCCAGTTGAGACGGGGTCACCAAAGACATCAAAGACAGGGAATAAGAAAAGTAAAAAAAAAAAAAAAAAAAAAAAAAGTGAATGATTTGGATCTTTATTTGAATGCTTAAATCATACCCCAGGATGTTGATATAACCTAAAATCAGTGTTGAAAGCCGCAGACGATCTTAAATTTCATATCCCCCTTCAAAAAAAAAAAAAAAAAAAAGAAGAAGAAAAAAACACACCTACTTTTATTTTTCCTTAATGATGTTCCAACTTTTTCATGCTCACACTAGGACCCAGAGGCGAACTCGAGCCGATCCAGTGTGGCTCATTGCGCGCTGTAGGCGGCTGGAGGTGGAGTGTGTGTGCGTGTCTGTGTGTATGCATGTGTGTGTGTGTGAGTGTGTGTGTATGTGGGGGGTGCTCGCTCCACCAAAACGTCCGTCCTCAACATCTTAAATAAAAAGGGGGGAAACACAAAATTGGAAATGTCCGCACGTGACAGCGACACGGCGCTATATGAGGAAAAAGGCAGCCATCATCAGGACCAGTCTCTGCTCCGGCGCAGCGGCGCGCAGCTCTCACCCCGCACCAGGACACCCATGTGAGTTTGTTTCTGTTGTGTTCTCCAACACACGAGTGTGGGAAAAGCCTTGGAGAAAGAGGGCGTGAGCGCAGGTAGAAGAAGCGAGTGTTGGAGCTTTCCAAACGGAGCTTGGAGGAAAAGAAAGGAAAGGAAAGGAGAGGAAAAGCCAGCTTGCCAAAGCCTCTCCTTCTCATTCAGCGCTTCTTCTTCTTTAGTCCTCGGACCTCTTTGCTCTCCTCTCTGAAGACGAGACTTTCTGACACACGCAGAGGGATGCTGCATGTTCCCCAGCCGCACTTGCACTCAGAGGGAACCTAGAAAGTGGGACCGAAGCGGGATTACTCTCAAATTCCTTCCTTTTTGGTGACTTTTACGCACGGTTTGCGCTCTTTTTTTTTCTTTTCTTGTTCTTTTCGGGTGGAAGGAAGGACTGAGTTTGGGGCTTTTTTTTTTTTTTTGCATATGCGATTGCTTCAACAAATTAACACACAGAACCCGTCCCATAGGAAGGTGTTGATTTCGTTATTCTCTTATCAGCATTCCTTTCTCTTTGTTATCCTAAAAAAAACGGACACGTTTTATTGACAGACTGGGATCAGCGCGCTGTTTTAAAATGATTCCAGGTCGGCGACGTGATGCCAAGTCGCATCTTATTGTCTGATGTTTCACACGTTTGAGGATCGACTCAAGAAACTGGAGGAAGAAGTTGAAAAGACAAGAGAATTCATCCCGGCTGCTGCTGCTGCTGCGTTTATCCGTCTTTATCCTTTCTTTCCCCCTTTCTTTTCTTTTCTTTTTTTATTGGAGTCCGAGCAACAGACCACCGTCCAGATGCAGTTTCGACTCTTCTCATTTATCCTGATTGTATTGAACTGTATGGAGTACAGCAACTGTCAGGCGCCGTCGCATCGCTGGAGGAGAAGCAAAAGAGGTAAGTTTTGAACATTTTTTTTGCAACAGCATCCAGCGAGTGACGACAGCAGATTGCTGGAGACTTTTTACTTGAGCGTGTCCTGAAACACACACCAGGAACAGTCCTCTATCTGTGTAGACGTTATCTCTGCCCGTGCAGGGCGCAGAGAAGGTGGAAAAAGTTGAACCGTCAAAATGTGCGGATCAGGCGCGCCGTGGAAAGTCTCCGCAGAAAGTCGCACTTAAAGAAGACAGAAACGATATAAAGCCACATATCAGTCTTATCAGCACCTGACGTAACTTTTTAAAGGAAAATATCTAAGCCATGATGTCAAGATTTGCAGAGACAGGAGCCTAAATGGTGCGTAAAACGTGCGTAAAACGTGCGTAAAACGTGCGTAATTATTAAAAATCATCCTCCCTGCCTCTCCACGGGCGGACTTCTCCTCCTCCTCAGTCCCCTAAGCCCCACGGGGGGGTTAGGGGACTGAGGAGGAGGAGAAGTCACGGGAGATGAAGAGGGGGGGTCGGAGGTTGGAGGTGGGCATCTCTTTTTTTTTTTTTTGGGAGGGGGGGTCTTGTAAATTCTAAGGCAATCACAGATTTAATTGTGTGCGCTGCGTGCCAGGGGGGAACCTCCGCGCACTCTGCAAGTCCTCTGCTGCCCATCTGCAAATAATCAAGCAATCACTGCGGGGCTACTGGCACACACACGTTTCCCCGGCTCCTCTGCGTATTCCTCTCTCTGTGCTACGGCCTGGAGGAAGCTGGATGTCACGGTCTGATCAGTCCTCCCCTGTCTTTTTCTTTTTTTTTTTTGGTCCTCAAAAAAATTTTGTGATGGTCAAACAGAAAAAAACCACAGCGTGGACGTTTATCTTTAGGTGGCTCTTTTAACTACGGGGGAGAAAGAAGGAAGAGGTGACGAGATCAAGAGGTTAACTCGTGTGTTTGACCTCAGGAGCAGCTTTCGGCTGAGCTTTGTAAGCCACACATAGTTGCTGCCAGCTCCCAAAACGGATGTTACACTTGTCAATGTAATCTCATGCAAACATGTGCAGTTTTCCTTTTTTTTTTTTTTTTTTTTTTCTTCTTCTCCTCTCTCTCTCTGCAGAAATATTGAAAATGCATGAGCTATGAAGTGCCATTCTGGTGAGCGGTGGCTGCCGGCCAAGCTTTTGGTATTTGCTTCCTTCCTTTATTTATCACGGTTATATTGAAAGAAGCATGTATAAGAGATCATTGTCCAATAGGCTCAGAAATGCTTGAATATTTTTGTAGCCCTCCAGGTCCCTGTGACAGCTTTATATACAGCCTGTCTGGCATGCACAGGGAACTATCCAAACCGCTCAGAAGTGTTGAGACCCAGACATCTCTGAAACTCCGTTTGGCCACACTTTTTCGCTTCCCAGATGTAGCCGTTTTAAGCATAACAAAACACACCCTGCCAGTTTTAACAAAGAATAGAGAGGCTGTCTTGGCTCTGATCTGCTGCGGCTGTGCGGCTGAGAGAGAGGTGTAAGGGATGCAGATGCAAGTTGTAATTGGGAGATGTCAAGATTGAGATCTCTGTGCAGGTTCTGGACTGATTTTGTCCAGGCCGCCCCCCAATTCAACTTCAGTAATCATACATGATGGTTAAAACAAAAGTAAAACAGATGATAAAATAAATTAAATTCACACCTCCTTACCTCTCTGCCCTGCTCACCAGAAACAGGGAAATGATGCCATGGAGCGCTGCTACACGGTATCATAGTGAGACACAAGGGTATTACTTTTCATTTTTATTCTCTGGCTAATGATGCCACCTGCTGACTACATAAAATCAGGTTGAGTACCCGCGCTGCCTGAGGGAACACGGATACGCGGCGGGGCCCTGTGATGTTTAAACAGGTAATGAATGTGTAATAGCAGTCCAGAGTGGCGAAAAGTTGCCATGTGATACCGTTAACCCTTTTTTTTATCTCCTTAGAAATCACACATTTGAATTCCCCGCAAGCCCCGGCATGTTTCAGATCATATTCGCCATGTGTGATCTGTTACTCGGATGTTTTTGAAGGAGAAAAGTGATTAGATGGAGCCAGCTCAGCGCGGCGGGGGTGGGAGGACTGAGATCAGAGATGCGTGACTTTTTATGTTCTGCCGGTGACGGAGGGCAACAAGGGGACGTGTGGCGCGTTTATGATGTCCAAAATCCACAAAAAAGTGCTCATGATTTGTGGCTGATTAAGTCCATATTGCAACAGAGAATAACACAGAGTGAGCAGAAACCGGACACTTTCAGGTGTTTTCGGTCTCGTGAATTAGCTCTTTGATTTTGGTTGTATAAATTTAAAGAGTAAAAGCTCCACAGACGCCACTGCCCTCTCTTTCTGAGCCCTGGAAACCGGACCTCTGTGTGCTGAAAGCTCAACACCGCATCCCAGTTTTGTGGGTGTAAGTGTTAATGTTGGAACCGAATACTTCAGCACAATATTATACGTTGATTAAGTGCCTAAGCGGGACGAGTGGGAACGCTCCAAGAAGCTGCTCTAAAAACCAGCCGTGCCATTCCTGCTTCTGGAAAAAGTGAAGAGGCCCGTCTTGATGATGGCACGCCTCTTTAATGAGGCCGGCTCACATGATGCCACCCTAATCCAGGTGTTGGTGCATCCTCAAGCGTTTCTTATTTCCATCAGTAAACAAAGATGTCTCTTATTTTCATCACAGCAAAGAAACAACAGATCTCATTTCAACAGCAGAATGTCAGAAGTCATATTTTTTCACAGAGTTGTGCTAGTTATGGAAAGCTTTGGGGGGGGTTGAGGAAGGCATATTTAAGGAGCTCAACTGGAAATGGCTGAATGTGAACAGCATCACCTGAGAGGGATTACGGCGAGCTGGAGACTCTTGACCTGAGCCTGAGCCGCGGCGTCAGGGAGCAGAGTTCTGCCTCGTCTCTCCCAGGCTTCCACTAAGGACAGCGGGCCGCTTATGTCCCCATTAGTCTGACCCCACGCACCTACTTCTATGGAAAAACCAGCTCCTTGTTTTGACCTGTGCGTCGATCCCGGGCCTGTCGGGGAGCTCCTGTCCGAGCTTGAACCCGTGCCGCGCTGAAAACAAGTGTGTGAAGTGAGCGAAGTGACCCGGAGTCCAGTCACTTCTTTATTGTTTCCCTCCAGGAAAATAGAGTCCTCTCTGAGAAGATCAGTGAATCCCAGTGAATTAAATTCCTCGGCTGACTCGTCCCGCGCTGCTTTTATGTGAGGCCATAAAGACGGGGAGGTACGAGAGGTATTCCCTCTCATCTAACAACTCCTCGGGTGTTTGCAGACAGTCCGTCTTTCATAGAAAAAACTTGTTTTGTAAATATTCTGCACATCCATCGCGTAAAATAGCAAGAAAACATTAATTGCGCACGGCTTTTGGTCTCCTTCCCTGCTCCAGGGGATCCTCTCAACCAAAAACTTCAGACGATGTCACCAGAGGACCTCGTATCCAGGAAAAGCATGTTAACGCCAAACAGATGTTTTTATATCAGGCTGCATTTAACCACGCCGTAAAACTTCATTTTTTCGGAAATGTGAAATAAAATGAAATTATTGTAAAAAGAAAAAAAAAGAGAAAAGAAAAGAAAAAAAGCCCTCTAATGCACGCCATATTTCCTTGCGGTGATTGGAAACGTCTGAGCTGGATACAGAAGCTGCAGTGTCCCTGCAGGGAGCGAGGGCGATCCAGCGACCCTCACCTACGCTCTCCGGCAGCCGCTACACCTTCGTTTGTTTCCTTATAAAGCTACTAAATATGACCAGCCAATTTGGTCCGATTCTCTCAAGTTTATTGGGCCGTAAAAGATTCGAATGTCGCCACATATAAAACAATAATACAAAAGGAGCCTTTTTAATAAGAGGGCTTCACAGGTAGGAGAGCTGCCCAGAGCCGGAGATGGAGCAGCCCTCGGGCTCTCACCGGAGTGCACTAACAGACTACTTCCCTGCAAATATACACCTCTAAAAGAGTCCAGGGAAGAGCTCCAACATAATGAGGTGAAAACAACAGGCACCCATTGTGTTTTTCCTCAATTAATACAATCATGGGAATTGTTAAAATGAGTCACTTCCTCTTTTGCTAATTACAAAGAGAAAGTAACAAAATTAACCTTATGTAGATGGGTATTTTAAGAAATAACCCTAATCTTCTCAAGATAGCAGCTGGATATGGTTTAGTTTAGCATAAACCCTGAAGACTAGAAGGCGTCCCGAGGTAACGAACTGACTTACAACCAAGTACAATGCATAATCCCTTACGGAGGTTTGTGATACGTGCGTGGCTGCTGGCTGGTTTCACGCTACGTATAAGTGGCGTTATTTTTCTCATTTAACTCAGTAATGTCAGGGGCAAAACGTGGCACTATTAGGTGGTATTGTAGGATGTCTTGTTTGTCAAATTTACACAAACAACTGTTGTGTAACAACAAGAACTTTCCATTTTGCCCAGTCGGCCACTTTTTATGCAAAGGTGATTTTAAGATAACCAACGATAGTCGCATTAGTTGGGAAAGAAATCCGAAAGTGTTGACGATGTTTTAAACACGCAACATCGTGGGTGAATATGTTCACACACGGAGATGCAGTGGGGCTTTCCTTTCTTCATTTTAGGGGAAGTATTGCACGACGCCACCCACCACAGCAGAGTACCTGGCTGATATAAAGAAGAGTAAAAATGGCTCTCGATCTGACTCAGTCTTCCATCACCTTAGGAGAACGTTTTCTTTTGCAAGTGGATGCGAGACCAAAAGATGTAGAAAAAGCCGCGCTTTAAAAATCCCCCCATATGCTTGTGAACATGATGTGTAGTGTTTCTAGAAGCTGTTTCTGCCCTGGTTTGTCATGTCACATGCGTTGCCTCCGATCCCTCTCTCTGTTTGTGTAGACTTGTACCTACCTTGCATCGATCTGCAAAGCCTGGAAATCTGAAACCCTAGGAGGCTTCTTGAGAAAATACACCAACATTTGCAGAAGCAAACACTCACACACACACACACACACACACACACACACACACACACACACACACACACACACACACACACACACACACACACACACACACACACTGGTTTGATGCTAAGGGTTGTTTGCATCAGGGGCAGTTCAAATGGCTCAAACAGCAGGGAGGCATGGGGCTGTGATCACTACCCCCGTGCCTACCCCTTAACACTCGACAGATGGACAAGACCCCCCCCCCACCCCCTTACCCCCTTCTCCATGCCTTTATGGGACCTCTAATTATACTTAAATGCCACATCAAAATAAAGCTGAAAATGCAATGGCTTTGGTATGGAGAGGAAGTAAACTCATGCAATAGGGCGTCTCTGCCGAGCTCACCTATAATTTGGTGGTCCAAGTACGGACGTGGAGAGCTCAAGGTAAAGATGCTGCAGCCCCCTCCGTCGTTGTGATGGGCTTCTGTTGAGCTACAGGAAATATGTTGCACACTGGTCAGTATGAAACTGTATAATTGACAGTTTCAACACACATTTTCCTTTATGCAAACTAGTTTGTAGACTATTTTAGCCCTACCCACAATGCATCTTTGTGGACTGTAAGCACCCTCTGTTTTGGCATTATTATGATTCTGGTATTGTCTGGGGTTAACACTGGCAGAACTAGGCATACTTGCAGTAAATTAGCGGACCAGTCGGGACAAGAGCTGTGGATGATGCAGCATCCCAAGCTTACACTTTTTTTTTTGTTTTTTTCTTGGTTGACTTTGACGTGGAGCTGGGTTGAGGCCGGCCTGTGTTTATATCTCCAAGCTCTCGAGCCTTGTGGTATGGAGAGGGAAAGGGCTCATGGCCGCCTGTGGAGCGCAGAAGCACCCGGTGTGTTTTTAATCAGCAATAAGGCTGGGAGTCATTACTGGGCCTTGATGCTTAGCTCATTGTCTCCCCCTGACTCCATCTGCGAAGGGAGGGGATGGCAGAAGCAGAACATGTTGGAAATACGGCGAGGGCAAGCCTGGCATGTGGATCTCTGTGGTCAAAGCAGATCGGAGACAATCGATTGGAGGAGAGGATGCACAGAGCAGCAGCAGAGTGATTGGATGAGACATGCATCTGTCTGTTATGAGAGCACAGAAAACAGTCCAGTTGTACATGACTTCTGGTGTAAAATACTACCTTATTCTTTGTATAAACTACTCCAATCTCACAGCAAGCATCATAAATGTGAAGCTGTTGCTATACATACTACTCTGTCTCTGCTTTTTTTCTGTTCCCTAGCCTGGGGAAATGACAGAATTAGAATAAAAATTAAATAATTTTTCTCTTTTTCTAACTTAATTGATTTCTGAAGCTAATGTGGCTCCGCAAAGCTTTGTTTTTTCTAGTGAAATTTAGCTGGTCAAATCATCCCCCAGCCTCACAGATAACATTCACTGTGAAATGTGTTTATTTAATAATGATCTTGGCCACTAGGGGGCAGCACAACAAGCTATAAGGGCGACGCAACACTGGGATAATGTGGGGGAACTCGCTAACACGTGTGCTAATTTACAAAAACAGCACAGGAAGTAGTATTCGTAATCATTGGGAGTTGTTCCTGCTGACGTGAGAAACATACATTAAATGTAATGTGCTTTTCCAGTGTGGTCTCATTTCCAGCGGCTCCAGGTGAAAATGAGGCGTTTTACCTGCTAATGTCGTCGTTAAACAGCCGGGATTTCTAGACCGGGAAGTTCAAGTGGTTTTGATGACTTTTGCTTCCAAAAAAAACAACCGGCTATGTCAACAAGCAGTAATTCATGAAAGACTTTTTCATAGTAAAACTGCAGGACATAAATCAGAGTCAGAGAGAGATTCAGCAGAGCCGAGGAGGAGTGGAGACTCATTTGATCCGCCATGCGTACGACACTACAGACATATTTTTATGCTTCCAGGTCAATTCCTTTGCTACTCATAGCTGAATCTCTACAGCATGTAAGACTTTGTGTTGGGTGCTGCATTAGATTAGCATGACGGTAGATCTGAGCGGTGATTGGTTCCTCCCATGTTACAGGTCACCGGCTCTGCTGAGGACGTAGCACTAATGTGCTTTTCTAGACTTTGGCTAATACAGTTTCATGTCTTCAGATCATTGCCTTAAAGAAACAAAATATATGCAAAGAAAGCTAGAAATCTAAAACTTGTGAAATTGTTTGGTTGTCGGCCTCAAGGATAATTTCTGGCATTTATCCCGATAACGATAAAAATTACGATAAAAAAAAAAAAAAAAAATCTATCTTGCTCTCAGATCCGCCATGTTTGTTACACAAAAACGTTATCAATGGGAATTTATCTTTCTTTCTTTCTTTCTTTCTTTCTTTCTTTCTTTCTTTCTTTCTTTCTTTCTTTCTTTCTTTCTTTCTTTCTTTCTTTCTTTCTTTCTTTCTTTCTTTCTTTCTTTCTTTCAGGCTCATTTCCTTCCTTCCTTCCTTCCTTCTTTCCTCCTGCTCTCCTTCCTTCTTCCCTTCCTCTTTCCCCCCTTCCTTCCTCCTTTCCTTGTTTTATCCCTTCCTTCTCCCCTTTCCTTCCTTCCTTCCTTCCTTCCTTCCTTCCTTCCTTCCTTCCTTCCTTCCTTCCTTCCTTCCTTCCTTCCTTCCTTCCTTCCTTCCTTCCTTCCTTCCTTCCTTCCTTCCTTCCTTCCTTCTTTCCTCCTGCTCTCTCCTTCCTTCCTTCTTTCCTTGTTTTCTTCCTTCCTTCTTTCCTTGTTTTCTTCCTTCCTTCCATCAACCGGAATTTATCGTTTTTACCGCGAGATGACAAATTCTTATCGTGAGGAATTTTTTTGACGGTATATCGTGAACGATAAAATATCGCCCATTCCTAATCTGAACTTTGTGATCATGCAGCCCTGGAGGTTTACTGCTGGCGGCCTGTTTGTTTGTCTCTTTGCCTGCAAGATTTCACAAATACAGCCGATGACATGACAGGCAGCAGAGAGCCAGAGCGTTGGCAGCGGCAGAAGAAAGTCCTCTGAACTCTGCCGTGGATCCAGATCACTCTCTTTACGTTTTGAAACGACAACGTTGTCCATGGAGGAGGAATGCGCTGTTTAAGTCTCCTTTTCTGACGCAAAGTCAAATGTGCACACCGACTGATGTGCAGTTTGTTCTCTCATAGAAATATCTCCAGTGAGACACACCAGGCTCTGGTCACTGCACTACAGTGCATGTTTTGTTGCGGTTGCGGTCTCTTGTAGTTATTGTTGTATGTATGTTTCTTCTTCTATTTCCTATGCCTGAGCAACACAAGCGCTCTGCCCTCATCCACTCACGGTTTAACAGTCAACTGGATGAGAAATGCCCTTTTCTCCATTGCCCATTGTTTTTTTACCCATTTTTTTCCACGCTCTCTCTCTTTCTCTGCTTATGTCTTTTTTCCTTCCTTTTTCTCCCCTAATCCCATTTAAGACAATGAGACAAGTTTGTTGTAACGACAAATACGAGGCAGCAACGTATAAAGACAAAGGAGTCCATTAACATTTCTGGGATTCCTTCGCCCGTTTTTTCTCCTCTGGTTACACACTTGTGTTACATCTTGGCTGACTTCTCCTTAACTGGAGATATTATTTTATTTGGACTGGGGCCAGGTCTTAGGAGCAGCAGCCTTTCGCTGTGTAAACAGCTGTCACCAGCAGGATTCATAACTAATAGGTATCTGTAGGCCGGGGTCACATGCAGTTTACATGTTTACTTGCTAATGGCTCCAGCGATGGCACTGCCGCGGAGCCGTAATGAACACCGGTGAAGTGTAACTGACAGTGCGGGGCTGGTTTTCCTCAGCAGAGAGCATGAGCACATGCATGCATGATGCATGTGCAAAGCCAGAGCAGGTTATTCTTAAAAAAGAGTGAGCATATTGTACTTCAGACCGTGTGCGTGTGTTTTTCTTTTGTTTATACAAGACGAGACAAACCCGGTCGCCGAGTCCCAGCACCTTGGGAGTATTATTGCAAATAGCAGCCAGGACGGGGTAATCTGATGTTCTGCTCATTTGTAGAAACAAACAGCGCGGCGTGTAGGTACAGGACAGGTGCGGCTCCGCTCATCTGACTCTGCTCCCTCCGATGTAATGATACTTTTGATGATCCGCGCCACCCACGCGCTCCCAACGCCAGTCCCCGCGTCTCACTTTATTCGGAGACATCTGAGATCAGCCCACCCAAGTTATTATTAAAGAAGTTACTCGGAGCCACGAGACAAATTGATGGCTGTGACCAGCGCACGAGGCGCCCGCCTCAGGGGATAGATCCTATCAAGCCGGAGCTCTGACTCACTGGGCCGCTTATCAATCAGGCCGGACCACTTGATTGGAACGGCCAATGCAGTAACTGCAGAGGGAAAGAAAAAAAAGAAAGAAAAAAAAGACAGAAAGCAGAGGATTCAAGAGTCTGTCGTGAAGCCTTTTATCGCAAATGGAGGACTGGAGGCAATTTACTGATGAATGCTAGATACTAGGTAGCCTCTGTACCAGAAACTTCCTCTTCTCTAAGTTATTTAAGCAAAATGTATGAGAAGGAAAATTAGATTTACTCCACCTGATGCTTTTAGATGCAAAATCATGACATTTTTAGCAAATCTTTTCTCAAAGGCAAGTTAAACACAATTGAACTCCTTGTGACAGGCTGTCCACATGTCCAGCTTGTTCTGCCTCTTACCTAAGAAGCAGGTTTAGGAAATGGATGAGTACCGGTAGATAAAAGTCTCTAGTTATTCTGGCATGATGACTTTAAAAGGTCCATATTAGGCTCAAAATTGTCTGAAAGTCTCACATACCGAGTGTTCAGGCTGTGTTGTTCTGATTTTACGAGGCACATGACTGATTAATGTAAATAAAAGTTTGAATTAAGCAGTCTAAGCCTCCAGAGATTTCCAGAGAAACATACTTTCTGCTTCCACAAGCATAATCGCATCTGCAGATTGGTTCTCCATACTCCAGGCATTGATCACCCCGGTCCGTGCATCGATCCCCAGGTACACGCAGCGCCACCCCCACCTTAGATGGGATTATGTTAAAAAGATGAAATACAATAAAAGATTCTCCAGTTTTCTCTCTGGCGTGCAGGAAGGTAGGAAAGTAATCAGCACAGAAGGATATGATAGAAGATGCAGAAGAGTTTGTCTTGTTCATGAGTTGCAAGTGAAATTACGTTTATGGTGCTTAAGTCACAAAAACACAGATCAAAATTACACATTAT
Organism: Cololabis saira; assembly: GCF_033807715.1. NCBI lineage: Eukaryota > Metazoa > Chordata > Actinopteri > Beloniformes > Belonidae > Cololabis > Cololabis saira. The sequence goes on from NC_084589.1 coordinate 13,266,095, forward strand.
AGGACCTTTATGGCATTGGAATTCTCTTTTCTATAAATATCAATGCGTGTGTTATTATAGTTACTTATTTTTTTGTTTTAGTTTTGTGTCTTAGATTTTTTATAACAGAGAGATGTGTCCACATCTTCCACTTCATGTTGGGTTAGAGATTAGATTCCTGAAGAAAGCATGTATTCCAGTGTTGTGTCTGGGCACGGTTGGACAGGAACACGTATTCCTGGGGTCTGAGGAGACTCTTTTAGGTCCAGCACCAGTCTGGTCTTGATGAGAAGCCCGGGTGGGGCCGTCTCATTCAGGCGCAGCTCTGTGACACGTGAGCGCATGTGAGCCCAGGAGCCCGATTCAACCCAGACACCTGCTACAGCTGGAAACATCTGGCCACATCTGCACATGCTGTACAGTGACAGGAAAAAGTTAGCACACCCTTCATGTCTAAAATAACCAACTGGTGTGTATAAACACAATGCCAAGTAGGAAAGACATCATCAGTTGATCTTAAAGAAGTAAGTGTTGCTTCCCAACAACTTGGGAAGGGATATAAAGCTTTCCAAACAATTTGGAGTCCATCCTTCTAAAGTGAGAAAGATAAAGGTGAAGAAAGTTTCCAGTCTCCTTAGGAGTGGACATTCCAGCAAATCCTTCTGGAAGCTCCTTCTGCAGGGTTGTATCTGAATAAACCACAAGACGTCTGGAACAATGTCCTGGGACTAAAGGGTTATGCAAATGTTCAGTGCATAGTTTGGTGAAAATCGAACGTCGCAGCACAAAAACCTGACTGTCGAGCACAGTGGTGACGTTGGGATTTCAGCTTTTTTGCAGTCACAGGAACCAGGCAGCAAAATTCACCTGGACTGTATTCTGCAAATTTTACAGTAAAATCAAACACATTGAATAAAATATGGTCCATTTGACTGTGATTATAATCAATTAAATTCAATTTTTAAATTCAATTTTATTTATGTAGCGTCTATTACAACAAAAGTTGTCTCTAGGCGGTCCAGAGACCCAGAACATGACATAATCACTCATAATAACTAATTTATAATGCAATTCTTTCCCATTTAGTCCGGTTTAATTTGACAGGATTTATTTAATGAAAATTCCTGAAAAGCAGACTAAAGAGGAAAAACCAGATGAGCCTCCACCAAGTTATTGATTTTCAGGTTGATTCCACTATTGAATCATATAACGCACCTTCTTCTTTGGGCTTGTTTTTATCTCGTTATTATTAAGTTGTGATTCATAAAACCTAAAGCGGAATTACATTTACTTTCCCACGGCTGTTTTGAAGCAGTTTTACGTCTGTATTTAAGTTCTTGCATGGTCCCACCTAAACACAACCTCTCCATTTGGGCAGGTAGCAGCTCCAAGGGAGTTCATGAAAAAAGGGCTCAGATAATGTGGCCATTTCCACAACAAAACCAGCATGACGTTAGGCAGGGAAATAAACACAGGTGTTTTATCTTCACTGGAAATCCACGTTATCGATATTTGATCCAGGACAGTTTTTTGTGACAAGAAAACGACTTTGATGTGTAGAAGTTTCAGGCACCAGAAGTGAACGTGGGATGGGGTCTCTGCCTTCTGTCTCCTGTGGTGTTCTCCACTTTTGACCCCCACCTCAGATCTCCTTTTTAGCACCGGTGGGTCAGGACGGGGTCTGAGGTTATATTTTGTTAAAAGGTTAATTTGGCAGAACATTGCAACAGACGTTCACATTGTGATAGATAGTAGGCCAGTCAGAAAAGTTACATCTGGTTTAGAAAATAAATACATCATTGATAGATTAAGCAAATGAAATCTCCAGAAGTCTGGCGCAATGGTTGCTGTGCTGGACACAGTAGTCCGCAAGGATTTCAGGTTGAAATATCAGCTTCAGTTTCATTTAAAGGAATATTTACTTGAGTCCAGGAGTCTTCCAGCACCATTGTCTGCAAAAACAAGCCAAGCAGGTTTGGACTCCCAGTGGTTTACGGCACAAGCGGTGGACACCGTGGCAGAGGCCCCCAGATGGTTCTAGAAAGTGGCAGAAGAGAAGGCGAGAGTAATCAAGGAAGACTAAAATAAAATAAAAAATAAAATAAAAAAAGGCGAGAGTGATCAAGGAAGACTAAAATAAAATGACGGTGTCGCAAAAGCAACTTAACTTGAAGGTGGAGCCACTGAGCTAAAGAATTGCAGTTCCTTTGTGCTGCTTTAAGCTTGACACAGTTTTTTGGGTATTTCTAATTGTGTCTGAGAACATAACTGCCGTGAAAGAATCCGCAATTTACTTTTTATTACTCAGAATCAGAGCTATCGTGTGCTGATCCGAATCTCCTCGACTACCTTGTGGAAACACGAGGAGACGCACTTTGACACCATCCTCTTCGGATCCATTAATGTTTAGTTTTTTCTGTGAAGTTTTGGATGTTTTTCCTTACAGCATAACTATCATGAAACATCAGAGATTATCATCGTAATTGCTCAGATTGACAGAAATAAAGTGCTGATTGAACTTGATGAATCAGAGAGTCAGAAAGCTCCCAGTAATCTCAAAAGTACCACCTAGCTGCGATGGAGGCTTTTTGGGGCTGAGATATCTCTCCTTGAATTCTGTTTAGCTCCAGATTCCTGCAGTGAAAATGCAGGTTCCCTTGTGCATTTCTTACCATTTCATTATTGCGTTTTTTTCCAGCTGTTGCTTCTTGATGGTTGGCAGCTCTCTCAGGTTATATCATTTATCATATCAGGTTTCTCATTTTACTTCTGGGAAAAAACATGGCAGCACAGCCAATTACAGAGCGGAAATATCAAAACAATAATGCGTGTATTTTATTTGGGTTTTGTTTTGCACCTCAGAAAAAGAGTATCTCCCATCTGGATCTCCAGATATGTTTCTGGCACGTATGAAAAATCCAGCTCCATTGTTTTTCATGTGCGTGAGTTGGAAGTGGAGATGAATTTAGTCAAGGTGATGACAAATGTGGAGGGGAGGGCGAACACATGTTAGGGTGGGAGCGATGGAGCATTGCTACATGCAGTGCAAATATGCCAAGCACGCCAGCCGACTTGATTGATCCTGGGCCGTGATGCCGTAGGACCCTTCCTGGTACAAAGAAAAATGCAAGCCGTCCTCCATTAGAGCATGTGTGTGTGTGCACGTGCACGAGTAAATGAGTGAATTACAAGACTCATTGCACATTGAGCTATAGGTGTGAAAATTAGGTGTGAGGTTTATGTGTGATAAATTACCAACATGTGGGCTAATAGGAGCCACTCCACCCACATTTTTCCCCTTAGCCATTTCTTCCCTTCCTTAAGAAAGCAAAACACATTTTCTCCCACAGCTTGAGTGAATTTAGGGGAGTGTAAATATTGAAATATTCAGATTTAGCATGGTTCACGTTCTTTTGGGATTCATTTCTATTATGCATTTTCATTCTTTGACAATGCAGAAACTTTGTTGCTTCTTCTTCATTTGAAGGCTCAAGGTGCCCGGTTGAAAACGGTCTCTTACTGCCTCTTTCGGAATGATGTTTTTTTTTTGCTCTCATTTTCAAGATTCTCGTAAATGCGCACTGTTTCCTTAAATGATGCAACGCTGAAAACCTTCAGGCCTAGAATCACGTAAAACTATTTCAAAAGCTAATTCCACCTCTTTCAAAATTAGTTTTTTAAATTTATTTTTATCAAATCACATTATCTCTAGCCTTTCATGAATACAAAGTTATTAAATGATTTATTGATTTTAAAAGAAAATGAATTTCGGCCCAAACCCATGTAAAAAGCTGAGATTTATGCAGTTCTGCCTCCAGAAATACGTCAAATGTCGACATCCCATTTTTCTACTTGTATGTTCAGACAGCATTTTTGATAGTCTGATAGCGTAATAGATAAAGTCCAACTGCATGCTACTCATAATGCTTTGATTTCTCCTAAATGTGTTGATGGATACAACACTGAGATCTTGCGTTAAAAGAGCAGTGCTGTCAGCACCGCGCGAGTTGCTGAAAACCTGTTGGAACCGTTGAGGTTTTTAACTCAAGAACGCCAAGCATCTTCTCTGAAGGAGGGAATTAAGATGGATGATATGAGCTTGGAGGTAGCAAGAAACATGAACCACATGCTCTTCTCCTGGTGCATGTAGGGAGCGATAAAGCCCATGTGGTGCTTCCACACTTGAGTACCGTAAAGCTGGTTTTCACCTGCACCCTCCAAACATCGCACAGAAAGTGGACATTGCAACCAAGAATATCAGGAAGATGCTGAGTGATGGTCACTCCAACTCTGCTGGACGTGCCAGTTTGATCTCTCTTCTTTCTAAAGAGGAAAAGCATGTCCTATACGGGGTTTAAGTCTGTTAATATGTGAACAAGCAGAAGTGATGCGGGCTGACATAAAAGAAAATCCTCTTCGATTTGGGATGTCTCTTGTGCAACATTGTGTCAATGTGTTGGATTTTACACTTTTTTGCTGAAACCACATGAAAGCTGAGCTGTAAATCTACAAAATATGGACCCAAAGATACAATGGACTCATTAATCTATCATTCTTGACCGCTATTGTTGAAAATGTGAAAATTCTATTAAGATGATTTTTGTTTTGTTGTCTGTTTTCACTGAAACAAAAGGTTCAACCAGATTTGCATTGTTTGAGCAAAGTGTTTGAATTACATCGACACTGACTGCAAACACATTCTGATGTTTTCAAGGCTTGGCTGAAGTTTAAAAAAAAAAAGCAAAGCTTTATGGGACTTCAACCCACAATGAAGAGGCAAAGCTGTTACGTGACCGCCACATGAAGGTCTCCGTTTTTTTTTCTTCTCTCCTACATAATCGTAGAGCTTTCCATAGCACTTACTTGACTTACGGGTCGGGGCTTTAATAAGTCACCATTAGCGTGGCAGAAAGTGTCAAAACGCTGCAGCTTGTATCCTCAGATCATGCCAGCTGGATTTTTACATTTTTATTTTCTTTCACATTGTTTGCATTGACCCGAAACATGTAGCTTAAGTCAAAATCCATCATAAAATATTAATAGCAAAGTTATCTGATGCAAACTGTACAAAGCTGTGTTTAAACTCAACAAGACGGATGATCCCAAGGAAACTCTTTGTCGATATTTCTATATAAGATCTTCCAGCTCAGGGATTATTGTTTGGTAGAAGATTTGACCAAATCCTGAAAACATAGTCCCCATTATGTCGGGAAATGCAATACACAACTAAAACTTTATTGTTTAACAATCTTGAGCTGAAGCGGACCGACGCACCTGCTCGGCCCCCCCTGCCAGGCTGTGAGCCCTGGCGTGTTTTCGGTGACATATACACAGATGGCTTTGATTTCTTGAAAGCACAAACATGAAACGAGCCGGTAATCTGGAGCTGCAGCTACGAGCTACAAGCAGGTCGTCTACAATGTTGGCGTCCCCCATAGTTCATACAGGCAGCATATGTCTCTCAACCAGCCAACTTATTTTGTGTTTCCATGACATGGCACGGTTTGGAGCAGTCCGGCATGGCTTTTGTTACAAGTAGCAGATATTTTTCTTTCTATTACAAGTAATGCAAGCGGTACTAGCTCAGCATAGATGTGATGTTGTACAGGCCGTCTGTTTTGTAATTAACTCCAGTGGAAAAAGTTTATGCAGGTACAAGCTTCCATTATTGCTAAAAAAAACATGTCTTTAAAACAAATAAACTGATGCTGTTTCTTTTACAAAACATTGCCTGGTGTCACGTCCTGCATAATTGTACATGTTGCATATCTTGCAATTTCTACAAATTAGTGGCTAGTAGGATCCCTGGCTTGGAAAAATGATGTAGATAATATTAGAAAAAGTAATGCGAAGCTCTTCTTAGGTAGATAGTTTCGCTCGGAGGTCTTTCCAAAATGATCGACACCAAGTGTTTGTCAGGCATTCTCTTATAAAAAAAGACAAAGAACACAGTAAGACAGACACTTTATCTCTGACGCGGAAACTCTTGTGTTACAGCAGGAATGAAAATGAAAATTTGTCAAACGTAATCAAACCCCAGGTCCAATGAAGTCGGAACGCTGCGTTAAAAGTAAATAAAAACAGAAAACAATGATTTGCAAATCTCGTAAACCATATACATATTTTATTTCCAATAGGTCATAAAGAACAGATGCTGAAACTGATACATTTTGCCATTTCCAGGAAAATATTAGCTCATTTTGAATTTTGAATGTTCAACTCAATGGTTAACTATGGCAAACCACAGAAAAGGCAGCCACTAAAAAGACGACGAGCTTCCTCAGATATCATAGCACACGTGCAAAGAAAGTAAATCCCCCAGTTGCTGCTCAGTTGTTTTTCATCCAGTTTCCAGTGAGAAACACAAATAAACACATTTTCCAATGAAATTGCATGAAAAGGTTTAATAGCCTTTAAGTTTCTTGCAGAACATTCATAAACATTTACCAATTATACATTAAGTCACCCAGTTAGACAAAGTGAAAAAATGCGAAACTCTGGAATAACTTTAAAGGTTTATACTGTCCGCTTGTCTGAACCAGAACTGCACATAAATAGTGGCAGACGACAGAGAAAATGTACAAAAACTAAATAAAAAAATGTTACTAACTCATCTTGCAGTGTTTAAAGGAAAACAACATAAGATTTTGAAAGTAGCATATATCATGCTACCTTGACCTGCCGTCCACTGATGACAGCATGAGTAAGGATCCATTGTTTATTTACAGTAGTTGCGTTTCCATTTACTTTTTTCAAAATAAAAGCAAAACTTTTGAATTTGTGACAAAAAGGTGCCACTGCGGGGGGTCTGTGTTTTTCTTTTTATGAGCGTAACTCTCTGTCGTATCTTCGTAACGCTCTGTATGTCTTCCTGCAAGACTTCTCTTCAAAACAACGAAGAAGAAGATCTGGACTGGAAGTAGAAGGACGATAAACATCTTTGATGAATCATAGCAACTGCTGGGAAAACAGTCAACAGAAGAAGAAAGAAGCGGATGATTATTCAAATGATTGTTCAGAGGCAAAGCCCTCATGTAATGCAGTGATGCATAACAATTAAATAATGTTATACCACAACTATATCGTATTAACGAGGCCCAAAACAATTGAAAAACTAGATTTTGATGACTTTAAATCGACTGGCTACGTCAAATCCGCGTTGCCAGAGACGTGGAAATGTGCAAAAAGTGTTTTTATTACACTTTTGCTGATAAGTGGATTATCTTTGTGATATTTAGGTTTTGTCTAAGTCTAAATTGCACAAAATGCAAATGTGACTACTGTAATACTTTAGAGTGAAGGTGTATGTTTCCAGGATGTGTTATTGCGTCTTCCAAGTTTACCTAAATATTGGTAGCAAAGATTCTGTTAATCCAATGATCGGTAGGGACCTTACCTTCCATCGCTAGCTCTACGTTCTTGTGCGGCCAGTCCAGCCGGTCCCTGGCTCTCTGACCTCTCTGCTGGAAGACTTGGTGGGTTTTTGTGGTAGCAGCATCTTTACTTTACTTGTCACTTGACCAGATGTAACAGCAGGTCTGAACACTGCTGACAGAAGGGCCTGGCTGTCTCATGGAGTGATTTCATCCACTGTGTAGAGTTTGCAGCCCAACTACACCTTTCTCCATTGGCAATTTACACAGGACTCATTTCTCCGCTGTTACCCCACTCTTACACCATGTTACGCGACTCAGTGTGGTTACATGTACATCTAAATCAAGCTAAGGATTAAACTGGAGTTTCCGAGAAATCAAAGTATAAATGCGCAAGAAGACAATCGAATATTGAGTGAGGTGCGTTTGACTCTGCGATGTTAGGTGGCACAAACTTTTGCGTTGGCATTCTTCCGGTTCCTTCTTTGTTTTTCGTCTTCTTCTCCTACTGTGTTGATATTCTGGCTTTTGTGGTGTTGTCACTTCTGGAAGGGGGAGTCCCGGGGCAGTTGCTAGCTCGGCTAAGCGTGGGTTGTGTATACATGCTGGAATAACTGGAATTAGGACTGAATTATCTGGCACCAATAGCTCCACCTCAAGAGCTTCAGTTCGGTTCGACTACAGCCCGGCTAATGTGTATACATGGTTTTTAAAACTTTGATTTCTTCGGATTAAGGCAACAATTTGACTTTCTGTTAGTGCATGTAAACGTGTTACACCCTGTTACGCCACTGTACAAAGGCCACAGGATGAAAGGCCACCTTGCAGTCCACACAGGACAGTGCAGCGTATTAAAGTAGCTCTACCTGTTGCATGAATGGATCTCATGACTTATAGATGGAGGTGCAAGACGGTGAATGGCTTTACAGCGGATATTTTTCAACCCCTGTTTTTACTGTTCGGACTCCCTCGTCATTGCTCGTGCTGCTCTTTTCTGTCAGTACATGTGCCAGAGCTTTCCTTTTTCGCTCTGGAAAGTCTTTAGTTAGTGACCAACTCCATGGGAAAAGAGAAGTTGGTCGTTAGAAGGACATAAAAATGTAAAAAAGGAAGTTTCACGCTCGATTTGTGTTGGCAGCAGGGTTGGATATGGAGGCTGAACGGAGTCAGTAGCAGCTCCCTCTTCACCAACTTGATAACATAAGTGATATGCAGTGTGGTGGGTTGTTTTTAACATATTCTGTCGTTTACAGATGAAAAGCAACTGAAATGAAATACACTCAGACATTTTAGTGCAGCGGGCTGATTTGTGGTAGTACAACCATGGTTTCGTGTTAGGTAGTGTGTTGGCAGACATCGGTTTATCGTCTCACGCCAAAGACCGCCTCCCTATAAAAGTCTAGTTTTTAAACCTCATGTTAACAGTTTTACACGATAAACAAAGAATCCACTCAAATTACAGGTTAAGAATTTTAAGGGATTGATAGCATTACACTTTGGGACCACATTTAAAGGAAAAGCGAGGCTGTTTTTTTCTTCCTTTTTTTGTATGAAGGAGGCTGAGTGGGAGAAGTTAGCGTAGCTGAGCTGTAGAGAAGAGTTCTGATGGGGATCTAAGCGAGCAGACGCTCAGAGGAAGGACCTTACAGCGGAGAATTTTCAGGAACTAAAACATTCAGAGTTCATAAATGTCACAGAGCGGCTCAGGACACGTCACATGAGGACACGCACTTGGCTTTGTTTCAGATCAGCATTGAACAAGTCCTTCAAAAAGCACGACAGACAAGTCATCCTAAATGTTATTCTGCCACCCACACCCTTTCAAATCTGCTCATTTGGGCATGAATGTACTCAGTGTGCCAACATTGCGTTCATAAATGTTTCACATAAACTGTAAAAAGAAAGAAAGCATAGCTGTTTGCCAACATGGTTGTTAGTTTAAGCTGCAGAGATGAAGGTTGAGCTACGTCTTAAAGCAGCGGTGGGCAGTCCTGGTCCTCCAGGGCTGCTGTCCGCCGTTTTTTAGGTGTTTCCCTGCTTTAATGCACCTGATTGTAGTTAATGGTCTTTATCAGCGTGTCATCAATGTCTGCACAAGCCTGCTGATGACACAGTCATTTGTGCTGAGGCAGGGAAACATCTAAAACGTGCAGGGCCGGGATTGCCCAGCTCTGTCATAAAGTCACAGACTTGAGAATAAAAAGCAAGACCTGTAATCTCATATAAGCATTTTTTTTACGCATCCTTTAGGGAGGAAGGGGGGGAGTTTCTGGATCATGCTGCACGTGGAGTGTCAGATTTTTATTACTTTTGTCAAATTCTCAAATGTCAGTGTGATTGTTCCACAGCGTTTGTTCCAAACGAATGCTCTGTGGTCCTCTAATGAATCAGATTTAGCTTTGTCACTCACGTGTAACTGTGGCTCAGCCTTTCAAGTCGAACAAAATTAGATTACTTATTGTTTTATTGTGCAGCAAAAAGGGACTGGCCGTTTGTTTGTTAGGATTTTTCCAGTAGCCCGTTTGAGCTGTGGGTGTCTGCTTTGCCCATTCGCCCCCAACATTAACCAACGCTCTTTCAAGTGACGGGTCAAGTCCTGGTGCTTCGCGCGGGCGGCCCGCCTGGTGGAAGTGTGTCACAGGAACCTTTTTGGCTGAGTTAATATGTCTGACAGCAAATGTGTTTGCTTAGACTCACGGTGCAAAATCATTATAAGCAGCAGGACTGTCCTAAATTATAAACATGTGCGTACACTGTGATTTGTTAACGTAAACTGGAGGAAAAAAAACCTAGATCCCAAAACCTGACTATTTCCAGCTGGAGGAGAAGCGGCGTCGAGTCCAGCACATTTTCTACTAAATTGGAACAGAAAAGCGCCTTCAGTGCGCGGACCCGACGTGCATCTCCCCTCACCCCCTTCTGCTTTTTCTCTGCTGGTTTTTTGAGCTAAGTGAGAGTTTCACATGTATATCAAATAAAGTCAGGACCCCTGAAAAATAGGCAATTTGATGCAATTTTCCAGCTTTTTCCAGGCTTGGATATTACTGAAAGGCCCTAACGGCTCGTGAACCACGGGCTGAGAGTGCTGACAAGGCTACAGCTCCGACGCGTGAGCCTGGATGCTTCGGTGGTTTGAAAAGATCCAGTAAGCGACTTCACTGCTCCAGCGCTGTACCTGCCCTTTCTCTCCCCTAAGCTTTCACTTTTTCCTTCCCCAGTGGAGCAGCAGTGAGCTCACAGCATTTAAGAGGAAGTAAGCTGGACAATAAACAACATTTGTCCGAGTGCCACGAGGAAATTATATCATTTATTTGCTGAATGTGATGCTTTCCACTTGAGAGCACACTTCATCTTGACCAGCTATTGCTCCAAAACTGTGGGTCCTCCATTGGTGCCCATTAGGGATGGGCGGTATGGACTAAAAAATGTATCACGATCATTTCTGGCATTTATCCTGATAACGATAAAAATGACGATAACAAAAATACCAATTCAACTCCACCTTTTCAACTATGAATCTATCCCGCCATGTTTGTTACACAAAAACGTCATCAATGGGAATTTATCCTTTTTTCTTTCTTTCTTTCTTTCTTTCTTTCTTTCTTTCTTTCTTTCTTTCTTTCTTTCTTTCTTTCTTTCTTTCTTTCTTTCTTTCTTTCTTTCTTTCTTTCTTTCTTTCTTTCTTTCTTTCTTTCTTTCTTTCTTTCTTTCTTTCTTTCTTTCTTTCTTTCTTTCTTTCTTTCTTTCTTTCTTTCTTTCTTTCAGGCTCATTTCCTTCCTTCCTTCCTTCTTTTTTCCCTTCCTTCCTTCTTTCCTCATGCTCTCTCCTTCCTTCTTCCCTTCCTCTTTTCCCCCTTCCTTCCTCCTTTCCTTGTTTCCTTCCTTCCTTCCTTCCTTCCTTCTTTCCTCATGCTCTCTCCTTCCTTCTTCCCTTCCTCTTTTCCCCCTTCCTTCCTCCTTTCCTTGTTTCCTTCCTTCCTTCCTTCCTTCCTTCTTTCCTCCTGCTCTCTCCTTCCTTCCATCCTTCTTTCCTTGTTTTCTCTCTTCCTTCCTTCCTTCCTTCCTTCCTTCCTTCCTTCCTTCCTTCCTTCCTTCCTTCTTTCCTCCTGCTCTCTCCTTCCTTCCATCCTTCTTTCCTTGTTTTCTCCCTTCCTTCCTTCCTTCCTTCCTTCCTTCCTTCCTTCCTTCCTTCCTTCCTTCCTTCCTTCCTTCCTTCCTTCCTTCCTTCCTTCCTTCCTTCCTTCCTTCCTTCCTTCCTTCCTTCCTTCCTTCCTTCCTTCCTTCCTTCCTTCCTTCCTTCTTTCCTTCCTTCCTTCCTTCCTTCCTTCCTTCCTTCCTTCCTTCCTTCCTTCCTTCCTTCTTTCCTCCTGCTCTCTCCTTCCTTCCATCCTTCTTTCCTTGTTTTCTCCCTTCCTTCCTTCCTTCCTTCCTTCCTTCCTTCCTTCCTTCCTTCCTTCCTTCCTTCCTTCCTTCCTTCCTACCTTCCTTCCTTCCTTCCTTCCTTCCTTCCTTCCTTCCTTCCTTCCTTCCTTCCTTCCTTCCTTCCTTCCTTCCTTCCTTCCTTCCTTCCTTCACACGTACGTTGTGCGTGGATTTAACGCAGAACCATAAATCCGGCTTTACACAAAAACGTCATCAACGGGAATTTATCGTTTTTACCGCGATATAACAAATTCTTATCGTGAGGAATTTTTTTGACGGTATATCGTGAATGGTAAAATATCGCCCATTCCTAGTGCCCATTCATCTTACTGATACTATAGATATAGTGAATGAGGAAAGAAACTTTTGTTTTTGTTCACTTTATATCTAAAACCTCCCCTATATGCTGGATAAGTGCATTTACAGTTGTATTATTAGGTCCAAATACCAGAAGACCATGGAGAAATGGCAGTCTGGGTGAGAATAGGATCAGTTTTGTTTTGATATCAGCTCCAGTTCTCCAATTGGCCATGTTTGGAACAGCAGTGTTATGATATCGACACGTGTGCCCCATTCTTGGATAATTTTAGCAGTTAATCAAAACCTTTGGCATTTTTCTATCACTGTCTATTTAGTGCCACAAGGGTCTAGTCAAAACAATAATCCAGTAAGCCACATTTCACTGTGTCTAGTATCATCATCTACTTATGTGAGAAATTCGATTTTTATGCCTAATATTCGAGTCAGAGCGTGTATTCTTTTAAGGCTTTCTGTGCCAGTGAATTTTAAAGCCAATGAACATAATAGCAGTAATTGAAGGTTTAAAAATTGATATTGGCATATGATTTACAAGAAGAAAAATGTCCTAAAACTGCCCAAGAGAGAGGTGAGAGACAAGCACGTAACTATATTCTTAAAGACCAAGGAGGTCATGCTGTACACGTGTTATAAAATGTGAATCTATGCTCATGCTGTTAATTGTAGCATGTGTGAAAGCAGACAGGGTCTGGTTTGTATTGTCACCTCTGTTTTTTTTTTTTTTTTTTAGCTTCATGATAAAATTGAAAAGCCTGAAAATGGTTTTCAGAGGCCGCTGCGCTGAAGTGTTCTTGCCAAGGTTGGTCGACTCTAGTCCCACATGAGCGAAACTCATGTCTAAGAATGTTTTCTTGTTCTGAAAGTTAAGCTCGGGGCTCCGAGAGACACACAAAATTATGTGTAATTTGCCTTGTTAGGGTTTTAAATTGCAGAAAGTTGGAATAGGTTAATGTGAGGGCTTTCATGGGTAACGGTAGGTGAGCGGAGGCCAGGGGGTTCGCCGGTTGTGGGTGGAACCCTGTGTATTTGCGGCGGGGTTTTGGCAGCCCCCGGTGCAGCTTGTCACACTTGCTTTAATGTCATGAAAGACGTACCTGAGATGGAGTTTGGGTTTGTGGTTGATCACAGCGCAGCCCTGATTGCTGGTGAGCTGCATTTACAGCAATCCTCCCAGGAACCACACGGCCGTACAAAGAAGCGCGTTGTGATGTAGATATTTCCAATTCTCTCACATGAATAAGAGAATTAAACCTCACCAGAAGATCATAGGTTCTTCTAACTGAATGCCAAAGTCTGCACTCACTGTGTCACTTTAATTCAGTGGCCTAGATTGTCACTTTTTAATTAGTCAAATACAACCGTTAACAAAAAAATGGACGGGCCTTGTTTTTTTTTTTTACTAAACGCCTGGTATTTTTTAACATTAACTCCCTATCTGTTTTGTTAAATGTAAGCTGAGAATATGTCTTTTATCTGTAGTGCAACATTCAAAGTTAGTATGGACAGAGAGGGGACCCTATCAATTAAGTGAAATATTAGTTTTGAATCTTGTTAGAAAGATTGAAACAGCTATTTATTTGGACATCGCCGTGCTGCATCCATGTGTTATCACTGATTGTTATATTGATGCTGTTCTCATTTAAAATTGCTTTGTTTCACGTCATTTTGGTCCTTAACATCACTTAATGTGCCTTATCTCTTTTCAAAAGCTGCCTATGGACAAGTGTTGCGAATTAGCACTTGTGCTAAAACACTTAAACAATGCATCTGGTTTGTCCAATGTAATTGCTATGTCCATATCAAATAAACATAAATAAAAAAATCTGATTACAGTTGTTTTAACTCTGCAATGCTCCTAGCCTGATAGATCAGATCCACATCTAGAAAGATTCGGGGTCTGAAAACGATCCGTCCATGGGGCGGCGCCGACAGTTGCTTAGACTTTGCGCGCTGTTGGTTAGCGCTTCAGCCAATCAGAGCAACGAACAAGGTGATGTATTCATAGCGACAGAAACGATCAACAGCAAATACATCTACCAAGGAATGATTTGAATACCGCCTTCTGTTCAATTTTCAAAGAAAAAGTCAGAACCTTTAACTCTTGATGCCAAAGCTGATTCAAACCAGTGCTGCTCCTCAGCTGGAGCTTCTTCACTGCTTTACATCCACATAACGCCGCTGTTCTGTCGTCATCGTGTTAAACCCGCCCAGAGACTCTCTCTACAAGGATGGACTGATTTGATTGGTTCCCTGTGACTTTTGGGCGTAGTTAATGACCTATGGATAGTAGTTAAACATGCAAAGAAAATTTGAATTTGCAAGCGGTACGTCTAGATTTCTAGACTAGAAGGTTTCTTTACTCTTATCGAAAATATTCAGAAGTCAGTTCCTTAGTGCGCTAACCGTCCGTCCTGCGGTAGGTGCTACTTATTTACACACAGATGCTTCCACTTCTTTTAAACATATGTTTTATGTTAATAGCGTTTTTTTTGTTTTTTTTTTTAGATGTGAATGAATAAAAGTGCTTGGAATCACCGTAACCTAGCTGTCACAGCGTTATTGACGACTGAGGAAGAGGATGTGGAGGGGTCCTTCATGTGGTTCGTCTGCATGAGCTGCAGCTTTGTAGCAGCCCCTCTGCCTTGTACAGATGACACACTGAGGCCCTTATTAAGCCTTTGTGCTAAAACGTTCTCATGTAGGCGTTCCTCAGTAATGTTCGAATAGACTCTGGCTTTTGTAAATACAATACTTGAGGCCCAGAGGGATCTTTCAGAAGTGGGAACTGTGGATTTGTTTTGTTTCATGTAATGTGCACTCTGTGGTTGAAACTGTAAACGACATCAGTTTATCGTGTGCAAGGAGTTGCCACTTCTAATGCGTGCACTCATCTCCTGTCTTGAAAAATGTGTGTGTTTTAAATCGAGTATCCCCAATCACACAGTGACCACGACGTTCTGTGCATCTTCTCTCCACGTCTGGGTCATTTTTGTTTCAAAGCGGTTTACATGATTTGTGAGGGAGGGGGAAGAAAAAAAATCCCAGGCGAGTGTTGGGCATGTGTCAAAATACGGTTAAAATTCACATGCATTGGCTTTGAGCGGACATAATATGCAAAACAAAGACCACATGTACAACCCAGAGTTCATTCCACCGCACAACTTCACGTTCTTGCCAAATTAAGTTCCAGATGCAAATGCAGTGAGATGGAGAGTTCTACAAGTCTCTTTACGATTTCCTCTTCCTCCTCTTCTAAGAAAATAGGATTAATACAAACACGCGCTTCCTCTTTAGAATGTCTTAAACCTGCTGGCAGTCGACAGATTGATGTAAAGTGCGTTGGAACTGATGCCAGTGGTGTGGGACGTGAGTTGGACAGCGCCGCTCCAGACGCCGTGAATTGTGGCCTCTTTCCTGACATACCTGTGGCCTGAACCTCCAAACCTTTCCACAGACACATACAAAACCTAATCTACCATGATCAGCACCAACAGTTTCTCTCTACCATGTACAGTCATTCCTTCTCTTCATTTTTCTACTCAGTTATATGGTAATTCCAGGATGTGGGATTACGCTTCTTTCAGACTTGGTGCAGTTATGTTTACTCTCAGCGCATTGTGAGATACACCACCAGCAAAAGGCATTTCTTGATAAAGAGCGAACCGAATATTCGAGCCAGGATTAGGAAGAGCCTGATAATGGACCAGCTGTTGATGTAACAAACACGGGCTAATATATCCTTTTTTTTCAGAGTTGTTTGGAGGAGACTGTTGGAACAACGTTAATAGAGACAGATTTGAACTTTCTCAAAACAGACTGCAGAAAGAAGCTTTCCAGTCTCTACTCTTTAAACATTTGCCAAGTTGGTGTTCAGTTCCTGTCAGTATTTCATTCAGAGCGAATAAGGAAATGTGATTGTCCTTTAGCTGTAAACACTTCTAGATTGTATATTATATAAAAACATATAGTTGGGTACTGAGGTTTGGTCTAATGGAGCAGTTTAATTTTACAAAGTGGAAAGACTGAAAGAATGAGAAATGGGACGCGAGTCGGAAATCTTGGTTGTGGTATTACCTGATGGAAACTTTTGTTCCAGCTGCATGAGGCGTAGCGCCGTAGAAGCACCAGCCCCGTTGCCTCAGAGGATGCTGAAGTGAATCGGATGACAGCGAGCACTGGCACGACTGGAATTAGAAATAATAATATCTTAAACACTGAATTGACAGTTCAACATGAGACACAATTTTCCATTTGAGAATCGGAGGAGCCAAAATTAGTGATAATTTGGGGTTGTCGTTCCTCCTTCATCTTCTCCATGTCTTACTGAATGGATGCCGGCTGGAGATGAACCATCACCGGTCTGTGGGATAAATAGGCTCGGGAGCATGCATCCCAGCAATGCTGTGATCAATGGGGTGTCACTGTAAACCTCATCCTTAAAGACCATCAGAGACACATTCTGGTTAGCACTTAATTTTACTTCCATCCACACTGGTTTCAGTAAAATGGATACACTTCAGCCCAGCCAACATACCGCTCAAACGACCGTCTCCCAGCGCTCAAGCAAAAAGGACTAGTAGTTCAAAAAGAGAAAGAAATGAATCTGAGGAAGCTCCTGACATCCGCTGACTGATTTCCATCTGATTACAAACCGATGCTTGCACTGGGCCCACTTAGCTTTTACTTTGGTCTGGGCGAATCTGTTCAGAGAAACATAATATGAGGATCTTTGGCCAATAACGCAGACGTGCTCTGCTCTGTCTCCCAGGCTTTGTCCGGCCTACTGCACAGTGTTTTATGAAGCGTTGTGGTAGGTCACTCAGTGTGAGTGCTGCTGTTAGCCGGTCCCTGCTTGTGATATTTAAAACTTGGCTGAGATCAACTGAAGTTGTCTCTTGTTTGGATTCGCCCAAGGACATTTTCCTGTAAGTGGGACGCAAAGGAGTTTACATAGAAAGTCGCTTATTGGCGAATGGACTATCTTTTTACTGTCTCCTTTGTCTTCTGCAGGCAACTGGAGCTGTGGCCAGAGCCACTGTGGTTTTTTTGGGCGGCTTTCATCAGCTGTCTCAACACAATCGTTTAGAAGGCCAACTCTGACCAGAATTAATGCAACATTCACATCCATAACCAATCATCATTCGAAAGTTGAGAGGGGAACCAGAGTTTGTATGAATGACAAATTGTTGAGTTTGACATATTTACTATGAAGTCAAGAATATCCCGCTGATGCATCTATTATGGTTTTGTTCATATATTTGGTTTGTATTCTTCTGGTTGGGCCTCCTACGGTTGAGTTAAGGCTTAAGTTCACCCCTCTGTCATCGGGTGAACTCAGGGCCATCAACAAATGAGTAATGGTACTTTGATCCAAAATAATTCTGCCCCTGTTACTCGTACAGTCACACCAGCCCCCATGATAGATGAGTTTCCCCAGCCGCCTGTGGAATCACTGACCTAAAACTTGCAGACGGGACAACGACGAGGGAAAGTTTTAACCATTTCATTATATCATCATGATGCAATTTGCATTTACTGACAAGTAAAGTGGATGAGCTTGGAGTTGGGACATAGCTGGAATATTGGATGTTGTTGAGCGAGACATGGATGCGCTCATATTTTCCTGTCTCCAACTGGTTTCTTTGAGGATTTTGGATAAAACAGGCAGAAAGAGATGACAGAGGGAGAGGTAAAAGTGAAGGAGGAGCCACCCCAACCCAACCCCTTGATTCATTTCCCTTCAGGGATTGATAAAACAAATTTGAATTTGAATTTTGAATTGAATTGCAGTGCTTCATGACAACAACATCTTACTGGTAATTCAATGTCAATCAGTGGCGTCTACTGAGAGTCCACCTGTGTTTATCTCTTGATGCTGCATATAACGCCGTCAGCTCTGTTTATGCTTGGCCACAAACGCAACACCTCAGTGTATTCATGATGATCTCTGGAGATGCAGCCAATAGCATCATTTTCCTGTGGATATAAATGATGTTTTCAATCCATCTGAATTCAGTTCAGTTCAGTTCAATTGAATTTAACTCAAGCTAATACAGTTTAATGTACAGCTTACTTCTTTCAAGATAATTGACATTATTAACGTACCCCTTTAAAGGAGCCATCTGTAAGAAATGTCCAAAACTGGTACTGCAGTCACTTTCAAAATACTGTTGAGCGGCGTGTACCCTCCCCCTCCTCCCCCCGACCAGAGGTTGCCAGGTAGGCTGCAGAATGCAGCAGGAACGTAGGCTGCCATGGCTGCGATAATTAGAGCCGAGCTGGCAACCCGGATGCCGAAACAATACTGACTTGGTGATTGGGAGATAGGTGGAGGTAGGGCTGCAGCTATCGAATATTTTAGTAATCGAGTATTCTACTGAAAATTCCATCGATTAATCGAGTAATCGGATAAAACATATTTGTTTAGTTAAAGAGCAATTATAAATATACATAAAATGTTAATTGACATCAAGACTAAATTATATAATCCAGTAGGTTCATGGCTGTGCATTTAAAAACCCTGAACTTACACCAGTCGACCAAATTCACTGCCTTCACTCAAAAAACTAAGGATCTTACCAAGAAATGTTCTTATTTCTAACCTAAAAATGCCATTACACCTGATAACACACATCACTTAAAAGATTAGGTGTTTTTCCCACGTGTTTCAATTGAACTTTCATTTGTGTCAAGCAAATTTTAAGTTGTAGTTAAGTTTTAAGTTAGAGTTTTGGCAGTGTTCAAAATACAATTATGAGACCTGCTGTATTGGAGCACATTAGACACCAGTGCTGCTTGTTTTATCCATGAATGACTACAGAGATAAAATGAAATGAAAACTACCCAGTTAGCTTTATTAAGTTTTTATTTTTCTGACATTTTCTGCCTTTTCTTTTAGTTAAAACTGTAGCGGGAACAGAGGTTTATGTACCGGGTAAAGGCTGATTTATGGTTCCGCGTTACAACAACGCAGAATGGTGCGCGTTTCTGCGTACCCTACGCCGTAGGCTACGGCGTAGCCGTGGCAACGCCAGCCGGACCGCCGCTCTCCGCCCTCGCCGGAGAGCGCCGTAGGCTCTGCGTCGATTTAACGCGGAACAAAAATTTTGGCTTTAGAGGGGGAACATAGAGAACGGACCAGAAGAATATAGCGTGGATTAAAAATAAAAGTTAAGCACTGAACTACATGTGTCTCCCGTCTGGGCCATTGCAGACTGCCTGAGCATGATGTTACTAAAACCAAACATACCCGCCGCCTCTTTCTCCCCCCTTTAACGGCGCAGCGTCAGCGTGTTGTGTCGCATTAAATGTGGTCCGGGCGTAATACTAGGATTTGAGCTGGTGAAATTAAACGAAAAAAAAAAAATAAAAAAAAAATAAATTAAACGATTCCTCGAGGCAGAGAAAATTCCTCGATCATTTTTTGTAATCGAATTACTCGAATTATTCGAGGAATCGTTTCAGCCCTAGGTGGAGGGTGGAGCTTCAGAAACAATACTGACTTGGTGATTGGGAGATAGGTGGAGGGTGGAGCTTCAGAAACAATACTGACTTGGTGATTGGGAGATAGGTGGAGGGTGGAGCTTCAGAAACAATACTGACTTGGTGATTGGGAGATAGGTGGAGGGTGGAGCTTCAGAAACAATACTGACTTGGTGATTGGGAGATAGGTGGAGGGTGGAGCTTCAGAAACAATACTGACTTGGTGATTGGGAGATAGGTGGAGGGTGGAGCTTCAGAAACAATACTGACTTGGTGATTGGGAGATAGGTGGAGGGTGGAGCTTCAGGCCAAAACAAAAAATGACAACATAAACATCAGTTGAGGGCTGCAACTCCTCTTTTTAAACTGGGATATCCTGGCTTGAGTGCTGTTGTCAGTGACATAAGTATTTGAAATGAACATGATTTTTAAATGTCTGTTGACATATCAGGGTCATTTTATGATTCGTCTTATTATTGCTCTTACATACAGCTCCTTTAACTCATAAATAAATTAGGTAGCAGTATAAGCAGGCAAATCTAAGAAAGGCCCGGTCCTCCATCTCCCTGTCCACCTTCTCCATCCTTCTCCTTTTATCTGGGAGGGTACTGAGGCATTCCCCCAACAGCCGACAGAATTTCTCCTGTCTTCTGCCAAGCCCACAACCCAGGCCTGGTTGGATATGCCCAAAACACACCCTAAGGGAGCCCTCAGAAACCCTCCGAGCCAGAATCTCACCGCGACCTCGGTTGGATCGTCTCAGTGTGGCTCTACTCTGAGTCCCCCCCAGATGGCTGAACGTCTCACTCGCTCTCTACCTGCCGAAACAAATTACTTGCATTAATTTTCTACCAGGAAGTGTGGTCATCACATATGCAAAGCATCTTGGGACGACTGGTGAAAGTGACAAAAAGTTGAGCTTTGACCAACTAATAAATGAAAACATGCGACGTGAGGGCCTTGTCCAATCAAAGCAGTGCATCACTGCAGTCGCTGAGAAGTTTCTCCTCTGGTGCGCTGTGTTAGTCGTAGTATGAGAACAAAGTACATGAAAACCTATAAACCATGGAGGAGAAGCTGATGGGGTCCTGACAAATTTCCTGCTTAATTATGATCCCTTAATGTCCGTCTGCCAGGACGGCATGGGAAGGAATGAGGCTTAAAAGGAAGGTGCCCGCGCTTGAGAGGAGAGGAGACTTTCGTTTGCTAGGGTTACATGCTTACAGATGTTGTTAATTTTATGCTTTGCAACAAAGCAAAAAAGTTTAAATGAACCTCAGATGTAGTTGAAATAGTGTACTTTAAATACTGAAGTACACCCCTCCAGTGAATTCCTCTTGATGACAAAATAGGGGGAGCGATGCATCCTGCATGTGAAATCTCTCATGGTACAGTGGAAATGCAGCCGAGGAGAGAGTCGACTCAAACTTATTTCAACCTTTTGTGTCTTTAGTGCTGTTGTTTCAGTCACTTCCCACAGCTTGTGACCGCAGTTTCAGCTGTTTTTCTCAGGTGGCTCTTTGCCACAACAGATCAGAACAGTGTCTGCGCTACCAAAGGTGCCATGACAAAGTATTATCTGCAGTCAAAATGTTCAAATAAAAAAAAAAAAAAAGTTGAATTCATGCCGTTTTATAAATATCATGACCAGGCCAATCGATGTTCACTGAGATATAATTGAATAACAAAGTTAAAGCTGGTTTATAACTTGTGTGACCACATGGCACGTTCGAAGCACGCTGACACTTTAATGCTTTGTAACCAAATCTCACAAAAAAGGTTTATCCACATGTCCAAAAACAGCATTTTCAATAACTGACAGACATCATGACTACCTACTGCACTTCTTTGTAAGTGTTTTTGACTGTATTATAGTTGTGTGATTTCACACTTGATAAAGTTTTTCGTAATGCAAAACATAGGCAAGTAACTTTTATGGTCCGCTAAGAAAAATGTTGTAATTTCAGTTTTTCATCTTGTCTAACAAATTGATGTGATGCAAAATATAGGCCCGTAACAGCTTTGGGCCACTGAGAATGCTGTTTTATTTCTTTTTTTTTTTTAACAATTTATGACCTTTTTATTGTGAAACTGCTGTGTTGTTGGACCCGCTTGGGGTTTGCAGATTCTGGAGGGAGACTGCATTGTGCATGGCCTGTTTGTCTCCATCTCATGAATCTCCTTTTTTTTCCTCTTTTGTCTTGCAGCTAGCTATGGAGCGTATCCCATCTGTAAAGGCTGCTCGGTGTGCTCCAGAGACAACGGCTGTGTGAAATGCCAGCCTAAACTCTTCCTGTTTCTGCGGCGGGAGAGGATGAGGCAGTACGGGGAATGTCTTCACGACTGTCCAGCCGGGTACTATGGCATGCGCAGCCCAGAAGTCAATATGTGCTCCAGTAAGATCCTCACTTGGTTAACGCCATCACACTCTACCTTCATCCCTCACACCCTAGCTACCCCTAGCTACCCCCCCACCCTCACTACACATGCACATCGCTTTAACTTCCTGTCTCCCCACAGCTCATGATTTATTTTCACTTATCCAGAGAGCGCACATGCCTAACAATTCAGCTCAACTGTAAAGGAGTATTCTTTTAGACTTAAAGATGAACTCCAGCAAGGATGAACCTGTTCTTTCTCTTATTGGGATGCCTAAATGGTTCAAATCCAAGTGTGAATACAACAAGTTTGATAGAAGAGAATAGTATTTGCAAAGAAGGCAACTATGACTGCACTTACATGCAGTCAATAACCCTTTTAAAACCCGAAAATTAGCAATAACCCGGTTTTGCACGGCCATGTAAACACCAATAACCCCTTTTAAAAACCCGAATATGACCCCGGGGTTACTCCTTTTAAAACCTGAATATTCGGTCATGTAAACGCCTAACAGGATATCCCCATCAAACGGAACATGAATTTGTTTTCTGTGCAAGTTCTTTTTGCAAGGAATCCTGGTCTTTTGAGTCCAGGACGTAATGTAGTTCTAAACATGGAGAAACGCAAGACCAGGCCACACTTTTGGAGTGAGGAGGAGACTAATCATCATCATTTTATTTATTTCAAACCAACAAAACCACAACTCTCGTACTACAAAACAAGAACAGAAAGTTACAGGACACCATTGAACAGAACAAACAACAATACCAACAACAGACACTATAACAAAACAAAACAAACACTGTTTGAAAAGGGGATGGCAGAAGCAAAGCTTATTAATTTTGCATTTTATAAATGCGATGAAGGATATGAACATTTTGGCATTTGTAGACGGTAGAAAGTATCGGGATAGTGAGATTTACAAGAAGGTGAGCGAAAAGTTGCGCGAAGCAGCATTTGTTTTGAATTTGGATACAGGAAGAAGAAGCGGAAATGACGGTAATTGTGTCATGATGTTCTCCGCGCGTCGCTGTTTTGATTGAGATATCCCGAATGATTAATTACCATTTATACAGGGATAACCGTGTTTGCTCACACATGTAAACGGAATATTCAGAATGTTTCAGTAACCAGAATATTAACAATAACCCAAATTTTGACTGCATGTAAACGTAATCTATGATCTCTTTCTAATTTGCTCACTGATTACTGAGATAAAAAAAACAAAACATGTTTTTTATATTTTGCTAGTGGTCACCCTTCGCTACAGGTTACGGAGTCCAACTCAAGAAAGGCCGCCCTTTCGGCCTCCCTCACCCTGAAAAGCCCGGTCTGCTATTTATAGCACTCCAAACAAGAGCAACGTCTTATAAAAATGTTATCAATGACTCTTGTTATAGAATCACTTTCAAATCCAATTGGTGAAAAGTACCTTTCCCCTTATGTAGCACCCTGATCTCATAACCTTATGTTAACATAGAATGCGCTCTGAGACACTGAGAGAGCTTTTATGGGTTTACACAGAGCCCGAGGTGTTGGCCGAGTGTTTCATATGAAAACAGAGAGAAATCTGAAGCTTTTTGGTTCCCTGAGCCAAACTCCTGACAGACACACTAACGTCAAACCCCCGAAGAGGATGTCTGAAGCTTGAGGCCCGAAAAAACTGAACATGCAGCAGCAGCAGGAAGAGCAGGGAACTACATTCTGCTTCCTCCGTCACTGCCGAAGCAAATATTTCTGCTGGCTCCATTTCCTGTATCGAAGAGTTTAAATTCAAATCCCAGAAATCTTTCAGAGTGGTTTCTGAGAATCTTCACCGATGCCTCGTCAAACAGAACATTACCGGGTTTTTATTGCTCATATCCACACAGAGGTTGAGTTCAACCTCACACTGCGCTACAGCACTGCGTCATGACCGAGCGGCGACCATCTCACTTCCAGGTTGAGTCTCAGGCGGAATTAAGATTCATTGCATTTCCTCCGCTGGCTGCTACAGAGGCTGGCTGCAAAAGCCAGTCTATCTCCATTGACATCCATGTTAAAGTAGAACTTTGGAGCAGAAATGACCATATTCACATCCTGGCAGTTTTGGTCTCAATCATTTGATTTCACATTCATGACAATTCTGACGGGAGTGGATTTATTTCAGGTGTACCAGTATTACGTTTATTTCTAATATGATTGACAGCCAGCTAAGCCAATGCCACCTCCGTTTTCACCTCCTCACCTGTTATTATCATGCTACCAGTCAGCAGTTTGTATTTACCCAGCATCAGCAGTCGATTTTGATTTTGCTATTGAGTCGACATGTAACCACGGTAACCACTGCTAACTTTGATTGACATACGGTAGAGCTACATTTCAGTTGTTTCTCTTCTTTATTTCATGTATTTAGCAAGAAACCACCTGCTAAGTCTGTTAAAAATGACTGTAGCTGAAATGTTTTCAGTGTCAGCTTTTCTTAAAGCTTTATTAAGTGACTGAATATTTTTACTGGTACACAGCTTGTTATATATTCAGTGAGTGGGTACTCAGCTACATACATATTCTTCAGTCTTTATGGAACTACTTCTAAGTAATTGCACTTTTATTTCATTTTTGTGCATGAAAGCACTGTTAATCCTGCACCATCTGAGGTTTAAGCTGCACCTTCTGTTTCATTTAATACATTTGAGAACTTGAACATTTTCCTTGATTTTGGTCGCAGCCCCAAAGAGAGCTGGTATACGCAGGTATAAGAACTGGATGGATATATGGATGGGTCGCGGTTCGTCATTCAGGGGTTGATGATGGGTCATAAAGCCATATAAGTTGAGGAGTTCTGCATTAAATGATTACTGTTCCTCATAATCTGTCGATGATGGGGAAATACGACCATTTTCCAACCAAGTACTGGTACATGTTTTCTGGTGACACTGGACTACATAAGGTTGTTAATGAAATTTCATTATTTTTCTAATAATGAAATGTGTAAAATATCCTAATTATTAATTTACAATGAAATTAAGTCACAAATTGAAAAAAAAGCGAGGCATCATGGATAACATATGTAGCACGCCCAGTTGCATTCTATCTCATCTTTGCGCTTTTTGCATGTCTTTTCATATGTTCTAGTTTAAAATTGTGACAACCTGTCCAATTTACTGCAAACGTATCATTTTTTTCATGTAATTTTGGTGCCGTGAAGTTGATAGAGAAAGTCAATAATGCATGAACAAGACTAGTGAAATGTGCCTGATGTGCTATGCTATTTATTTGCAACACAAGCGACTTTGCTTCGCAGCCCTAAGGCATTTCACCCCATCAACTTCACTGTGGAGGCACATTTTAGAAGTAATTTGTTCAAGAGCGGTTTTACTGCAACAGAAGCAAAAAAATAAATACAAAAAGAAATAGATACAGATCTGAATCATTGGATTCACTGGATAGGTTTCAAAACAAACAGTGATACCAAAATAATTCGTTTTCAGCAAACAATCATAACGGACAGCATCGTTTTGGCTGATGGGGTCACACATGTTTTGCAGACATCTAATATCTGCAGCAGTTTTAAACAAGTACAATTTAGCAAACTGCTGGTATTGACCATGTCCCGTTGAACAGAAAATGTGCTCTTTGCATGCTCATGTTCATCCACAAATGCAAGTTTGTCAAATCTCACCACATTAGAGGCAAATCCCTAAAGACTCCAGTCATTTCACTCCGTTTTCATAACAAATATAATTGGAAGAGAAAAACATCTTGTCTTTTTGTGGAAAAAAAACCATCATTTATTATTTACTTCAACCCTGCTGTTCTGACCACTGTATCCCCACTTAAACTGATGCTAAAGTGTAGCAAGTTGATCCGAATCCCTCGCCATGCAAACTGCAGCTAGAACAACATCTTGTATTGTCACGTAGCATCACATCTCAGAGCGGGGGCCTACTTTGATGTGACTGCTGCTTCAGTTGTGCTTTCTATTCAGGTTTCCCATTCGACTCTCAGTTCCAGATGCACTCCATGTGTCATTTTGAGGAAACGGTTAATATCCAGCATTCAGAAATGGACATTTTATCAGTAATGAAGTTAACATTTTTGAGTGGATACATGGAGTCAACATTTTTGAGGGGATACAGGAGAGTGGACAGCGCTACGGTCAGGGTTGATCAGTTCTCTTGGTTTCCGTAGGGCCCTGAATCTTGGCATTGCATCTCCGTTATCGTCAGTCTTTTAAACCCAGCCTTTGAAATCCCTTTAGAAACAGCTGCTTATTATTACGCCAGAGTTTGTATGTGTGATGTTATCTCACTCGAGATTTTTTTTAGCGGACTGTCTGGCTGAACAAAAAAAAAACAAAGGCTACACAAGCAAGAGGCTTCTTATAATTAGCCGTTTGCTGGCTGAAACTTTACTAACAACACTCTAAAGGAGCTGTGAAGGAGCCTCAGACATGCCATCCAGAAGCCTGAGTGGGAAGAGGAGAAATGATTAGACTTCTTACATGGTGAGCTTGCAGTAATGAAACACGAGGGAAGGACGGCCTGACAGATACCTGTAGTTTATCTGGTAAAGTTCAGACCACAGCCGTGATTTAGGTGCCATTTCTCTCTCAATATAGACAAAGTTCTTGACTCCAAATTAATCGCTGTGACTGTTCAGAATTTTCCAAAATCACCATCTGCACAGGACAGAGCATCACATACTTTCACCAGACACACTCTTTTTAAATTATGGAAGAGTCACGTTCCAAGGCACTCCTTCACTGTATAGTTATTCTAAAATCCAAACTTACCAACAGCAATTAACACATTTGCAGAGAAGTCTTCACTCGCTGCTCCGCTGAGAGCCGTTGATTTAAGGAGGAACCATTTAATTCAGTATTTTATAACACTATGCACAAGCCCAGAATTGTCCCATAACATTTCAGTTCAGCATCTTCAATTCATGAGCTTTAAAAGGGTCGTATAGTTAACAAAATAAAACATTTTTTGCTCAAAAACATATTTTTGATTGGCCTTTATTGACCATGGCCTGCCACAGATATTTCATTTTAATCTCAGGAAATTTGTGGCAGCCTTTGCATGCACGACACAATGCAGTATATCTTCTATAAATTACATATTTGGACTCATACTTTCGTCTCAGAATAGCTTGCTAATCTGTACCATGGATGATCCATTTGACATGTTAAAAGGCTTGTAGTTCTGGAAGGGTTTCCTTTTACTACGCGGGAAATATTTCCATAATTAAAGCCATAAACAATGCTATCTATAGTTTCCACATTATAACATAACTTGCATCCCATTCCCAGCTACACTCCGGCTGATTTCCAAAGAAGGGTTGAGGCCCGACGGCCACAGAGTTAACTACCATCACAGAGATGGAGCTGCTTCGTTAGCAATGTCTTTTTTGTTGCATAATGTCTTTCTCCGTGACCATATATTACATTCCTCGGACTTGGCTGAGCAGTAAGTCCTTTCAGCGGCTAATGGACATCTTGATATGAGTCGTAAACCATATGCGGCAATTCCAGTGTTATCCACAGGAGTTCTTATCAGCTGCCCAGAAGAGGCCCCACACCAGTGTCTGTGGGTGTCACCCCACCGCTCTGCAGGGAAGATTTGTGAGCAATGGTCACACAGTGTGCTGCTTTATGTACAGCCAAATCTGAGTGAATGCAGCGCTGTCATCCTCTCGCCTAAGTCACAATTCATAATACTTCATTTTTAACACACACTCCCTATTCTGTCATTCTGTGTCACAAGTAAACTCTCTGGCTGAAAGAGTTACGAGCCAAAAGACCATCAGAGCTGTCTTCTACATGAGACAAAGTGTTGAGAGGGGTCAGCATGAGAGTAGAGTTGCATTTGAGATTTCCACCCTTGGGGTTTATTTCAGACCCCCCACTGTTATATAGGAAGGGGTGTTTTTGAGCCAGCAACCAGTTGCCTTACCCCACTGCAGCAGTGGGAAAAGCATAGCTATGTTTGATGCCAAACACTAACCAGTCTGATCACGGCCAGAGACTGCTGACGTCCAGCGAGGTTTCAATATCGCAGCCTATTCTTTGCTAATCAACAGTATCACTACACTGACATTTGGAAATATGTATCCATCAGAATAATTAATCTCACTTTAAAAGCACATGGGTGTATAAGGAGGTCAGTCTCAGGAGATAAAGATTTAGGATTTGAATTATGTAGAGATGTATACACATTTATAGGTCGGCATTTATTCTTTTTAAATGTACTTCAAAGATAAAGGTTACCTGACTTTATGTCTTAAGTTGTAAAGGTGTGGATGTATATTAACAAATGAAGAGGCAAAACAACATTTTAGGTGCATACTGTGTGTAATGTAATGAGTAACAATAAATATGATAAATAAAAAAAAAACAGTATCACTACAGACATTTATTTAATCGATTAAAGTCTTTTTTATTGTAACTTTGATTGTGACAACTTTATTTTTTGGACTGAGATTATTTCTTTTGTTTAAATTTAATTATTGCACCACCTTAGTTTGAATGCACATTGTGGGAATTCATTGGGGTATAAGTAGATAAGAGCTACACCTGTCTCCAGATTAGCTGCGGTAGCTGTGTTTCCATTACCTTTGACATCGCACCAATTGGAATTGGAAATAGAACATACCTCTCATGAAAACATGTAGGCTTTGCAAACATTTGCATATATCCACTAAGCTGTTGTGATTTTAGGAAGGAATATTTTGCAATACTGCAATATAAACACCTTTTTCCGCAATTACAGTTCGTGTGACGTACCTAAGAGTCCCTTTTGCATTTCTGTTGGATCTGTCTCTGGAAATCCCTCAGAAGTGGCCAACTATAAGAGTATAAGAGCGTCAGCTTGGGGCGATTTATTGCAAACATATATGACTTTTATTAGGTAAAAATAATGACAGCCAGAGGCTGTCTAGAAATAAAAATAAACCTGCAATACTAAGGAGTTCTGAACATCCTTTGCCATTATTTCAACGACTTATCAAGAAATGAAAAAAACAAAAACAAAAAAACAACCATAATGGATATACAGCGATTTAAATCCATCCATTTTCCGTAACTGTTCAATCCTGTATCCTGTCACAGGCAGTGATTTCATCAACATTTAAAAATATTGCTCAATTAATTTGTATTAAAGTTTTACACATAACTGTAAGGGAAACGTGGCTGTTATAGCCTAAAGAAAACAACAAGGGTTTAACCTTCATATGGCAGCACTGGTAGCTTCTCTCTCATTAGTCATTACCTGCTTCTTTTTCACTCAATTTCTGAACTTTTGAGCATTACAGTACAGTGTAACCAAACAAAAAGACCAGCGAGGTTTGTCCTTTCAGCTTTAGCGGGCGCTGACTTGTCATTGCACCTTTAACAGCATTTTTGGAATTAGTAGGCAGAGCAATCCATCCATCAATTCATCAATCCATCAAATCAAGGCTTTTCCCCTGGATTCAACAGCCAGATGCACAGTTGAATTGGATCCCCTCTTGCAACGATGTAACTGTGCATACTTCAGCGTGAGTGGAAAGGCTGTCGGCGCTTGGCCGTCTGTCAAAGGCCTGAGCTGCGTGACTGTGTTTGAGTGCTCGGGCTGGCTTAGCATGTACAGGAGCAGAGCGGTGTGTTTCCCTCTGTGATGCGGCTAGAAGGACGTCAGACACGTCTGTCATCCCCGATCTCTATCTCTGGGAGCTGCCGATTGACAGGAACGCCACCTCTGCTTCACCTATCTCCATGCCAGTGAGCAGAGGAGCATCCATGTGGAAACAAACCCATGGAGGGAGCTGAAAAGAACATGGCAGCTCTAACCTCTGCTGCGAACTCCTGCCACTCGACATAGAGAGCAAGCCAAAGGCTCCATGTCAGCCAAACCATGGCCTTGGGGGGTAGGTCAAGCCCGTTTGACTTAACTTTGAGGCAAAAGAAAATAAAAGCAACAGTTTCTTTCTCCTTTTTATAATATGGACACTCCCGCTTTGCTGCATCAAGTGTGGTTAGCTCTGTGGTCGTTGCAGAGTGATGTGTGGTCTCTCATCAAATCTCCAGCCCTGTGTGAGTCATGAGACTCATAAGTCTTCACAGAAGAGACGAGCGCTCTTTCTAAACACAATGAATATTCACGTCAGTAACTGGACTGTTAACACAAGCTGCTGTTAACCTGAGGAGGAGCAGCGGCTGACTGAAGCTTGCTGGAATCTGTGAGTGTCCGGCAGGTTCTCCCCGTCCAGACCGCAGATGTGGGACCAGCATTTGCCAAGCATGAGCTATTAGATCACCAATGGCACTTGTTGGCTCATTTCTTGACTTAACGGAGACTCAACGTGCAAATCACATTAAAGCTTGAATCCAGAAGACAACTCAGGCTAGAGATAAAACAGCCCTGGTGGAACTGGGCCGGCGCTGAGGACACCTCGGTATAGGAATGGGCGATATTTTACCGTTCATGATATACCGTCAAAAAAATTCCCCATGGTAAGAATTTGTCATCTTGCGGTAAAAACGATAAATGGAAGGAAGGAAGGAAGGAAGGAAGGAAGGAAGGAAGGAAGGAAGGAAGGAAGGAAGGAAGGAACGAACGAACGAACGAACGAACGAACGAACGAACGAACGAACAAAATGAGCCACAAAATGAGCCACAAATAAAGAAATGAGCCTGAAAGAAAGAAAGAAAGAAAGAAAGAAAGAAAGAAAGAAAGAAAGAAAGAAAGAAAGAAAGAAAGAAAGAAAGAAAGAAAGAAAGAAAGAAAGAAAGAAAGAAAGAAAGAAAGAAAGAAAGAAAGAAAGAAAGAAAGAAAGAATTCCCATTGATGACGTTTTTGTGTAACAAACATGGCAGATCTGAGAGCGAGGAGCTTGAGTCATTCCAGTTTTGCAGTACAGGTGTAACTCATTTAATTGGTTTATATTAATTCAATTTAATTGGTGTAGTTTAGAAGTATTTAGTATTCTTTTAAAGCAGTGATTTGGGGGCTGCAAAGACTGAATGTGGTGATAGATTTATAGTTACAAAGGTGGAGTTGAATTGATATTTTTTTTATCATAATTTTTATCGTTATCGGGATAAATGTCAGAAATGATCGTGATACATTTTTTTAGTCCATACCGCCCATCCCTACCTCGGTAGATACAAAACCCTCCGCCACTGCAACGGCAGCTTTTGCAGATCATTTCACACCCTCCCCCCCCCGCCACCGATGTCATGATAAAAAGCTCATGTCCAGAACCAGGCTGGAACAGGATGATGATAATGTGTTTAAGTCCCGGGAACACCAAGCCTTCAGTGGGATCTGATGACCTCATTATTCCTCATTAGTCTCCCCGTGGCACCTAGATGAAGACTTTAAAGGTGCTCCCGAGGTTAATCCGATGGGGGGAATGAACCCGCTCCCCCGTATCTGTTTCTAGCAGTGTTAGACAAGCTGCTTCACTGCTGATTTGGCCTGTGGTTAGTGACGGAGCTCCTCCGGTGTCACAGATAGCCTCTCTGGCTGATAGCCGGACCGAGGGATCCGTGGCTGTCATGACAATCCCAGCCTTACCCACCGCAATCTCTGACGACCTCTGGCCCTGCCGCTTTCCCTCCCTGCATTCTAACTCCCGCGGTGCCGCGGTCTTATGTCATCCCCCTCATCAATCTCACAGGCTTGACACCACAACATATCATTTATATGCAAAACCAGATTTGGGGGCATTTTCAGTGACTGCATCTGACATTTAAACCAAGCGGGATGTATGTTGTTTTTTCTTTTTATGGAAAACCTCGTCAGGGACTGCCTGCAATATTCTCCACATCTGTGCTCGTCATACGGGATGTCAATAAGCAAGAATTGCACAACAAGCCCATTGCCTGAGAGTGCTGCCAGATGTTCGCGGACTCCCTCTTACTCTCTTATATTTTGTTTGCGAGCTACAAGTCTCTCAGGTGATGACAGGCTTGAGAAGAGTGAGTTGCAGAAGACAGCTTTGCGCTTTCCAATTAGCTCAGTGATTTACAAAGTCGCTCCCCTGCAGCGTGCTTGTTTGGTATCAAACCTAAGCATCAAGAGACAATTTCACCCACGCAGAAATGGAAGAGGAACAGACAGCCTGAAAACACTCAGCTACTTCCTAGTATGTTCTTGGCAAATCTGAATGGAGAATAAAGGTTAAAAAAAAAAAAGTGACATTAGATTAGATGGTCGAATTAACTGATAAATAAAGTGGGAAAACAGGAAACAGCTGTGTATTTTTCAGTGTAGCGCCGTTTTTTGCAGAACGCGGAGTAGATGTTGATTGTTGTGTGGGTCTATCTCCCAACCACATCTTATTGGTAAGTGTGTATTTGTGCGTGCATGTGTCCATGGTTTGTTTAGACTGGTCGGGAAAGCGTGAGACCAGAGTGAGTGGGCAGAGGCCATACTTTAGGGTTCAAAGTAAAGCGGGGAGGGACCCCCTCGTTTTGCAGGAATGTCGAGGAGGAGGCCTGATGGTTAGCTGGAGATGGTGTAATTAAGGGGTGTGATTGTGAGAATCTTCCCTTCCCCAGGCCCTGCAAGGGTCACAGATAAAAGAGCAGCCCTCTGCCTCGGTCGCTCTCACATGTGGAAAATCACAGTGTCGCATTCAAGGTACTGAGAGAAGCGCACACGCGTTAATGCATGGTTGCGATCTCATGCGAGACGCCCATCAGAGAAGCAGATGAGACCCTACCTGGAAAAGGCCTGCACCAGTGGAGAAAGACAGGGGCTTGCGGGTCATAGATTGAGGTTATTGGGCAACAAGGGGCCACGTAGAGTTTCTGAGAAGCGACATAAATTAGATAGCACGGGGAGGCTCCTTCTAATCATGCGGCCTGCACGTCGCCGTGTTGGTGTGGTTGTTGTAATTTGGCCCTGCTCGACGTGCTATTTGCAGAGACCTTGATGACACATTGCCGTGTCTTTCTTCGCAAGTGCTGTACTGTGTGACATGCGCTGCAAGCAGGGTGTGGCGTGAGAGGATAAGTGTGCAGTTGTGTCCGCTGACTAAACCCCCTCTGCTTTTATTAGGCAAGATATCGTTGTCCCCCTCTTTGCCTGCCCTTTACAAACCTCACCATCCCTCTTTTTAAAAAGGAAGCCAAAAACCTAAAGGATCCACACATCTGGCCATATTTGTGATCACGAGCCATCATTCACACTCTAATGAAAACCTGACCGTTCAAGGATCTCGCAGTTATGGGAAAAGAAGCAGACCGGAGCGGCGTGGAGTGATAAGACAGCATTATGAACACTTTTCTTCCTGTTGCGGCACTTGATAGTTGAAAACATGTGAGCGTGTGTGTTTGTATCTACATTTTTTGTAGCAACCTGTTGAAAGAGCTCAGCATCACCATCTCTGCTGTTGTATTTTCACACTTTGGGGTTGATCGCTTTGAGCAAAAACAGGAAGATAAGGAGGGGGAAAAAATCATGCCAAGCAAAACAGGTTTTCTGAAATGCATTTTTTTTTCTCAACGGGGAAATGATTCAAAGGACATTGTCCGCTATTTTTCTTTTTTTTTTTTTCTTGAAGGAGACACACTGTAATCCCTACGAGCACCCCATTTCCCAAAGTCTTTAGCTCTCAATCAACTCCAGATGAGAGAGTATGTCAGAGCCTAATTTCTGCTGTTTCTCTCTCCTCCAGGATGCAGGATAGAGAACTGCGAGTCCTGCTTCAGCAAAGACTTCTGCACCAAGTGCAAGGCGGGCTTTTACCTCCACAAAGGGCGCTGTTTTGATAAGTGCCCTGAGGGCTTTGCCCCGCTGGAAGACACCATGGAGTGTGGAGGTATGTGGATCTAAACCAACGTGTATCAAAAGTGCATGGTCTAACTTTTCTTACGTACAATGGTGATGGTGGTTTTATGCAATAATCTGCCTGGAAATGTAATGATAAAGTCACAGTAGCAGATAAATAAACAGTGGGTCTAACAATCATAATGGCTGACGTCTGTAGGATAAGTGACACAACCTTTAATAAAACATTTACTGTGCTGGTTGAAAAAGTAAGCGAACCCAAAGACTAATAACTTTAGCAAAAGTTAATTGGATTTAGTAGCATGCAGACTTGGGGTTTCATTATTAAAATGAACTTGGAAGTGTTTTTAAGAGCTAGTTTGGTTGATAAAACACGTTCAAACAATTCAAGTGTGCTGTTCATACGAAACATCTGCTGATATGAACCACGCGTCACAAAATCTAGTTCGAGTTCTGCTTTTTAAATTGGATGAGCCTGGAAAATGATACAATCTTCTCAGTGTTTAGGCCTCCATCAGTCCACAGCTGGACAAACTGGTTATCAAATGAGGTAGTCTAGGTCTGTGGTTACTCTTTATTCTGAAGAATCCTCAACGATGTAGAGGAGGACCCTCAAGTAACAGCTGGGAACTTGAAGACATCACTGGAACCGACTAACGTGTTTATTCACGAGTCTGCATTATGTAAGTGATTGAACGGTCAGGGTGTCCATGGTAGGATGCTACACTCTCCAAGACAAAAAATCCTCCATGTCTGACAGTCTGCACTGATAAGACAAAAGTTTGATTGCTTGGGAAGACTATGTACGACGCAAAAGAGGCTACAGCTTACGCAGATCAAAACATCACCGTAGTAGTGAAGTACGGTGGCGTGAGCATCATGGTTTGGGCTTGGCTCCACTTCATCAATGGGAACATTAGTTCTAAAGTGTACCCCACAGGATAATGCCAGCGTGGCTGCCTGCCAGCTGAAACCTAGTAGAGGATGGCTGATGCAGCAGAACAATGACCCTAAGTACTGAAGATATTCACCACGGAGAAGATAATCTGCCTTTTGAAGTGGTCCAGTCAGAGCTCAGATATTAACCCCACAGATATGCTGTGAAATGACCTCAAGAGAGGTGTTCATGCTAGACATCCTACAGTGTGTGTATGAGCCAAAAGCAGATCTGCAACAAGGAATGGTCAAAAATCCTCCCGAACGTTGTGCAGATCAAAACCCAAGCTACTGGAAGAGCTTGCTGGAAAACGATGCTGCTACAGGAGGTTTCCCCCAGCACAATAAATGTTTAATAGGTGTGTTAAATACAGAATTAAAAATTATGATTTGTTTATCAGCTTAAACATACTGGTTTTGTCTTATTGTGACATAGACTGCGTTTACATGCAGTCAATAACCCTTTTAAAACTGGAATATTAGCAATAACCCGGTTTTGCACGGCCATGTAAACACCAATAACCCCTTTGAATAACCCGAATTTGCTCATATTCCGGTTTTAAAAAACCTGAGTATGTGACCCTCCTATGACTCCTTTTCTAATGGGATATCCCCATCAAAAGGAACAGGAATTTGTTTTCTGCGCATGTTCTTTTCGCAAGGAATCTTGTTCTTTTGAGTCCAGGAAATACTTATAAACACGGCGAAACGCAATACCAGGAGGAGACTAATCACTTCATAAATGTAATGAAAGATATGAACATTTTGTCATTTGTAGACGGTAGAAATTACCCCCATAGCGAGATTTACAAAAAGGTGAGTGAAAAGTTGCGCGAAGCAGCATTTGTACGAATGCCAGACCAGATCAAGCACCGCTGGAATACGCTGAAAAAGGCTACTAAATTTGACTATGATCAATTTCAAGTGGCTTGCATTCTTTTTCTTGCCACTGTAATCTTCTTTACTTGTGCTCTATAAAGCTCAACTTTTGTAAACTTCAATTTGAAATAAAGCAGTTAACAGAAGTTGTAGCTTATCACTAGAGCCCCCTCACCTTGTGTGAAAGCTTGACCCGAGGTGTTTACGTCCGTCTCAACAGCGCTTTTTTAAAGTCTCACAGCTCATCACTCTCTGTCTGTGTTTCTTGCAGAGGGCTGTGAGGTGGGCCAGTGGAGCGAGTGGGGAGCCTGCACCAGGAGAAACAAAACCTGTGGCTATAAGTGGGGTCTGGAGACCCGGACGCGGCACATTGTAAAGAAACCACCCAAGGACACGATACCCTGTCCCACCATCGCTGAGTCCAGGATGTGCAAAATGGCCATGAGGCATTGCAGGAGAGGTAAGGATGATTCACACCTCCGTTCGTCTGTTGTAACTCAAACCACATTCACTTTGAAGTTGACCTTACTGCAGCGCATATTAAACACAAAACTGCACGTATCCCAACGGGGAACCCATCTCAGCGATTCACCTGTGTCATGTAACCCTTGCTCCTCACATCCAGCTTTTTTTTTTTTCTCCTTTTTTTCACCATCTGTGTTCTTGAAGTTCACAGTGGCATTCCTTTGCATGAAATATCAGTATTTTTCCATGGCAGCCCTTTTTCTAGCCAGCTCTTTTCCCTCCTGAGGTACATTTCCCACCCCTCTCTCGCATCTCTCTTCATCTCCTCAGTGGAATTCTTCAAAGTACGAACTGCAGGTTTCCTCAATGGTCGTCTCTGTTTCCTCCTGTCAGAGTCGATAGAGCTGGATGGATGAGAAGTCGATGGAATTACTCTTTGTGCAAATACGGCTAAAGGAAATATTTTTTTTTTCAGAGTAAACTATTTCTCTCACATGGCCCAAACACACCATTTGGGATGAGCGGCTCCGTTAGCCGTTGTTAAAATAAATGTCTCTTCCCTTAATGCACTTTTACATCTCCCATAAACTTTGGATTAGGATAAGTGAAGTGTAAATATTTAATTCACCAAATAAGGAAGCAATTGCAGTGGCAGATATTGCTTTCGCTTAAAAAAAAAAAAGAAAGAAGAAAGAAAAACATTGTTTAACAGAAGGAGGATAATAATCTAATCCTTGGGGATTTTTATCCATTTTTGGGCTGGACTTTAAAACGGGAGGCTCCCTTACTGAAGTGGTGAAAGAGTAAATAAACTGCCATTTTCTCATATTTCAGCACGACTCGGGCAGTTGCTCCTGTTTGGGTTGGAAACTTCTGCGATCCCATGGCACATTTAGGTCTTAAACTTGGTCCTGTTTGTCACGGAAACTCTCCCCGATCCCGCCTCCACCCGCCGCCCACCTCGGCCTGACTCTGACATGCCCGTTTGACCTTTTCTAAGGGACTTTATGACCCTCTTTAATTAAAATTTGCCATTGTTGCGGACAGATACAGCCATCACTCACCTCTGACACGGAGTCCATGATGGGAAGCTGTTGTTAGGGATCGTATGAAGATGCATTTTTTATCCAGTTCCACGGCAACCGGCGGCAGACATCCCTGGTCCGCCTTATTTGAAACGAGCGTTTCCTGGTGACGTGATCATTGTAAACCTCTCAGAGCAGTTCCTTATGCAGTGTTACATCTCTGGTTGCTACGAACTGTGTGTAAAATTGTCACTGTATATGTATCTAAGAGCTCCCCGGCCTTGTGAAGTGCGGTGGTGGCCCATTTAATAAAGGCAAATTTCAGACTTAGGCATGTGTTGTTAATTCCCCACTGCTAGTGAAAAATCCACACTTGGCAAAAGCCGGTGAAATGCAACACTCTACACTTCAAATAAATACAGGGAAAAATGTAAGCCGCTGAAGTCAGACGGGAGGAGGAACTCTCCGCACATGCAAGGGAGTAGCATAGAAGTCTGACCAACTTACATCGTAAAATAATCACAAGCCGTGAGTGATAATAAAGCGTAATCCAATGGGAGGGGAGGGGAAACCTCTGAAATGCAGGTAATCGGGAAGTGGTCGAAAGTCCGTCGAAGGGGAGTGAGTACTTAAAGGAAGGCCTGGTGTATAGTTTATTATGAAGTGCCTCACTAAGTGACTCTTTAGAATTGAACTAATTTCAAGGACTTTGGAGGCGTCCAGCCCAGAGTGGTGCTTAAAAAACAGCCACTGCAATGCAGTCTAATCAGCTTTCTATTGAGACATAAACCAAATTAAGAAAACTGGAACGCCAGTGTCTGGATTTTCTATTTAGATGAAAATGCAGTTGTCCAAAAATGCTTAGAAGCACAATTTGGAAATAAAGGCAATCGAAAAAATGAGACATTTTAATAAGCTGTGCTCACCGGACACAAGACACCAGTGTTTGGGAGAAGCATTTGGTTTAAATAACCACGGTTCGTAAAGATGCTGTGGATTAAATGAAGGCAGGAAATAAGAGAAAGTCGAATGTACTGTATCTATACTCTATTTATGGCGACGCTTATCTGATCACCCTGACTTGAATTTCAGTATATTAACATATCTGGATTACAGTGGATGTCATGGGCAGATCTCTATCTGTCAGCTCGGCCAAGGGCCACATGCAGACGCATGGTCTGCTGTTACTGAGTATTACTGTACCAATACACAAGTGCCGTGAGTAAACACCAGAGGATCTCAAGAAGGAAGGCTGTATCTCCGCAAATAGGAATATCGCTAGACCGTGTCTGATGTGTTCCATGCAAGTTGCAGATCGCCGTAAACAACATATGTCACTTCATGCTGCTGGGATTAATTTCAGCACATCAACTGAATAGGATCATATATGCAGGGAAGATGTCCAACAATATAACTCGGCATCTGAAACCTGGTAGTTTTTTGCCCTCTGTTACAGTCATGAGCTGAAATTAGTATTCCTCTTTTAATGCTGTGTTTTCATTTTACTATTAAAGGAGCCGTCTGTAAGAAATGTCCAAAACTGGTACTGCAGTCACTTTCAAAATATTGTTGAGCGGCGTGTACCCTCCCCCTCCTCCCCCCGACCAGAGGTTGCCAGGTAGGCTGCAGAATGCAGCAGGAACGTAGGCTGCCATGGCTGCCATAATTAGAGCCGAGCTGGCAACCCGGATGCCGAAACAATACTGACTTGGTGATTGGGAGATAGGTGGAGGGTGGAGCTTCAGAAACAATACTGACTTGGTGATTGGGAGATAGGTGGAGGGTGGAGCTTCAGAAACAATACTGACTTGGTGATTGGGAGATAGGTGGAGGGTGGAGCTTCAGAAACAATACTGACTTGGTGATTGAGAGATAGGTGGAGGGTGGAGCTTCAGAAACAATACTGACTTGGTGATTGGGAGATAGGTGGAGGGTGGAGCTTCAGGCCAAAACAAAAAATGACAACATAAACATCAGTTGAGGGCTGCAACTCCTCTTTTTAAACTGGAATATCCTGGCTTGAGTGCTGTTGTCAGTGACATAAGTATTTGAAATGAACATGATTTTTAAATGTCTGTTGACATATCGGGGTCATTTTATGATTCGTTTTATTATTGCTCTTACATGCAGCTCCTTTAAATCTAATAATAATAGTAAAAAACATAATAAAAGGAATCAGTGCACTCCTGGGAAGACATGTGAATTATCTTTCTCACTATTGAATGGTAAACAAACTTTGTTGGAAATTGTTTTATAGCCCTTTTGTAGATTGATGTACATCGGCAGTTGCTTCTCTAAAACCAGTGCTTGTCTCTTTCCCTCTTGGCGTTTCGTTATCATGCACCTGAATATCCCAGGCTAGAAACCTGTCAAACTGTCTGTTTTTATAGAAGTGTGGACCGCTGCTAAAAATCAGTTCATCAAGGGCTGGTGATTGGTAGCACCATACTGCAAACTACCCTCTCAAGTCCTATGAATGCAGTAAGGGGGTACTTAGTATTGCCTACATTGGCTTCATTTTTGTTAGCTAAATAATTTTATAGTGACATAAAATGATATATTGTTTTCTGTAGTTTGACAACCCTCCCCCCTAGGACTAACTTACACGCATGGCTTCAAGTCATTCACAAGTATTTGTCACATCAAGTGACTGGAAGACATTAGCAGAACGTCTCTGATCTTACGGCTGCATAATTTGCTTGTTTTGTTAGGTGTGTGTATTACACACTTGTGATATTTCTGCACTCCTCTATCCTCTGGATCCCTGGAGTGCTGCTCTGAGCAGCCTTGATACAATAAAGAGACTTTATTAATAGCTGCTCCAGTGCCATCAGCATTGATAGAGTGGGCGACACGTGACTGCCTCTCTCCGTTTTATGAGCTGAGGAGGTGAAGAGCGTGATCACATTGCAGCCCCCGGCTGCTCAGTGTTGATGCCTTCAAGGAAGTCCCTACAGAGATTTTCCAGAAACCCCTGTCATCAGATTCACTGGTTTGCAAAAAGACTGAGTGACAGGCTCGATTCCTCTTCTTTTTTTTTCCCTGCCTTTCCAACCGTGTACTTTCCTCACTTTTTTCCCCCCTGTTTGAACCGTCGCTGCTTCTGCCATGCCCGTAACATTAGATGTTGTATAAACAACTTACAGCGTTTAAGTGTTTCAAACTCTCACTCTGAAGGCAAACCGTGGGATTTCAGAGGGAGTAAAGTCCAAACACAAATGCAACAATTACAACTAATTTCTGACAACTTCCACAAATCGGCTTACAGATTCTCAGACGGTCTTAAAGGCGGCAGGCGGGAGTGACATTTGCATAGCAGATTTTGAACAGATTTGTTGGTAAAAGTAGATCTGCTTCAGAGGCAAATGCGGTGCAGGCGGAGGCCAAGCCCAACATTAACCCAAACAAGAACAGAAGTTTTACAGTATGAAGTTATGAAACAGTACAAATTTATAGCTTAACAAATTTTGGAACTGATAACCAAAACACACTAAAGACCTGGCTTCCCGGAGTGGCGCAGTGCAGTTTAGAGTCAAAGTGCTTCAACGACCGTGCTGCTGAACCCACAAAGACTCAGCGACACGTGCTGACCTCATGGAAAAACAGAGGAGGGCAGAAAGAGGCAAAGAGAGGAAGAATAAGAGAGCAGAAACATCCAGTGATTATCTTGGCCATTGGATCGCTGCATGTACCTGTGCTGGGGAGATCTAACAGGCCTTTTTGGAAGTATTGATTTCCCGTGTGTGTAACCAGAGAAACCCTTTCTGCTGTAGAGCGCAGGCGAGGCCAAACCTTCCATCCCATCAGTCATCCGACTGCGAGGATCCAGCCACCACTGATCCTGTCTGTCATAACTTCTCCGTGCAGTTTGTGTTTTTACTGTAACCGTGATGACTGCTTCTTCTCGTGCCGCTCGCTCCACTCCCACTGCCATCAATCTCAAACCTTGAAGGTTTTGTTGCACATTCGCGACTGGGCTGTAAATGGCGGAAAACCCACCTAGACTCTGTGCAACACCTCATATTTCCTCGGGAGTATGACATCTGCTAACCTAAATCTGGAAAAGTATGGAAGACATCAAAATCAACTTCTTTTTCTTTTAAATACAGCCATTTTACATTTACTGAAGTTATTTCTTTTTTTTTGTATGTGTAGCTTCATTTAATTGGATGATATAGATACATTTTTGTTGGTTAAGTAAAGCTTTTAATCCCTTGTCATCCCTTATTTTAAAGTGTT
Organism: Cololabis saira; assembly: GCF_033807715.1. Taxonomy (NCBI): domain Eukaryota; kingdom Metazoa; phylum Chordata; class Actinopteri; order Beloniformes; family Belonidae; genus Cololabis; species Cololabis saira. The sequence continues at coordinate 13,307,352 of NC_084589.1, forward strand.
TGAGGATGCAGTGAGGCAGTTCAGGTTTTTTTTGTCCAGTTCTTCAAGTGGATAGAGAGCAAGCTCCCTTTTGGGGTAAATGTTTCATTCACAATTTTTCCAGGCATTGGACAGGTCAGGACTGCAGGCTGGATGGTCAGTTTTATATTTACATATTCCTGTTGAGCATTTTGGAGGGAGCCTATGTTGCACAACAATCTCAGTATACTCTTCTGCATTTTGGCTGCAGCCATTGAGATGTAAGTGAACGTTGCTGAGGTTGCAGATACCACCCTGATACAGCCTCAACGCCGTCACAGAGCCTGACTTTGGACGCGTTGCTGGACGTGGTCCTTTTCATCTCTGATTTGGAGAATGCAGTGCACATTTCTTCCAAAAAAAAGATCTTCATCTGACGTCAACGCGTGTTTCCACTGAGAGATGATCCGTTCCCAGATGTCGACACACAACCTCTGGGCAAGGTTGAAATACGGTTTCCTTTTTTTTTTTTTTTTTTTTTTTTTCATTGCTCATTTGGGAATGCAGCTCTGTGTTGTAGTAATTGACAAAAGTGAATGCAAAGCACTAAATATAGCTCCTGTTAAAACTCACCACTTCTTGTTATATATACGCCATAATAGTCCTCTTCCCATGTGGCCATATCAGCTATTGATAAATGATGCCTACAATTACCTGTTGATGTTGCAGGTTTGAAATAACACCTTATTGGTTTTATTTAGATTTTTGTTTATATTCCTTCATAGTTTTCGGTAGCATAGTTTTTAGCGGTTAGCAAATTTCCCTCGCAACATTGAGGTTCCCAGTTTGGGTCTGGGGCTTTTCTGTGGGGAGTTTCCACGTTTTCCCTTTGCCTGTGAGGGAAAAACCTTTTTTCCCTTTCGGGTTCTCTCTGGATACTCCAACCTTCTCTCACAGTCCAGAAATATGCATGTTCGGTTGACCGTTGATCCCTTTGTAGAAAATGAATGAAATACTAGCTCTAAACTGGCCCCGTCTCAACAAATGTATTTGTATTTTTTTACTTCTTTAATGCCTTGCAGGCCTGAAATGCAGGAATGGATACAAATTAACAAACAAACTTAAGTTGATGAGATGAAACATGAAATATCTTGTTTTCATAATGTCTGTAATGAATTAGAATTCAAAGAAACTGTAAGAATCACTTCATTTCTTAAAGTCTGTTTAGGTTGTGTTTATTTGTTTTCCATCCAGACCTTTTTTTTCGGACTTGGGAATGTAAAGACCTACAGGAACTTTGTCTGTATATTTAAGGTTATCTGACATCACAGCAGTGTGGGATGTTTGTTTAGATTACAAGGCAAACACCTCCAATCTGGTGCCGAGGCGCCAAATGAACCGGGCTCAGATCCCCGGAGGATTTGGCTGACTGGTGGGGTTTCTGCCAGGTTGTGTCTGAAACCAGTCTGGTTCTGCGGTGAATCCACAGCGCTCTGGACCTCCTAGTCCTCGCCGTCTGTGAACCATCTGCTCTGAAGTCTCTCCTCCTGTAAAATGATGCACAGAGCAGAACTTGTGATTGCCTCAAATCCGCTTTGGAGGAAGCCCGACTGCTTTTGTCTGTGTTGCACGCCATTTGCAACACCAAACAATTCCAGTCCCTGGCAGCGCTTGCGGCGTAGCGAGCAGTTGATGCTCATGCATGTGTTTAGTCGTATGGCACACAATGTTGCTGTTTATTCTCACTGAGCCAGGGGGCTTTAAGCTCTGACGACAGACACCGCTCACTTCTGAGTGTTTCAGTTACGTGCTCAGTGCGATCACGTCTGAGTCTGGCCGGTGAATTGGCTTGGAAACTCCACATCCAAACACATTTCTGGATACTACATTTTTTTTACAATCAGCCCTGCTTTTTTTTTTCCTGTAACAGATGCACACTTTCTACGACGGAGTATTAGGGCCAAACTAAGACAAAAAAAATGGGAAATTACGAGAATAAAGTCATAATATAATGAGAATAAAGTCGTAAAATTACGAGAATAAAGTCGTAATGTTGCGAGAATAAAGTCGTAATAGAATAAAGTCTTAATATTAAGAGAATAAAGTCGTAATATTACGAGAATAAAGTCGTAAAATTACGAGAATAAAGTCGTAACATTACGAGAATAAAGTCGTAATATTATGAGAATATAATTTATGAGAACTCTAACAGGAAGAGCTTCTTCTCCCTGTGTTAAAATGAGGAATATTGAGCATCTTGTGAAGTTATATTTTTATATTTATAATATATTATGACTTTATTCTCGTAATACTATGACTTTATTCTCGTAATTTTACGACTTTATTCTCGTAATATTATGACTTTATTCTCGTAATTTTACGACTTTATTCTCGTAATATTATGACTTTATTCTCGTAATTTTACGACTTTATTCTCGTAATATTATGACTTTATTCTCGTAATTTTACGACTTTATTCTCATTACATTATGACTTTATTCTCGTAATTTCCTTTTTTTGGTTTTTTGTTTGGCCCTAATACTCCGTCGTACACTTTCAGCTTGAGCCTAATTGATGGAGCATGTTCTTGTCTCAGCAGAGCAGCTCAGAGTGGAGTTGTTCACGAGTCAGAAGCGTTTTCCCAGGACAGAAAAAGAACCCACAGCTCTCTGACCAAAATAAATATGGATCCTGTCATTTTGTCTGCAAAAGTCTTTTCATTGTTGGCTCCGCTCGAGCCACTCAAGACTCGACCCCGAAGCACTTGAGAGCAGAGGCTCTCACTTCTGTGCTCATCTTATTATTACGATTAATGTTTCCCCTCAAGTGTGCTTTACAGGAACTCATGACTTTCAGACGGCCGAGCCGGTGCACGGATAACGAGCCTCGCTCTGATTTCTGCCACAGCGGAATGACAGGTAGTAATTAATGCTGATCTCTGGCCCGGCTAATATCACGGACAATCCGGATCAGTTCTTCCCGCCAGCGGGAGTGGAGCGAGAAGCATTTTCCCAGGACAGAGGGAGAGCACTAATTGGCAGCCACCCTGTCAGAGTGAATATTTGCGCCCCTCGCTGCAGCCTATTGTGACTGATGGAGCCACGGCTTAATCTTCATTTAATAAGGCCGCTCCGTAGGGGCTGACACAGTAGCTGGTGGGATGGTCTCAGACGCACTCTCCCTCCTTTTTGGACAGCGCTGATGGCTTGGCTCTGGCCGCAGTGCCTGGGCTGGTGTCTGACCGTGAATCTGAGATGAGCATTTTGGAGGCTTTGCACTGTACAGTAATTAATGAAGAACAATGGTGAAGAGGATAGACCTATCAAACTGTCAATGACTGCGTTTACATGCACTCAATAACCCTTTTAAAACCCGAATATTGGCAATAACCCGAATTTGCACGGCCATGTAAACACCAATAACCCCTTTGAATAACCCAAATTTTCTCATATTCGAGTTTTTAGAAACCCGAATATGACCCCTGGGTTACTCCTTTTAAAACCATAATATTCGGTCATGTAAACGCCAAACGGATCTCGATCAAACGGAACATGAATTTGTTTTCTGCGCATGCTCATTTCGCAAGGAATCCTGGTCTTTTGAGTCCAGGAAGTTCTTCTAAACACAGAGAAACGCAAGACGACGCCACACTTTTGGAGTGAGGAGGAGACTAATCATTCTATAAATGTAATGAAGGATATGAACATTTTGGCATTTGTAGATGGTAGAAGGTACGGGGATAGCGAGATTTACAAGAAGGTGAGTGAAAAGTTGCGCGAAGCAGCATTTGTTTTGAATTTGGATACAGGAAGAAGAAGCGGAAATGACGCTAATTGCGTCATCACGTTCTCCGCGCGTCGCTGGTTTGATGGAGATATCCCAAATGATTAATTACCATGTAAACAGGGATAACCCTGTTTGCTCACGCATGTAAACGGAATATTCAGAATGTTTCAGTAACCGGAATATTAGCAATAACCTGAATTTTGACTGCATGTAAACGTAGTCACTGGTGAAGAGGATAGACCTATCAAGCTGTCATTGACTTGGCTCGGTCCATCATCTTACTGCCCGCGACTGCCGTGTTAAACAGTGCTGTCACACTCACAAGTGAACACTAGTTCATCCCTCTGTGAGTGAGTTTGTTTGTAAGTATTTAAGATCATTTACCAAGACGTAAATGTAGTATTAAATCTTCCTTTGCAAGAGGAAGTCATTACCAGTAGTCTTTCTTTATTTGAGGCAGCATGAGGGTGTGGAGAAGGCAATGGAGCAGGGGGTGGGATCACTGATTAACTTCCCACTAAGGGCCCCTACTGTCTGACCAAAATAAATGTGACTGCTGTCATTTTGTCAGCAACTGTCTTCAGAGAGCAATAATTGAAACACCCCATGATCCTGCTGGCTTTTATATGGAGAATCCATCGTCATACCACAGGCATGAGCTGTAAACATGTGGAGGCCTTTCAAAGACCACGGGGTGGAGGGAGGTGGAAGAGGAGGGGTCAGCACCGCTCACTGGGGCTCCATACTCCACATTGTTGTCATCTGGACGTTTCCAAGCAGGAAGAAATGGCAGGGGTGCGAGTTAACGACTTCTTCTTGTCTTTTTCTCGTTGTTCTTTACAAACTTTAGTGTTAGTTTTACTGAACTTCCCTCTGCAGGCTCGTGCACACGCGTTAGCTAAAGCCCTCCTATTATTTATCTGGCTTCGCTTTATCGTAAACTGTAGGATATTATCTTTGCTTTTCTTTCTCGAACTGCAAATCTGCCTCGAGAGCATTTTGATGTTGAGAAGGTCTGACAGCCAGAAGTTTGCGAATGTTTGCGGTCATCTGCAACCGCAATCTGCATTCGATTAAAACGATAACTTAAATAAATCAGTGTTAAGTTTAAAGAGCTTAAGAATGCTTGCACATAGCACCCGGAGAGTGACTGTGCCTGAGAGATGAGCAGCTCTGGACCGGTTTACACGACTTCCGTTGTCATCTTCAGAGAGGAAACGCGGCATATGGACCGCCATGCAGCGCTCCATCAAAAACAGACGTACACAAGCAAACAAAGTGGCAGCAGGAAAAAGAAGCAGGCAGTGAAGGCACTATCCCTAAAGTGTTTCATGGCCCGCAGACGGGAGCTATTTCCCCCCGCTGTGTCGTATGGAGGCTGATATTGCCCATGACACTGCCGGGGCCGTAAAGCGAACCTTCAGCGGGTGCTCCCCTCAGGGGCAGATGGGGCCGTCACACCCTCTGATTTTTTTCACAGCAGTTGCGGCACGCTCTGTCTTTACAAGCACTGGTGCCCGACAGTTAAGAACGGAGACTTTTGAAGTCGGGCCGGTGTTTTATAAAATATGTCACTCCCAAAGTCCACGTGTGATAACAATGGATGTTTGCCCATGACTATAGATGTTGATCCTTTCCTTTTTTATGTCCAAGGCGTGATTAGTTTTTATAGAACGAGCTTCACGGGTGGCAACTTGTAAAACCGCTAATGAAACCTGCTCACCCTGCTTGAGAAAAAGGTCATTAATCTGGAAGGGGATTAAGCATTGATAGCCTAAACACATTTTTCTGATACTCTTCTACCCTGAAGTTTGTAGAAAACATCGAATTGGGTTCTTGGTAGGAATGGGTGATATTTTACCGTTCACGATATACCGTCAAAAAAATTCCCCACGGTAAGAATTTGTCATCTCACGGTAAAAACGATAAATTCCTGTTAATGACGTTTTTGTGTAAAGTCGAATTTATGGTTCTGCGTTATGTACGTGAAGGAAGGAAGGAAGGAAGGAAGGAAGGAAGGAAGGAAGGAAGGAAGGAAGGAAGGAAGGAAGGAAGGAAGGAAGGAAGGAAGGAAGGAAGGAAGGAAGAAAGAAATGAGCCAGAAAGAAAGAAAGAAAGAAAGAAATGAGCCAGAAAGAAAGAAAGAAAGAAAGGAGCCAGAAAGAAAGAAAGAAAGAAAGAAAGGAGCCAGAAAGAAAGAAAGAAAGAAAGGAGCCAGAAAGAAAGAAAGAAAGAAAGAAAGAAATGAGCCAGAAAGAAAGAAAGAAAGAAAGAAAGAAAGAAAGAAAGAAAGAAAGAAAGAAAGAAAGAAAGAAAGAAAGAAAGAAAGAAAGAAAGAAATGAGCTAGAAAGAAAGAAAGAAATGAGCTAGAAAGAAAGAAAGAAAGAAATGAGCTAGAAAGAAAGAAAGAAATGAGCCAGAAAGAAAGAAAGAAAGAAAGAAAGAAATGAGCAAGAAAGAAAAAAAGAAAGAAAGAAATGAGCAAGAAAGAAAGAAAGAAAGAAAGAAAGAAAGAAAGAAAGAAATGAGCAAGAAAGAAAGAAAGAAAGAAAGAAAGAAAGAAAGAAAGAAATGAGCCAGAAAGAAAGAAAGAAAGAAATGAGCTAGAAAGAAAGAAAGAAAGAAATGAGCCAGAAAGAAAGAAAGAAAGAAATGAGAAAGAAAGAAAGAAAGAAAGAAAGAAAGAAAGAAAGAAAGAAAGAAAGAAAGAAAGAAAGAAATGAGCCAGAAAGAAAGAAAGAAAGAAATGAGAAAGAAAGAAAGAAAGAAAGAAAGAAAGAAAGAAAGAAAGAAAGAAAGAAAGAAAGAAAGAAAGAAAGAAGGATAAATTCCCATTGATGACGTTTTTGTGTAACAAACATGGCGGATAAATGCCAGAAATTATCGTGATACATTTTTTAGTCCATACCGCCCATCCCTAGTTCTTGGTTGTTAGGTTTAAGGGGAGGAACATATTCATGTATTGTTGCTGTGAAGTGTCCACTGTTTTGTTCTTTAGTCTATTCTCAGATTATCAGGAGCCCACACTGATCTAGCCCCAGTGAGGAGCAGACCCTCACTGGGGTCACTGTATCAGAGGTCCTCGCGTCGTGTTTAGATAACTGGAGGTGGTTAGAGTCGGATCTGTCTGATTGCGCTGCATCCCTGCACCTCCTCTTTCTATCTGCCAGACCTCCGGCACGTTGCCGCTGCCAGCTCTCCTGTGGGCCCGCAGACGCTTTCATCTGCAGATCTACAACATGCCAGACATATGAGGATGCACACACACACACACACACACACACACACACACACACACACACACACACACACACACACACACACACACACACACACACACACACACACACACACACACACACACACGGACAACCAAAGTGTGAGAAACATGTAATAGATACCGACAAATGGTTAAGCAGACTTTATAGGAAGAGGTCACCATATTATGTACTCCACTCCTCAGCCCTATTTTCATTTTCTTTTCCCGTCTCCTATGGCAGTCTCTCGCTTGTGTATCACATATCACTGTGCGAGACTGGGAGCAGTGTGCGTGCGGCAGAGGAGAGGATGAGTTTGTGCGGTGCTCGTCGTTCGAAAGCAGCACTACGGGCACCGCCGTCTTCACTCTCCAGTGGTCTGGCTGGAGAAGAAAAGAAGGAAGGCACAGAGTCAAAAGGGGGAGTCTGACAACATCTGGCGAACAGTTGCACTGGCTCACCCATCAGGAGCTCCTATTCACTCTACTCCTCTTTCCACCCGTCTTCCCTCCGCTCCTCCATCTCTGGCGAGTGTCTGTATAGAGACATCACAGTTTTTAATTACAGCCGGTGATTCAGAGAGAAGCTGTGGCTTCTGACCCACTTGTGCCCACGAGCGTGGACCCAGTGTGTCGACATGCAGACACAACAAAGATTCAAGTATAGGCCTGCTGCTCCTTTTTCTGCTTGTGCATCTGGGTGTTTTTAGGGCATTAACAGTGACAAATACAGGGGCTTTAGACTTAAATCACTGCCATTACTGGGATAAGTACAGGCCAGGGCCACTTACAAAGAGTTGTAGAGGTCTGAACTTACATCAACACCAGGTGATGTCACAGGTTCACAATTTCTGCTTAAAGGCATAAATTGATTTATGCATTAGTCACACCAATTACTCTCTGCCTACTGTATATGAACTACTACACTCTGTGGCCAGGGAATGATGAAGTTATGTATCCATTTCAACCATATTCATAGTGTTTTGGCACCTTGGCAACAAAGAACTGGATAAACTCATTGTGTCTTTTATGAAGACTTAGAATGAAGCCCAATTTTTGGGGCTCTGGGCGAGGCCATTTTACCAGGAGCCGACTCGGCCCAACCGCTGTCAATTAAAGAAATTCGCATAACGAACAAGACTGGCAGTTTGATGCAACCCACCTATCTCACCCCAATCACCACAAGCTATTTATTTCAGATTGTCCAAGCTAATGCTAACCTATGATGAGAACTAACGCTACTTTTACATCCATTCTGATTGAATCCGTCCACCTAACCTTGCTTCAGATGTTGCTTTCAAAATGACATCTGGTACAGCCCTAGCTGACTCCAGCAGAGGACGATCAGAAATTGCTCCTAGTGCAGCTTAGTCCTGGCTGAGCTCAGGTCCAGGAAAAGGTCTGGGTAGAGATAGTAGCTGTCCATAATGTTCATGTTGTTAACCTGAAAGGGTCCAGGATCCGTGGAAAGGGATTCAGTTCCTCTGATTGCTGGTAAAGATTGAGGCTGTCCAGCCGACTGATTAGCCCCAACTAAGATAGCTGCAGCTAAGCTTCACCATCCCAGAGCTGGTTGCAGGAGTCTGTTGGTACAACTGACTGCAGAACAAGCCATACAGTTGCTATGGATGTGAAAAGTAGCTTCTAACAGTTTTTTGTACGATTTCAAATATGTCTATATCTGCTGTTAAGTTGAACATTTTAACATGTGCGTCAATACAGATTGACATGCTTTTGGAGCCCCTTGTGGCCATTTCAGGAACTGTACATTTTGGAACTTGTATCATAGCAATGGATAGCATAGCATTGTTCTTTCCCAGTCACGAGTAATTACTAACATTGTAATGCTTATTTTACCTTTATTACAAAATTTGAAAAAAAATTCAGCATTATTTTATTTTAAATATTTGTTTTTTTTTATTTTATTTTTTTCTTATGAGGTTAGCAAAACTACAATGCTAAAAAATTTTAGTTTGGAAGATGGAATCACTCACATTAATTCACTGGAAACTAATTTGTCATAGCTTTGATTTTTGTCAGGAAGCAAGATGACAGGAACGTTACTGTCAAATTTAAGTTTGTAAAGGTACCACAACTCTGTCCAGGGCAATAACTATATTCCAAATTGTACACTGTACAATTCTATTGGTACGCAGTAGATTGCAAGTACCTGGATAGTACACTTGTGAAAATAAAAACAAAACAGAAGTGGTATGCCACTCGTTAGTCACAGTTTTGGACTGCCTTCAGTGCTGAAGACTTTAATCTCTAATAAAAGATGGGAAAGATTAAATGCATGACAAGAACAATTAAGTCATACAGATACTTGGCTATGGGAAAAAACTGTAGTTTCCATCCTAAAGCTTTGGTCACAGGGGACTAATTTTACCTGATAGAAAGAGCCATTCTCTTGATGTATTAGATGTGAAGGGCTCTTTTCATAAATATTACGGTTGTAAGTTTGTACAATTTTACAGATCAGAAACCCCCCCCCCCAAACATTATCTGTTCAGGGCTCAGACTCCTTAAAGTAAAAGCTCAAGAAATGATTAACTGGTCAGTGTCACGAAACCAAACCCATCCCAGGTACCGTAACAAATCCATTCAAACATAAATGCGCTTTCCCGCTGGGTGGCAAGGTTCATGACCATGATCCTGACAGGCCTTGAGACAATTCTATTGGATTAGCGTGAGTTTAAGTTTTCCTTTGATTTGAGTCCTCTTTCCTTCTCATACTGCATCCATGGGATGTGCTGCTGTCTACTGGAGTACACAAACCTCTCCTCAGTGAGATGAAACCCTGAAATGGCCGATGAAATTGCACTGTAATCACACAAATCCAAAAACAACAAGAAAATGTCTGCCATATACCTCAACAGCCTCTGTTTGTGTTCTGGTGATTTAAAAGGGGATTATTGACAGGATCATGACTGGCTGAGCATGCGGTGACTTTTACTGGCCCTGTCTGTGATCATATCTGTCAGAGCCAGTCAGCTGTCTGCCTGGTGTTTGACAAGTATTTGATACAGCACAGCCCTTAAATAGGTTATTGAATTGGCTGTACTTCTGGCATTGTGCAGCAGTAGCTCTGTGAATACAAGTAATACAGCTCCATTTTTCCTCCACTTTGAACTAATTAGCAGTTTTTTCAAGAAATATGCAAAATATGTTGCAACATCACAGGAGATTACCTTTGAAAGGAAGTAGAACGTTCAAAGAAACCTAAAACCACAGACACGCTTGATTCCTTGTCCATTGCACGGGGATACCGGTCTGATCCTGATGGCCCCATTTCTGTTTATGTGTCTAAGCCTGTCTGACTTAGCTTGGCTTCCAGCTTGTTAGGGGCTGGTTGTATTCTGGGACAGTTGTGCATGTCCAAACATTTGCGGGATTTCCTCTCGAGTTTCCCAGTCGAAGGAAGGAGGCACGAGAGGGCTTGTGCAGAAATGAAATAGAAAAAAGGGAATCCTACGGGGCAATTTCCTCCTATATCCATCTTTGTTCCATTCCAGACTCGCTGAGACCAGTAGGATTCAGACCCAATGGAATTAGAGACTGAAGAGGGTTTGCACACACATAAACATACACACTGGCTAATGTGGGACGTTGGTTTAGGCATGCATAGTGGAGATAACAACTGAGAGTTCACCTTGAACTGGTCAACATCATCATAGAATCTTAATAAATCTGGCTTTGGCTGTTGTTGGACAGTTTATATACATAGACAGTATATAGGAAGTGGACATAGACACTGTGATGCCATCCATTGGTTTGTGAACTCCATTTCCTTCCCACCTGGCTCACTGCTGTCTCAATGCAAATATCAACATGTCTTTCTAATACAGTATCTCTGCATGGAGGAAGGACGGCCACCTTCAACCAAATCCAAGACTGAGCTTATCGTCTGTCCAGCCAGTCATTTCTTACTTCCTCAGATAAGCATGCAGTTGGATTCCAACACACTTGTGCCCACGTCTTCTTCTAGGACTCTTGGTGTCATTTTAGACAGCCTGCTGACCTTTAAAGACCATGTTGCCTGGTTTCCCGGTCTTGCCGATTGCTCTTTACAACATCAGGAAAACCAGACTCTTTCTTACAGAACATACAACACAACTCTTGGTTCAGGCTCTGGTCATGTCACGCATTGACCACTGTAATTCCTTGTTGGTCGGCAGTATGCTCAGTTAAACCTCTGCAGATGATCCAGAATGCAGCAGCACGTCTGGTCTTCAACCAACCCAAGAGACCTCATGTCCCTCCGCTGCTAATCTCTCTGCACTGGCTTCAAGTTGCAGGCCACATCAAGTTCAAAGCTCTGCTTCTGGCTTACCAAACAATTACCCAAACAGCTCCGCTTGGTCAGTGAAAGACGTCTGGTGCTTCCACCACAACATGGCGTGAAATCAGTGGCCAGACCTATTTTCCTCCATTGTTCCCCAACGGTAGAATGAGCTTCCAAACTCTGTCCAATCTGCCTACTTTTAAGAGATCAACTAGACTCACAGCAGTCTGACCAGCACTTATCCATCCTCCTACATAATTTCTTCCCTGTGTTATTCTCTCAGATGTAGATTGCTTTGGATAAAAGCGTCTGCTAAATGACTATGTTAGCATGCAATTCATAATGCTGAATTAAATGTAAACTGTAGATAAACATTGCCTTAATCCTTAGAAGTTAAAGTTAAAAGTTAAGATTGGTTTCCTAGATGTGTCACATATGCAACTGTCGATTTGAGTTGATGGAAATGCTTAGTCCTTACTGCTTTGTTAATTCATAATATCACTTCTAGCATCTAACAATACCATGAGAACATGTTTAAAAAGGTAAGATTGACTTTAAGTCAAAGAGAACGATGAGACACTGACACAAACTATCTTACCAGATGATAGCACTGTACAGAATGTCATAATACAATACAATATGCTTAAACTAGACAAACACAGTGTTGGATTAGTAACCTGCTGTGACACATTTACTGATTTTGCCAAGGCTCTAACCTTGAACCACATTTTGGGTACCAGCCCAACACAGCGAAAGGTGCTTTGAATCATCACTGGTTTTGCATCCTGAGTCAATTAGACATGTCCAGCTCCTTTGACTGCCCGTTATTATATAACTTGCTCTGTCCAAGTGCACAGAATTTACACCTTTCTCACTTTGATGTGTGCACTTTGATGTATGCATGATCCCTGTCAACACACTGTGAACAGTACACTTGTGCCGGTGCTACAAGTTTCCCATTATGGCAGTTGGCTTGCATCTAGGGGAGAGGTACATACTTTCTCAAACTGTCCTCTCTACATTTATAGAGTGATGTTTTTCTGTTCAGGATGAGCACTGAACATAACATTGTCTTAATTAACATAGACAGGGGTTACTCTTCCGACAGAAAGCAAAGGAGACACGCTATCAGCGTCCAAGAACAGCTAACACCCAGTAAAGGAAGACTGCAGAGAAACATTTAAGAGAAGCCCCATTTGAACATGGTTTACTCTTTAGACCAATAGTTTTCAGAGATTTGCATCCAGTCTCCCAACTTATAGCTCAACAGCTGTGTAACAAGCATCTACTTTTGGTAGACCATGGTGCATGCACCTTCACGGTTGTGTAAGGACCCCCCAGTATGACAGCGCCTGAGATACTTACAGCCTTACGGGGAGAAGAGAGCTGGCTGAGCCTAATAAATCCTCAAGACAGGACTATCCACTGGAGGCTGAGCCCTTCTTACCAGGGCCCAGACATAAACTCACATGAAAAAGAAAGTACTTCCTTTTTGTACATGATTGTACATTATATTCAACAGATCCTGGGGTTTCAGATTGCTCCCCTAAGACAAATAATAAATGTTCTAAATATTTGTTTAATACCAGTAGGAGGAGTTTTTCCTCCAAGAGCAAGAGCTTCGTTTCCTGTCTTGATCCACTGTCAGAATGAGGGCGCTTTTAAAATTGTACATTTAATCCTGAGATCTTCAGGATAGAGCAGCTTCTGTTCATTCTGCTACCCAGTGGAAGTTAAGCCAAGTAAAAGGTACAATGTAGATTGTATAGAAGTTTACCAAAGTAAACTACAACGCTTTTTTATTAGCTTTCACGTCTTAAAGGATCAATGTCTAATGTGAAGCCAAAAATATAATCCATGCTGATAATCAAAACACAGAATCTGTAACCAAGAAATCGAGAGTGTAATCATTTTTCTCAGTTACACTTTTCTTTTCCCGCCATCATTTCTAAAACAATCTCCATTTCCAAGTTGTCTTTTTCACTTACAGTACACTTTTTCTTTTTGCGGTTGCTATTCGGAAACCAGTCAAATCAGCACCGTGCCAATCTACTTCAGGCTGGGGGGAAATAGTCAAGGTCAATACATTTGGTGTTGAATCAACACCATAGTAACTTGGCTTACTCTACCATCAAAAATGCAAAACAAAAATCAGCGGCAGTTTACTTACCAATCTGGTAACGGTGCAGGTTCCACATCAAACTTCATTTCTGTCCATGACTTGTCTCCAACCGTGGAAAGCACTAGGGGTGGGTTAAAAATATCGATATATTGATATTTTATCGATATGCATGTGTAGGAACGATTATCGATACATAAATCCAAGTATCGATTACATTTTTTTTTTTTTAATCCCGATTTTTTCCCCCATTTTATCACCCAGTGCTCCTACCTAAGTCAGTCCTGGGCATTGCTCCATCTACCAACCCCAGGAGGCCCTGCACTGAGCTCAAGTCTCCTCCTTACTTGAGGAGTGAGCAGGCTGCTTCTTTTCACCAGGCAGGGTGGGGTTTCTCTGGCCGGACGTGGCGTGTTGAAGGATCACGTTATTCCCTTATTGTAACCAGAATATCGATATCGAATTGTATCGGAAATCGTATCGTCTTGGGACCTAGTGTATCGGAATCGTATCGTATCGAGAGGTCAGTGATGATACCCAGCTCTAGAAAGCACTGCCGATATTTACTTCGGTTTTAGCTCTGTTTTTATTTGCAGTTTTTTATTTATTTTTTCCCAACAAGGCTTTTTCCTTGTAACGGGGGGTTGTAGAGGTGACAAAGTTCTCTTCCCGAGAGCTTTACTCACCCTTGTGGTTTCTGCTTACTTATCCTAAAATTGTAACTTTGAGGCAGTTCCTACATGACAACTTCAATTATGCCCCCAAATTGTGCGACTTCTTCTTCCCATCATGTTGTACTGAGGCCGCTATATTGCTCGCTACCACCCCATGTGGCAGAAACTGGTGTTACGAGACTGGATGGACCGAAGCTAGTTATTTAGCGCGCTTATTTCATGGATATCTCCATGGAGCCAAAAGACATAGTCATCTGTTTTGTGGACTTATTTAGTTTCACTGTCTTGCTGTTTCTCTTTTATTTTGGGATATATTAACATACAACCCACTACCCCCCCCGGCATGTAGGGATTATGAGCTTGATCAAAAGCTTTATAGAGATCTCATCTTTCAATAGAAGACATGGGAATTAAAGTGGAGTGCTGTGGCTCTTATTATCTTTGAGTAAAGACAAACAGAGCTCACATCTGTAGTAACTTACCAGCTTGGATGATGAATTTGCTACTGCACTGTAGATCCCAGCAGGTTTACTGATCCCGAGATCTGGAGTCAAATGTCAGACCATTCCCTGCAGGGCCATCGCCCCGAACACACAACCAATGCACAAACAAGCAGCAAGAATCGGCGCAGGGCCTCCTTTGAAAAGTGCCTAGCTTTATTTTTTTTCTCATCAGAAATGAAACATAACATTAAGCCATTCATTAAAGTCAACTGAAGTTAATTATCTCTCATTTTCCCAAGTGCCCATGGGGCAGGAGAGCCCCCATATACTTAGGCCCAGATGTGTCGATGAGTCAGTTGGGAGATAGCAGACCGCAGAAGGGGCTGCTCACTTCTCTTTGAGTCCTGCGGTTTCAAGGCGCATCAGACTCTGCAGGCCGGCCGTGACGCCTGTTCACATGCTGGCAGCTGATATTGCTCTAATGACACAATAATCCATGCAACGCCGCTGCATACAGCAAGGCGCCATTTACTGAAAAGAAGTAAATAATAATGACATCTTGACGTAGACGGAATAAAAAAATATAGGTACATCTGATTAAAATAAATGCATCAACTGTCATGTTTTAAAATTTCCCAGAGAATACGTGCCATAAAGAGTGGGCCTCCATAAGGATTACTTCTCATTACGACAGGGGGCGCCAGTTAGTGCACAGATTTCTGCTTTAAAGCTAAACTACAACTCTTTATCCATTTTGGCAGCTCCATGTGAAAGTGGGAAAATTGTAGCAGTTGGCAGGATGTCATAGACCAGAAGCCGTATTGCGTCATGCAATCTAATTCTGCAAAACCCTTCTTTTCTGCATCTGGTACCCCCACCAAACAAGCAGGAATAATCACTACAACCACTAGGAACAACCACTACAGATGAAGAAATAGAGCCACTGTTGCTGGGTCCGGTTGTCTTCAGCTGAAGCGTCTGTTTATTGTACTCCTAAATGTTGTCCAAAGACATCTTGGGGTGGATTTGCATATTTCTTCTTCTACAAGGCAGAAGATCATTCAACAATTTATACTTAAGATCTGAGATGCTTCAGATTGCACTGCATAAAGAACAATATTTATCATAATGTTATTCATCAATAGATGATAGAACTATATGGACAAGGGATCACTTTAGGAAATTTCTGTCAAGCAATTACATTTAATACATTTCACGCATACATTTAAAAATTCTACTTTGCCATACAAAATAGAAATACAAGACTTTAATTTTGTCCAGAGGGGGAGTTGATTTCTCCGGGCTTGGCGGCATCTAAGATGGATCATTACACCGTGAAAATATGATTGATCTGCATCTGCGTCATGCCCAGTGGCTGACCCCGCCCCCGAAAACCAGCTGCTAGAAACAGAGCTGTTAAGACGGCTTTTGCAATCAGCTTCTGTGGTGTTTTCATAAAAAATACCACAATGTCATAGATATTTCTTTTAGGCCGCTGGAAACCGTCAACTTCTTTATGGGACTTTTTAATGGGAATAATATGTTTCCTTTAAGACGTGTATGAAGAATAGAATAACTTACAAACTGATATGCTTGATGGTTTAGTATCCATTCATTGCCAGAATGTGAGAAGCATAGCCGCATCATAAAGTGGTAAATGTACATTTATACAGTACAGGATGTATTTCTAAACCTGAAATAACGATTAAATTAAGCTGACAAGAAAAACCTTGAAATATCAGTTCAGATCAGAATAGAAAAAAAAGTTAATGCAATAATTACCGTGTTTATTTCTTTTCCAATTTTCATTTTCTATACTGTTGCAACTGTTTCTGATATTGGGTTCAACATACCAGTAATTCTTGACTTAAGTTTCCGACTTTGCAGTCGTACCCTGAGGAATCGTTAATTTAACTTTTTTCAAAGTTATCCAAGAATGAGTTACTCGTTTTCCAGCATTTCTGCGGCACAGCTTGACTGTTTGCGTGAAGGTAAAACAGAGGATGGTGTAGTTGAACATCTATCATGAACGGCTTCCACTTCATAACATCTGCCTGAGGGCTCAAGCCAGTGGTGGTCACCCAAACAACGAAAGGGAACCGTTCCCATACTGAAAAGCAGTGGAGTGAGACTTGGAAGCCCATGCCGACCGATGGAGAAGAACTTAACGCAGATGGACCTCGTCTGCTTTCCTGCCTTCCTGGGGAGGGGTTAGCTGCTTCGCGCCGGTGTGATGGAACATCTCTCGAGGGGGGAAAACCCGTGTTGTCTGCGCTCACCTTTGGGAGTATTAATCACCTCGTCAGTCATGCATGTTCTGCAGGGACTCCTCGTCTCAGAGGCTCTAATCTCAGACTTGGGGTTTTCGCTTTAACTTGTTGTCAGTGAAACAAGGCATCAAAGCGCCGAACCGTGAGCTAACCTGTTTTTTTCAAAACCTCCAGACAGATCCGCACCGGGACATAAATGGGAAAATAATGAGCGACCTAATCCCAACATTAGCTTTTTAAACTGGAATGTGTATGTTTTTAATCATTCTCGCCCAGCAGCGCGGTGACAGTAAGCAGAGCACGGGGAAAAGGGAAGGACAGACTGAGAGAGTAAATGAAAGAGTGTCATCCAGAGTAACCTTGTTAGGGCTAAGTGATGCTGTGCAGAGTCTCTTGTCAGTTGGCTGGCAAGATGAGCTTCTTGTAAATGATTGTCCTTACTGTCAAAAGGCTGATTTTATTTTTCCTACATCTGACGTCTGCGTTTTCTGCCATAATACAGTAGTTTTCTCTCAAATGTTGCAATATTCTCCTCATCTAGGGCCTGTTCCTGCGAAACATTTCTGTCAGTTAGCACGTATTTCCATCTGTATCAAGTTTTGTTCTGCTAAAAATGTCAAATCCCCCTCCTACTGCATTTCCCTGCAGGGAGACAACATCACAAACTCCCATTGTAGGTTCTGGCGTACCTCGGTTCTACGCCTAACTAACTAAGGGGTCACTTGAGGTCATAATCACTTTGTCCCACCAATAAATCAACTGCAAACTAAGTACAGCAGCGATATAGGCCAGTGTCAGCATCCGTAACCTTTTCCCAGACAGAGGAGTTGTCGGTGTGTGAGAGAGCACTGGCTGGCTGCAGATCCTTTCCCCTTCACAGCATTATAAATGTATGTGTGAGGAGGCCCTTAATGGCTGCTAATCCAATTTCTGCCACTGAAATCAAATCTCACTGGCGCCAGCGATTTTCTCCTTCCCTCACAAATAATGGCCTCCGCTTTGGCCTGCTTATGAAAAAGACAAGCCGCCAAAAAACTCTGGTTTTACCTTCCCTAAGTCCGGCGGAATCCGCCTCAAAATTGTTTGGATGTTGTTGTTGTTGCTGCCCTGCCCCCCCCCCCCATCCCAACAACCCCACAACCCTTAACCCTCCGTCTCCCTTGTCTCCTCCATGTCCTACAAAAATTATTAATTGACCGTCTGCGGCGAGTGGAGGGATGAGGTAACAGGAGAGCGAGGGCGAGTTTTCAGCAGCGCAAGATCCCATTTACCGTACGTCTTAATGCCTTCTCGAGGTCGTCCATTGATTTTTATCAAACCGCAACGCAATGGAGATAAGATTAGGCCTTCGATTCCTGCGCTGCCGCCGAAGCGTTAGTGGATGAAGGTCCGCGGCCTGTGCCAACAGTCGGCGCTTTGCTCCTTCTTCATGGGTCATGCCCTCTGTGATTATAAGAATAAAAGATGCCGTTTGTTTCCCTGAGCAGAGAAGTCTCACCCGCTCTGCGTGGCGACAGAAAAGTAAATCTAAGCTGCCTTTCAGTGGAATACAGCTTGAATGTGATCCTCTTTTCCAAAACAAAGATGTTAGTTTTGACACAGATGGAGGGAACTTTGGCTTTGGCTTCCTTCCCCTTGGATATGGATTTGACTGATTATCTTTCAGTCCATCATTCGGGGCAAGTAGACATGTTGCCATTCTTGAATAAGACTGATAATAATACGCCTAATAATACTTAACTCTTGGTTGGGTCTTTACCATGCAGTCGTCTTTTAAAGCCTCAAATAGTTTCGCAGGGACACGGAGAGGAAAAAAGGGGAATGATGGGAGTGAAATAATGATGGACTGGCTTTGAGAGGTTACTGAGAAACACCACAGTGCGTGCAGAGAAGTTTCTTTCTTTGCACGTTGGTTTGATGGCTGAAAAGATTGAATATGACGTTAAGTGTTTCTCAAGCTTACATAGGTGATACTGAAGCTCACTATTCCTGGTCCGTAGGCAGAAACACCATAGATCATATAGCATATGGATTTATACGCGGTTCCACAAAGGTCAGTTTTGACAGCGGTAAACATCCCACCCACCGCAGACCCTCGCTCTGAATCAGAAGTACCAAACATTGTGATTTGTTTATTTGTTTTATCTATTTCTCATTTCAAACTCAACTATATAAGCTGACAGAAGAAGACTGCATGTGCGAAGGACAAGGACTTAGGAAAGCCCGAACTCCTTTGATTCCCATCCCCTGTCACTTACGATGCAACACAAAGACAGAAAACGGTTTGAAATCTGCTGATCCCTTCCAAGACAAAATTATCTCTGCATGCTCGAGATTTATGAATTTGTTCTTGGTTTTGAAAGCAATTGAGGCAAATTAAACTGTTTCCTCTGTGAACCCTGGTAATCAGCTTAAGTGATTACATCGCTTGTAAATATGAGATGATGAAAGCTCAGCGTTAAGAGTGTGCGGCGCCCTGAGGAGAGGGTAAATGGGAGTTCACGGGGTAGATATGATGGTCCGTCTCACCAGGACTGCATGTGATGCAAGAGGAAGGGGCTTAGCGTGGGGATTGGTTGCCCTCTAGCTGTCAGGATGGAGATTGTGTTGTAAAAAAAAAAAGTGCTTTTACAGTGAGTTTATGAAGCAGAATCAGTTAGTTTGAGGACTTTTGACCTGAGGCTTGATATTATAGTAACCATGCTGTTGTGATGAAATATAATTGGAGGAAATCAGTCTCTGCTGAATATTTGGGGGCTCATAAAAGTCAGAACTCTGCTGGGTTTGGTTTCTGTTTTAAAGGCCCACATTAGTTTTGCTGCACATAGTAGAAACCATATCTAGGGTGACGAATTTATTTGTATTCTGTAATGCTGGCTGACTTGGACAAAACAAAAAATAGAATAAAGCCAAAGAAACAAAGCTCCACTACAAAAGGAAACACAGAACAAGAGGGGTTCTGACATTGGGAGGCTCATTGGAAAACTGCTGTTTTTTACTGTTGCATTACCTATAAATACTTATAATACCTTCTGCCTTAATGAGACCGTTTATTAAGAGTCTCTCAGAGATGATGTTGGGAAGGAAGCGAGTTAATACTCTGGACATGACATCAGAAGATCACATCGTTAAAGTAGGAGTAGGTGATGCCTGCAATTTTGCAAGAATGAGACACATTTTGAAAAGTTGCATGACTAGAAAAGAAAGTGGCGATCATCACGAAGTCGGTGTCGTCAACATTGTTAACCTGCTGCTAAAGAGCGACCCCTGGATCCAGGGGCAGATGACGTCACAAAGCTCACCTTTAAGCCAAAAAAAACAAACCATTCAACCTAAACAAAGAAAAATCCAGCCCCAAGTGGCTATGTGAGCACATAATAAAAATGATGAGAATATAATGTGCCCCATAAAAGCGGTGCCAGCAGCCAGCTGCTACACGTTTCCAACACTAGTTTGTTATAATCAGAAAGGTAAGACTCTAGACGTGGCAGCGGAGTAAAGATGACCGCCGAGTGAGCTGTCGAAGAACAGGAAAAAGCTTATCTTTGGTGTTTCTCCATCTAAAACCACACTCCACTCTGCATGGAATCGCTCTTCTTTCCCTTCAGTTCCCTTAATCGTTGCCATCAAGGAAACACTAAACCCAAATGAGTTCTAGCTTTTAATTCTTGCAGCATCCTGTGCTTTTTTTTGGGATGGGGGGGGGTGGCTGTCTCTTATACAGACTCTATTTGCAACTTATTTGTGCGTTCTCAGCACATAACAACGGTTATGAGCCAGTTATGAGCACTGAGTATGCTCAAGAGAAATGCACGTAACTACCGCGGAGACAAACAAAAAGTCCAATTGGTTGCAGAAAGAGTGATGAATCATTTCCCTACACACAAACCCCACACAGGGGTTTGAACCAGGATGATATCTAGTTAAATAATTCCTGTGTTAAATGCTGCAGTTGGAGTTAGTTATTTACTATTTACTATTTTTAGTTATTTAAGGCTGAAAAACAAGGTTTTCCCCACATTTTCGGGTATAAAAGGAGGAACAAATGCGAAGCAAAGGACAGACATGTTGCACTGATCCTACGATCCTTCCGAGTTCAATGAAGAATCTTGCAAAGCTCTATCTTTCCTACTCCATGTCTGCTTTTACCTTAGACTCGGGCTACATATGCACATTTTATTTCTGTGTTGTTTGTGTGTTTGGTTAGCTCTGGATGAAAGATCTCCTGCCCAGTCCTGTACAATCCAGGGAAACGACTTTTTAACTTAACTCTCATATATTTATTTGTGTTTCAAAGAATTGCTGTAAATGCAAGCTATTTTTTTTTCCTTTGCAGTTTAAATGCAGCCTTGCGTCCAAGGAATGGCCCACGAGGGCTTTGCCTGTTACAGAGGGGGGTTTAATGCTGCACCGTGTACTTTTTTGCCATCAAATGTAATTCATGTTGAGTTGATTGCACGGAAACCCATGTTTATCAGGCACCTAGCAACAGTATTTTGAATGAAAATGACCACTTTAAAGAGCAATTAGGAAATGAAAGCTATAGGCCAAATGCCTTTAAGCTTGACATTTCCTTTAACAAAATTATTGTACAGTAGGGCATGCTAAATTGAAATGAAAAAATCTAAATTGGAATCAGCTAGGCAAGTGTATAAACTTCTCTGACAATCTTTTTCAATTAAAGGCCTTGAGAGTTTGATGGAGGAGATGTGAAAGTTAGCTGTGGGCGGGAAACTTTAGTTGCCACGGTTCTCAAAAAAACAAGATTAGATTAATTGCAGGAAATGGCTCCGAGATGGTTTGATATTTGCATGCAACTGTATTATTCACTGGGAGACCCTATTAGCCAGGCAATATCTTGCTCTCTCATACGTGTCAACAAAAAGAGGGAATATTATCAAAGCGCAGTCCAGAGGATGGGAAATAAGTCTTTCGTATGGGTAGTTAAAGGGCCACCCCAACACTAGCACGTAAGTGAAGGCAATTAGAGATGGATTGCCACATTTCTCACACCATTAACCATATTTTGTGAGAAAAAAGAGAAACGTTTGAACAGTGGAGTAAATGGACAAAGAATGAGGTGGTAAAACCCAGTCTTGTTTTTCTGCAGCTTTCCTGAGCTTCTCACCTCAGCGAACCATAGCGGGGCTCGTTCCTCTGCGTTCTAGATCAGGGTCCAGATAGCATCTCATCATCCAAGCCTTACTCCACTTTTCCCCCCATTAGATTTTCTTTTCCCTCAAATTCCCTCACACTCACTCCCCCCACCCCGCACACATAACATCTCACACACACACCTCGTTATCTTATTTGTGGCCTTGGCAGCCAGACTGTTGCCTTGCGGTTCGGTAGCCAAAGTTTTCTCCGTCGCAGGGAGCCGTGGGGGCAGAACATTCACCACACAAGCTCCACGAGATCAGGAAGTCAGCTCCCAGCATGCTTTGCCTATCCCAAGAAACCTGGGATGGATTAACCTTGGACAGGGGGACCTTTCCAACTTGGAAAGAGAGTTATGCAACTTCCCACACTTATCCTGCCAGTCTGTTGCTGTAAGACTGAAATGTGTTGGGGCTAAACAGACATTTGTTTAAAACTGAGGTTTGATGCTCGCAGAATAAGCAAGCTCACTCCTGATATGTGAAGTTGAGCAGAGAAGATGCATATAAGCCCGAGTTCCATTTCATGACTCCTCAGAGCAAATTAAGTGGAGTTAAAATTAAATTGTAGCTGTATCTTACTAAACCAACTTAGGAGAAAAATAAAGAAAAGAAGAACAGAAAGTTAACAAAAAATGTTGTTGTTTCATTTATTCTGGATAGTCATTGCGCATTAGAACCCTGCAAGGCTGAACCAGCGCAACTTAGTTGTTAATGTTTCCTCGTAAAGCAGATTTATTTGAGAACTGATTTTTCATTGAGAACTGATTGATTGCATAAAATGCTCAACAAAAAATGAAATGTATGAATAAAAGTTCCACTGATGAAGGTAAGGGTCAGTGAATGCTAATTCCACACAATTCCTAACCCAAAACACACGCTCATCTCATGAGTTTGCCGTTTTCATCCACAGCTTCTGTGTACTCTTTTATGGTTTAGGACGCCTGTGCCTTTACTCTGTTTCCAGTTTAAAAACCTCACTCCAGGTTGTCACCAACAGGGAAGTGTTCGTGCTCATGAAGGGGCGGCAGCTAGCTCTCCATTATTTATTGATGTTTTGTTCAGATGTCAACAGACGTGACAGCATCCAGAAATTGCTTAACCTTCCTTTAAGGAGTGCACCTATCAGTTTCGGTGCTGGGTTGCAGGACACAACACCAAAATTGTATTAAAATGGAAAACCTTTTTGGACATACAGCACATGAATCGGAAACAGGAAAACCTTAGCTTGATGCTTAATAAATATAATTTCTACCCAAAGAAAACTCAAAACCAGAACTGGTGACTAACTGTTACGGGCTATAAACGCTAGACTTTTATTGGTTTAAAGGTAAGACTCCAAAGACTGCAACCGTCTTATGCCCACCCTGCGAAAAAAACCTAGCAGTCGAGGAAAAGCAAAGAGACAATTTCACTTTCTCCGGCCCTGCTCTGATTTTGGTGTTATGTTGCTGTTTTGCCATCATGAATTATATTACAGTGCGAAACTTTAACTGTTTCATGTCATACCAAGTCTCTTTGACAAACCAAAAGCACTTTTAATTAGTTGGACCACTTCTGTTACTAGTATACCTAACACAAGAAGGCATACTTCTTGGAAGTACACAATATTTTCTTAGTCATAATTTAATATTGCCTGGATTTGTGAGCTTCCTGTTGATTCTATTGGCTGTACTTTCTTCTTCAAAAACCTCGCTAAAAACCCTGTTAGACAACAAAAATCTGTTTTGGTCCAAAATATTATTACATCTTATAGACTCTCAATAAATATGTCTTATTAAGATGAATATAAGACCTTTAATATTAAACTGTCTGAATATACTGCTAAACTAATTTCTAAGAAGGCAAAAAAAAAGAGTATTGTTTCAACGAGTATTTTGCGAGTTTTAAGAATTCTAGTCAAGACAAACTGTCTTACCCCATTAGTAGAGATATATTTGCTTAAAATACAGCTTATTTCCACAGGGTCTGTTTTTACAGTGTATGGGGAGGTTGTAACTTGAAGAACGTCGTAACTAAGGGTAGTAATGATTAAAATCATCTCCGTTTTGTTTGTTTTTTTCTTTACCCAGGTGGTTCAGGGAAGCAGCGACCCAAAGAGCCAAAGAAGAAGAAGCAGAGGCTGCGGTTTCGGGCCCAGAACCAGCACAGTGACCACCTGGCCTCTGCGCGCTCCAGCCAGTGAGGACTGAAAACTACCCAGTGAACAAAGAACCAACGCGAAGCTGCTAGCTGCTGCTGCACCCAAAATCTGACTGACTGACAACTAACACAAGCCCCGACAGCGTCCCCCCCCCCCCCAAACGCCCCCCCACGCCCCCCCCCCCGCCTCCTTTCCCCGCCCTCCCCTACCTCCCTTCAGGCCGCCAGGACAGCTCCACGCCTCACAAATCTGTCACTCTGAAAATATGTGCCGTGTAACGTGCGATATCAACGCTAAACACATGCTCTGCCTCCCGCTGCTTCTTCCCCCTGCTGACCAGCCAGCCCCCCCATACACCCCCCCCCCACTTTCCCCCTTCATACCCACTCCCCGCCTTAAGGACCTGTAGCAGTTGACTTAACTGAACTCATTTCCCGCCATTAACAAAGTCATTAACCGTCCAGGGTGATGGAAGGCGGAGGGGCAACCAGAGGTAAAGGTGGAAGCAGGAGACCCAGGAAGAGGGCCACGGATAGGTGAGGTAATAAGGGAGTTGGCAAGCCCAAACGCTTGCAGATGAAGAATAGAAGCCAAGGATGCCGACGAACAAGAAACCGGCATCTTGAACTGAGAGAGACTATTTTTTTGTCCCTATATTTATGTCAAAGCTAGCCTCACCTTCCCTCCCAAACGGAGACCGAGTGTTCCCATGTGTGGCCTTTATGTTATGTACATTTTTGAGAGTAATATTAAAGAAATTACCATGCATAGTTGCAAAGTATTTTATTCTCAGCACAAACTGTTTACGTCCAGAACGCTTCATGCTGTAACTGTATAGTGTCGGTTTAGAAAAAAAGAAATAAAAAAAAAAGAAGAAATAATTTAGTTGTTCGACTAGCATGGCAACACACTCGTGTACATAGTTGAACTAATATGAAAGCTTATTACTGTATTTTCAGTATTGACTCATTCACCATTCTAAATGTTTTAGAAATTAAAAAAAGGTTGTAATACAAGCTATGAATTAAAAGAATTATTAAACAAATAATAAACTTAGCCACCTCATAGCTAATTCATTTATATGGTATATATATTTGATTTATTTATTAATTCAGTTTTGTACTTTTTTTGTGTTCAGTGAGAATTTTTTTGCTTCATGCTGTTTACTCGTATATGCTGAGATATTCTTTGACTTCCGTATTACGGTGCATATCTTTAACATGCAGAAAAGGATTTTGTCTGTCATACAAGTGTTGTATCCTGTTACATTCATTTGACCTCATCTACTGATTTCCATGCTTTAAAGAAAAAAAAAGCAATTAATGAGATGATGCTTTTGGTGTACTCTACGTTTATTAATTAGGCTCCAGCAAATGTAGTGTCATAGGACTGCATATGTGTACGTTGTGTTTTATTAAAGCTACGTTTTCATGTGACCGTATGATGAAGCCTTTCATTAATGTCTGTGCCTATAATACATGTGGCTAAACTCTGAAATGGTCGTGTCCTTGTTTCACATAACAATTATGTCATTTCTGAAATGTTTGGGAAATCCATTATGTCACGCAGCATGACACAACTTACACCTCCAGCCAAAGGATTGGATCTGGACAAGTGGGTCTTAACAGCGTGACAGTGCTGCGAACGGTTTGCACTTCACAGCAACGGATCCCAGTGAACCGTCTCTCTGCACGGGATTTATCAAGCCCTCGTTATTCACGCCCTTATTAGCTTTTATGAACTTTATAACATCACATGAACACTTGTAGAAGTTTCTGTGCTGATTCCGAAGGAAAAGTGTTAATTTTAGTGAAAAAAAGAGATGCACAGTAGTAGATGAATCACACTGTGTTACATATCGTCCTGGGAAGAACAGACCGCAGTCTTCCTGCTCCGGTTACCCTCCGCCCTGAAGACTAAAATCCCACATGGTATTTCCATAGGGCCGATGACATTGTGGAAATACCCTGCTACCCTGCTCTTTATGAGCTCCATGTTCATCTGGAGGGCTAATATGCGGAGGTTTGAAACTCCCGAACATCTTTCCCAGGTGTTCCCAGTAGCAGGGCAGATATTACACTGGAGGCTCTTCATTTTCACAGCTTAACACTTCCATCAAGTGACATTTGCATTTGAGGGAGTCTCAAAACAGGTACAATATAACAGCAGGGTGCTGGACAACTGCATGAAACATGAATCCATTTTCAGGATACACAATACTCAGCTGAAGCAAACACCACTCAAATGAAAAGTTAATTTTAGCCAACAACCACAACTAGAAAAGTGCTTTAAACAGCACTAATTATTTTTTTTTTCAAAAGCTGCCACAAGTTTTTGAGGTCTTAATGAAATGTCTTTGACATACTTTCATCAAAATACCATAAAGATGTAATAGTACATCTCCCTTTTCAACCTTGCCTTTACATCTCTTTTTAAAGCAGCCACTTTTGGGAAGTCGCTCTTTTAAAATCGTTGTTACAGTTTTATACTGCCCACTTCAGAGGTACAGCGAATGCAGCAAAATGTGAAGATGGAGTCCCACTGGCACGCTAAAGTCAGGAAGCTGTGTTGGATCCTATCATGAATGGCACAGAGAAAACAATCAATTCAAGAAATCAAAACATCACAAGTGAGCTAAAAAATTCAGCTTGTTTCAGAGAAATTTCAACCAAATATGAGGAGAGGTAATACTTTTAGAAGTTTAAAAGCAAGTAAAGCAAGCAAAGTTCTATTTCATGTCACCCATCTGTTTTAAAAGAAAGGAAGGAAATATGTCACAGAGTAGCACATCTTTATCCCATGATCTTGAAACTTTCAGAACCGTTTCAAATTAAGACACATTTTGATACTTTGATATCCCTGACAAAGCAAGAGGTACTTGGTAGTCACTTAAAAAAATAAAATATATCCTCTCATTCAAGACTTTTTTCTTTTTCATAATAGGAGATTTCATAAATGTCAGGGTTAAAAGGGGTAGAGGGTATGTCTGGGCTAACAGCAGTTTGGGGGGGAAAGTCCATTCATTGGTGATTGGAACTAAATTGTCATCCCTTCATCACTTAAATCACCATAATCTCCTTCCCTATCTTTGTCTTTGAACCAAAGGGAACATTTTTTATCACACTTGAAGAAACTGTCTCAAGATGGTTGTGAGATATCACTTTTAATGGGAACATATATGTTGGTTTAAGTGGACAAAATGAGCTTTGACTCTCTGACCTGCAGCTGGAGTCAGCATGAAGACAATAAAATATATATTTGGCATTAGTGGCCTTTATTTAAAGTGGAGAGTAATTGGAAATGGTCTGAGAGAAAGAGGATGGCCTGCAGGAAAGGGTTACAGGCTGGGACTTTAACCTGGATCAGCTGTGGTGAGGGCTTACAACCGATGCCTGGTCATCCCGGGGAGCTACCTCTTCCCTCTCAAAAGAGGTTTCTTTTTAATTCACAAGTACGTTTTAGGTGAAAAAAAGGGCCAAAAAGTTTAAGAAGTTTAGATCTTCTGTATCAAGTAAGTTAAAGTCCTAAAACTGCATGTTCTATTCAATTAACAATTCATATGGCGCGGGCGAGGACAATAAACAGCCCGCTGGGTACAACTGTGAGTGAGCAAGGCAAGAATGACTGTTTCAGGGAATGAAATGAGGGATAGATACAGCCAGTAGAGACATCTGCTGCTGGTTACAAGTTAATGAACGATTCACAGATGTCATCCTCTGGGCCAGACTATCACTGCTCCAGACTGGGGGATTAAACCTTAAGGGCTTACGGAGAGGAACTGCACTGAGGGGGATTCATTAAACACGCGACAACCACCAATGCCCACATTGCTGCATCTACAATGGAAAAAGAAAGCAAAACCAAGAGTTTCATTGCACTCAGATTAACAGGCATCTATATTTCTCTTTGCCTTTCAGGCCAGATGTATTCTTTTTGCAACTGTGGGAAACAGGACACTGTTGGTATAGTCCGTGTTGTTAAGAGAGGTAACAGTCATCCACACATCTGAAGGAACGGTCTTCCCAGCGTAAACCACTTCTGTAAACTGTGCGCATGCCTGCCTCTGAGCGTGTTTTAATGTTTGCGCTGAATGCGGTTAGGTGGCTAAGACTGAAGCTCCCTTGTAATCTGACAGAGAGCATTTTCATTAGTTCTGCTGGGTCCTATTATTAAAGTCTGCTTCAAAGGCACAACAAGTGAAACCACTCACAGGAAATGACCCATTGGGCTCCAAACTCCATAGGTCGGCGATAGAAATCTGTGCTTTGAAAGCAGGTTGCCCCATGATTGCGTCTATTGTTCAGCCTGTACATACGTACCTCGAAAGACATCAGGACCTCTGCTCTATGTTCACAGTCTTCGAATAGTGTGTACTTGTGGAAGATGTGACACATAGCTTCCAATGCAGACGGCAGAAGTGGAAGTTATGACATTGGTGGGGCAAATAAGATTGCTGGGGACAATAAATGTTGAAATTATTTGCTTCTTTTAATAACTCTGTAATGGGCCATCAGTTGCTCATTGAACTGAGGGAAATCTGGAGTCATTAACCTTCATATGGGTTCTCCACGGGGTTTGGCACCACAGCAGCAAGTCGGAACATAGTGGTGTCAAAGGAGTAGCAGATCTTAAATATTTTTTAACTGGTTTTCCATATGTTAGACATCATGGTGTGTACAAAGCTGCTAAAGGGTGGCATTAATGGTTGACTTTTACTACTAAACTCTCCCCTAATTGCAACAATTTCGTCCAACATCAACTCTCAACACAGGATTTGGCATCATTTGGAGTTGCTAGGTAACCAGCTAATCCCTAAAATAAACATGTTCACCAATAAAAGCTAATTGTCCATGACAGCAATTTGCTTTGCTGCAGAAACACTGAAAGGGAAATTGTAAAATGATTCAGAGCTGGACCCGCAATGTTCTGGTAGAGCTGTGTGGATGGTGATCACAGTCAGGCAGTGTCTTCCACACCTGCACGACAAGAAGGGTAGCTTCATGCTCAGTTCACACACTAATACGCCACACACATATGGTACATATTGTGCGTGTATGTTTTAGTTTAAAATCCAAGATGACAAATATGAGAAAGGTTAGGAAACTGTTTCAGTTGTAACAGGTGCAGTGGTGAGACATGGGATTTTTGGGGGGGATTTTCCTCTCTTTTCATGATCTACTACACAGAACAAACAGGCTTTCTTATACCAACTTGGAGTTTTTCCTAAGGGTGCAGTAAGTAAGAATGTACTCTTTTGACTTATTTAAGCCCACCTTCCTCTGGAATACCTGACGTTTTTATCCAGTTTGGGATCCAAACACAACACAAGGCCATTGTTCCTGTTCGCTTGAGGGAAATATATGCAGAGCAGCCCTGTCCTTCCACTCAGGATGTGACACGCAAAGGCTTTATGACTTGAAATGAATCATACTGTGCACCTTAAACACATTACAGACAGGGCAAACATTTCCTCCTACTGCTGCTTTGTGAGCCATGGGCACAGCCATTATACTGGGCTCAAGAGCCAGCTGTTGAGGACAAATCCACAAGGATTCCTGCTTCCTCCTCCTGACTCTCTGGCAGCCCTGCACTATTCATTCAGTTTTTATATGTGCCCACCGCCTAGTAGCTGTGCTACTGCCGGTTTCAAGGGAGAATTAATCGAAAACAGGTCTTATTAAAGTATATTAAGACCAGTTGAATTGGGTATAATGTGCTCAGTAAGGGCCCAGAAGAGTTGTATGTGAGCCATAGCTGACACTCACGGGTCTACGAGCGGAGATATGTTGTTCCACAGTGGCACTGCCACGGTTCCGGTGGGGGGGCAATTCTCCCGAGCCAAATGTTGCATTGGGAGCAGTCAGATTTTAACTGGGTATGAATACAGCAGGGGGTAAAGGAGGGTTTCATTGTCCAGGAATGTTTATCCCCTTACTCCAGCTTCATTCAGGACTGCCGGATTATGCAGCAGCACGTCCCAGAAGCAAAACTTGGCCTCTACTTGGAGGGTCTGTGGAAGAATTATTCATTCATACATGTACGCATGTACAAACAGTCATTATCCTCATAATAAAGGAGCCAGGTTGATTGCCCCCTCAAGGCATGGCGGGTAGGTGGAAGTGTAGCTGCTGCAATGGGACTTTGTAACTCTCGCTTGCAGGCCCGGACTCTAGGAAGACTGGAGCCAATGATGCTCCCAGCGAATGCAACACAGTCATCATCCTCAGCTCAGCATGTTTTATTGGGTCGTCTGTGGGTTGTAGAGATGTGTTTAATCAACGCAGCTATACGGGAGGTCTTGACCTCATGGCAGCTCCCAGTTTTGATAGAGTTTGTGTGCACAATTGTGTGTGAATGGCTCACAGCCTTTGCTTTGCTGTGGAGTGTGACCTGCGGTGGAACCTCTGGTTCCCACTATAGTCTCTGCTGTTGCTTGTTTAAGTCATTAACCGTAGAAAGTGTCAACTAATATATTGGTTGAGGGGTGAAAATAGCTGCCATAAAATTAGCTATTTATGAGAAATATTGAATGGACGGTTGCCCTGCTTTTCAAATAATTAGCAGAAGGTCTAAAATGCCATCAAACTATAGAGAGAGAGCTTTTATAAAGGAGCAAAGTGGTCAGAAGCAAAAAGATTGTGATGTGACATCCAGTGAGGAACACGCAGGGGTTTGAACGTCTGTATCCTGGGCTAAATCAAGTTATCACCTCATCATTTCCACTAGCTTCTGTGCACTCATGCGATATGTCTATTGCCCATTCATTCCAATGGGAATGTCTGTAATCTCTGGAAAAGATTTGAAACTCCCTGGTGTTTTTCAGTCTGTGACTTAATTTGAGTGCTTTGAAAAATGTCAACTCGTGCAGTGGATTTCAGAGAGAATGTATACCATGTGCTAGCATCCATTACTAGCTAGCACTATGTGAATAACTAGCAGGATTGGGAAAACACATTTCTTTCTGTTTTTCAAACTATGTGGTGAAATTGTATAAGCTACTAGTGTACGGGTGATAATAACTTTCTCTCCTATGGCAATGAGTAGGCATTTGCAACATTAGCATTGAGCCACTCCATTCATGAAGAAAAACACTTTTCTGCGCTGAACACAAATGCCAGTATTTTAACTGGCTACCAAGGAAGTAGGGAAAATTGCAGTTCCAAGAAAAAGTTCTTAAGTCAAGTCAATTTCCATCAATTCCCAAGTTAAAAATGTCCAACTATGCAGCAGAAAAAATAATATTTACAACCAGGTTAAAAAAAGCAGTTCTCCCTTTCAGTTATGAACAGGTATATATAGCTAGATTTCACAGACAATTGTACAGGGGGTACAATTTTAGTACCACATTATGTAAAATTATATTGAAACAACACATTTATGTATTATTAGGAACGTTTTGATTGGCAGCTGGCATGGCAATGACTAGCTGTCAGCATGTTTGCTACTTAGCACTTATCATTGTATTGACTTCTGAGCATAACTTCTGACTTGTGAATAAACAAAGCATAGTTATTCATGTCTTAAAAATAGACTATGTATTTCTTTGCTGCTAATTTTTCAAACAGCCCATCATGACTGGCTGTGGGTTGGCCTGGAAGAGTTTGTAGCTACACTGTAAGAGCAGACGGTTTGTGGTAACCAAGTGGGTTAAAAGAAGTGATCATTTTTGATTCCACCACCGAAACAACAGTTGCAATAGTAGATTCACTGTGAAGTTGTTGCAGAGCTGCTGGCAAGCCTTTGCAGTGGAATATCCTGTAATTTTAGGTGGCAAACTCAGAAATGATAGTTGCATTTAGCCAACACTGGGTTGGTACAAACTCCCAGTCGCTTCTCAAAACTTTATAGAATGACAATGACTGATCAGGAAGTTATAATGGTTACCTAATCTGACTACCAATCGAGAAACTATGCCCCAAATTATAAATAATTGTATTGCTTTATATAAATTCACCTGATGTGATAGAGAATGCCGAGGATAGCTAGAGAGTCTCTCTCTTTCTCTATGGAGATCAAAAGCATGTTTTGTTTTTACATTTTAAGTTGAGATCAATTGAGATTGACTAACTTTTGGAGAAAGCCCCCAGTGTAATTTTTGTTACTCCCAGGTTGGCTTCAACTCGAAAGGCTGGTGCTCTGGTGGGAATTTGTGCAGACTCGAAAGTATATGGTATCCCAGAATGTATTTCACATCAACAAACAGGAGATTGCTGGTGGTCGAAAAATCACCCAATTTTAAATACTACTGCTGTTGTGTAATAGACAGTGATTTTAATATCTTTTAACATGGGAAAGCAGTTGTTTTCTCTTTAAAATGTGTGTTTATTTTATTTAATCAAAAAATAGTGTATTTAGAAATGTCTGATGTTTCCAGAGATGTGTGGGCTAGCTAGCTGAGCTGTGATGCGATTGAGTAAGTGGTTTCTCCAATAGCAGAAAAACTGAACTGTGTCTTCCTGTCCTCTGATGTATATTATCCTGAGTGAAAATGTACAAGTATGAACTAAATACACCAAACCTGGTGCATTGTGAATCAGGCATCAGCATTAGCTATAATGCTAACATTACCCACAAAGTTATTGTTTCATAAGCAAACAAGGCTATATTAATCCCAATATCCTTTTACTTTGTTTAAAGTAAATGACTTCAATGGTGTACTATTAACCGTATACCCTCCAAACATTAGCATAATGTTAGAATAATCGGCACGTCTTTCAACTAAAAAGCGTCTACTGATCAAACGATTAAAAGCAGCAACATCCAGTAAATTCCTCAGTTTACCACTCGAGAAATTTAGTTTGTTCTTTAAAACACCAGCTTGACGATTTATGGAGCTGCTATACTGCAGCTGACCGATGAACAGGCCCCTAATTGCTGCCTGACTGCCTGCGCTGCATCTTCTACGTGTGTATGTGGGTATGAGTCAGATAAAATAAACCACATGGTGTGTGTGAGGAAGCTGACTAGAAACCTCTGCACTCATTTACTATCTCCTTGTGTGGTTTGGCAGCAGCTCTGTTGGTATATGGGGGTGTACAGCGGGCATCCGTCTGGACGTGAGGCAGCCCTGGCACGCCGCTCAGCCCCCTGCAAGGATGCATGAGGGTGGGATCAGAGCAGGAGTCCGCCAGGCTCCAGACTGGTAGTCTGTGCATGTGTTAAGTGCAAGAAAACATGTTTTTCTTTCTTTTCCTTTTTTGTGTGTGTGTGCAGATGCACGGCAGAGGGTATGGAGATAATTAAATTGAAATCACATGGGCCTAAATAGCAGCCACAGGTTAGCTATTGTTCTGCCTGTCACTTGAAATGTGTTAACCTCTCTGGATGTGGTCTCCCCATTCATCACTCTATCACGTAGTCTGCCTAAGTCCGTGTGTTTCCTAATCTTTTTTGCACAGGTTTAACACCGGACTGTTTATTTGACTTTTGTGGTCATTATAATAGTTAAGTATGATGCAACCAAGCTGAAAGGAACACAATAGTATCTGCACCACCATGGCCGGACGCCATACCTCCCTGTGCTCCACTGGATCACAAGCAAAACCGCCACGTCAGTCTGACTGTACTTGGACGGCAGAACAACGTTGGAAAATAATAATGTTGTTGGAAGTGTTGGTTACTGGGGGCCTTAGGGGAATATTACCCCCTAAGCATCACCAGTGACCCAACACCTATTGACCCAAAATTTCGCAAGCTATTTTCCTGAACCTGAAAAAGGGAAATAAAGTGTCAATCATACCGGTGAACAAATCCAGTTTTAATGCAAGGAAAAGAATCATAAATACATAAATATCAGCGGGAACTGTGGACATCAGATTAAAGCAGACCGATCGTTACTCGCAGCACATGCCACACACACCGATGGTGCAGCAGTCACAGCAAAACTGGCATCTGATGGGGGCAGCGTAACTGTTTTCCCTGATGCTGTACGGCATCTGTGTGAAAGACAAAAAAATAAATAAAATGTTTTCATCCTCACCCAGCCCTCATAGGTTTCTTTTATATAATACATAGATTTTTTTATATAAACAGACCAGTTAACATTTTATTTTGGTCAGACAAGTCTCACAATGAGACTTTAAGTTTTGACATTTAGGCACAGATGTGCTAAAGCCCCACTTTTAAGACATGAGCAGAGATATATTTTGAAAGGAACATAACTTAATCCCACTCCACAAAGTCAGATCTTAGGGAGCTTTGCGGGCGAGACGTAGGAAGGCACTTGAGAGACGAGAACTTCTTTCGCCTTAAATAGAGCTACTAGTGAGATACAGGTATAGGAATAAATTATCTTAAGGTTTAAGAGCGGACATAAAATCCACTTTAAGGTGTCTGTTTGAACACCTAGCTCCTTGTAGTTGTTCTTTTATGTAATCAGTTGAATTTACCAGCCATGTTTCCATAGATGTCTCCTCTTGTGATGCAGCTGAATTCTCACTGATCGTTGGCTCATCTGGCTCCTGAACCTGTTGATAAGTAGACACATTTAGGAATAAAAATCCCACCCTAGTCCAAATAGTGGGTATATAATTCCTGAAATAAATACTTTATGTCCTTACCGTGCTGACTGGCAAGGCAGAGCTGCCCCAAATACAAATAAAGGCAAGAACAAGTGCTGCCCTGAAGGTCCTCATTTTCTGAGCAGCTTAGCTTCCAAACTTGTTCGAATCTTTTAAATGTATAAAACAAGACTGAATTTATAAGCAGTCAGGCAAATGTTGCCTCATCACTGCAAGCTCCCACTAATGCTGCGAATGGTTTTAGGAAACTCCTCTGGCATGGCATGTTCTGTACTTTGATCCCTCACAAGAGCATGTCACTGTCACCCACAACTTGTTTGTATTTCAAGCGCTCTAATACATGAATAGAACAAAAGTCGAGTATGTTTTTCAGTTACTTCAGATATGAAAAACTTGCTCATAGGAAGGTCCAAGACTGCATCCAACTATTGAATTGTTGTATTACACAACTGACTGAAGAGATTTTAAACCAAGATAGTCCTCCAGCATAGTTGTTTAGAATCAACTTTGACATTTTACGTAAAAATATACAATTATTTTAAAAAGACTGTAATCTGTAATCTTTACGATGGACTATGCGGTAAAATGTAATGAAATTACTTGGAATGAGTGATGACGATCTATTTTTTTTATAATAGCAATATTCAGGGTTTTAGGGGTACTGAAGTCTATCCCAGCTCTCATCATGCAAGAAATAAGTCCCAGACTGTAACACACAGCAAAATATTTACACATTACTGCATCTGCACACCAGATGACCTGACATGACCCGGTATACAATATCATTCCCAGTCGATTGATAATGTAAACACGGTGTGTGATACAAATGTCATATGAAGACCTCATGATTGTGTGTCACCGAAAAAAGAAACCGGCCTGTAAATAAATCCAAAAATCGTTGATGGAAGAAGTGATTTGATACCGTCGTGTGATGTTAATCCCGGTCATCCCGGAAGATTCCAGCTTTTCCAAATATCCTGCGCAATAACAAAAACTTTTGATTCATACCATGCTGGTTCATGAACTGATAACTATACTGACCTTTGTATTTGTTTCATAAGACTCAAAAGTCAACAAACAGTATATGATGACTGGCTTCATGTCTGTTGGACCTGACTGTCCTTTTTAGAAATCATACAAGGGGGGCTTTTTTTCTTTCCATTTGGGGGGGGGGGGGGTCAAGAGAATATTTTTTGATAGTTTAATGACATGTTGTCCATCTTCTGGAAATGCATTTTGATTTATTTGCTGAAGTAACCCACGGGAAGGAAGCAGCTCTAGTCGTCTGGTCTCTCTGGCTGTAGTTTGCCCTGTCTGTCCCCAACAATCCTTCTGGGCTTTGTTTGCCCCACCGATGGTCTGCCCAGTTCTGATATTGCTTCTGCCTCAATCACTATTCCAGCTAGTTGTCATCATCATCGAACACCCACAGCAATAGTGGGCCTGCTCCAGAGCACTGACTAGCCTGCCAGTCAGCACTGTTTTTCTGTTACCTACTTCTAGCTGAAAATCCTTCCTGTTGATAATTCAAAGAGTTTTTTTTCAGAAACTCTACCTGATGTACTACACTTGGCTCGTAAAATCTACCTGTGACAGTATTTGGTATAAAGAAAATTTCAAAATTGGATCCACATTCAAAAGTGAACCAAACAGGGGCCTGAACATTGAGGTCAATACGTTTTGGGGAAATATTCCATTCAAAAGGGACGTTAGACCCATATTTGACTTTGACTGACAGCACCGACTGGAGGTGACAGAGGCTGTTAATCCTGGCTGCATGTTGACCAGACATTTTTCTATGGGTCTATACGATGTTAAAACCCTTTTCTTTTTATTTTGACCACATCTAATTCATGTTATATGTGCCAAGATCCGAATTTGACCTAGTTCATGAACTCTGGAACCTGTCTAGCCAACACTTGCCAGTGTAAGTTAGTGGTAAGCGCCATAAGAAGCCCCAAGGAGCTATAGTCTTTGGGGGAACTATGGCTTTTTTTTATTTTTTCTTCCCTGCCTTTAATGTGATGGTCAATGGATTTTGGCTCACGTTTCTGGTCAAATACCTGATTTAGCTCAAAAGGCAAAAATTGTAGAATGCTTTGTCTGTTCACCACAGCATCTCTAAACTTTTGTCACATGAAGGACAATTATACCATTGTGGACTATTTTGGATTTGTTTTTGGTAAGTACATCATGGCATAGTGTGGCTTTTATTGCTGTACATTTGAAGTTATATTTTACTTAATTTTACATGTTAAGTATTAGAGGATTTTTAAATGTCCTCGGACAAGAAAAAAAAAATAAAGTTGAAGGCTTTTTTTTTGTTCTGCCGTGACAAAGTGCTGGGAAATTTCAAAATGTCTTGTTTCTTTTTACTATTAAAAATATCTATCATTGGGCTAGGGTTAATTGTAAGGAACTTTAAAATTACAGAAACTATGTGGGTATGAAATGTTTTACATGATATTCAATTCAATCAATTCAATTTATATTTAAAAATTCTTTATTAATCCAAAAGGAGAACAATTAAATGTGTGTGTGTGTGTGTGTGTGTGTGTGTGTGTGTGTGTGTGTGTGTGTGTGTGTGTGCGTGCGTGTGCGTGTGTGTGTGTGTGTGTGTGTGTGTCATACCGTATTTTGCAGACCATTAGGCGCATCGCATTATAAGACGCAATGTAAATGAACGGATTTATTTTCATACATAAGGCGCACCGGGTTATAAAGTGCATGATAAAACATATATAAAACAAAACAAATCAAATTTTATTCAACTCGTTCACAATAACGCAGAATTTCGTTCAGTTGTAACAAATACAGAAAAATACACACATTTTAAATCCTTCACCTTCCATAAAAAATGGCGGAGGTAAACGTTGTACTACGTCCTGTTCTCTGATTGGTTCACCGTTGCCAGCGATAGCAGACACCAGGGGCCTGTACTACGAAGCAAGTTCAACATACCCAGGATATCTTTTCCTTATCCAGATTCACTAACCCGGACAATTGCAATCACGCTAAGCGGTCACACGACAGTGGTTATCAACTCGGTATATCAACCCAGGTTTCTCCAATCTGGATATGAGCGCATGACCAATCGCAAGCATGGAGAAGTCCGCTGTCAGAGCCGCTTATTTCAGTAGCGAAGAGCAAACAATAATTTTACGGAAATATGATGAGTATAGGCATATAATACAGGCAAAAAGCAACACAGTTGCAGCTGCAAAATGCAGGAAAGACAGCTGGCAAAAGATCGCTGACTGTATAAATGCGTAAGTTCATAGGGATATAAACATATATTTGAATATTCTGGGAATCTTAATCTTAAACTGTAAACCATGATCAGCAATATTAAAATAATAAAAGGCTTGCAATATTTCAGTTGATTTGTAATGAATCCAGAATGGATGACATTTTTTTGTTTTTGTGTTTGCATTACAGAAAATCACAATATTCTAATTTTCTGAGACAGTCCTGTATATATTGGTTCTATAACTATTGTTGTTGACCGATAACTTGTGCTGATGCTGTACCAAAGAATTGGGTTTTTTTATTTATTCTATTTAATTTTTTTTTTTTTCAGGAGGGGGGTATTTAGTATTTTAAAGTGACTTCTCAGAATGTTCGAGGGACGAAATTGAAAATCCCTTTTTTGCTATCCCCTTACAAATGCATCTTCTTTTTGATTTCTTCTTGATTTATTTATTTAATTGGTATTAGTTTTGGATTGACTGTACATCGGATTTTGGGTGATGATTTGTTTTATTTATTCATTGATTGATTTATTTTTTATTTTCTCCTCCACCTCTTTTTTCTTTTTTTCTGGATCGTTCATACAGGTACTCGTCAGGGAAAGCAAAGGGGTTTTGGCGGTCCCTGAATACGCGTTCTCTTCGGAGGGATCCTCTCCATAGATCTATTATAAAACGATCCTCTCACGATCCACGCACTGAGCTCCACTGGATTCATTTTCCAAGAGAGCTGATTGGTCAGTGGGTGGTGCTTTTATACCCGGCGATCTGTATCTCGAACATAACCTGCTCCGGAGCAGGTTAGCTGTTCAGCATAAGTTACCATGGCGATGTACCCCAGTAAGAAGTGAACCACCGTCGTAGTCCTGAAAACCCAGGGTTAAACCTGAAGTTACCTCGCTAACCCCAAATCCCGCTTCGTAGTACAGGCCCCTGAAGTTAGTGTGAGGTTGGAACAATTCCAACATTTGATTACAATTGGATTGTGATATAGATTTAAAAATTGTGTTTACGATAAAACCTGAAGATGGCTTGATGTCTAATTACACTACAGTAAGGTAACATTGAATTGATGTTGGATGATGGTTGCTTGCCACATAACTAATTATCTAATGTCTGATTCTGCGTATCCAACCAAGGACCAACTTCAATGTGTCAGCTGAATGGTCCGACAACATTTTAACAGATTTTTGAGAGCAGTGTTCCACATAAAATGGGTTGAGGTCAGTAAGCACAACAAAATTCATACATTAGGCGCACCTGATTATAGGGCACACTGCTTTTTGAGAAAAATTAAGGATTTTAAGTGTGTCTTTAGTGCGGAAAATACGGTATATGATATACAGTATAACCACTTTGTGACCATAATATGAAATATTTGTTCTACAAACCTTTACATTTATATGTATACCCTACTTTAACACTTTTTTTTTTACACTTTGCAGAAACGTTAAGAATGACCCAAGTCTGTAACACCCTCAAAGGTTTTCATGGAGCCTTTTATTGATGGTTTATTGTCTTGAGACGGAGAACATTCTTAAGAACTTCAAGCATAGCAGCACCTAGTGCAGGTTCCATTGCTGTCGCAACAGCGACCGCAATACATGGCCCGTTTTTGTCTTTTGTGAAAAATCGTCTGTGTGAGAGATAAGAGACATTAGTGTTCATCTCCAGTATTGTCACTCATCAACATCATTTCAATCTTTAGTGAAGTCACCTTGTAACAAAATAAATAATAGTGTAATGTTATTATTTTAACCTAATATACCTGCAACATGTCTCCAGATGGATCCTCAGGTGCAACACCTTGAACGTCAACGATAAATGGCTCCTCGAACTCTTGGACCTGTTAAAGATTTGGCCCAAGAATCACATTGAAGCATTTTGATTAAACATTTAAGCAATAAAAGTTTAGTTTGAGTTCTTACTTCAATGACTGGGACAGCAAAGCTCTTCTGAAAACAGATAAATGTGAGTACAACGGCCACTGCAACTGCAAAGCTGAACGCCTTCATCTTCGGAGGATTTTAGAGGCAGAGCTTTTGATCTTCAGGATCCTGATGACTTCTCGTGTCCGGTGACTGAATGTGCAAAATTAGCTGGCATTTATAGTCACTTGTACACCTGTTGCCACATCACTGGCAGCATGTACCTGCAGGAAGTTGGACTTGGCATCTCTCACCGTGATGCTGGGAATGCCAGTGGGAAATTTCCGAAGTTTGTTAAATTCAGAATGTTGTAATGTTTCTCCCATTTTCTGTTTAATTATTATCTTTTTCCTTCTACGTGGAGGAGAATTCTTACATTTATTTAGATTTTTCCATATACTGAATTTCTGCTTGTTCTGATACGTTATACAAATTATGAGTACATTAACACATGACATTAAGAATTGATAAAATGCAAATTCTCTACCACACGTGAAACTTTAGAGTTGATGTATGTAAATGTAAAACCATTTAAAAAAATCAAGCATGAACTATACTAGGACCTTGAAACTATAGAAGCTAAATGTTATTCAACCATATAAATATTATACATAACATATATATATATACTGTATATATATATATATATATATATATATATATATATATATATATATATATATATATATATATATTTCAAAACAAAACTACAGCTCTGAATCTGTTATTCATCAGACATTTAAGGTGCTTAGTTATTTGTCCATTTATCCTTAATAACTCACTGCTTTTTATCCTGACATAACCAATTGTTAAACAACCATTTTTTCCTGTAACTGACCTCCATACCAATGACATAGCAATAACTCCCAACAATACTCAAACAGACATATGGACCTACTCCCTCCACATGGACACACAATTCAGAACCACTCTGCTGAAACGTTGCAGGCCTGTGTGCAGCTGGTGTGTGATGCAGGTGATGGGAATCCTCTTCTCCCGTGTAAAAACAAAATAGCCCACACATTCAACTCATGCTTCACTCAGCAGGTGTCCTTTCCTCTGTGCAAGACTAATGGGTCTAGTCTGGTGCCGTTCCTTTCATCCGAACATCTCAGCTGCCAGGAAGGGCTTTCTCAGTTCTCAAGAATGCAAGTGCGGACTTGCACTCTAGGTAA
This sequence comes from Cololabis saira, assembly GCF_033807715.1. Classification (NCBI taxonomy): domain Eukaryota; kingdom Metazoa; phylum Chordata; class Actinopteri; order Beloniformes; family Belonidae; genus Cololabis; species Cololabis saira. The sequence goes on from NC_084589.1 coordinate 13,348,314, forward strand.
GTCTGCAAATGGCTACTACAGGTCGGGGGCACATACTAACTAACATGCTTGTATAGCACCATACACATAACGTCTAATTGGTTATAAAAACAAACACCCGGAACACTAAAACTGCTGCAACTGGGCCATATAATGCTCCCGCTCAAGTCTTTATACTATTATCATACTGTATATATGTGTGTGTTTTTAATGGATTTTATTTAGAACAAATACAAATACACATATGTAGCCTTCCTTCAGAGTACCTCTTACATGTGGATTGCTAAAGGGTTCTATATTTGAACCTCTTCTTCTTTCCTTATACTTCTGCTTGGATCAGTGTGCTGAAAACTAGGAATTTTGTTCCACTTCTATGCTGATGACAGCCAAGTGTATGCCCCACTAAAACAGGAAAACTCTGCCTCTGTGCAACAAGTGCCAGAGTGCATGATTGAATGAAGGCAGATATATTTAATAATTTCTTACACTTTATTCAAGAAAAGACTCAGGTCATGTTATTTGGGCCTAGTGATGCCTCTGAGGTGCATGTTGACTTGGGTTTTTTAAGTAAACATTCATTTAAAAACTTTGGTAACAAGCCGTATAAACTGGACAAGTTTTTAATTTTAATGTGCATGTTAGCTAAGTGGTCAAGTTTTACTTTTTTATTTATTAACTTTTTTAACTTGAGGCAAAACTGGCCAAGGTTGAACCAATTCTTTCTCAACGTTACGTCGATATTTTAGTCCATGCTCTTATCACAACACGCTTAGACTACTGCAGTGCACTTTATGTTGTGGTTAGCCAGAAGTCACTTGCTCTACCCATTTAGTTCAAAAAACTGCTGCCCGACTTCTAATTGCTGCATAAAAACAAGAGGGAATTACTCCAAATTGAACTTGACTTCACTGGCTCCAAGTTCATTTTCACACTAACTTCAAAACTCTTTCATATGTTTTTCAGTGCATTCATGGTATTGCTCCAAAGTATCTGTCCGACCTGCTCCGGCCGTTTGCTCCGTGGTCTCTCAGGCCGGCAGCTCAGCTGTTATTAGTCGTCTTTTCAACAAAGAGGACCTTCAAAGGTAATTGGGCTTTTTCAGTCGCGGTCCCAAAATTATGGAAAGCTTTCCCTTTGCAGATGGGGCAGATGGAGTCACTTCCCGCTTTTAAAATCTCTCTCAAAATGCAATTTTTCTCTTTGGCTTTGAACTCACCTTGGGATATATTATTACATGTATAGTATTACATATATTAATATAATATAATTACATAATATATATTAATATAATACATCAGTGGAATGCACGGACACGGCTGTGACGTCAGCCGTGACGTCAAGCCCAAAAAGAGACTTTTCTTTGACTTTTCTGGCCGTTATAAAACATTTTTGACGGATATAAAGTCCTTGACTTAAAAATATAGAATACAAAGATTAGTAATTGCCGGTGATTACAGCTGGAGGTGTCCTGTGAACAGTTTTAGAGGCTTCTCTTTTACTATTGCGGTCTATGGGAAAAAAGTTTTCTGGGCCCCATGGGATTTTTTGTTGCAGTACCGCGGCTGGCCACTGGGAAAAATCGGCGTGCCTTCTAAGCGCGAGATTCGGGGGCTGATCTGGCCGCGACCGCGCCTCGACCCACGGACCAAAATCTTACTCCACTCAGAAGAAACTAGTCTCGTTTTGCGGTCCCGTTTTGAGGTCTGAACCTTTACTTATGTAAGTCTGGTGTAGAGTTAAGCCTTACCTTATTAAATTAAACCTTTTTCAGTCGTGTGTAGGATAAACACGGGGACAACTTCTGCGTGAGTTCCAGTGTACTTCAATGTCCGCTCAACAGCGTAGGATTTTAGATCATCAACACAGCACCTAGTGCTGTATCACTCCGCCCAATCTAAAACATACTAACAACTACAGATTCATTGACTAGTGTAATTATAGTCCCTGATTTACAGAATATAAAGAATATATTTATAAAATAATGAACCCTGAATTAACAAACTAACCTTCTTAACAAAAATAAATCTCCTCTTACACTTATAAGGTGAGCATGAATCAATCTTTTTTATGATGTAAAATTGTATGTATATATTGACTTTCATTTATTTATTTAATTTTAGTTCTTAAATTTCTGGAAAAGAAAAAAGTCAAATCCTACATGAGAGAAACTATTCAGTTTGTGGCAAAATATTTGTACTTGCATGAAACTGAAGATGCATAATGCAAACCTGATATTTACTTTTAGTTCAGTTTGTGGAAAATGGTTGGCCTGGCTTTCTCTTTAAAACTTAAACAGTTATAAAGAATTACAAACTGTAACAATAGGGCAAACGCACAGCATTGTTTTGTATTTTGTGTTTTTCAAATAAAAGACAATTTTTTCCAGTCATATGTTCCTCATTCAAGGTTGTTAAAAAAATACTGCTATCGTGTATCGTACCGTATCGTGAGATTAGTGTATCGTTACACCCTTAGTATGTATGTATGTATGTACGTATGTACGTATGTACGTATGTACGTATGTATGTAGATAGAGCAAGAGATAGTCCATTTTAACACAGTTATTACATTGGTAAGTTTTATTTTTATTCACTTTGCAAAAACTCAAGGATAACCGAAGCTGGCAACATGCTCAAAAGTTTTCTAAGCAAAATTTAATGGTAGTTTATTGTATTGAGGCGAAGACGGAATGAAATGACTTTCAGGAACACAGCACCTAATGCAGGATGAACCGGCGTTGCAGAGGCCACAGTCTGGCCCGCTTTGCTCTCTTGTGCAACAGCATCTGTATGAGAGATTAGAGACAAAACTGTGTTAATCTCCTGTTATGTCACTCATTTACTTCTTTTCCATCCAATAGAAATATATATGAACAATCAATATTTTAACCAATACCTCTAACAAGTGTCCAGATGGATCCTCATGAGCAGCAGCTTCAGCGTCAACACTCAATGGCTCCTTAAAGGAGCCGTCTGTATAAGAAATGGCCAAAACTGGTACTGCAGTCACTTTCAAAATATTGTTGAGCGGCGTGTACCCTCCCCCTCCTCCCCCCGACCAGAGGTTGCCAGGTAGGCTGCAGAATGCAGCAGGAACGTAGGCTGCCATGGCTGCGACAATTAGAGCCGAGCTGGCAACCCGGATACTGAAACAATACTGACTTGGTGATTGGGAGATAGGTGGAGGGTGGAGCTTCAGAAACAATACTGACTTGGTGATTGGGAGATAGGTGGAGGGTGGAGCTTCAGAAACAATACTGACTTGGTGATTGGGAGATAGGTGGAGGGTGGAGCTTCAGGCCAAAACAAAAAATGACAACATAAACATCAGTTGAGGGCTGCAACTCCTCTTTTTAAACTGGAATATCCTGGCTAGAGTGCTGTTGTCAGTGACATAAGTATTTGAAATGAACATGATTTTTAAATGTCTGTTGACATATCGGGGTCATTTTATGATTCGTTTTATTATTGCTCTTACATACAGCTCCTTTAAACTCTTGCACCTTTTAAAAATGTGGCTTAAGAATCACATTGAAGCATTTTGATAGAACATTTAAGCTGGTAAAAGTTCAGCTCCAGATCTTACTTCAGTGACTGGGGCAGCAGAGCCCTCTTTAATAAAGAGAGTTGTAAGCACGATGGCCACTGCAACTGCAACGCTGAACACCTTCATTTTAGGATTTAGGAGGCAGAGCTTTCGATTTTCAGGATCTTCTTTTCTGACTTTTTGTGTCTGATGCCTGACTGTGCAGAATTAGTTGGCATTTAAAGTCACTTGGCCATCTGTTACATCATCACTGGCAGCTTTTACCTGCAACAAGTTGAAGTTGGCATCTCTTGGTGTGATGCTGGGAATGCGAGTGGAAACTTTCCAAAGGGGCTTTCTTAATTCAGAATTTTGCAGTTTCTCGGATTTTCTGCCCCAATTATTAACTTTTTGATCCATCTCTTTATTTTTTTTTTGGGGGGGGGGGGGGGGGGGGGGGGGGGTCATCATATTTTTCATTTGAGTTTTATAGCATGGCAGTAAGATATTTTGTGTTTCTTCCGACTAGTGCTGATCTATTTTATATGGTCTCCTGTCTTAATCTTCCACCAATCACAACTTAGTTTTTGCAATTGTAAAAAATTGTCATTCTCACATTTTTCATTCCAAAATGTTCCCTGTGTTCTCTGTTGACAACATGTGAGGACTGCAGACTGACAGACACTCAGAACGTTGTTGTGCATTGCCTTGTTTTAAAAAATGCACTGATGTCTCCGAAAAAGACGTGTTCTTGAAGTCGGTTTACAGGTACATGCACAGACGGACTGCAGGTGGTGCTCAAGCACCTGGCCTTTTGCTCTCAGGCTTGAGCCGGGCCCTCTCTGCCATCACATTCTTGTATTAAATGCTTCCTCAGTCAGTATTGTAAAAACATTCAGGTGGCAGCATTAATCCGGCCCAGATATGGTCCAATTAATCCTGATCTTTGGGCCTGGTCTTTGAATGTAACAGAACCATCTTCTATCTTTTTGTTTGAGCATGCAAATTAAATGAATTTAAACATTTCAATGTCATAATGCCTTCTTAACCTTCGCCATGAAGTGTTCAGTGTGTTCATCACAAAGTTGTTTGTTTAGTTTTTGTATTTACAGCTTATCAGTAAAATATTGGCTTATAGTACAATTTATGAATATATAATTCTAAAATTGTTGTGTGGTCTGTCTGCTCCATCCTCCAAATGTTGAATTTGTTCAACCCATTTTTTTTTAATAGTCTTATAAATGTCTGTTCTATACATGGCTAAAAATGAGTGGTTCAATCACATACAAGAGAAAAGTGGGAACCAGTTTTTCAACAAATGTCATTCGCACAAGACAGTACCTACATGTAATTCAATTTTTGAGACAAGAAAATTATATGAAAAAAGCTTAAGCTAAATATATGAGTGTCAAAATATCATCATTTAGTTATATAAAAGGACAAATTGAGGCATTTATTGAGTGCCTTTTGGCCCATACACCATTATTTCCTTGTTGTTATGACGGTTTTAACAAATAATGCAACCACTTGTTTTGCAACACCTGAAATACCCAACTTCACTGTTTCAGTTACTGGCTCATCTGTTGACCTCTGTGCTTGGACTGACACAAGTACAACTTCACTGTCAATAAGCCGTGTTGTGCATGGCTCCACATGTGGGGAAATTAAGGCAGTTTTTTCTTTTGCTTTTCTTTGATAAAGGGGAAGCCCTGCCTCACCTTTTAACCTGTACTTCACCCACGATGCCACTGCTTTGCTAGGTATACTTTTGCCACTTTTATTTTTTAATAAAAAAACAAATGAATTTCAGAGCTAAATCAAATAATTCTTTGATAATAAAATAGTTAAGGGTAATTAAAAGAAAAAACAAAAAATTAGCCTGATACATGTGCTCTGCACCAAACAGATCAGTGGACCAGCCCTTCTCCTTTTCTCACTGCTCATCTAAGTTACCAACAATGAGCGATAAACCTTTATCCACACTGATTTTAAACAGTAGAATCTTTTTTTTTTTTTTTTTTTAACTTTTTCAGTTTTCTTAATTTTTGGCTTTTATAGAATAGACCTATATAGTCACATATGAAAAAATAAAAAAAACTGCAACAATGATTTTATGTGGGCTTACTAAGCATTTTCCTATCGCTTCTACAGAAGCTGCTAAACATCAGCCGTTGATGAACTGACCATCAGCAGATGTGCAGACCTCTGTAGGAAAATACATTTTGACATGTTGCCAGTCATGTGTTAACATAATGCCAAGTGGAAAGGACATCAGCAATGGTCTTAGAGATACAACTGTTACTGCACACCAGTTTGAAAAAGGATTTGAAACATTTCTTTAAACAATTCTGAGCACAGTATTCTACAGTGAGAAAGATCATTTCTAAAAGTAAAAGACTCAAGACATATTGATCAACTTTATTGCTCTCACACAACTCATGAATAGTAAACATTTTGGGTGATACAGTTTCATCAATGTTAACGCAGTCTAGATGAGATAAGATTCAACTTTACTCTCATTGCACATGTCAGAAGTAAGAGGCTGTGAAATGCTGTTAGCTATAGTGCAGAAGAATATATCATCAAAATGTTATCTTTGACTGGGAATAATAATAAGTGTTATGCATTATATCTATAGGCAGTGGCTATAGATGAAAGCATGAACAGCAGTGCATTATGAACAGGATTAAAGGTAAGAAGTGTATGGCAGTAATATCTTGTAACATGATATGAACATTACATCTCATGAATGCAATTAAAAATGCGAATCGTATTAAGAATTCATGGATGTGCAACGGACTCCACAAAAAACATCACCGTCTCTTGGTCCACTGTCAGGTTTATCCTTGAGTCCACACTTCTGTCTGCTGTCATAATCTGTAGAAAACATTAGTCACCACTAACAGTGTTGATCTCCAGCTTTATCACTCACACAGTTAATTCTCTCTTCATCAAGTTGTTTTGATGGTAGAGAATAATTAAATTAGGTATTCATTCATGTGTTCTGTATAAAGTACCTCAAACAAGTTGGCAGATGGATCCTCTTTGCACCAGCGTCAGAATCAATTCTCATCGGCTCCTCCACCTCCTGATTAGGAAGCGCATTTTAGCATTTGACACATTAAGCATTTTCAGTTTCCAAATGTTCAGTTTCAGTTCTTACTTTCGTGACTGGGACAGCAAAGCTCTGCTGCATACAGATAAATTTGAGAATGACAGCCACTTCAACTAAAACATTTGAACGTCTTCGTCTTTGAGTTGATTCAAGTTGAGTTGAATATTCAATATTCAGCTGTTTGATGACTTCGTGTCTGAAGGCTGACTGTGCAGCATTAGCTGGCATTGATAGTCACTTGGGCAACCTGTTCCCTCATCACCGGCACCACTGACCTGAAGCAAATTCAACTTGGCATCTCTTACTGTGCTGCTGGGAATGTGAGTGGGAAGTTTCCAAAGTTTGTTAAATTCAGAATTCTCTCATCTCATTTTTTGTCTAATTAATGACCTTTTTTGTCCTTCCTGCTTTTTTTTGGGGGGGGGGTCTTAATTTTTACGGTGATTTTTGTTTCTTTGCAGACTATTTGCCTTATTTTCATCAATTTGGTACTTCGTTACACAGCTTTTATACTTTACCATGTGGCCGTTCATTCTCACAGTTCAAAAGGTCCTGGTATTGAAGACACAACATAGTGAAGCATGTTAATTTGCACTTTGTCCTATTCTTTCTGAAAAATTAGGTTTTGAAATGACAAAAACATTAAGAACTACAAACATGGCCACACTGGAACCTGATACTTATTTGCACTCAGAACGTTGTTGTGCATTGCTTTAGTTTGTAAAATGCACTGATGTCCCTGAAAAAGACGTGTATTTGGAGTGGGCTTACAGGTACATGCACAGATGGACTGCAGGTGGTGCTCAAGCACCTGCTGGCCTTTTGCTCTCAGACTTGAGCCGTGCCCTCTCTGCAATAACATTCTTGTACTAAATGCTTCCTTTGTCAATATTATATAGCATGGTATGGTCCAATTAATCCCCGGCCTGGTCTTTGTATGTATCGGCACCATAAAAACATATGTTGCCGCTATGTGCATCTGCTGGCTTGCAGGCCAATCTGAAATGGACTGATACCAAAAAAACAATCTAAGTATCTTCATGAGTCTATAAGTTTAGAGATTTTACAGATAAATGCTCATATGTAAATGAAATATAATATAAGTGTTATATAAATTAAACACCATCCTGTAAAGAAGTGTTGTTTAACTGGGTGCCCATTTCTTTCAGCCTGAGACCCTGTCCCTGGAAACGTCTGTGCACAGCCCTGGCAGCATGTTGCTGCAATGCAATATCTCAATGATGTTACTTCTTTGCATTAAAGTTTAATAACCTTAACCAAAGAACCAACAAATAAATAATAAAATTAACTTTGACACTATTTTGTTTAATTAATCTCCCCACAGTCTATCCGCTCCATCCTCAAAATCTGACTTTGACAGTCCTTTAAATAGATTTTGTCAAAATGCATGGTTGTTTTTTTAATATAGTGTTATTGTTGTCTCTATTTTATATGTGGTTAAAACTCAGTAGATGTACTTTTTACATCATCCTATAAGCTCTAATGATAGAAAGAAAAGACAATTTTAAGAAGAAAATTTTAACCAGTTTTACAGCAAATGTCGTTTGCACATTGCAAGAATTTAAATAAAAAGATTTCAAAATATCTTAAGATTAAAATAATTCACAAAATAACATAATTTAGTGATATTAAAGGAAAAATATAAGCATTAATTGAATGTTTCTTGGCTCTTGACAGTTTTAACAAGTAATGCAACGTCTTGTTTGGCAACACCTGAAAGCCCCCACTTCACTGTTTCAGTTACTGGCTCATCTGTTGACCTTGGTCCTGGACTGACACAACTACAACTTCACCTTTGATGAAATGTGGTGCATGGCTCCACATGTGGGGAAATAAGGGCAGTTTCTTTTTGTTTAGTTTCTTTTTGACAAAGAGGAAGCCCTGCCTTGCCTTTTAACCTGTAGTTCAACCTGATGTCACTGCTTTGCCAGAAACGAATGCTCTACTTCGATGCTCCACTTTTCCAAAACAAATGAACAGATACATTAATTACAGGGCTAAAAAAATATTTACAGCTAATTGAAATTGTTTATTCATTGAATGTCTTCACAGCTACATGCAAAAATTTGCAACAATTACTTTTTTCTGTGTAAAAACCCATTAAACGTCATCAGATCTTTGAGTCTTAGTTTTAGTCAAGTACAACCGGCGAGGATGAAAAATGTCTTTTGCAAAGACATCATTATGAAGCAAAAATGTGTGTGCCCGCTAAACATCTTTCTATGTGTTCTGTAGGATTTAAGAGGGTAAGATGCAGCCAGGTGCTGCTAAGTATCCGCCCTAGATGAACTGATTGTCAGTAGATATTAACATAATGCTATGTGGGAAAGACATCAGCAATGGTCTTAGAGATCCAGTTGGTGCTGGACATCAATCGGGAAAGAGTTATTAAACTTTTGGATTACTTTTTAATTAATGTGGAGTTCAGTGAGATAGATCTAATAGAAAGACATCAAGACAGTTACCAATGTTCCCTGGAGTGGGAGAAGATTTCATCCATTAGATTCATAAAAATAAGCATGGTAATTTTACTTGTATATTATAGAAGTAGAAGATAATTCAAAGTGCTTTAAATAAAAACCTCAAAAAATGCATTAAAAAGTAAAGAATTTAAAGGCCCATAAAAACAATCTAATTGCATTATATTTAATGTAAATGATACCTAGGCAGAATTTTTATATTATGAATTAGCCTAAACAATAAGTTATAACAGATACTGTATAGACTGTATTCACTATTATTGCTATTATCTGTTAAAGACTGGGTGACAACTTCCCTTTCATGTTATGAATAAATTATGGAATGCTCTCCCTTCACAACTGCGTTCTCTAGACTCATGTGAAGGCTTTTTGAAGCAGCTGAAAACGTTTTTATTCAGACAGGCTTTTGGTTAACCGTTCATTTATTGTGTCTCTGCGTAGCTGCTATGTTTTTAATTGTGCGTTGCGGCTATGTTTTTAACATGCCAGCCCAGTGCTGTTTTCTGTACCTTGTTAATTTTATCTATGTTTTTATATATATGTATACTATTGGTATCTTTTCTTTTTAATGTCTTTTTAATTTGTGTGTTTTCTTTTAATGTAAAGCACTTTTTTATTTTATATCTGTGAAAGGTGCTATATAAATAAACTTTACTTACTTACTGTACTTACTTACTTATGAAGTGCATTATGAAATACAAGGGATGCTTTCGTGTGTGCTGTCAGACATATTCTTTGAATGCAGTAAGATTAAATCAAACTGAATTATCCACATAATGTAGGCTACATGTACTTATTTTAGGCAAGTTCAATAAAACGAATGAAAGATTCTCACTTGTTTTTATCCACCAACATGTGTACCCATATTTTTGAATTCTTAGTACAGCATATATCCAGTGAAATGAAGCATTTGGAGGAGATTGTCAATATTATAAAGGACAAAATTTAGCCCGCACGCACGCACGCACGCACGCACGCACGCACTTTTTATTTAAGCATGTTCTGGATTTTGCTTTTAAGACAGTTATGGCTTTCATAAAGTCTCTTATAAACATTTGAGGGCTATTAATTTGAGATCCAAGTTTGGTTACTTTTAGATTTTTACCTCAACTTGTGAAGTTTTTTCAAGAACACAACCAGAGATTTTCAGGGTTTTCACATATGAAGCAACACTTATATAAGTATTATATAATATATAATAAATACTAAATAAAACATATATTATATGCAAGAATGAAGTTTATTGTGAAAATAGATTTTGGTAAGAGCACATGATTATCAGAGAGTTTGGATGCAAACTGAACAAAATACATGTTGATATTGCATCACGACATATAAATCATCAAATGATGTGAAAAAATAGTGAAATAGAAACGTATTCAACAAAGGAGTCTCTCGTGGAGGATGGTGGAGGACCTCTCAGAACCTGCAGCAAACTCCACAACCTCTCATGCCTGGGCAGCAGCGGCAGCAAAAACGGCAGCGTCTTTGTCCAGCTGCACGTGACTGGTAAGCAAACTGTAAGAAACAGGAAGAAGTTTAGTCCACTCTGATCTCTTTCCTACTGAGGCCCTTCACATTAGAAACCCATCTAATTGTTATTTCACTTAATTAACTGTGTTGACCAAACGTACCTTCCATGAATCCATTGGCATCTCTTCCTCAGCAACAACCAGACTGCCGTCAGCCACTGCCTCCATCAGGTCCTTCACCTGCTTCCAGAAACGTAGACATTTTACAATATAATTAAAACTTTTGGTCTGCTGAAACCTTCCCCAAATCAAACCAGGCAAGAGCCGGAGTACCCAACAATATTTTAGAATATTTTTACAATATTCACACATAATAATAATTTAGGACAAGCGCTTACCTCCTTGGCTGGGAGAGCAGAGCCCTCCTGAAAATAGACAATTGTGAGCACGACGGCCACTGCAACTGCAACGGTGAAAGTCTTCATCTCAGGACGTTTCAAAAAGCGGAGCTTTAGATCTTCAGGATGTTGATGACTGCTGTCAACTGCTTTGACTTCTGTCTGATGACTGAATGAGGAGAAGGAGTATTTATAGTCACTGAGATGGCTTTATTGGCCCATCTACATAACTATTATGTACAAATACTCCATGTTTCACAATAACTGAACTCCATTCGCTCTCTTGACTTCCTGTCTGAATAAAAACGTAATCTTTTGCAATAACTGAACTGCCAGTCTTCACTCTCGTTTACCAACACACCTGCTTTTGACAAAATCACTGACAGCATAAATGGACATGTAAAAACACAACTAGAAATACGACTGATCCACACTCACAAAAATATATAAATACATTGATAAAAAGCATCTTGATTCATCAGTTCACTTAGAAATGGATAAATAGAAAAAAGAAAAAAAATTAAATCATGGAAGCACCAACAGGAACTTATTTACATACAATCACAATATGTTAATTTTAACATAAATATAAATGGTCAATTCTGCGCTTGAATTATGTGTTATTGATATTGTGATATATATATATATATATATATATATATATATATATATATATATATATATATATATATATATATATATACCGTAGATGACCCAATAGTCGCCCGCGCGCAAATACGCGCCTGTGCTCTAATAGCCGCCGGGGTCCGAGCCCATTTGGCATAATAAACGCCGGTTCAATTAAACGCCCGGGCGACTACCGGTAATAACCTGGTAATAACACTGTATTTGCATTGTATTGTGTACAGTATCGTTCATACTGCTCTGATCAGCTCCGTGTGTCGCCGTTACACAGACAAACTGTCTTATCAGAGCATGTGAGCGGAGTGAAGCGGCGAGAATTTCCGCTCCTCCCTCAAAGTCGCAAAAAAACGCTCCACCCATAACCGCTCAGCACTCCAGTAACACTGCACCCCGCTCCGTTCCAAAAATGTAACATATAAAATGCACATGTTTACCTGAAGTCTGTGTACTGGAACTCGAAGCCGGTTTTGGGGCAGGAGTGGGCTGTTCCCACACCCAAACGTGCATCCTGCCCACCCGATCAAAGGTTATGGGGATTCTTTATTATTTATAATTTTATTTTTTTATATATTAAAATCCCAAAATATCTGTACCGTTTCTGATTGGGTGGGCATTGCGAATCATTTTTAGACACAACAAAGAACGCGTACCGCAAAAGTTGTGTCTCGGCGGAGGAACACAGCGTCCCAGCAAAATGAGAAGAGAAAAAAGAGTTCAGCAGACAGCGCACACACTGAAGGCTCCGCGTTATGGTTCCGCGTTACACCAACGCAGAGCCTACGGTGCAGGGTACGCCGTAAGGCTGATTTATGGTTCCGCGTTACACCAACGCAGAGCCTACGGCGTAGGGTACGCGGCGACCAGCACCGTACGTGGAAATGCGCTCTTTTTTTTTGCTATTAAAACATGATTTGTAATGTGAATTTGCAAAACTTAAACTACAAATAATAGTTTTTGACGTGACATCAGAGATTGTGCATGCTCTCTGTGAAAGGATGAGTCAAATCGGGTCGTAGCTGCTTCAACTGTGATTCTTTCACGAGGAGCGACCAGGATTTCAAACACGCTTGATTTTCTTGCGACCTCACGATTTGTGATCGGGAGCTCGTCGTGAGGTGTTTTGTTGTGTACAGTGTGTACAATTTTAGTTCCAGTGGTACTATGGTGATCTCATATGTTCTTTGTAAGTAATGGTCTGGTGCTGCTCATTGCAAAAATAAATTGTAGCCTGGTGCAAATACCTGCCTGGTTCTTATAAACGCCTGGTGTCCAAGTGGATTTAGCATATTAAACGCCCGGGCTACTAAATGGTCATCTACGGTATATATATATATATATATATATATATATATATATATATATATATATATATATATATATATATTTATGTTGGGCCACAGTCCTAAGTGGTTGTGACTATGTGATAATGTGAATTTCAACTTTTAAGGCCCAGTTCTGAGGCCTCAGTCTGAGACCAGCCTTGAGTTTTATTCACTTACTGCTTGGTTTTGAGAACAAAGGAAAAGGAAAGACTCCAAAGCGCAGCGGGTTTGTAGTCCACAGGAGGTGTCAAAAAAGGGCGTGCCTGAGGTGGCGCGCGTACAGTAAGGACAGTGAACTGGTCTGCAGGCACTGCTGACGTCAGCGCGTCCCCGGTGGATAAAAAGCGGTGGCTCCCCGAACTCTTCGTCTTTTTCCTCCGGCTTGTTTTTGCTCCAGGTCTTTTTTTCCTCCAGAGCTGAGGAAAAAGGGCTGCTCTTCACCAGAACCACCTGCGGAGCGTAACGATCAGCTGTTTACCGAGGACCACTGCTTGCGCTCCCCAATACACTCTCTCCGACTCTCTCTCCTCGCTTCGAGTTTTCTCTTTGCACAAGGAACCTGCGTTCCGCAAAGACTACCTCACCTCCGACCAGCGTGACCGAGCCTCAGCCCACCATCCCGCCAGCTGTGTTCGTGAAGCCCACGCGCTCATCAGCGGTTAAACGGATTTACCCGCAACGTTCCGACAAAAGGGAACGGGGACCCGTGCGCAAGAGACGACGTGACCGGCTGCAACGATTGGGAAAGCGGGGCCGCCCGGCTGCTAGCGGCGCTGCATTATCTTCTTTTTCTTTTCTTTCAGAGTCAAGAAGAGAGGAGAAGAGGGGAGCCGCTCCTACTGACCAGTGTTAGTAGGAGAGCGTTAAAACAGTGCCTTTGTGAACCGGGACTGAACCAAGAGTTCTAAAAATCCCAGGACGCCGCCGACAACCTCCAGGACAGCTCACAGTAAGAGGCTTGAGTCTGGGCAGAGTTACTTTAAAGCGGTTAACAATGATTGTGTTTACTGTTGTTTGCTTTGCATATTAGGCTACTGTGTAACGCGCCGATAGTCTCTCATGCAGATCGGCGGTCGTTACGTGTGTTTTTTACTGTGACTGTTCTCCCTTTCCTTCTCACTAACCCACACGGGCACGTTAGTACCTAGACCATCAGGCCTCCAATACTTTCAGTAACCTGGGTGTAGAAACCTTCCCCATAGTTTTGGAAAGCGCACGACTCAGTAGCCTACCACGTGTATGAACAGCCACGTGACATTATTCGCCATTTTGCTTGGATCCACGTGGCACTGCCCGCCATTTTGTTTGGTCCATGTGTTGTGACGTTGTCCGCCATTTTGGTCGATCCGCGTGGCGTTGTCCGCCATCTCCCTTTTGGTCTACATAACGTTGTCCGCCATTTTTCTTTTGGTTCACGTGACGTGACGTTGTTCTGAGACACACATACTGACACACACACACACACACCCGCACTGACACACACGTTGATGATCGGAAGTTTGTGTTGATGTTTAGTTAGTTGTTTTTGTGTAGTTTAGCCATCAGAATTTATCCTAAGTGTTGTTTTATCATCTTTTTGACACTTGTGTAAATTATACATAGGCTATTTGTCACAACTACTGGTTGCAAAGGTCTGTGCTCGGACTCCTTCCTTCACTATTATTCTGAGGAAAAACTTACCTTGAGACTGATTTTGCTGTTTTGTTATCATTTTCCTGATTATATCAGGTGGTGCCCCATTTTGATTAATTCATTTTGATAATTCAATTTGATAAATAATCAACTTTATTAATTATTAATAATTGTCTCTTTGATAACTGAACCAGCACCCCTCTGTGGCACAACATATATGATAGTAAATTAATAATAATACATTTAATTTATAATGCACTTTCCATTTGGTGAATCTCAAAGTGCTACAAGAAAAAGGTTAACAGTCACAAGATAAAAAAAATAAATAAAAAATTTGGCAGATCATTGATCATAGCTGGCGTATGATTTGCTGAAAAGGTGGGTTTTAAGTCCTCTCTTAAAAGAGTCAATTGACTGTGGTTCTCTCAGGTGGGAGGGTGTTCCACAGTTTAGGGGCAACGGAGCAGAAGGCCCGGTCTCCCATTGTCACCAGTTTAGTTTTGGTGGGTTTGAGGAGGTTGTTCTTGTTTGCTGAACGGGTGCGGGTGGGGGGCTGAGTATGGATCAGCTCAGTAAGGGGGTGCGTTGCCATGGACGCATTGGTAGGTAAGCAGGGAGATTTTGTAATCTGTCTGGGAAGAGATGGGAAGCCAGTGCAGGGAGTGGAGGATGGGAGTGATGTGGTCGTATTTGCGCACTGTCATCAGGATCCTAGCAGCACTGTTCTGTATGTATTGAAGCTTTTGAAGGCTCTTGCTTGGGATCCCGATGAAAAGTGCATTGCAGTAATCGAGCCTGGAGGAGACGAAGGCGTGGAACAATTTTTCGGCATCCTTCGGGGACAGGATGGGGCGGAGTTTGGCTATGTTTTTGGGGTGGAAGAAGGATGTTTGACAGAGGTGATTGATGTGGGCCTCATAGGGCCACCTCTGAGGTGGGGGTCCGTTCTAACGCCCAGGTTGGTGATGACAGTTGAATGAATTCATCCATGCCTTGATCTCCTCCAGGCAGATAGTGAGTGTGGATGAAGATGACTCTGCAGCAGATGGGTCCAGTTTTAAGTATAGCTGTGTGTCATCAGCATAGCATTGGAAAGCCAAACCGTGTCTGCTGATGACACTGCCGAGGGAAGGCATATATAGGGTGAATAGGGTGGGGCCGAGTACAGATTCTTGAGGGACACCACAGGTGACGGGCTGGGTCCGGGATTTAACGCCTCCCAAGGACATGCACTCGGTTCTTTCGGTTAGATAGGATCTGAACCAGTCTAGGGCGGTATTGCGGAGTCCGATGGTGGAGTGAAGGTGGTGTAGCAGGATGGTGTGGTAAACGGTGTCAAATGCGGCTGTGAGATCCAGGAGGATGAGGAGAGAAGGGGAGCCACCATCAGCTGCCATTAGAAGGTCGTTGGTGACCCTGACCAGTGCTGTTTCGGTACTGTGGGCGGAGCGAAAACCAGACTGGAATTTTTCGTCCAGGTTATTGCCGTTCAGGTGATGATGTAGTTGGGTGGCAACTATTTTCTCCAGGACCTTGGAGAGGAATGGGAGGTTGGAGATGGGTCTGTAGTTGGCATGGAGTTCTGGGTCTAGGGTGGGTTTTTTGAGAAGGGGAGTGATGATGGCCGTTTTCAGAGCTGGGGGAACGTGGCCGGACGAAGGGAGAGGTTAATTACTTCTGTAATCAGGGGGCTTATGGCTTTGATTTGCAGTTTAACCAGGGATATGGGAAGGGGGTCCAGGGAACAGGTGGAGGGCTTAATTCGGCCGATGGTGTCTTCAACCTCTTGCTGCGTGGTGGGAGAAAAGCAGCAGAGAGGCTGGGAAGGCCCAGGCTGTGGGCTGGCGGTTGGGGCAGAAGAAGTAGGGGGGGCGGAGAGGGAGGAACGAATATTGTCAATATATATATCTCCACATTTGAAATGAAATGTTTGATTTAGGAAATAATCCATGTTTTTATTTCCTTTTTTTAAACCCAAATAGCTCTTGCTAAATGTTGATTTTCTTATAAACATGCAGTTTCTCACTAAACGTGACACAGAGTGTTGCTGTAGCTCGATAAATAGCTAACATCGTTAGCTGTGGCTGCGCTCATGACTGGGTGCTTTGCATTTACGTGGTAGGCTAAACTTGAGCTGCTTCGGTGGTAAGCAAGGTCCATAAAGAACACATATCACTCTACCTTCATTAATGGTGCAGTTGAGGCATTTTAGAAATGTAAATTCCCCATTTACTGGACCGACAACTTTCACATGCTCCTCCATTTTCACCTCTCTTCTCCGCTACTCACCGTTCCTCCCCATGTCTGTCCAGCTACAATTGGAGCCTTCCAGCTTATGCTAAACATGCCCAAACACAGGACAGCCAATCCATTTCCACTTCAAGGTGTGACTGACCATTGTTTTCCGCCCCTAACAACTCAAGCACAAACACAGATTTCTTAATAAAGGCAACTCGCACCCTTGCAGTAGGGACATGGAATGTCACCTCGCTGGGGGAGAAGGAGCCAGAGCTTATGCGGGAGGTTGAGAGATACCGGATAGAGATAATAAGG
This sequence comes from Cololabis saira, assembly GCF_033807715.1. Taxonomy (NCBI): domain Eukaryota; kingdom Metazoa; phylum Chordata; class Actinopteri; order Beloniformes; family Belonidae; genus Cololabis; species Cololabis saira. The sequence continues at coordinate 13,365,456 of NC_084589.1, forward strand.
CTCACCTCCACACATAGCTTGGGCTCTGGAACCCAGCTCCTTGAAAGGGGCAGGACCCTCCACTACTCTGGATTTGGCAAACTGGTGTGGACTTGTTTATAGCACCCCAGCTCAGCCGCAATGTGTCAGAGTTTACCCCGGTGAACGAAAGGGTCCCTTCCTTGTGCCTTCGGGTCGGGAAAAGGTCTCTCACTGTTGTTTGTGCCTACACGCCGAACAGCAGTGCAGAGTACACGGCCTTCTTGGAGTCCCTGAGAGGGATACTTGACAGTGCTCCATCTGAGGACTCGGCGTGGAGTGGTGCTCTGTTATTGGACTTCCGTGCCAGTCACAGTTTTTTCCATAACGGGCACCATGTTCAATTATAAGGGTGTCAGTGCACGTGGCACCAGGACACCCTAGGCCGGAGGTCAATGATCGACTTTGTTGTTGTTTCATCTGATCTTCTGCCTTATGTCTTGGATTAAGAGAGGGTCTGAACTGTCAACTGATCACCACCTGGTGGTGAGTTGAATACGCTGGCGGAGGAGGAAGTTGGACAGACCGGGCAGACCCAAACGTATTGTGAAGGTCTGTTGGGAATGTCTGGCTGAGCCTACTGTCTGGGAATTCTTCAACTCTCATCTTCGAGAGAATTCTCAAAAATTCCGATGGAGGCTTGGGACATTGAGTCCGAGTGGACCATGTTGACCATTGTCACGCGGCAGCTCAAACTTGTGGACACAAAGTCTCTGGTGCCTGCCATGACAGGCAACCCCCGAACCCGGTGGTGGACACCGGATAAGGGATGCTGTCATGTTGAAGAAGGAGTCGTACCAGGCCATGTTGGCCCGTGAGACTGCTAACCCAGTAGATAGGTACCAGCAGACCAAGCAAGCTGCAGTCCTGGAGGCAATTACTCAGGTCTGGGAGGAGTTTGGTGAGGCTATAGAGGAAGACTTGGTCAGCCTCGAAGAAATTCTGGCAAACCGTCTGGCCCCTCAGAATGGGGAAGCAGTACTCCACCAACACCGTTTATGGTGCAGATGGGATACTGTTGACCTCGACTGGGGAAATCGTCGGACGGTGGAAGGCGCAGGCCATGATGTCAGCAAGCATATAGCAGACATCCATACAGACAGTTAGATAGAAGCAGGGGGATGATCAGAGAGTGGCACTAAAGGGCAGCATACTGCCACTGAAGCTTTGGCCTGCAATCATGTACAGAAGAGAAAAGGAGGGGGCAGACTAGCACAAAAAACTCCAAGAACAATGGAGAACAGTGATGGTTATGTTGTACTTATAGTACTACAATTATAACTGAGAAAGAAAAAGAGAAGGAGGGGTGATGGACACCCCACAGTGGATCATGTTGGTGCCCCCCTACAGTGTAGGCCTATGGCAGCATAGTAGTTGTAGTTGAAGCACTAGAGTTTACAGTACCTATAGCCTTTACTAAACACAAACATTTTAAGTTTGGTTTTAAAGATGGAGATGGTGTCAGCCTCCTTATCCCAGATTGGAAGTTAGCAGAAGTTAGCACAAGACCCGTCCTCCAAATCTAGTGGAAAGGTTTTGTGTGTCATTTTTGGATTTAAAACACACATACGGCGCACCGACTGAAAAGGCGCCGTCTACAGACATGGAGCGCGCACACACGCGTGCGCTGCAAAACACACACACAAGCTTATTTAAAAGTGTGCTTATCTAAAAATAGAGCGGGAGCAAAATTTAGTTTGATTGTATTTTATTTCAGTTTTTGCATTAATCAAACCCATCAAGTCTTCATCCTCTGTTTCAGCATTAAAGAGCTCCGCTAAATCAGCTGTGCCAGTCTGAATTTCCTCGCTGTCAGAGTCACTTTCCGTGCGGCCCCTTGGAAATGCCGGCCTTTGCAAAAGCCCGAACAACAGTCCCAGCAGATACGTTAGCCGACACATCAACAATCCATTTGCAAACCGTGGCATAACTTGCTGCCTTCCTGTGTTCCCCCTCAGTCATCCATCGCTCCCACGCCGCTCGCAGCCACACTTTGAACGGCCGGTTCACACCGACGTCCAGCGGTTGGAGTTCCTTCGTCAGACCTCCCGGAATAGCAGCCAGTACAGCGTTCATATTTTTCACTTCTTTTTTTATATTGTCTGTGAGATGGGCGCGCATAGAATCACAGATCAGCAGCGATGGTGATGTGTGAAAAAAACCACCGTCTCTTTGCCATCTTCAGGGTTGTTAAGACAACAATGTTCTGCATGAAGCACATACCTGTTCTTTTATACATGCCCCCCTTCCCCCTTTAAGTCTGATGATGGGTGGCTTGTAGCTTGCATTACGGAGCACAAGTCTTTCCCTGACCCTGCACCCCAACCTGGGACTTGCTGATTGGGCCGGAGCTTCGGGAGCTGCGTGCTGGCCTGCGGTCCCCACCCCTGGTCATCCCGTTGCTGGCCCCCCTTCTCCTCCCTTTTCTCTCTCTGCAGGTGGTCGTGGGTGGCTTGTAGCTTGCATTACGGAGCGCAAGTCTTTCCCTGACCCTGCACCCCAACCTGGGACTTGCTGATTGGGCCGGAGCTTAGGGAGCTGCGTGCTGGCCTGCGGTCCCCACCCCTGGTCATCCCGTTGCTGCTTCCACCTGCCTGCTGTGCTGTTGCCGTCCCTGACCCACCAGTCTGGCCCTCGGCAGGAGGGTCCCCCCTTATGAGCCTGGTCCTGCTCAAGGTTTCTTCCCTCCTAAAGGGGAGTTTTTCCTTGCCACTGTTTGGCTTAAGGTTTTTCTCCCACTAGGGGAGTTTTTACCTGCCATTTTTTATGTAATAACTGCTCGGGGGTCATGTTCTGGGTATGGGTCTCTGGAAAGCGTCTAGAGACAACTCTGTTGTATTAGACGCTATATAAATAAAATTGAATTGAATTGAATTGAATGATGGTCTCTAACACGTCCGCAACTCATGGGTGATTCACAGGCCCCCCTTCCCCCTTTACCGTTCTCATGGTGGCCTCAATTACGTCCACCTTACATTACCGTAATACAATGGGCGCACTGTTTCATTGGGCGCGCGGCACATTAAAAAAAAAAAAAAAGACATTTATATGTGCCTAATGTTCGCGAAAATACAGTACATTTGGATACTCTAGAAACTATGAGTAAACCTGCCCTCTGAGAATGGAGCGCTCTATTAGGAACCTAAGGTACTTTTAAGTCTTGCAAATACCACAGAGCTACGCCGTTTCAGGCTTTATATGCAAGTAATAAAATTTTGAATTGGATTCTAAATTTAACGGGGAACTAATGGAGGGAGGCTATCCCTGGAGAGACATGGTCTCTCTTGTTGATTCCTGTCAGCATTCGCGCTGCTGCATTTTGGATCAGCTGGAGGCTATTCAGAGAATTACTTGGACATCCTGCTCATAATACATTACAGTAATATAGACTAAAAGATACAAAGGTGTGAATTCGTTTTTTTAAATAAAGTTCAATTGAAGCATGTTCTAGTTAAGACAATTATTGCTTTCATAATATAAAGTCTATAATGCTATAATGATGTTGTTGTCTACCTAAACTCTTCAGGTATTACTTATATCTGTTTACATGTATTTTTTGCATATGTGCATGTGTCTGTTAGTTATTATACATTTGAGGGCTGTTAGTTTGGATCCAAGTTTGGTTACTTAGTTTTTTTCCTCAACTTATTTTGGAGTTAGTTTTTTCAAGACCACAGCCAGCGATTTTCTGGGCTTTCACATCTGAAGCAACACTTTCAAGCATTATATAATATATAATATATAATATATAATAAATAAAACATATATTGATGCAGGAATAAAGTTTATTGTGAAAATACATCTTGGTAACAGCTGATGATTATCAGAGAGTTTGGATGCACAAATACTAAAATGATATTACATCAAGAGATATATATCATCAAAAGTCAAATGAAATTGTCAAATAGTGAAATGGAAACATATTTAACAAAGGAGTCTCTCGTGGCTGAAGTAGGAGTTCCAGGATGATGGAGGACCTCTCAGGACCTGCAGCAAAGTCCACAGCGTCTCATGCTTGGGCAGCAGCCGCAGCAATAACGGCAGCGTGGACGCCCATGTGTCTGCCTGACTTGATAAGCAAACTGAGAAACAGGAGAAGGTTAAGTCCACTCTGATCTATTTCTTACTGAGGCCCTTCACATTAGAAACCCATCTAATTGCCATTTCACTTACTGTAATTAACTGTGTTGACCAAACGTACCTTCCATGAATCCAATGGCATCTCTTCCTCAGCAGCAACCAGACTGCCGTCAGCCACTGCCTCCATCAGGTCCTTCACCTGCTTCCAGAATTGTAGAGATTTTACAATATAATTAAAACCTTTGGTCTGCTGAAGCCTTCCCCAAATAAAACCAGGCAAAAGGAGGAGTACCCAACAATATTTTTACAATATTCATAGATAATAATAGTTTTGGACAAGCGCTTACCTTCTTGTGTAAGAATATTAATCACAACATCTTAAAATATTTTTACAATAATCACACATAAGAATACTTTTGGACAAGCACTTACCTTCTTGGCTGGGAGAGCAGAGCCCTCCTGAAAATAGACAATTGTGAGCACGACGGCCACTGCAACTGCAACGGTGAAAGTCTTCATCTCAGGAGGTTTCAAAAAGTGGAGCTTTAGATCTTCAGGATGTTGATGACTGCTGTCAGCTGCTTTGACTTCTGTCTGGTGACTGAATGAGGAGTAGAAGTATTTATAGTCACTGAGATGGCTTTATTTGTCCATCTACATATAGTATGTACAAATACTCCATGTTTCACAGTAACCGAACTCCATTCGCTCTCTTTACTTCCTGTCTGAAGAAAAACTTAATCTTTTGCAATAACTGAACTCCCAGTCTTCACTCTCGTTTACCAACACACCTGTTGACCTGCATGTTTGTGACAAAATCACTGACAGCATACTGAGATTCTCTCTTGTTTTTAAATCAACAGCAAATCTCACTTTGATCCACCTTGTAACTGGTTTAAACACTACCAGTTACAGTCTTGTGCACCAATCACATTACAAGGTTTTTTTCTTTAAATTAAATCGAATTAAATTGATGAGCTTCAGAGACAAAGAAGTTGTCTTAGATGCAATAATGTGTCATAGAAGGACAAGGCACCAATTTATAAGTACACACGCATAATATTAGTCATAAAAATCAAAACAAAAACATTTCTGGTGGTTGTTTTGTTTTGTTCTTCATACTTGACAAGAGACATGAGCTCAAAGAAAGATGGGAATCAATATTATTGGTTTTGTGAGTAAATTGTGGGTTATCCATCTCCCACAGCTGGTTGTACACTATGGGCCAAATCCACAAAAAGATTGTGCGGCTTTTGCGGCCGCTAAACCGGTGAAAATGAGACAAAAAGAGAGCGTCTAATTCACAAAGCACCCGCAAAGGGCGAATTGCAACACAAACTGCGCTGCCAAGCAAATAGTGTCATTGTGCGCCTGTGCCATTTGCATGCATGTAAATTAGGTAATATTCATACATTCGGTGCAAAATTGCCCCCTTTCTATGCAAATAAGCCTCATTGCAAAAACCGTCTAATTCACAAAGGCCAGCGCTATTTGCCACACGCAAAAATAGTGGAGCAAATACCGTCTTTTCGAAGCGTGTATTAACTGCGCGCAAACTCACTCCTCACCCCCTCTCTGTCTCTGTTTCTCTCTCTCTTCAATATCATTCAAGCCTGTGTGATACTGAATGATATTAAGGGTGAAATCTACAGTCAGACATGACTGTAGACAGTCAGATCAAGTGGGGTTGTGGACTTATCTCGGATTTAAAAATAAAAATAACAGGACGGAGCTCAGGATTCATCCACACAGTAAGGGGATGCTTCATTACAAACAATTCCACCATATAAACATAGAAATCTAGAATGTGTGTGTTTAACAGCTGACCTGTAGGTGTGTGTAGCAAAACACAGAACATCAATTACCGTCAGATCCTGATCTGATCCCTCTGATCTGATATGGGCGTGTTTGCGCCGGCATATAATTAGAGCAAAATCTTTTGTGAATAGGACCTTAAAGCAGGGCAAATTGCGGGCGCAAATTGCGGGCGCAAATGCGGCGCAATTCACAGCGCTATTTGCGGGCGCAATCTATTCTTTGTGGATTTGGCCCTATAAACCTTAGTTTTCCTGTGGAGAAAGGAATTCAATCTTAGAATTAATATAATAAATAAATATAAGTAAAAGCGATAGCATCCGCTGCGTGTGAGCCAGGAAAGTCTTGTGAGTGTAGCACAACTCTTCACATTAGAACTCCAAATGTTACTCGGGAAGCCGACTGACACGATTGTGTCAAGACCACAACCAGGGATTTTCTGGGTTTTCACATCTGAAGCAACACTTTCAAGCATAATATAATAAACAATAAATAAAACATATATTGATGCAGGGATCAAGTTTATTGTGAAAATACATCTTGGTAACAGCTGATGATTATCAGAGAGTTTGGATGCACAAATACTAAAATGATATTACATCAAGAGATATATATCATCAAAAGTCAAATGAAATTGTCAAATAGTGAAATGGAAACATATTTAACAAAGGAATCTCTCGTGGCTGAAGTAGGAGCTCCAGGATGGTGGAGGACCTCTCAGAACCTGCAGCAAATTCCACAGCCTCTCATGCGTGGGCAGCAGCGGCAGCAAAAACGGCAGCGTATTCTTTCGGCCCCATGTGTCTGCCTGACCTGATATGCAAACTATGAGGAACACAAAGAAGTTAGTCCACTCTGATAACCTACTGACTTTCCTCGCTTTACTTATCAAGTAAACATTAATGCTAAAAACATATCCAGTTACATCACGACTAATCAAAAACAAAAAAACAAAATTAGGTTTCACTTAATTAACTGTGTTGACCAAACGTACCTTCCATGAATCCATTGGCATCTCTTCCTCAGGAACAACCAGACTGCCGTCAGCCACTGCTTCCATCAGGTCATTCTCCTGCTTCCAGAATTGTAGAGATTTTACAATATTAATTAATACTGTTGGTCTACTGAAACCTACACCAAGTCAACCCAGGCAAGAGCCGGAGTATTAATCACAACATCTTAAAATATTTTTACAATAATCACACATAAGAATAGTTTTGGACAAGCTCTTACCTCATTGGCTGGGAGAGCAGAGCCCTCCTGAAAATAGACAATTGTGAGCATGACGGCCACTGCAACTGCAACGGTGAAAGTCTTCATCTCAGGAGGTTTCAATAGGCGGAGCTTTAGATCTTCAGGATGTTGATGACTGCTGTCAACTGCTTTGACTTCTGTCTGATGACTGAATGAGGAAAGGAGTATTTATAGTCACTGAGATGGCTTTATTTGTCCATCTACATAACTTGTATGTACAAATACTCCATGTTTCAAAATAACTGAACTCCATTCACTCTCTTGACTTCCTGTCTGAAGAAAAACTTCATCTTTTGCAATAACTGAACTGCCAGTCTTCACCCTCGTTTACCAACACACCTGTTGACCTCCGTGTTTGTGACAAAATCACTGACAGCATACTGAGATTGTCTCTTGTTTTTAAATCAACAGCAAATCTCACTTTGATCCACCTTGTAACTGGTTTAAACACTACCAGTTACAGTCTTGTGCACCGATCACAGCACAAGGTTTTTGTTTAAATTAAATCAAATTAAATTGATGAGCTTCAGAGACAAAGAAGTTGCCTTAGATGCAATAATGTGTCATACAAGGACAAGACACCAATGTATAAGTACAGACGTGTAACAGTAGTCATAAAAAACAAAACAAAAACATTTCTGGTGGTTGTTTTGTTTTGTTCTTTATACTTGACAAGAGACATCATCAGGTCAAAGAAGGATGGGAATTAAGATTATTGGTTTTGTGAGTAA